>NW_028190807.1:4397422-5010626 GCF_048542155.1 Nylanderia fulva | reverse complement strand
ATAGATCACTCGCTGTTACAGATGAACCTTTCGCGTTTATGTATACGTAGACGTAATAGATGACACACATATACATGCACGCACACATATACAGAGACCAACATCTCGCTGTCGACCGGCGCCAACGTGGGAGACAATGTAAAATGAATTTTGTAAATTTTTATTATAAAACATCGTCCGTCTCTCCGCTCTTCCACGTGCGCGCGAAACCGCACGTCGGACCGGTTTAACGAGATTTCGGTTTCGAAGCGCGTAGGTGCCCTTTTTTTAATCTGCCTCCAACGAGTCGATAGACGCCGTGGAGTGCCTTCGCCTTTTCCTGCATTATGCGAATCGACGAACGTCGTCGACGAGAGAGTCGGCATCAATCGACATCATCACATACGACGACGGTCGATTCTCACTATTAGTTCGAAATATTATTATTCCGCAACACTATCGACATTGCGATTTATACTGCGATTTATCAGATTAAGATTATTCGTATTATTATTACTATTATACTATTATTATTATTACTATTATTACGATAGAGTCATTATTATAGACATTTCTCTTACGTACCAAAGAAGTAGAATACGTCGGAATGCATACACACACACAATCAGTCAAACATACACACACATACACACAGACTCAAGACAGATAAGTTCAAAGGCCGAGCAAAAAATGGGAACGAGAGGGAGCTTCGTCGACATCGGAAACCTGATCGAAATTCTCTCCTCGATTCCGTCGGGTACGTCAGTCAGTTTTTGTTACCCGAACGATGAAGTCTTGAGCGCGAAATCTTGAGATTTTTCCGACACAGACGCGATACGAATTTACTCGAGATGAAGGGATATTATGCTGTTCTGCGCATTTGATGTGATCGCGCTAAGACGATGCAGTAGGAAATGAGATATGACCAAGATTCGTAAGATTCATTTTCGGTACAATCGCATATTTAAAGAGCGAACTTAATAAATTATATAGTCCTCTTGCGTGTATTAAAATTTCTTGAAGAAAGATTCCCGAAAGACACCGTAAAATCTAAAAGTCGCGACAATCGGCTTTTGAAATCTGATTTATCACGCGTCTTTTGAATCCTCGCGTTATTCGAATGAAACTCTTTTCTTCTCTTATTTTATCTTTTTCCTTATATATTAATCGATTATTGGGTACATGTTGAGAGCGAGGTGAGGCCGCCCTTGTGTTCGCGGCTTAGCCGATCGCGTGCTTAGTATAATTCGAATTAAATGTAGACTTGCGTAATATTGCGTAAGAGAAAGAGAGAAAGAGAGTGTGTGTTTGACAGAGAGCGATAAGCTTAAATAATTATTAAACGGAAAATTTCTTGGAGCGTACGAAGGTAACGCGACAAGAATAAAACGCTAATTAGCGAGCAGCTGGGCGCAGTGCAATGAATTGTGTAAAACGGTAAACGAGGGGAGAGCGAAAAAAAAGCGACGAAGGATACGACGACGTTCGTTCCTGTATATTTTTCGTTCTTTTTTTTTTTTTTTTTTTTAATTCCTTTTTTCTTTTCTTTTTCGAAGGCGACGATTCCGAAAACGGATGCGCCCGGGTGTTGAGTATAATAAACGCGCGAAAGGATATAGCGAAATCGGAGGTGCTCCAGTGTCCCAGAGGCGGGCAAAACGAAGAGAGGTATGTGCTCTTGGAGAAGGAAAAGTGTCGGGAAAAAATCTTGCTCGAGATTCTCCGAGGAACCCGAGGGGGTCGAAACCTCGAATCGATCCCATCCCTTCCTCTCTGTATGTATTAGCGATTCGCTGTCCCTTTCTATAGATGATAGTGATCCTCTCTTATCCGTAGCACCAGAGAAACGGAGAGAAGGTGAGAAATTAAGTTGATCTTCGGGCTCATCGGTGCGTGAGCCCGAAATTAGTCGAATTACTTCTATTGCGAGGAAAAATTGAAAAAAAAGCAGATATTATAGTGTCCCTTAATAGGTGCGAAAGTAGCGTGTTTTCTAATACTATTCTCGAATTTCTACGAAACCTCGATTTTAGCGAATCCTGTACCTGCATTAACTAGAAAAAAAAAGTGAAAAGAACTCCCGCGACGGCGTGGGCGGTTTTTTTACATAATATAGAATTGAAGTGCCGCGTCGAAAGGGAGAGCGAGCGTTTCGTCATCGTGTATTTCGTCAAGTATTTGTAGAATCGGCTTATTGTTATTAATCTTTAATATATATATTTTAAAAAAATATATATATATATATTTAAAATATATAAATATATATATATATGTATATATATATATATATTGTCCTAAGCGTGTAATTGTGAATACGAATATTTCTATGATCTTGTAATATATAAATTATATATACGCAATTATATGCAATTAATACCGGGGAAAAAGTCGGAGATGCAACTTTTACGTAATGAGTTATATAGTTACCATCACGCATTGGAATGATTACCGCACCGCACATGGGCTAATTTTTTTCAGAATGCTTGTATGTATGTGTGTATATGTTTCTCTCAGTGCGTGAGCCGTCAGGCTCGCTAATAAAATGTCTATTAATCTTCCGCATGTGACACAATGTATGCGTGCGAGTGTGTATCTGTATGTGTGTTTTGCCCACCTCTGAGTAACCCTGGCTATAATCTGTGTCCCACGCGAACGCGATTCTCTTTTTCTTGATTTTTTTTTGTTTTTAATGCGAATCAATCAAAGCCGAGTGGGATAATTGCTTACCTCTCGCAATAAAAGCTTATTGCGTTGATCTTTTCTATTAACTTTTGTTGAAAAGTGCAAGTAATTTTCTATTTGATCTTCTACGGATTTTATATAAATTAGATATTATAGAGAAATTTTATCGAGTGATGAAAGCGTTATATACGTTTTTTTCGATGAATCGAGTTTTAAATTGCTTTCTATTTTCTGTTGTATAATTAAAATTTTCGATATTACATTCTCTCCGTTTGAACGACACTTTCTCGCGTTTTGCGTGGCTAATCGTTTCCTGATTTCGACGTGTTTCTCGAGAATAAAAGGTGTATCTGAATAAAATATTCTTAAGAGAAAAAGAAGGTTACGAAAACTCTAAAGAGAAAAAAATTTCAATATTAAAAAAAAATACTCTTACGATTAATTAAATGTTTTCACGAGATATATTTAAAATCTTTAGGAAAAATAAATAAATGGTATTTTCAAAGCATTTAAAACTTATAACAGAGTTTCAAAATTAAAAATTAAATGTTCAAAAAAAAAAGGATAAACTATTACGATTAGTTACGTTTTTCACGAGATATTTTAAATCTTTAGAAAGATATGATAGACGCGATATTTTCTCAAAGCATTTAAGATTTAACTCGACTCTCATAAGGGAAAGAGTCTGAAAGCTCCAATGTCGACGAATTTCGATGGAGATAGCGAAATTACCGCGGGATTACATCGGGGACACGATGATCCCGTGGATGTAGCGAATGACAAAATAATTATATCTTTTAGAGAGCGTAAATCGTCGCGTCCGATCAGGCTAATCGCGATAGTATTTCGCGAGATTAAAGATCGTCTCTCTTTATACAATCGATCGATATATTATTATATATATTATATATATATACACGAAATGTATGCACACTATACACGACGGCGAAAGTATTCGCGCGTGTTACACAACCATAAATTACACACATTCCCGATACATTCGCGACACACTTACATGAAATACACGACACCCACGTGTCACTTCTTATTTGAGTGATATGACGATAACTAACGTATATAGTAGGCTCTTCGTTTTTTTAACGTGTACATTTTCAGAGGATATTTGAAATTTTGTGATTACGCGTATTTTAGAATATTGAGGCACAGAAGGGAGAAAGAGAGAGAAAGGGATGAATGCAAGGGGGTGAAAGAAGAGATTCGACAGAGAGAAAGAGTCGAAGGGAAAAGTATGCTCGATGCCGATTTATTGATTATCCTTAGCAGCTAGCGTGTAGCGTATCGATATTGATATATAGAGATACTAAAATGATTAAAAAAAAATCACGAGCGCGCCCGCGATTTTATTAAGTAGAGAAAATAAAAAAAAAACAGCGGGGGAATATATATATATATATATATATATATATATATTATTATTATTATTAAAAATAAGAGAAAAACGCGGCGCGCGATCTCGTTGCTAGCCAATTTGCTCCTATACCAGTCCTTTTTGTACCAGTTCTTTTTTCTAAATAATATCTCTTTATATTGTAATATGTATTCTATATATGCTTAGAAAAAACGAGAGAGACTTTTGTATTAAACACGCGACACTCGATGCGCGCGTCCATCACGAGACACGAGTTAAATTAGTAGCGAATTTTTTACGACCGCCGAGAGACGATCAAGAGATTCTCGTCGGGTCGATTGATGATCTTAGCTCATGAACGTAGGCGTTCCTTCAATGCTACAATCGTGACGAATAATAATAATAATAATAATAATAACAATTATAATTATATAAATAAGAGTAATAATGATCAGACACACACACACACACACACACACATACACTTGCAGATAGAACCTTCGGACAGACGAGGATAGAATTTCGTTGTCAAAGCGACAATACGCTGTCCTAGTCGTTGATTGTCGATCGAATTACCGTGAAATATCGCGGATCGATCAACGAGTGGATCATTCGTTTCACGATATTTACGGCTGTGAAATGCGACAGACATAATATGCAGTTTGACATACATTATTCGAGGCTCGAGCAACACGGATGTCTAAGAAAGTTGGAGAATTTTCGTCTTTTATGGCATTTCTCTGAAAGTTTGTTTTGTCTGTAGAACATTGCTCTACGAAAATAATATACTATTGATAATAAAAAGTCTGGGATATAAATCGAACAGAGAGAAGACATTTACACACAAACACACACATATCCGGTGAGCGCATTTTCGAAGCCGAGCTGTTTTTTGTCAGCGGTTGAAAATCGTCGTAATTTCTCGTCGCAAAATCGTATCCATCCGTGAAATAGCGAATTCCTTCATTTGCGAGAAATTTCGTAGCGTGTCACCGTCAGGACGCTCGAATTTTGCTGATGGAAAATCGATATTCTTATTATCACCTCGTGAAATGACTTCGATTCCCGCAGAAATTATGTCGCTCTTTCAATAGCTGACAGATTTTTCAGCTCACCGATGTTTCTAACGATTCGACGAGAAGAAGAGAAAGGGGGTGGGATCTGGAGGGTGTCGACGAGGGGAACAAATGAAGCAGCCTTTTTCGTGCATTAGATATTTTTTTATATGACGGTCGTGCGTTTTGCGAGAAAACACGCGCGAATTCTCGACGCTGCGTTCTTCGGGACAATGTAGGAGGAAGGGAGGAAAATGGAGAGAGAAAGAGAGAGAGAGAATCCTAGGGGAGGAACCGAATGATATATAGTGATGACATGATGTGAGTGTGTATGTGTGTGAAGGACGAATGCAAAGTGAATGAGTCGAATCGTGAGGATGAGAAGAAAGGGAAACGCGATAATCTAGGATGATGATTTTTTACCTTTTTCTAAAATTTGTCAATCGATTTAAGGTGTTAGCACACATGTTAATGTTCGATATAATCGCGGATTTTGAAAGCGAACGCGTTTGTTTGGCAGAATCAGAAATTTTATGCAGCGTGAGTGAAGAATCCGAAATAAGAGAAAGGAATGCGTGACAACAAAAGGAAAGAGTGAATGCGAAAGGAGCAATTCTTCATTAATTATGCACACATACATCCACACACACACATACACATACATACACCTAGCAAAAAATACGTCACAGAAATATATTTTTAGTTTTAACATATGAGAAGGGGAGGGAGGGATTATTATATGTCTAATTACTAGTTTTTTATCAAGGCGAAACATAAATCTTCCGGATCTCATTTTCCAAGAAAGGTGATAATTTTGATTCTTCGTGATTTTCTGTTTTTTTTTTTTTTTGTGTTCACATTCGTGATCACGAATTTATTTCGTGAACAGAAGTGACTTTAAAATGCGAAAATCAGGTAATGATCGCGTTATTCAATCGTGCGATTAAATGTAGCAATTAAAAAAGCGCTCTATATTAATATGTTTCTCGCATACGATAGCGATAGCATCGCTGATATATCTTTTTGTAGGAACTCTATGTTTTAACATTTTACACTGTCACATATATAATGGAACTGTAACAGCACCCACCGTGTCAACCGAACGTATGATGAATACTAGTAGGTTTGATATTACATATGAGAGGAAGAGAAGAGAAATTATTTAAAAAAATTTTTTTAGATCTATATCTTTTACATCTTTTTGTTATCGAAATTATTATTTTTGATAGTTGTATTAATGCGGGCGCTTTAAATGATTATCTATTTTTCTGATTAATAAGTACTTTATTAATTTAATAAATGAAATATACCACACAATATCTCACAACACGATATATCTATATATCTTATAGTAGGAAATAGTAGAAAAACATTTTTTTTATCTATTCGTCGTCACATTGTTGTTTACTCTTGATGTTTGTATTAACGTGCGATCTAAATCATTATCTCTATCTTTTTAATTTTAACAAAACTTTAATAATTTAAGTAATTTAATATATATAAATGGAATATTATAAATTAACAATTATATTTTATAAAATAATATCTCTATTTTTTTAATTATAACAAAAATTTAAAACTTTATTAATTTATATAATATATAAACAGAAATACACTATATATATAAATTGTCGATTATATTTTATAAGAATATTTTATAATGTAAAATATTTTTTATTTGTACGAACTATATGTTAAACACGAGACACGAGAATCTCGTGAAATGGAAATAGAAATGCATTGTATATTATATCGTGCGACTATGTAATTTTCGAGCTCCCGTCATTGTTAACTAATAGCGCAGTATTATTTATTCATAGAGACGGCCATCTATTCGCATACTCTTCGATCGAGGAATCGTGTAATTTGTATCATCGACGAAATCGTGAAGACGATCCATTTGCATCGATTTTGTCAGACGAGATACATTTTCTATTAATTTTGCAAAAATCTCCACTCTTTGTCGATCGCATCTTTTGATCGCTCCTGTCTCAACTATGCTCAATTTACCCAATTAACTTTTTAGCATCGTTCGTACTCGTTGTTGGCGTAGAAACGAGAATACAATCTAGTAGCCGAAGGGATACTCTCGAGGAGCAATAGAGTCCTTTAACGATTTTTTCCACGTTCCCTTCCGCTCGCACGTATTTATCAATTTGAAAAAGGACAGATTCCTGATATAATCAAAGACGGCATTACATTGATCATTCGAATTAACGATTCACTTAGCGATTTTTCGATTCTCGAGGACATTATAATGACTTTTGCCAACTTCAATTCTAAATTTAGATCGAGAGCAAAAATCTTCTATAGATCAAGAGAGTCGAAAGACTCAGGATTAAAAAAGAATGTAAGAAAATAATTTTTACTTAAAATTAATAGGATAATATACGACGTTGAAATATTGAAATAACTTTTGAAATCACAAAACAATTTTTTTCTTTACGATTTTCTTTCCGCAGGGATTTAGACCTCAAGTTCTAGATCGACTGCGGTGCACAATTTTCGACTTTTTCGTATTGATTAATCTCCCGCGAGAACCGCGATAGTCTACAATTAATCGGAAGGAAAGATTGAAGAGCCGCTCATTGACGCATAAAAGCACAAATGCATAAATGCGAAAGCGACGCGTATCTTCGCTTCGACGGCGACTCCTCGTTTTTCTTGCTTTCCTTCGAAAACTCGCTCGAGTCTCGTCCGGAGGAAGCCGACGAATGATAGGAAATTTAAATAGAAAATTCATGAAAAAAAAAAACCGAAAGATAGAGAGAGGGGAAACGTGCAAAGTATCCTACGAGAGCCACCGCACCAGGCCAACAAACCAAGCAACCCACGCAATACATACATACATACATATATATATATATATATATATATATATGTATATATATATATATATATACATATATCTCTTTCGGGGTCGACAGAACCTTCGTAAATGTAAAACATAGTCGTAATCGTTTGATAATCGTAGCTTAATTAGCGTGTAACACATAATAGAGTTTATTTTTTGGTCGCAGAATATTGTTATAAATATATTAGCCGAGAGAAGTGCGAGAGGGACATTTTATGTGTGTGCTTGTGTACCTGTGCGTATTCGTGTGTATATGTGAAACGAAAGAAAAAGAGGAAAAGATATTCGAAGACGAACGTAAGAATAAAAAAGATTGGAAACGATCTGTAATCGGGCGTATGCGAAAATCACGTGTGTGATGCCTGTGTACCTACGTGTTGTATACGTGTTTGTTTCGTGCATGATGCAACGAACGAGTGCGCGCGCGTTTCATTCAACGTGTGAATGTCAAATGAAAATTACTAATTGTGTGTGCGATTCCGCGCGATAATGTAAAGCAGCCGCTACGACAGATATAGATCTTTCGCAACAGCGCGTATCCGGTAAACGCTAAACGTGTCAAATGATAATGATAAAGAGGATCTAGGATGAAAATTCTACTGCGCTAGAAGATATGATGCTAATTAATTGACTTTAGCGTTCACCGTGTACGAAATATACGGTATAACAGGAAGATGAGATTTGACGTTTCTTATCGCGACGATTCGACGATACTTGACCGTCGGAATTTTTTCCGGATATCGCGAATCGCGATTTTGAACGAGCTGCTATTTAACGAACGCTCGTTTGTTTTTTTTTAACGAAAGATCATATGAACGGCTTTTAACGATCACGCTCGGCGATAATTGGCGAATGGTCAGAGTTCCCGCGCATTTAGCGCTAAATAGCGATTTCTCTGGCTCGCGCGCGTGTATCTAGCAATTTCTCGCGTTCCAGATGAATGATAAAACGCGCGGAACGGATAAATATTTCCGGATGAATACGGAAGAAAAACGTAGACTGTCTTTCTTCCCTGTATACGCGAACGTTTGCCGCTCGCTCCAGCTGATCGTTCGAATCGCGCGGAGGATATATATCGTGGCATTAATAACGTTAAGATATAGCGGGCATATAAAAGCGAGAAGGGCCGTGATGCGTGCGGGTTTCGCGTAGGGTAAGCATGACCTGCTGTCATTGCATTATGAAGATCGTATAGCTCGCATAAATGCTTTTTGAGGATTTTATCGAATTATATATTCTTCGCGGAAGAGATCAAACATTCATTCATTTGCGCGACTTTTCTCGATTTGTAGCGAGAGATTTTTTTATGAATCTTCACGATTGCAAATCCCGTGAGTTTATATGTAGTAATAATATTTAATATATGATTTTTCTAGTTCTTCTTTCTTAGGCTAAAGCGATCACGACATGACATGATGCAGTTGCAGCAGGGCAGAAATCATCTTTGCGTTGATATATATGCGTATACATAAATAAATGTATGTACATATAAAGAAATGTATAGACCTGCGAAAAAAAAAAACAGAATGTGAGAGAAATGTGAGAGTGAACGAGAAAGACAGAAAGGAAACGCGAATAATAAATGAACGGAAGAGGATACTGTTGTCAAATACATGCACAGGATGGACCATTGTCACGCAATATTTCGTTAATGATAGATATGTTCGGAAGAAAGAAGGAAAATTCGAATTTCAAATTTCGATATTGCAAGAGTTTTTAATAAGAAAGCTTTTTTTGAAACTTGCAAATTTTTTGGTTGCCATTATTTTGATTAATAAAAGAACTATTGGACCCACAATCATGTTATGTGTAAAACTTTTTATTTGATTCGTTAATAAATATGTGTTATATTTTACACATTCTATGTGTACATAAAACAATGATTGTGGATTAGATAAATATTATTAATATTATTCGAAAATTTAGTTTTAATTTTACAGAATAAGTTTTAAAAATTGAAGAGAAAATGTATCTGTCATTAGTTGAACGATCAGTGATAATGGGACATCCGATGCCGATGTATATGTACGTAGGCAACGATATATTAATATATTTATTAATTATTGGCGCGCGCGACATCCTGTTAGGACGATTTTCCACAAGGAAAAAGGATCCTTTGGGAAAGTCATTTGCGGCGGCGCGTTCCGACCCGTCTCGTTGGAACAATTTATCAGTAGGCTCGTACTTTCATGCTCGTTTCTCGGTCACATGTATACACATATACACTCGGTAACACATATAAAACACACAATTACACGCATACACTATTATAATTACTCAAAAATAACTTGTACTATGTAACTATTACTATTTTTATGAATTTTTGTACATTTTTCTAATTATTTTGTATAATAATCGTTAGCGGAAAGAGAGAAAATGGCAGAGTCTGGTACCCACCTCCCCAAAAAAGTGTTCAAAGCGGAGAAAAGGAGCTACATCGACGACGAAAAGAAACGTAGAGAAAAATGATTAAAAAAAAAAAAAAGAAATTTCGGTGTGTGAGTGTGCGAATGTGTTTATGCGAGTCGTGTGCGAACGTATGCGCGCGATCATCGTGTGCACATGATCATATTTGTGAGTATGTATGTAAAGAGAGAGAAAGGGAAAGAGAGAAAGAGAGATAGAACGACGAGAGGAATGAAACATAACAAAAAAGTATGCAAAAGGGATAGCGTGCACGAAATTTTGTGAAAGTAGAAAAGAAGAAAAGGAGAGAGAAAGAGAAAGAAGAAAAAAAGGAGAGAAAAAAGAAGCCGCGACTGTCGACAATGTAGTCCATCGTTTGTCTGTGTAATCTTGTCTTAATCTGTCTCCTTGTCTGTCTGTCGGTTTGCCTGTCTGTCTGTCCGTACTGTGTTTTATCAGGGGAGGAGAATTCGTTAAGATCCTAAAGACGTAGTGTTAATTTTTCTCTGGATCTATGACGATGATGACGACGATAATGATTTTTATGTTTTGTATCAAAAAATGAAAAAAGAAAAAACGCGCGTGTGCGCGCGCGATGAAATTTCTTCGCAACAAACCTACTAAAAGGTATATGTATGTGTGTGTATATGTAAATGTACACATACACACACAAATATATTTTGTAGGAAAAAACGAGAGAAAGGGGAATAGAAAGAGAGCGATACCGACCGAAAGGAAAGAGAGAGAGAGTGAGTAAGAGGGTGCAGAAGTATTGGGGAAATATAATTAAAACAAAAAATACGGTTAAATGATGTTCAAAATGATAACGATAAAAACAAAAGGAAAAGATAGAGGCGGAGAGGATTTAATCTCGCGGCTCTTATTAAGCAGGCGCTGCGAAAGGTCGAAAAAAAAGATGTGTGGAAAAAAGATCTACTTCGTATTTGACGACGTGTTTGTTATAATTATAAGAGAGTCACCTTTTCTTTTTTTCTCAAAATGAAATGCTATAAAATAGATCAATTCTTTCATGGATACGGAGTCTCCTGTTGCTTTCGTCCAATCCGTTTCCATTCCACGAGAAGTATTTAATATCCGACTCGGAGCAAAGCTAGATAAAAAGTAGCGTAAAAGTTCGCCATTCGTAAGATTTGTCTGGGGTATGATTTAAAATAAATAGTACAAAATTATAGAATCTATATTTGTTCAGAATTATATCAGATTTAGTTTATATTGTTACTCCGAGTCGTTCGAATCTATAATACTTTCTGTCCTCTATTCCTCAACGAACGTTCCCAAAAAATATAATGCCTCGAATGCAGAGTCTCTGCGAACCAAAAGACATGATCGCGCGCGATATAGTTCGTACTATTACTATTCTATTCTCGATATTTATGTGCAATTTTTCGATTTTGTTTGTTTCGACCCTTTTTAGTATTTTAATAAATGAGTTTGTTAAAAATAAGTTGATATTTTATTTATATTACAACTTTTCTTTTTCTTTTGTTTTTTTTAATAGTAATATTATATTAAATCGCTCTAGAAATATTATGTTAAGATAGGATAGATAATATATCGCAAGATAATTGTTCCAATAGTTTTACAACCGAATGTTTGATATGCTTCGATAAAGCTAAAGGTAAGTAATTTTAAATTAGTAAGTAAACAAGTAATAAAAAAAAAGCCAATCTATATATTTTTCTTTAAATTGAATTAAATTTAATATATATTTTTAAATATCTAAATGTTTAATAATTGTTTGAGTACTTAGGTTTCCTTTTAGAAAAAAATAAGTAAAAGTAATTGTGTCGACTCATAAATTAAACTCAGTTTTGTTATCAAGTTTAATTATGACAGCAATTATTGTTAGTGTAGTAAACTGACAGTAGAATACAATAATACAACTTTGAGAAATATAATTCAATAATTTTCATTAAAAAATAATGCAGGTATAATGATGTTACGATATTGTAATAAACAATTATGCAAACACTACTTTCTCCTTAAAATATATACATGTACGAATAATTAATTAATTGTGCCAGCTAGATTCATTGGATGCAATTTTGCATCCTCTATGTCGCTTCTCAGATCTATAATATTGTTCAGACAAAGTTTAAAGTTTGGTCTGTCATTCGCTAGAACGCTCCAGCAACGTTGCATCAACTGGTATAACGAGGATGGACAGTTAAGAGGCATCTGCAATCTGCCTCCAGTGCGTATGTAATCCATCACTTCGAGATTAGTTCTGGAGGAATAAGGTTGCTCGCCTAACGATGTAATCTCCCACATTAGCACTCCGAATGACCAAACGTCACTGTGAGAAGTAAATATTCCATTTACTATAGATTCCGGTGCCATCCAGCGAACAGGAAGCAGACCTTCTCCTTCCTAAAACAATTTTAGCGAAGTTAAATCTTTTATTCAAATTTTTGAAATAAATTTTCTTAAGTAGAAAACGTTTGCTAATATTTTCCATGATCATATATATAAATATAATAACTATATATATGTAGTTTTTATTTTTCTTAAATTCTATTTGACTTATTGTTAATAATATATAATATTTATAAAAACGCCAAAAATATATATACAATACATATAGAAATTAAATTTGAAAAAATTTTATTTGTTTTTAATTAATTGTGTTTACCTTGCGATAATAGTCATCCCTATAAATATCTCTAGCAAGTCCGAAATCGCCGATTTTAACGATACGATTTTCGCGATCTCTCGCAGACACTAAACAATTTCGGCACGCAAGATCTCTATGTATAAAGCGCAGCTCTTCCAAATAGCAACAGCCTCGCGCAACATCTTCGCACATAGCAAGCAAGTCTTGTACACGCAAAGCGTGCAAATCAGAAGATTGTAATATTTGATACTCTCTCAAATATTTTTGCAGATCATTCTCCATTAATTCCAACACAAGTAATGGAGAATCCTCGTCTAAGCAGACGGCTAGTAATCTTAGCACATGTTTATGTCTAAAGAGATTCATAAGCCTTGCCTCTTGCAAGAATTTCTTTTTCTCTTCTTTTGAAGCACATTTTTCTAACGTCTTTATGGCAACAGATGTCTCCGAGTCCGATTTTTCTAAATCTTTGACAATCCCTTGAAACACCTGCGAATTATTAAAAATGAATATAATCTTAATTAAAAACAACATTAAATTTTAATTCGTGTAGCATTAAATCTTGCTTTAATTTTAAATAATTTAACGAAAAGAAATAAAACGCATATACATATATGATATATTGTTTCATATAAAAGCTTTGTGTAACTTAATCTCATAAAAGTTGATTTATATGTGATATTTCTTAAGAAATGTGTAGGAGTGTAGGTATTTCTCATTTATATATATAAACATTTATGGTTTAAAATATGACGTTAAGAAAATTAGTTCTTACCATTCCGAATGCACCTCTACCAAGAAGTTTTGTTAGCGTGATTTGCTCACGTTTTATTTTGGTCAACATATATTTATTGGGATTATGTTGTAACGTAGAACTATATAACGTATTGAGATAAACGTTTCCGATAGGTACCTCATGTAAAATCGTTAATTCTGCGTCGGGCATTGTCGTAGTCAAAACTTGATTGTTACTTTTTCTGCGCCGAGACACTATTATAAAATTACAATATATTTATTTAATAAAATTCATTGCATATTTTAAGTAACTTTTTTAATAAGTAAATTAAATTTTTTTTAGAAAATCTTTGTATTTATATTTGTATATATTTATCATAATCTGTAATTAAAAAATAAATATGTATCAAATACATATATGTACTTACAACGGTAAAAGTAGTTAATGCAGATTACGATAAAGATAGCGACAAGGCTTATCGCTAATAATAGATAATATTTCATAGCTAGAGTACTGGAACCGTCATCTTTTTCATAAATATATAGTTTTTAATTTCTTTTTTTACTTAAAAATTTACTTCTACTTCTACTTCTAACTTAAATTTATTATTGAAAATATTTAATTCTTAAAATTTTATAAACATAAACATTTTTATACTTATAAAATACATAGATTATACTAAAATATTATCAAATTTGTTTACCAAGTGTTTGAAAAGTAAAAAATTTGTCTTCAGGCGGCCATGTAAAATTCTCGTACTCGGGATATGTCATTGTCAAACGAAACTTGTATAAAGTTGCCGGTAGCAAGTTTTCTATATAGTACATTACTGTTTCATTATTCGTTTCAAAGTTGTCTGCAATTTCCCACTTTTGCATCACATCATTTTTGTATTCTAATATGTAATGGATCGTCTGATCGACGGTAGGAATCCACGAAATATTCATACTGTTAATGCTAACTCCGCTCAAAGTTATGTTCGGTTCCGAGTACATGTGCACAATTTTTAAACTGTCATTATAAAGATTGCTGTAATTGGCTGGATACACACGCACATATACCAAGTATTTCTGTTCTGGCAGCAACTGCTCAATTATTGTGAAAAATTTGTTGTCTGCCTTACGTTTATTAATAAATGGTTCTTTTATCGGTTGCGTGCTGTTCGTCGAGCTAATGGATTCCCAATATACTTTATAAGTCACTATTGCACAATTCAGTTTCGTTGGTGGCGTCCAAGAAACTGCCGCTATAGTAGGTGTCAGAACCTGAACCGTTACATTTTCCGGTGCATTTAGCTTGCCCACGTTAGTTCTCACTATTTGTTCCGAATCAAATTGCAGATCCATTGATAATTGATCAGAATAAAAATTGCTTAGGGCTAGTTTTAGCTTGTATTTTGTAAACGGTGTTAAATTCTGAATTTCATAACGCCGCTCATATGTGTGGATATTAAATTTGTCGAACTTGTTAAGATTATTGTCCAAACAATAGCTTATAAGGATGGTATATTTATTGGATGGTAGGTAGTTTTTGCATCCGCGCTTAGGAATCGGTTCTGGTAAGTTCAAGACGATACTGTTTGCTGTTATTTTTACTATTATGAAAGTATAATTTTTGTCAGGCGTAAGACATTCCATCCGAGGGTAAGATTGTAATGATTTACTGAAAGGAGTAATGTAACGAAAGTAATTGAAACCTTTATTATCGATATTATTGATTTTTTGGATTTGTTCTATTTTAAAATCATTTTTTTCATTGTTGAGATGTGTATACTTTTTTTTAAAAACATAGAGAATAATATTTGGCGTAAATTCTGTCAGATAAGATGAATATACGTAAATGTATGTCTTGTCAACTCTTATATTTTGAGAGTTTTCATACAATCTATAGTTTTTATCTTCGTATGAAATCCATTTGCATGTATTGAAATTAATGTCTGCTACAATTAATGTATAGTTTTGTATCCAGTATATTAGCGGCTCTGTATCTGTGGTATCAAGTATTATGTTATGAGTTTTTAAGTGTGATATTTGATATGGACAGGAAGTCATATTTTTCGCAATTTTTATGTTAGATTGCACAGTTTTTCCATCAAGATCCGATATCATTGTTACAAACTGCATATCTGATAACTTTTCTATCCAGTAAAAATATCTGGAAAAAATATATTATAATAATAATAATAATTATTATTATTATTAATATTATTATATGTGTATATTATAAAATTATTTTAAGCACAAAGATAAAAAAGATAATATTTTTGAATACTTAAGTTCTTACTATTTTATGTTAATTATAATAATTTTATAATTTTTTATCTTTATTACAAAATCATAGTAAATTACTGCAAAATTAAAAAATAATATAAATTCTTAGTTAAAAGTGACAAAAGTATTCATTTCTTCCAATATATAAAAGTTAACATACCCCTTAGATGGTTGTATAGTTAAATAAAAATCTTTTTTTTTGCTCAAGATTTTATCAGGATTCACTATGCCATTTTGCCACATTGTTAAGTCCAGCTTCATAACGTAATAGACTGATTCATGATTTTCCACCCAATATAGATTTCTTGTTATCCAATCGATGCAGAGATTATGTGAATTTATATTAAGGCTAGTTATTTTTGTAATATTATTGTTATTCATATCCCATGTCATTAGCTGTCGGTCATTAACTGTTCGGTAACCAGCACTATAGTTAATTAGTTAAAAGTTAAAAAAAGAGTTAAAAAGTATTTTAACTTTTTTTAATAACTTTTAACTTAGTTTAGTTAAGTTAAGATGTATTAACTTTTAACTTCAACTAATTATTTTTGACCTAAACTTATTAACTTTCTCCTAAGTTAAATTTTTTTATTAGTGAATACAATTATTGTTTTTTTATATATTATAAACGTATTATTTTTAAATTAAAGTATTATTCATTTCTATGTTTATTTGTCATCAATTGTGATTAAAAAATATATTTCTATATAAAAATCAAAATTTCTTTGTTATTTGTTATTATAAATTTTAAAAAAATTAATAAAAAAATTCTAATTTAATATAAATGTTTTCAAAAATTAACTTCTATTTAACCATAACTTTAACTGAATTAATTCTTTGCTCATGCAACTTTTAACTTAATTAAATTAAGGAAATAAATGCGAGAGAAAAATATAGATCCGAAAGTTGCTGAATCGGGAAATTAATTTTATAAGCAACTAACTTTAATTTAACTTATTGTTAGTTTTAAAAAATCATTAACTTACCCATTCATGTGTATGGATTCATGTTCATTTATGTATTCATATTTCATTACATCGCGGATCCAATAAATTTTATGCTCTGCTACAGAATAAACAACATCTAATACTGAATTCAAATCGTGATTAAAGGTATTAAAGACATTAATGTAAGTTTTTAAATCGACATCCCACATTGCAATACTTTTACGAAATATAATCAATAATTTAGGTATCGGATTTTCGTGCGTCGTTGATACATTCTTTAAATTCGTATAAAGACCAACACCAGTTTCAGTACGCGCTCGTACGTGGAAATAATACGTCGTGTTAGGTTTTAAATTATGCTCTGTGCACTCCATTGTAGTTAAGATAGTTTTGTCGTTACAGATTTGAATATCTTTTAGATTCTCGATGAACCAACATTGCACTGTATATCCTTGTATATTATCCGCAACTTCAGGTTGGTTCCATCTGTAAGATAAATTTTAGCTTTTTCATATTTAATGAATTTTTAACAGAATTAATATGTTTAAATGTAAATGTAATTTTTAAAAGGAAGCAAGCAGGATATAAACTAAAAGTTAGATTTAAATCCTTTACCTGAATGTTGCAGAAATATTTAGTTTTTCATTTAGGAATCCATCAAACTCTACGAATGCTCTTAGCTCGCTCGGAATTGTTCCTAGAGATTTAAAGATGACACATATTGATGTTTTTAAACATTAAGTTGATTAGTTTAGTAAATTAGGGAGATAATTTAAAATAAAAATAAAGAAAAAGAAGAAATATAAACATATATTAAATACGTATATATATTAAAATTAATATTGCAGTTTTTAAAATAATGAAATAATATAAAAACCTTTCCAAATGAAATATAACATAAAAACCACAAATGAGAAATATATTATTTGGACTGATTTAAAACAAATAAGAAAGATAATAAAATTGATGGTATTATCTTAAATCTTGCTTTATTTACAGTGCATTTTTCTCTTTTATTCTTGCTATTGTAAAGAATATTTTTTAAATTTAATTTCTATTCTCTATTGAAATTTAAATTAGGTTTACAACTTTTTTGTAAATTTTTTGTAAACTTTTATTAACGTTTTATGCATTTATTGCATCTTACCAATAGATTGTAGGTTCATGGACATATTTGAAAATGTAACTTTCTCGACTTCATTTTGTATAGTCACTCTATCAGAATGATTCAGATCAGACTGAAGATTTTGTACAATGTGATTGTTGTTTTCGGGCACTGGCACATCCTTAATAAAATATAACATATAAAAAAATGAGTGAAGCAGTAAAACAAGAAATTCCGGTATTTTTTATGATAAATTTTTAATGATAAATTAAATAGTATATGTATAGAAATATATATAAATATTTCTTAAAAAATCAATAAGCACCAAATTCTGTCTGTTTATGAAGTTAAATTAAAAAAGAAATAAAAAAAGGAACAAAAATAAAACCATATAACATTCATCTCAATAACATTAAAAACATTTTAGTACCTGTTTCACGAAAATTGATCCACAAATGTAGGAGTAGTTCGCGATTAAACAGAGAAAATTACAAGTAAATAAAAAAAGTCACATGCAGGCTGTAAGGTCTGCGCTGTGCGCGAAACGCTTGTTATATAAATGTATATAAATTCGAGCGGATAACTAATGATTGCTGCGTTACGTTTATTGATCATTCATCTATTAGCTTAAATTAAGGTTCGTTGATACAATTCGAATTCATTGTACCAATTTAATCGACATTTCATTACATACAAATGCAGCTATTCTTGATACAAAAAATAATGCTGACATTTAAATTAATTTTGTTAAATATAAATTAATTTATAAATTTTAATTATATAAATAATTATAAATATCTAGAAAAATTAAAACAGTTTTTTTAGGAATTGATGAAAAATCACATAAAACTCAGTTTAAATGTTATATATGTGTATTAATGTTTACCGGAAAATTAACAGAAAATCTCATTAATATTAATAATTATTATACTTAAAGAATAGCAATTATAAAAACACAAAAATATGTAATACAAACAAGTTTTAATTATCTAAATTAAGTTTAACTTTTGTACTGTATACATTTATATTTTAAATATAATAAAATTTCCAAGATTTATACATCTGTTTTATAACATCGCATATACTCTTTAGTTTTGTAATAATTTTATTTTATTATACAATGTGTAATATATTATTTTATAACACATTTTAGTTTACTTAAATAAACACCACACTATTACTTATAAAATCTTGTAATATAACATTCAATTGTTATTATTTAATAAAACAAAGGAAATCTCATACCTGCGTGAAATTTAAATTCGGGCACATGTCCGAATGGCATTCTTCCTGAAGATTATCCGAAACGGCATGATTTTTCGTCAAAATCGCGATAGCTGCCTTCGTCAGCATTAAACTTTTCAATAAAATATATAATCTCATCCCAAACATAATAATCTTCTTCGATGAACGTTTGCGCTCAATATTTAGTAAGCAGTATTCTTTTTTACTTTATTATATGATTCAGATTTGCTAATCCACTCGATACTTTTTTATAATATGCTCGATG
The DNA here is from genome assembly GCF_048542155.1 of Nylanderia fulva. Classification (NCBI taxonomy): domain Eukaryota; kingdom Metazoa; phylum Arthropoda; class Insecta; order Hymenoptera; family Formicidae; genus Nylanderia; species Nylanderia fulva. Next base: position 4,991,078 of record NW_028190807.1, on the reverse strand, counting down.
AATTCTTTAGAATCCAGTTTGCGAATTGCGGTCTTTTCAAATATTACATTTTAAGATTTTTTTTATGATCAATTCACAATATATGTATATCTTATTAGATCAAATGAGAGAACTTCTAGTAAGTAAATAGTTTTTATAATTTTTTCGATGGGAACCAACTGCAATACATAAAGTGATACATATTCACTTGATTGTATCGAAAACAACAATATATCTTCTTCTTTTGTAATTTTTCTTAATATTTCAATATAAAAAGTAATCAATAAAAAAGATAATCAAACAATTTACAAACTGAACATTATAGAATTATAGATTTTTTATTTCCCTGCTATTCAAACGTAAAATATTATCCACACGATTATGTAATATTTTTGTTTCACTAAAAATATAAAAAATTGCAACTATTCTTTTATGCGTATATTGTATATTATATGTGCTTTTTAGAATCCACTATTCGTGCACTTTGCTATATAATATATTTATATCACACGATTTGAACAATTAAATGACGCGTAACGTTGTGGCGATCATAATAATAACTGACTCCGAAGACTATTGATCGTATCTTACCATGTCATTGGACCCGTTTCAATCTGTGCTGTAATATAGACGCAGCGCACCCAAGCGGTCGTCGACATATCTTGTTTAAAAGTACTAAATAAAAAGGAACACAATTGAAAAAAGTTTTGAATTGTAGGGAGAAATTAAAATAAAGTTTGATTAATTTATAATAATTAATAATTTTCTTTTCGCGAAATATATATTTATATACATTTGTCTCAATTTAAGTTCAATTGGTGCAATGTTTATTAAGGTATTCAAATTTTATTCCGTAATTCTAAACCGTAATATTAACGTTTAATGTTCGCCTTCTAATAATTAAAAAAACTATTGAAATTTCACTTTATACACATTATGATATATTTGAAAAACTGTTCTGTCAATTAGAAAAGGGCGACGTAAGGGGGAACATTCCGCGCTCAGACGCAACAAGCCTTTGAAATGGACCTGCATGCCATGAAAGCTCCATTCTTAAAACATTTTTCTTTACGCTGATGTGTTCGATGTTACTTCCAACAGTTTACGTGAATAATTAGATTCTATTATATGTACGATTGATGTGTTTATATAATATATATGCATGAATGTGTGTGATCAAGTCATAAAACTTCTACTAAATATATAGTTTATTACTTTTTTTAAAAAATAGTACTAACGACAATCAATTTACGTATAATACAGACACATTTCCAAATATGTCCAAGATATGCAAATACTCGTTTCTCCTTAAAATATACATGTACGAATAATTAATTACTTGTGCCGGCTAGATTCATTGGATGCAATTCTGCATCCTCTATGTCGCTTCTCAGATCTATAATATTGTTCAGACAAAGTTTAAAGTTTGGTCTGTCATTCGCTGCAAAGCTCCAGCAACGTTGCATCAACTGGTATAACGAGGATGGACAGTTGAGAGGCATCTGCAATCTGCCTCCAGTGCGTATGTAATCCATCACTTCGAGATTAGTTCTGGAGGAATAAGGTTGCTCGCCTAACGATGTAATCTCCCACATTAGCACTCCGAATGACCAAACGTCACTGTGAGAAGTAAATATTCCATTTACTATAGATTCCGGTGCCATCCAGCGAACAGGAAGCAGACCTTCTCCTTCCTAAAACAATTTTAGCGAAGTTAAATCTTTTATTCAAATTTTTGAAATAAATTTTCTTAAGTAGAAAACGTTTGCTAATATTTTCCATGATCATATATATAAATATAATAACTATATATATGTAGTTTTTATTTTTCTTAAATTCTATTTGACTTATTATTAATAATATATAATATTTATGAAGACGCCAGAAATATATATACAATACATATAAAAATCAAATTTGAAAAAGTTTTATTTGTTTTTAATTAATTGTGTTTACCTTGCGATAATAGTCTTCCCTATAAATATCTTTAGCAAGTCCGAAATCGCCGATTTTAACGATACGATTTTCACGATCTCTCGCAGATACTAAACAATTTCGGCACGCGAGATCTCTATGTACAAAGCGCAGCTCTTCCAAATAACAACAGCCTCGCGCAACATCTTCGCACATAGCAAGCAAATCTTGTACACGCAAAGCGTGTAAATCAGAAGGTTGCAATATTCGATGCTCTCTCAAATATTTTTGCAGATCATTCTCCATTAATTCCAACACAAGTAATGGAAAATCCTCGTCTAAGCAGACGGCTAGTAATCTTAGCACATGTTTATGTCTAACGTGATTCATAAGCTTTGCCTCTTGCAAGAATTTCTTTTTCTCTTTTTTTGAAACACATTTTTCTAACGTCTTTATGGCAACAGATGTCTCCGAGTCCGATTTTTCTAAATCTTTGACAATCCCTTGAAACACCTGCGAATTATTAAAAATGAATATAATCTTAATTAAAAACAACATTAAATTTTAATTCGTGTAGCATTAAATCTTGCTTTAATTTTAAATAATTTAACGAAAGAAAATAAAACGCATATACATATATGATATATTGTTTTATATAAAAGCTTTGTGTAACTTAATCTCATAAAAAGTTGATTTATATGTGATATTTCTTAAGAAATGTGTAGGAGTGTAGGTATTTCTCATTTATATATATAAACATTTATGGTTTAAAATATGACGTTAAGAAAATTAGTTCTTACCATTCCGAATGCACCTCTACCAAGAAGTTTTGTTAGCGTGATTTGCTCACGTTTTATTTTGGTCAACATATATTTATTGGGATTATGTTGTAACGTAGAACTATATAACGTATTGAGATAAACGTTTTCGATAGGTACCTCATGTAAAATCGTTAATTCTGCGTCGGGCATTATCGTAGTCAAAACTTGATTGTTACTTTTTCTGCGCCGAGACACTATTATAAAATTACAATATATTTATTTAATAAAATTCATTGCATATTTTAAGTAACTTTTTTAATAAGTATATTAAATTTTTTTTAGAAAATCTTTGTATTTATATTTGTATATATTTATCATAATCTGTAATTAAAGAATAAATATGTATCAAATACATATATGTACTTACAACAATAAAAGTAGTGAATGCAGATTACAGTAACAATAGCGACAAGGTTTATCGCTAATAATAAATAATATATAAGAGCTAGAGTACTGGAACCGTCATCTTTTTCATAAATATATAGTTTTTAATTTTTTTTTTACCTAAAAATTTACTTCTACTTCTACTTATAACTTATATTTATTATTGAAAATATTTAATTCTAAAATTTTATAAACATAAACATTTTTATACTTATAAAACAGATAGATTATACTAAAATATTATATATCAAATTTGTTTACCAAGTGTTTGAAAAGTAAAAAATTTTTCATCAGATGGCCATGTTAAGTTCTCATACTCGGGATATGTCAAACGAAACTCATATAAAGTTGCCGGTAGCAAGTTTTCTATATAGTACATTACTGTTTCATTATTCGTTTCAAAGTTGTCTGCAATTTCCCACTTTTGCATCACATCATTTTTGTATTCTAATATGTAATGGATCGTCTGATCGACGGTAGGAATCCACGAAATATTCATACTGTTAATGCTAACTCCGCTCAAAGTTATGTTCGGTTCCGAGTGCATGTGCACAATTTTTAAACTGTCATTATAAAGATTGCTGTAATTGGCTGGATACACACGCACATACCAAGTATTTCTGTTCTGGCAGCAACTGCTCAATTATTGTGAAAAATTTGTTGTCTGCCTTACGTTTATTAATAAATGGTTCTTTTATCGGTTGCGTGCTGTTCATCGAGCTAATAGATTCCCAATATACTTTATAAGTCACTATTACACAATTCAATTTCGTTGGTGGCGTCCAAGAAACTGCCGCTATAGTAGGTGTCAGAACCTGAACCGTTACATTTTCCGGTGCATTTAGCTTGCCCACGTTAGTTCTCACTATTTGTTCCGAATCAAATTGCAGATCCATTGATAATTGATCAGAATAAAAATTGCTTAGGGCTAGTTTTAGATTGTATTTTGTAAACGGTGTTAAATTCTGAATTTCATAACGCCGCTCATATGTGTGGATATTAAATTTGTCGAACTTGTTAAGACAATTGTCCAAACAATAGCTTATAAGGATGGTATATTTATTAGATGGTAGGTTGTTTTTGCATCCACTCTTAGGAATCGGTTCTGGTAAGTTCAAGACGAGACTGTTCGCTGTTATTCTTACTATTGTAAAAGTAGAATTTTTGTCAGGCGTAAGACACTCCGTCCGAGGGTATGGTTGTAATGATTTACTGTAAGATGTCATATAATATAAGTAATTCTTGCTTTTTACTATTTGCACGTGTCTTAATGCGTTTTTTTCACTGTCAATAAGTGCGTATTTCTTTTTTAAAATATAAATGTCAGTATCTGTTAGTTTGCTTTCAAATGCGTAAATGTTTTCTTTGTCAGTTGTTAAGAGTGAATGAAGCTGTGCGTTTTCAGCGATTAAAATTATGTTGCATTTGTTTAACTTAAGGTCCACTACAATTAATTTATTTGTTTCTATCCAATATATTAGCGGCACTTCTTTTTTTGCGGTGTCAAATATTGTTTCAAATTTAATATGAAAGATTGGTATTTTATATCGACAGAAGGTCATATTGCTTTTTAGAACAGATTCCACGTTTTTTCCGTTAAGATCCGATTTCATTATTATATACTGGTTATGTAAACCTTCTTCTATCCAATATAACAATCTGAAAAATATATGAATTATTCTATATATGATTGCTGTAAAATATTAGTTTAATCAGACACATAAATGAAGATAAGATATAAATGTTTTAAATTTTTACAAACTTATAATGATTAATGATTTTATGATTTTCTATTATGATCTTTATTACAATATCATAGTTAATAACTGCAAAATTAGAAAATAATAGTAATTCTTAACTGAAAGAGACGAAAGTGTTTACTTTTTCAAGCGAATGAAAATTAGCATACCCTATGGATGGTAATACTGTTAAATAAATATAATTTTTTCTGCTCAAAATCTTGTCATATTTGAATATGCCATTTTCCCGCATTGTTAAGTCCAGCTTCATTATAATGTTGTTTTTTGGTTCATATTCTATCCAGTATAGATTTCTTCCTATCCAGTCGATGCACAGATTGTATGGAATATTTTTGATGTTAATTATTTTTGTGCTAATGTTGTTATTTATATTCCATGTCATTAGCTTTTTTAAGGTATAATCGTTCTCGTAATCGATCCAATAAATGTTATGTCTCACTATCGAATGAATGATTTCTGGTATGTTCATAAAATAGTTAAAGAGATCGACGTAGGTTTTTGAATCTAAATCAAATATTTGGACACTTTTTTCCGATCGAATCAGTAATTTAGGTATCGGATTTTCATGTGTCGATGATACATTCATTAAATTCGTATAAGGACCAACACCAGTTTTAGTATGCATTCGCACACGGAAATAGTACGTCGTGTTGGGTTTTAGATTATGCTTTATGCACTCCATTGCAGTTAAGATCCTTCTATCATCGCAGATTTCAATCTTTTTTTGATTCTCGATAAACCAACACTGCACTGTGTATCCTTTTATCCAGGTCTTGTCTAGTTAAAGTTAAAAAGATAAAAGTTAAGTTAAAAAGTTAAATAATTTTAACTTAACTTATAGTTACATTTTTAGACTCTTAACTTTTAACTTAATTCAGTTATATTTTATCAGTAACTATTAACTTTTGATTGAACTTTTTTGAAGTTTTGTCCTCATACAAAACGAGCGATATTTCATGTGAATTCGATTATTTCTCGATCTCTCTTTATTACACCAAACGTTGGTTCTGGGTCTCAATTCTTGAATTCATTCGCAAGAGAAACGTATGCATAAATTCAGTTCTTACAGAAAAGTTGCAAGTTGATTGGCTAAAAGCCATGCAATAGCCAATAAACTTGCAACTTTTCTGTAAAAACTGAATTTACGCATACATTCCTCTTGTGAATAAATTCAATTTTTGAGCTCCTGAATTTGCAATTTACGTGATCGCGAGTCTCTGAAATTTTGTGTAAAGACGCAATGAGTGTTTACATTGTGGACGAATCTGATTCGTCTACGTCGAATGAAAAAGATTTCGATTCGATTTTAAAACAATTTTAATTTTTAATTTTTTAATTATTTTTTATTATTAACTTAATATAACTTTTAATTCAATTAATTTTATTATGAATTGACTTGCATTTTAACTAAGTTAAATTTTCAAGACAGTTATATAACTATAACTTAACTTAATTAAGAAAAAATTAACTTACCCAAATTTTTTGCTTGTATCACTTCTTTTGTAAATTCAGGTAGGCCCCATCTATAAGATAAATTTTAGTCTTTTTATATATAATAAATTTATCACTATTAATATTTTTATATGTATATATATTATTAAATTTAAGAAAAAGGAGGAATATAGATTATAAAAATTTAGATTTAAATTCATTACCTGAATGTCACAGAAATGTCTTTTTTATTTAGAAATTCGTCGAACTCTACAAATGCTCTTAGCTTGTTCGGAATGATTTCTAGAAATTTTAAGACAATATATTTTGTACATATTAATATGTACAAAAACATTAAGTTGATCAATAAATTAGATTTATAAATTACAAAGATAAAGTGAAAATAAAGGAAAAGGAAAAATGAACGTATATTATAAATTTAACAGCAAATATTGATTTTTAAAATAATAAAATAATATAAAAAATGTTTTTGTGTGTATTTCGAAATTTAGAAAAGTAATTGTTAATCCAGAATCAAAAGAAATAGAAGCTTTCAATAAAGCGCTACACGTTTTTCTAAAATTTTCTATTTATTCACAAAAAATATATTATTTGCGACTACTTTAAAATTAACAAACGAATAAAATAATGAAATTAATGGCGTGATCTTGAATTTTACTTTTATTTTATATACAATATATGAATTTTTTTGCTCTTAGCATCAGAATAAATTATATATTGTCTTTGTTATTAAAAACTATTTTAATATTTTTAAAAATTTTTACTCTTTCTTGAATTTAAATTATATATCGAAAAAACTTTTTTTATTGTTCTATGTATTTATTGCATCTTACCAATAGATCCTGGATTTATAGACATATTTGCAAATGTAACTTTATCGATTTCATTTTTTATAGTCACGCTATCAAAATGATTGTGATCAGGCTGAAAATTTTGTAAAATGTGATGATTGTGGTTTTCGAGCATATCCATAATAAAATACATAGCATATAATAAAATGAAGCAGCTAAGTATAATTCCACACGGTATTTTTAATGATAAATAACATATTATATGTAGAAATATATATAAGTAAGATTCCCAGCCAGAAATAAATGATCAAATCGACGTCGAATCGATATCCAATCGCCGTTGATTCAACAATGAATCGTCGTCGAATTGACGTCGATTTGATATCATTTTTGGCTGGGGTTACTAAAAAGAAATAATATATATATCGAAATAAGTAAAATGAGCATAACATTTTTCATTTTTGCAATATCTGCTTAATACTTATTTTTAAACCTTTTATTCTTAAAATATAATGTATTAAAATATTGTATGATTCTATTTCTAAAAAAATTTATTCTTATTATTTTTCAACACATTTTCTTGTGAAATGACAAACATAATTCTTATATCAAAATGACAGGCAAGCAAAATAAGCTAATACGGATTATTTGAAAATTCATAATCGTTATCTTTTGACAAATGATATATTTGAAAATGTTACTCTCTTTGATTATTGAAGTAATTTTGCTAATGATTACAGATTACAGCTAATAATTTGTTTTTTTCTTCAGAGTAGTTAACTTTTTTAAGTAAGCGAGTTTATTTTTTAAGAATCCGTCCATTATGGTTAAAATTTCAATAACGTTTGTATTTCAAAAATGAAAATATTATCTTTTGTGTGTGTGTGTAAACTACTCCTACATTTATAGGTCGATTTTTAAGAAATCTGTACCAACATTTTCCTAATTTTCCGGGAATTGATCTTACGTGGCTTTTTTGTTACGTTTTTTTTCTTAAAAAAATCAATAAGCACCAAATTCTGTCTGGAATTAAATTAAAAATGAAATAAAAAAGAAGCAAAAACAAAACCATATAAACATTCATCTCAATAACATTAGAAATATTTTAGTACTTGTTTCTCGAAAATTGATCCACAAATGTAGTAGTTCGCGATCGAACAGAGGAAATTATAAGTAAATAAAAAAAGTTATATACAGGCTTTGAGGCCCGCGCTGTGTGCGGGCCGAAATTCTAGTTATATATATATGTATATAAATTCGAGCAGATAGCTGATGATTGTTGTTACGTTTATTGATATAATTTGAATTTATTGTACCAGTTAATCGACATTCCATTACCTACAAATGCAGCTATTCTTGATACAAAAATAATTCTGACTTTTTGAATTAATTTTGTTAAATATAAATTAATTTACAAATTTTAATTATATAAATAATTATAAATATCTAGAAAAATAAAAAAGTTTTTTAGGAATTGATGAAAAATTACTCAGTTCAAACTCAGTTCAAATGTAATATATGTGTATTAATGTAGCGGAAAATTAACAGAAAATCTCATTAATATTAGTAATTATTATTCTTAAAGAATAACAATTACAGAAACACAAAAATATGTAATACAAGCAAGTTTTAATCATCTAAATTAAGTTTAACTTTTGTACTATATACATTTATATTATAAATATAATAAAATTTCCAATATTTACATATCTTTTTTATAACATCGCATATACTCTTTAGTTTTGTAATTTTATTTTATTATACAATGTGTAATATATTATTTTATAACACATTTTAGTTTACTTAAATAAACACCACACTATTACTTATAAAATCTTGTAATATAATATTCAATTGTTATTTTTTAATAAAACAAAGGAAATCTCATACCTGCGTGAAATTTAAATTCGGGCACATGTCCGAATGGCATTCTTCCTGAAGATTATCCGAAACGGCATGATTTTTCGTCAAAATTGCGATAGCTGTCTTCGTCAGCATTAAACTTTTCAATAAAATATATAATCTCATCCCAAACATAATAATCTTCTTCGATGAACGTTTGCGCTCAATATTTAGTAAGCAGTATTCTTTTTACTTTATTGTATGATTCAGATTTGCTAATCTACTCGATACTTTCTTATAATATGCTCAATGAATTCTTTAGAATCTAGTTTGCAAATTGCAGTACTGTCTTCCCATATTACATTTTAAGATTTTTATGATTAATCTCACTATATATATGTAGGATGGCGGATTTCGGAAATTATTTATTTCAAATAATAAATTATTATTAGCTGGTCTCTAGCACTTGTATTTAATAATATATTTCTAAAGATATAAAGGGCGCGTATACAGTCTCTAATTTCGTATGACTGACAAATAGATTTTTTGTTGGATTTAACACGGTGAGAAACACGTATTTTGTCTTTCGCGCGACTCAGTCTTCTGTCTCGTCGATTTTTCGTATCCTCGCTTTCGGTTAGCATACGTGTCGATTATTCGAAAAGGTCGTGACAACTAACTATTCCCTTTTTTCTTTTCGCTCACAATACAGTATTGTGTCGATACAAAACAACACGCTCAATAAACATGAGATATAACGAAATTTCGACAAATAACCCGACTCGAGAACACGCATAACATCGGTCAAATATATAAATATTATAACAATAAAAATTCGATTTCTACATAAATATATGTACATCTTATTAGATTAAATGAGAGAACTTTTAGTAAGTAAATAAGTAAGTAATAAGTTTTTATAATTTTTTCGACGGGAACCAATAACAACATATGAAGTGATGTATATATTCATTTGATTGTATCGAAAACAATAATATATCTTTTTCTTTTGTAATTTTTCTTAATATTCCAAAACAGTAAAAAAAATAATCAATAAAAAAGATAGTCGAGAGAACAATTTACAAACCGAAAATTATAGAATTATGGATTTTCTATTTCCCCACTGTTCAACCGTAAAATACAACATTATTCACGTATATATATGTAATATTTTTTGTTTCACTAAAAATATAAAAAATTACGACTATTTTCTTTTATGCGTGCATTGTATACATATATATTGTATAAGTTTTTTAGGATCCACTATTCGTGCATTTTGCTATATAATATTTATATCACACGGTTTGAATTAAATAACCCATAATGTTGTGACGATCATAATAATACTGACTCTGGAGACTATATTGAACGTATCTTACCATGCCATTAAGGCCGTTTCAAACCGTGGCGTAATAATTAAGCGCAGCGCACCCAGGCGGCTGTCGACGTCTTGTTTAGAATAAATTGAAATAAAAAAGAACAAAATTGAAAAAAATTTTGAATTGTAGGGGGAAATTAAAATAATGTTTGATTAATTTACAATAATTAATAATTCTCTTTTCGCGAAATATATATATTTATTTATATTTGTCTCAATTTAAGTTCAATTAATGTTATGTTTATTAATGTATTCAAAATTTTTTTTATTCCATAATTCTAAACCGTAATATTAACGTTTAATATTCGCCTTCTAATAATTAAAAAAACAATTGAGATATTTACTCACATCATCTTATATTTGAAAAACTAATTCTGTCTTTTCTAATTCTGTCAATTAAAAAAGGACGACGACGGAGCATTCTGCGCCTAAGTGCAAGCCCTTGAAATGACCCTGTATGTCATATATGAAGCTCCATTTTTATAATTCATTTTTCTTTACGCTAATATACTCGATTGTTATGTCCAACAGTTTACGCGAATAATTAGATTCTACATATATATTTAAAAAAAGTTATTTTTTCTATAATATATTGAACTGTACGCTTGATATGCTTATATATAAAATATTTCAATAGATACAAAATATTTCAATTTTGCTGAAATTAATAGCATCAAAGTTGGGTAGTATTATAATTAATAGTTAATTTGTTAAAAGTTAAATAAAAAATTATAATACCTTTAAACTTATCTTGATTAATTTAAAATGAGTTAATTTATATATCTTAAAACTATTATTTATTTTTAAACTTAAATTTATAAACTTTTTTCCTAAGTTAAAAATCTTTTTCATTTCTAAATGCCATTATTTTTTTCTATAAAATTAAACATTGGACAATTAAATTTTTAATAACGACTAAATTTTAATAAAAGATAATTATTTTATAATGTATATCATTTTTACAAGATTTATTTAAAAAAACTAAAGGTACTATTAATTTTCATTTTTTTTCATAAATTTAATTACCAAAGAAAAAGGTACATTATCCTATATAAAAAGCTAAATTTTTGTTAATTTTCTGTTATTTTATATATTTATGTTTATTTGGTTGTTTATTTTATATAAATTAGGAAATTAATATAAATATAATCTCTTTCTAAAAAAGGCATGTTATTTATACTCGAATGTATCGAAGAATTGTTGCCTTTAATCCGTGATGCCGATTGATTCCGTCACAGCGTTTTCTTCGTGAGCGGCTGTCATTGCATAATTTGACAGTTGTATGTATCGAGGGATTAGTGTAGTGATAGTAATGTATATTAAAGAATTTGGTGTATATAATAGTTAAAATCTGATAAATAAGTGTTTATTAATTTTATGATTGAGTGGTTTTGACTACAGTTTCTCAGTTAGAAAGGAAAATAGAAATTCGGTAAATTAAAATTATGTATATATAAAAATTCAGTTAATTTAGATTATGTACATATATTTCTATTATAAGATATAATACCGAATTTGAAATCAATATTTACTAATATTACAGATGTATTATCTATGTATGTTAAATATAACAACAAAGGAAATCGATAACAGTAATACTGGCAACAATATTTTGAAGAAGATGATTGAAAATTTAAATAATATAATATAGAAATAATGAATAATACAAACACAAAATCGCTATGTACGATTAGCAATAATATTAATACTGAAGACAGTTATATTCCCAAAAAAAGTTTATAAAACGCTTGATACTAATTTAACGAAACTTGTAAAAAGAAATAGAAAGTACAATTTTGGAATTTAGTCACCATGTCAAATCGATCTTTCTTTCAAGAGTAATAAGGAAAATGATAACTTCGTGAATTTAGAAAATAAGTTGGATATCACTAGATTTCGTATTATATGCAAATTGCATATTTGTTATTTTTGCATATTCTAGAACATTAATAATGTGAATAAATTATAATTTTTTAAATTAATAAACATTAATTAGTTGAAACTATTATAATTTTTTTACATTATAAATGTTGTCGTAGAACGTGCAAAAAGTAACAAATATGCTATTTGCATATAATCCGAAGTTTAGATATCACTAATATAAAGTCTAGAACAAAGAATTTTTATTATGTTGAAACAATAAATTAAAATTATGTTGAGACATACCTAATAAAAATTTGATGAATTAAAATTATGTTGAGACATAATAAAAATTCGACAAATTAAAATTATGTCGCGACATAATAAAAATTCGATGAATTAAAATTATGTCGAGACATAATTAAAATTCGATAAATTAAAATTATATCGAGACATAATAATAATTCAAGAATTTTTTTTATGTCGCGACATAATTTTAATTCATCGAATTTTTATTATGTCTCAACATAATAAAAAAAAATTTTGAATTATTATTATGTCTTAACATAATTTTAATACGTCGAATTTTTATTATGTCTTAACTTATATAATTTTAATTCATCGAATTTTTATTATGTCTCAGCATAATTTTAATTCATCGTACTTTTATTATGTCTCGAGATACTTGTAATTCATCGAATTTTTTTTAACTATGTCTCGACATAATAAAAATTTTTGAATTATTATATCTCGACATAATTTTAATTCGTCGAATTTTTATTATGTCCCGACATAATTTTCATTCATCGAATTTTTATTATGTCTCGACATAAGAGGATAGATGATAGATGAGAGTAGAAGGAGGTCTAGGAGAAGCATCGGATACCTTAACCCTAAGGTAACCCTAATTATAAATCATCTTAATTCAGTTTACTTTGAACAATTTAAACAAGAGAAATTTAGAGATATATAAATTTTTAAGAGATATATAAATATATAAATCTTATAAAAGTTTCTATAAAATAGTAATTAATTTGGAAACTATTATAATTTAGATTTTATATTTGTATGTTACAGACAACGAGCAAAATTCGGGAGTACCGTTAAAAGTATCGTGCGTACAGGTGCGGAAGTGTCGTTGAAAGTCTCGCGCGTGTTAATGTCAACGGACTTTGACGACGCTGACAACATGAGAGGAGGAGGAGGCCTAGGAGAGGCATCTGGCATCGCCGAAGCAATCCTAAGGTGAATATTGTTATTTGTATTAATTATTATAAATCGTATTAATTTAGTTCATTTACTTGAACAGTTTAAACAAGAGAAACTTAGAGATGTATTAAGATACATTTTTAAGAGATATACAGGATATGTTCGGTAACTCGCGTTTCACCCGTCAGATACAGGTAGAACAGGTCAAACTAAGTAGAAAAGTCTTCTACCATTTTGCAAAATTCTCAATAATTAATTATAATTAATGCAAAATTAATTTATAAAAATCGGCCAATTCACGTGTCTTACACAAACGCAAAAGATAATAATCGACAAAAGATAATAGCATGCATAAAGCTGGACCTTCGTGTTGACTGTTTCTTCTCTTCGCTACTACTCGCGTGGATTGGCCAAACTTTATTAATTAATTTCTTTTTATTATTGAGAAAGTCGCAAAACAGTAAAGGATTTTTTTACTCAGTTTGACTTGCTCTATCTGCAACTTACGGGTGGGGCGCGAGTTATTAGACACTCTGTATTTATATTTATATAAATTCTATAAAAGTTTCAACATAAAACTTTTTTTTAACTTATAAAGTTATTTTATTACATATTTGAAATAATAATTAATTTGAACGTTGCTTTAATTTAGATTTTATATGTTACAGATAACACCCCATACAGCACCGTTAGATTGCAAAAACATTACAACAATCTTTCACCGCAATATTGCAATATTGCAAATTCACTGCAAAATGTTGCTACATCATTGCTGTTGAATTGCAGCAATGTTAAAATGTCCGCTTTTTGGAAGATAATAAAATTATTGATTATCGTTAACATCTTTTATTGTACAATATTGCAAAAAATTATTTTATTATAGTATTATACCCAGCAAATACCAAGTTACAGTTATATAATTGTTAGTTGTAATTTTCCACTCAACAATATAATTTTTATAAATCACGTATTATATTTTTGAGTGGAAAATTACAACTAACAATTATATAGCTGTAACTTGGTGTTTGCTGGGTATATGTATATATATTACAATATATAAATTATAGAATTTGGATTACATGCAATATTTCCGAAGTATTAATGTCATGTTGCTACAAGTGTGCTGGAATTTTGTGCACCTATATCTCTGCAATGTCTTTATAATGTTGCATTGCAACTTGCAACATTGCAATGTTGCTGCAATATAATTGCAATAATCTGTGCTGTATGGGACGTGTAGATTTAACATCAATTACTTAAGTCTCCCGCTGTTGTGCATCGGTGTCAGTAAGTGATAAGTTAATTTTTATTTAATTTTTTGAGGTAACGGATTTATAGATCGTAGTTGTAGATTGTGTAGATTGTAGATTTTATAGATTGTAAATTGTAGATAAGTTAAAGTTAAGTGTTAAAGATAGATTCGTTACCTTAAAATGTATAGACTAGAATTAAATCATTCTTACTTAGATTGGACTTTGGATAAATGACTTTAATATACATATAATTAAAGCATATTGCATAAGTGTAAATTAAAATATAAAGAACGATATAAAAAATTCAATTCAGATTTCACTTATTTGTTTTATTTAAAAACCGCTTGTGATTTTATTTATTGTACATATTAACAACTGCATTATATATAAAAATAATTTATTCTTTTAACAAACGTTGATTGTCCTAATTTTTTGTAACATAACGTCGAGTCATAGATCAAAATTGGTTTTATATATATTTTTCTAACAATATATATATAAATTTAACAATGTATGAAAAATCGTGATTTCTTACGGTCATATCCGAGTGTAAAATTACACTCATGCACTGGCGGTAATGATAATTATAGCCGGAAACGGAAGGAATCTCTCTCCTTCATTGATATCTCTGATAGAGATTAAAGTTACACTGATTAGATGTAGCCAGAATGATTGTGGCCAATAAAGGTAAGTCCACTGGCCTAAAAAATAATTAATTTAATCATATAAATTACGCTATAACGGGTTTAAATTGTTCAAATAGATACACCAAATTAATTCACATACACAATACTGTATTCGTTTTATACTTTTTGATACTTTTTATACAAATTTTGAATCATAGAATAAATTAATTATATTCTTAAAAAGTTATTAGATTTCAAGGAATAATGTACATAACAAATATTATGAAACATTACGAAAAATATTTATAACTTTATAAAATAATTTTTTCATATTCAGTTTTTTTTAGGTGTGTTTAAAGTTAGCATTTTATTTTGTGAAAATTCATAAATAATTAAGAATTCTGACTTTATTTACTCTAGACTGTGTTGTACGTTCGAAAATATGTTCACCTAGAGTCAATTGGGCTTCGACCAATCGGAGCCCGAGGATCTCTATTCTGATTGGCCGGGCGATAGACAAGAATAGAGTTGCGGATACAATCTAGGTTGCTAACCACTGGTTCGCCGCGCCACCGCGCATGCGCACACATCCCCACCACTCCGACTTGCTTCTTCCTGCAACAAAGCTTCGGTTTGGGACTGAGGCTTGCGTGCTTTTTTGCCGGTCCGGTCCGCGACAGTATACGAGTGCGAATGTTAACAGTGTCGAGCATCTTTATATGGTTAATCGTCGCATAAGTCCGATCGCGCGTCTCTGGTCGTATTTCCGTGCCGTCGTGTCGAAGGTCGTTGGGCGCCATGAAAAGCTCGTAATCAAGTACGTCGCGACGCGCCGCCATGTTGCTCGGCATCGTACGTTGGGCCTCTGCCGTGAACCGTCGAGTCGGAAATACTCGGCAAAGAGCGAGAAATACATATATTCATTGTTCATTATCGAAATACGCGACGACCGCGAGTGTATATAGTGCTCGAGAAATGCTCCTTTCGCCGGATTCTCGCTCGAGGCGAGGAGCTGAAATGGTGCAATCACGAAATGGTGCCGTATGCATTCGCGAAATGGTGTCGTGTGCAAGGTGCTCGGACGATTTCCGACATTCGCCGGTGGTCATTTCGATTCTTATCTATCGAATTTCGGCGACATTTCGACGCTCCGTTGTTCGGAGTTATCGCGCGTCGAAGCTCCTGCGCGATTTCCGCGATTTCTTCGTCGTCAAATAGTGAGTGGAAAAATATAGTGAAGTGCCCAAATCTGGAATAAGTGAGATATAAAATATATAATAAAGTGCAGTGGCCAATTTTGGAATATCAGCGAAAATATAGTGAAGTGCCCAAATCTGGAATAAGTGAGATATAAAATATATAATAAAGTGCAGTGGCCAATTTTGGAATATCAGCGAAAATATAGTGAAGTGCCCAAATCTGGAATAAG
This sequence comes from Nylanderia fulva, assembly GCF_048542155.1. Lineage (NCBI taxonomy): Eukaryota > Metazoa > Arthropoda > Insecta > Hymenoptera > Formicidae > Nylanderia > Nylanderia fulva. The sequence continues at coordinate 4,974,380 of NW_028190807.1, read as the reverse complement.
TGAGATATAAAATATATCATGAAGTGCAGTGGCCAATTTTGGTATATTAGTGACCCCTAGTGCGTCGCGAGGGAATTCGTTGTTTGATGAGACCCTCCGATAGGTGGCTCTTGAAGTAAGTGGCGACGCGAAAATGGAGCATCGTGCGCGAATAAGCTCTCGCGATTATCTTTTCCCGAAAATGTGATAATAAAAACCCGGACGTCGCCGCTCGTCGCGATCGAAAAAAACAAGTAACGCGAGTGCAAGTGTTTCGAAGTTTCTTCTGAGAGGAGGAGGAGGCCCGGAGTGACATCGAGTAACGGCAAAGGTACATGGTAAATAATTTATTTTTTATTATTACTATTTTTACTGTTAAACTGAGTGTAAGTTCCACTTGCGTGTGTCGTCGTGTCATTGTTCTCTGTGTTCAAGATAGAGACCAGAGATAACACAAATAATCGAATTCGCTTTTGTGATTATTTAACTTTCATTGTTAACATATCGTAAGTGTATCTGAGAAATCATTGCAAAAGAAGATATGAATTTAAATAAACACAAGTAAGTGAAGTAAAAGAAGAAAAAAATGCATACGAAACAAATTGATGACAAAGAATCATCAAACGTATCATTCAAAGACATCTTATTTGAAAATTTTGATGTAATTAAAAATGAATTCGACGATATTATAGAAAACAAAGAAAATGTATACAATGCAAAAAGTACTTCCGAATTAGAAACATCGACGTCTTTGTTTAATGAGTCTCAAGACTTATTGTTGGAGCACAATTGGAAGAATAAAAATATTCCTAAAAAAATTAAACGTACATATCTGAGTGCTCGACCCGATTGGAATATTACGGAACTTAGTAAAAAAAATGTAATCGGTATTGCTATGCTCCAAAATGGAAATTTATGTCCCTCAATTACCGACAAAAATGTTAAATATGTCGTACAAAATACATGCGGCTCTGATAGCATTTTTAGTATTTTAGCTTGTGCAACTATGTACAACTCATATCGTCAAGTAATGGAATCAAATTCAACAAAAGTTTATGAATTTTTAAAATTATTTTTAAAAACTGGTTCCAGTAAACAAACTTATAGAAAAAGAGCAGAATTGTTGCGCGACGTAGAACATTTTGTAAGCGAAAGTATATCTGGCATCAAAGTTATTGATACAGTTTCGAATATTTCCTATCTTTGCGAACAATTATTTAAAGAAGATTTCAGCTACAATTTAAATAAAACTTGTGTGAAATGTGAAAATGTTATTGAACGCAAAGGAATTATTTTACCGATTAATATTGATATATTGAACAAACTTGGATATAAGAATTTACAGAATGCAATAGATGAATATAGCCACACCTTAAATAAAAATTGTAAAAAATGTAGCAGTGACCTTAACATTAACATAACATATGGAGATATAATATTTATAGAAACTACGGATGGAACGGAGCAGAAAATTAAATTATACGATTTTCAAAATAGTTTAATATTAAATCAAGAACAATATGAACTAGTAGGAATAATTAATTTTAAGGGAGGTGCAACAATTACATCCCCAGGACATTACACTGCATTCGTACAAACTAATGAGTGGATGCAATTCGATGACCTATATAAGAAAGCAGTACATGTTACTAATGAGACAGAAATAAACCCACACATGTGCATATATGTAAAACTTTAAAACTTAATATATATTTATTACTAATATATCTACTTATTATATGATAGTTACATCCTTATTATATGATACTTACATTTTTATTATAAACAAATTTAATTTTTAAAAATTTAGAAAATATTTTAAAAAGTTAAAAAACAAAAAAGTTGAAAAAAAATTAAAAATACAAAAACGTTATTAAAAAATTCCTTCGTAAAAACATTTAAAACTTCAATTAATTTTAAGTTACATTAAAAACTAATTATATAAGACATAAGACATAAGCAATATATAAGACATAGACATAAGATATTTAATATATAGGCATAAGATATAGGCATATAATATTATATATATATAAGGTTAGATATATAAGGATAGATATATAAGATAGACATAAGGTTTAATATATAAAAATATTAAAATAAAAAAAGTTACAAAAAATTTTTAATTTTAATTAATTTTGAGTTACATTACAATTTAATTATATAAGACATAAGCAATATATATATATATAGGCATAAGATATTTAATATACAGATATAAGATATAGGCATATATATGTAGATATAAGATTTAATATATAATATAAGACATAAGTATCGTGAGAGGCAAGGGGACTCACAATAATCAAGAACCCCGAAAAAGAGTAAAATACTAAATTTACAATTGTGCAATCGCCAGGTTCTCAAGGCTACCTCAACAAAAGTCTTCTAGAGGGAGAAAGGTTAAATCTTACTCTGACACCAAGAGTAAAGTTCCCTTTGGGTGATTGTTCCGGGAAAAACGAGAGTTGTTCCAAGTTGTTTTATGCCAGTATGTAATTGTTCTATAGTTTGGGACCGCTGTCGCGACTTTAGCGGGCGAAAAAGATGAAAAAACAAGAAAAATGTGTTTATTTCCAAGAGTAAAGTACCCTTTAAAATAATGTTCTAGCAAAACTGAGAGTTGTTCCAAGTTGTTCTATGCCAGTACGTAATTGTTCTATAGTTTGGGATCGCTGTCACGTCGTTATCGGTCGAAAAACACAAAAAAACAAGAAAAATGTGTTTATTTCCAAGAGTAAAGTACTCTTTAAAATTATGTTCTAGCAAAATTGAGAGTTGTTCCAAGTTGTTCTATGCCAGTACGTAATTGTTCTATAGTTTGGGACCGCTATCGGCCTGTATGAAGTTAGCCCCCCATTTTTCGAATTTTAAAATTTTAAAGGTTGTTCCAGGTTGTTCTAGACTTGTTCTAAATTGTTCCAAAAGATCAAATTTAGAAAATAAAAATTTTCGCGAAAAATGGAAAAAAACGATTTTTTGACCTGGCCCCCCATTTTTCGAAAATCGAACTTTTAAAGGTTGTTCCAGATTGTTCTAGTTGTTCTAAACATTGTTCCAAAGTGATAATTCCCTAAACAAAATATTTCACGAGATATAATAAAAAAATAGTTTCGTGCGCTAAAACAGTATTTTTACGTTTTCGGCTATAGTTATTATCTCTTAAACACCAAACTGTATATTTTAGCTAAAAACGAACAGAACAACCTGGAACAACTCTCAATTTTGCTAGAACATAATTTTAAAGAGTACTTTACTCTTGGAAATAAACATATTTTTGTTGTTTTTTCGTGTTTTTCGACCGATAACGACGTGACAGCGATCCCAAACTATAGAACAATTACGTACTGGCATAGAACAACTTGGAACAACTCTCAGTTTTGCTAGAACATTATTTTAAAGGGTACTTTACTCTTGGAAATAAACACATTTTTTTTGTTTTTTCATCTTTTTTGCCCGCTAAAGTCGCGATAGCGGTCCCAAACTATAGAACAATTACGTACTGGCATAGAACAACTTGGAACAACTCTCAGTTTTGCTGGAACATTATTTTAAAGAGTACTTTACTCTTGGAAATAAACACATTTTGTTTGTTTTTTCATCTTCTTTGCTCGCTAAAGTCGCGATAGCGGTCCCAAACTATAGAAAAATTACGTACTGGCATAGAACAACTTGGAACAACTCTCAATTTTGCTAGAACATAATTTTAAAGAGTACTTTACTCTAGGAAATAAACACATTTTTCTTGTTTTTTTTGTGTTTTTCGACCGATAACGACGTGACAGCGATCCCAAACTATAGAACAATTACGTACTGGCATAGAACAACTTGGAACAACTCTCAGTTTTACTAGAACATTATTTTAAAGGGTACTTTACTCTTAGAAATAAACACATTTTTTTGTTTTTTCATCTTTTTTGCCCGCTAAAGTCGCGATAGCGGTCCCAAACTATAGAACAATTACGTACTGGCATAGAACAACTTGGAACAACTCTCAATTTTGCTAGAACATAATTTTAAAGAGTACTTTACTCTTGGAAATAAACACATTTTTCTTGTTTTTTTGTGTTTTTCGACCGATAACGACGTGACAGCGATCCCAAACTATAGAACAATTACGTACTGGCATAGAACAACTTGGAACAACTCTCAGTTTTGCTAGAACATTATTTTAAAGGGTACTTTACTCTTAGAAATAAACACATTTTTTTTGTTTTTTTCATCTTTTTTGCCCGCTAAAGTCGCGATAGCGGTCCCAAACTATAAAACAATTACGTACTGGCATAGAACAACTTGGAACAACTCTCAATTTTGCTAGAACATAATTTTAAAGAGTACTTTACTCTTGGAAATAAACACATTTTTCTTGTTTTTTTGTGTTTTTCGACCGATAACGACGTGACAGCGATCCCAAACTATAGAACAATTACGTACTGGCATAGAACAACTTGGAACAACTCTCAGTTTTGCTAGAACATTATTTTAAAGGGTACTTTACTCTTGGAAATAAACACATTTTTTTTGTTTTTTCATCTTTTTTGCCCGCTAAAGTCGCGATAGCGGTCCCAAACTATAGAACAATTACGTACTGGCATAGAACAACTTGGAACAACTCTCAATTTTGCTAGAACATAATTTTAAAGAGTACTTTACTCTAGGAAATAAACACATTTTTCTTGTTTTTTTGTGTTTTTCGACCGATAACGTCGCGACAGCGGTCCCAAACTATAGAACAATTACGTACTGGCATAGAACAACTTGGAACAACTCTCAGTTTTGCTAGAACATTATTTTAAAGGGTACTTTACTCTTAGAAATAAACACATTTTTTTTGTTTTTTCATCTTTTTTGCTCGCTAAAGTCGCGATAGCGGTCCCAAACTATAGAACAATTACGTACTGGCATAGAACAACTTGGAACATCTCTCAGTTTTGCTAGAACATTATTTTAAAGGGTACTTTACTCTTAGAAATAAACACATTTTTTTTGTTTTTTCATCTTTTTGCTCGCTAAAGTCGCGATAGCGGTCCCAAACTATAGAACAATTACGTACTGGCATAGAACAACTTGGAACAACTCTCAGTTTTGCTAGAACATAATTTTAAAGGGTACTTTACTCTTGGAAATAAACACATTTTTTTTGTTTTTTCATCTTTTTTGCTCGCTAAAGTCGCGATAGCGGTCCCAAACTATAGAACAATTACGTACTGGCATAGAACAACTTGGAACAACTCTCAATTTTGCTAGAACATAATTTTAAAGAGTACTTTACTCTTGGAAATAAACATGTTCTAGTAAAATTGAGAGTTGTTCCAAGTTGTTCTATGCCAGTACGTAACTGTTCTATAGTTTACGATCGCTGTCGCAACTTTAGCGGGCGAAAAAGATGAAAAAACAAAAAAAAATGTGTTCATTACCAAGAGTAAAGTACCCTTTAAAATGATGTTTTAGCAAAACTGAGAGTTGTTTCAAGTTGTTCTATGCCAGTACGTAATTGTTCTATAGTTTGGGACCGCTGTCGCGACGTTATCGGTCGAAAAAACACAAAAAAACAAGAAAAATGTGTTTATTTCCAAGAGTAAAGTACTCTTTAAAATTATGTTCTAGCAAAATTGAGAGTTGTTCCAAGTTGTTCTATGCCAGTACGTAATTGTTCTATAGTTTGGGACCGCTATCGCGACTTTAGCGGGCAAAAAAGATGAAAAAACAAAAAAAATGTGTTATATTTCCAAGAGTAAAGTACCCTTTAAAATAATGTTCTAGCAAAACTGAGAGTTGTTCCAAGTTGTTCTATGCCAGTACGTAATTGTTCTATAGTTTGGGATCGCTGTCACGTCGTTATCGGTCGAAAAACACAAAAAAACAAGAAAAATGTGTTTATTTCCAAGAGTAAAGTACTCTTTAAAATTATGTTCTAGCAAAATTGAGAGTTGTTCCAAGTTGTTCTATGCCAGTACGTAATTGTTCTATAGTTTGGGACCGCTATCGCGACTTTAGCGGGCAAAAAAGATGAAAAAACAAAAAAAATGTGTTTATTTCTAAGAGTAAAGTACCCTTTAAAATAATGTTCTAGCAAAACTGAGAGTTGTTCCAAGTTGTTCTATGCCAGTACGTAATTGTTCTATAGTTTGGGACCGCTGTCACGTCGTTATCGGTCGAAAAACACAAAAAAACAAGAAAAATGTGTTTATTTCCAAGAGTAAAGTACTCTTTAAAATTATGTTCTAGCAAAATTGAGAGTTGTTCCAAGTTGTTCTATGCCAGTACGTAATTGTTCTATAGTTTGGGACCGCTATCGCGACTTTAGCGGGCAAAAAAGATGAAAAAACAAAAAAAATGTGTTTATTTCTAAGAGTAAAGTACCCTTTAAAATAATGTTCTAGCAAAACTGAGAGTTGTTCCAAGTTGTTCTATGCCAGTACGTAATTGTTCTATAGTTTGGGACCGCTGTCACGTCGTTATCGGTCGAAAAACACAAAAAAACAAGAAAAATGTGTTTATTTCCAAGAGTAAAGTACTCTTTAAAATTATGTTCTAGCAAAATTGAGAGTTGTTCCAAGTTGTTCTATGCCAGTACGTAATTGTTCTATAGTTTGGGACCGCTATCGCGACTTTAGCGGGCAAAAAAGATGAAAAAACAAAAAAAATGTGTTTATTTCCAAGAGTAAAGTACCCTTTAAAATAATGTTCTAGCAAAACTGAGAGTTGTTCCAAGTTGTTCTATGCCAGTACGTAATTGTTCTATAGTTTGGGATCGCTGTCACGTCGTTATCGGTCGAAAAACACAAAAAAACAAGAAAAATGTGTTTATTTCCAAGAGTAAAGTACTCTTTAAAATTATGTTCTAGCAAAATTGAGAGTTGTTCCAAGTTGTTCTATGCCAGTACGTAATTGTTCTATAGTTTGGGACCGCTATCGCGACTTTAGCGGGCAAAAAAGATGAAAAAACAAAAAAAATGTGTTTATTTCTAAGAGTAAAGTACCCTTTAAAATAATGTTCTAGCAAAACTGAGAGTTGTTCCAAGTTGTTCTATGCCAGTACGTAATTGTTCTATAGTTTGGGACCGCTGTCGCGACGTTATCGGTCGAAAAACACGAAAAAACAAGAAAAATGTGTTTATTTCCAAGAGTAAAGTACTCTTTAAAATTATGTTCTAGCAAAACTGAGAGTTGTTCCAAGTTGTTCTATGCCAGTACGTAATTGTTCTATAGTTTGGGACCGCTATCGCGACTTTAGCGGGCAAAAAAGATGAAAAAACAAAAAAAATGTGTTTATTTCCAAGAGTAAAGTACCCTTTAAAATAATGTTCTAGCAAAACTGAGAGTTGTTCCAAGTTGTTCTATGCCAGTACGTAATTGTTCTATAGTTTGGGACCGCTATCGCGACTTTAGCGAGCAAAAAAGATGAAAAAACAAAAAAAATGTGTTTATTTCCAAGAGTAAAGTACTCTTTAAAATAATGTTCCAGCAAAACTGAGAGTTGTTCCAAGTTGTTCTATGCCAGTACGTAATTGTTCTATAGTTTGGGACCGCTGTCGCGACGTTATCGGTCGAAAAACACAAAAAAACAAGAAAAATGTGATTATTTCCAAGAGTAAAGTACTCTTTAAAATTATGTTCTAGCAAAATTGAGAGTTGTTCCAAGTTGTTCTGTGCCAGTACGTAATTGTTCTATAGTTTGGGACCGCTATCGCGACTTTAGCGGGCAAAAAAGATGAAAAAACAAAAAAATGTGTTTATTTCCAAGAGTAAAGTACCCTTTAAAATAATGTTCTAGCAAAACTGAGAGTTGTTCCAAGTTGTTCTATGCCAGTACGTAATTGTTCTATAGTTTGGGATCGCTGTCACGTCGTTATCGGTCGAAAAACACAAAAAAACTAGAAAAATGTGTTTATTTCCAAGAGTAAAGTACTCTTTAAAATTATGTTCTAGCAAAATTGAGAGTTGTTCCAAGTTGTTCTATGCCAGTACGTAATTGTTCTATAGTTTGGGATCGCTGTCACGTCGTTATCGGTCGAAAAACACGAAAAAACAACAAAAATATGTTTATTTCCAAGAGTAAAGTACTCTTTAAAATTATGTTCTAGCAAAATTGAGAGTTGTTCCAGGTTGTTCTGTTCGTTTTTAGCTAAAATATACAGTTTGGTGTTTAAAAGATAATAACTATAGCCGAAAACGTAAAAATACTGTTTTAGCGCACGAAACTATTTTTTTATTATATCTCGTGAAATATTTTGTTTAGGGAATTATCACTTTGGAACAATGTTTAGAACAACTAGAACAATCTGGAACAACCTTTAAAAGTTCGATTTTCGAAAAATGGGGGGCCAGGTCAAAAAATCGTTTTTTTCCATTTTTCGCGAAAATTTTTATTTTTTAAATTTGATCTTTTGGAACAATTTAGAACAAGTCTAGAACAACCTGAAACAACCTTTAAAATTTTTAAATTCGAAAAATGGGGGGCTAACTTCATACAGGCCAGTTTTGTATAGAATCGTTTACAGTTGTTTAAAGTGATTTTCGTTTCGCTTGTATTTGCACGGTATAGAAAATACAATAGTTTGAAAAAAATTTTGACAGATGATTTTTATTTAAATTTCAGAATTTTTAAATTCTGCTTTCTTTAGCGATGTGAATTTCAATTGCAAATGTTCTAAACAACAGCAAACGATTTTAAATAATACTGAGCATATCAATTTGAAATATCATAAAGTGTGTCACTTTTTAAATTTTTCTTTTCAAATTCGACGTCGATCTATCTTCGTTTAAAAAATTATGTGTACAATTGCAAATGTCGTGTTTTTAGAATATTAATGTAAATGTGGGACCTGACTTTAAAGTTTTTATATGCGGAAGACGATAGTATTTGGATCGTGCGCGTTGTCAATATGAAAATCAATAGTTTAAAATTATGACGGGCATCTAACTTTATAATAATGCAAGTCTAAATACGCAGTTTTATATAGAATTGTTTACAGTTGTTTAAAGTGATTTTCGTTTTGTTTTTATTTGCACAGTTTATAAATTACAATAGTTTAAGATAGTTGTCTAAACTATTCGTCAAATTTGAAGATTTTATAAAATCTGCTTTTTTGAATATAAATTTCGATTGCGATTGTGTCAAACAACTACAAACGAATCGGAATCACATGGAAAAGGAAGATTTGAAAAATCTTCATGATTGACAAATTTGACTATTGACCATCTTTTTAAACAATTGCAAATTTTAAATTGTACAACTACAAACAAAATGAAAATTACTACTAATACAACTACAAACTCATTGTTCTGAGAATTAAAACTTTTAGGAATTTTTTACATAATTATTTTGCCCGAAAAATATGCTTATATTTTAAATGAATATCATTCGATTTTTAAGTTCTTATTTTAAAGCAATTGTTTAGATCTCTGCAAATTGGCTTCCTGAAAAGTTTTGATAACTAAAAAAATTGAAAGATATTTTGCATAATTATTTTTTCCGAAAATGTTCCGTGATGGAATTTAGATATTGAACGTATTTCGATAATGCTATCGATTTGAAATTTTAATTTATTGTGTCACGGCTCTAGAAAAAAAATAATTTTGGAAAGGTTAAAAACTATATAAAAGTTGTTTTGAAAAAAATAGAACTTTTGAAAATCGACTGGTAGCATATCTTTAAATTCGGAAGAGTTAATTTTTCGAGCAAATTAATTGTTTAAAAAATTTTGTTCAAAAAGCACTGTTAAAAAAATAACTGTCTATAAATATCACATTATAACAATCAAATTTTCATCTCGCTCCGATACTTTAAACTTTTACCTAACTTAATTTAAGTATATTAAGTATGTACATAAATCACGCGATTTATTTGGATAAATGATTTCTCAGATACACTTACGAATTGTTAACAATGAAAGTTAAATAATCATAAAAGCGAATTCGATTATTTGTGTTATCTCTGGTCTCTATCTTGAACACAAAGAACAATGACACGACGACACACGCAAGTGGAACTTACACTCAGTTTAACAGTAAAAATAGTAATAATAAAAAATAAATTATTTACCATGTAGTACCTTTGCCGTTACCCGATGCCACTCCGGGGCTCCTCCTCCTCTCAGAAGAAACTTCGAAACACTTGCACTCGCGTTACTTGTTTTTTTCGATCGCGACGAGCGGCGACGTTCGGGTTTTTATTATCACATTTTCGGGAAAAGAGAATCGCGAGAGCTTATTCGCGCACGATGCTCCATTTTCGCGTCACCACTTACTTCAAGAGCCACCTATCGGGGGGTCTCATCAAACAACGACAGCTAATTCCCTCGCGACGCACTAGGGGTCACTAATATTCCAAAATTGGCCACTGCACTTCATTATATATTTTATATCTCACTTATTCCAGATTTGGGCACTTCACTATATTTTCGCTGATATTCCAAAATTGGCCACTGCACTTTATTATATATTTTATATCTCACTTATTCCAGATTTGGGCACTTCACTATATTTTTCCACTCACTATTTGACGACGAAGAAATCGCGGAAATCGCGCAGGAGCTTCCACGCGCGATAACTCCGAACAACGGAGCGTCGAAATGTCGCCGAAATTCGATAGATAAGAATCGAAATGACTACCGGCGAATGTCGGAAATCGTCCGAGCACCTTGCACACGACACCATTTCGCGAATGCGTACGGCACCATTTCGCGATTGCACCATTTCAGCTCCTCGAGCGAGAATCCGGCGAAAGGAGCATTTCTCGAGCACTATATACACTCGCGGTCGTCGCGTATTTCGATAATGAACAATGAATATATGTATTTCTCGCTCTTTGCCGAGTATTTCCGACTCGACGGTTCACGGCAGAGACCCAACGTACGATGCCGAGCAACATGGCGGCGCGTCGCGACGTACTTGATTACGAGCTTTTCATGTCGCCCAACGACTTTCGACACGACGGCACGGAAATACGACCAGAGACGCGCGATCGGACTTATGCGACGATTAACCATATAAAGATACTCGACACTGTTAACATTCGCACTCGTATACTGTCGCGGACCGGACCGGCAAAAAAGCGCGCAAGCATCAGACCCAAACCGAAGCTTTGCTGCAGGAAGAAGCAAGTCGGAGTGGTGGGGATGTGTGCGCTTGCGCGGTGGCGCGCGAACCAGTGGTTAGCAACCTAGATTGTATTCTCAACTCTATTCTTGTCTAAATTGAAGCTCGCCCGGCCAATCAGAATAGAGATCCTCGGGCTCCGATTGGTCGAAGCCCAATTGACTCTAGGTGAACATATTTTCAAACGCACTACACAGTCTAGAGTAAATAAAGTCAGAATTCTTAATTATTTACGAATTTTCACAAAATAAAATGCTAACTTTAAACACACCGAAAAAACTGAATATGAAAAAATTATTTTATAAAGTTATAAATATTTTTTGTAATGTTTCATAATATTCGTTTCCTACATTATTCCTTGAAATCTAATAACTTTTTAAGAATATAGTTAATTTATTCTATGATTCAAAATTTGTATAAAAAGTATCAAAAAGTATAAAACAAATACAGTATTATGTATGTGAATTAATTTGGTGTATCTATTTGAACAATTTAAACCCGTTATAGCGTAATTTTATGATTAAATTAATTATTTTTTAGGTGGACTTACCTTTATTGGCCACAATCATTCTGGCTACATCTAGTCAGTGTAACTTTAATCTCTATCAGAGATATCAATGAAGGAGAGAGATTCCTTCCGTTTCCGGCTATAATTATCATTACCGCCAGTGCATGAGTGTAATTTTACACTCGGATATGACCGTAAGAAATCACGATTTGTCATACATCGTTAAATTTATATATATATTGTTAGAAAAATATATATGAAACCAATTTTGATTAATGACTCGACGTTATGTTACAAACGTTTGTTAAAAGAATAAATTATTTTTATATATAATGCAGTTGTTAATATGTACAATAAATAAAATCACAAGCGCGGTTTTTAAATAAAACAAATAAGTGAAATCTGAATTGAATTTTTTATATCGTTCTTTAATTTATATTTTAATTTACACTTATATGCAATATGCTTTAATTATGTATATTAAAGTCATTTATTCAAAGTCCAATCTAAGTAAGAATGATTTAATTCTAGTCTATACATTTTAAGGTAACGAATCTATCTTTAACACTTAACTTATCTACAATTTACAATCTATAAAATCTACAATCTACACAATCTACAACTACGATTTATAAATCCGTTACCTCAAAAATTTAAATAAAAATTAACTTATCACTTACTGACACCGATGCACAACAGCGGGAGACTTAAGTAATTGATGTTAAATCTACACGTGTTATCTGTAACATATAAAATCTAAATTAAAGCAACGTTCAAATTAATTATTATTTCAAATATGTAATAAAATAACTTTATAAGTTAAAAAAAAGTTTTATGTTGAAACTTTTATAGAATTTATATAAATATAAATACAGAGTGTCTAATAACTCGCGCCCCACCTGTAAGGTACAGATAGAGCAAGTCAAACTGAGTAAAAAAATCCTTTACCGAAATATTAGAGTTAAAAAGTTAAAAAAATTATTTTATGTATTTATTTGTTCTATAGAACTTATAAAAACAGTAATGACAATTTTGAAGAACATGCTGTTCAAAAGTGTCCGGTTTGACGTGGAATGACATATTTTTCTTTTAGAATGTTTCGAAGTAGATCTGTCATATTTTTTGGAACAAACATGTCGGAAACACTTAATAATTCATAAATAAAACTATGATTTAATAAACGATGAACTAAAACGAGATTTTCATCATCATTTAATTTTTTATCTTTCAATTCATTGTATACGTGCTATATTTCTTCGCAAAGACTCATAGAGGTTTGAAAAATATTCGCTTGTGATGCAATTCACGGTAAACACGTAGATAACACAGTCTAAAAAAATAATTATTCGAATAAACATTATTTTTAAGCAAAATTATCACTCTGACCTACATTTGTTTAAAAAAAACTTAAAAATTATATTGTAAAAAAGTATTTACATAACTTATATATGTATATATTTTTTCAATACGATTTTACATTTACATTTCTAATTTAAATTAGATTAGATTTTTAATTAAAAATTGCTTTGCTAAATAAATAAAATGTTGCTTCAAACTTCAAACTAAAATTTACTATAAATTTCGTTTTTTAAGTTTAAAATTCATTTTTCTGATTATAAAATGCAGTTTTTTTGTTAGAGAATAAAAAGATTAATTAAAGTTATTCACGAGAGTGATAAATAAATAAATTTACCATGCAAACATCCCGTGGCAGCCAAAAGATCATTTTCTCATCTCGCCGAATCATTTCGTAATCTTCAGGCTCTCCATCAGCTGATGGAGTTGATGGCAAATACGTCTTGTGTTCGTGTTCGTCACTCAATACAGATAAATCTTCTACATCTAAGTGCTTCGCTGTTACTTGCGGTGGCAAAAGTTGAGCTGGATCTATTTCGCTCAATACATTAACTGCTGTTTCGGAAGTAGATCATGATCGTAAATTTTTTCAAATATAATAATAGCCTTTGTTACTCTATTCATTATGTGATTAATAATTTCTCGCACTATTTGAAACCGAATATATTTTTATGTAACAATTGCATTTTCTTCCGAGATTCCTAAGGATACTTATTTTTATATTTACGATATAATTACTGATGTATTATATATTCTTATCAATTTATTTTCAAAGATATATAACTGATTTAATATTCATATTAAATCAAATACATATATAAGTTAACAATTTAATTTTTTTATGGAACAAATAGTATTCTCAATCATCCATCTTGTTGTCTTATTAACTATTGATTCAGCAAATATCTATGATATTTAAATTATAATCTATGACAAAATCATATAAAGATTTTTGCATATATGCAAATACATAATCATTGTTTTCCATTTTTCTCTTATTTTCGTATTTATATATTATTTCAAATACTTTATATTATTTTATTTATATAATTTATTTAATCGCAAAAGTAACAAAGTCAGCTTCAAATAATAGCATAAATTAGCATAAATTTTATAACTTACCTTATTAGCTTTCTCACGAAGATAATCCTTACTTAATTCCAATTTCTTTGGACGGCGCTTCTCTTCAAGAAGCTCGTCAACATATCTTTCACCTTTTGCTGTATCAGTACAAATCCTGGCACTCATGGCAAGAGTGAATGCTTTTCCGAGACCTTCGCGAGGATCTTCGTCCTTGCAGAAGACCAATAACATTGCGGTGTAATAGATTGCGTTTCGATTCACCAAGTACATCCAAGTAACAATTTTAATTTTTATTATTTTGTAAAGGATTTTTATTTCGTGATTTCGAACGCATCTATATCGCGATGCACTTGTAGGTATCAAAGACTTCTCGAAATAAATGTGCATAGATATATCCCAGCAAACACCGATATATAATTGTTACATTGCTCTAATAAAACGGAATATAACAGGTAATATAACGTGTACGTTACATGTAACATCCATGTTAGTTGTAATTTCTCACTCATAGATGTAACATTTTAATATAACATATATTACATTGTAGTTATATTGTAATTATATACCAAATAGCACATTGATGTATTGATAAGTCAGTGCTATCTTGGGATATAATGACAATATAACTACAATGTAATATATGTAATATTAAAAATGTTACATCTATGAGTGAGAAATTACAACTAACTTATACGTTACATGTAACATGTTTAAGTATATAACATTTATATACTGTGTTTGCAGGGATGTATAATATATATATATATATATATATGTGTGTGTGTGTGTGTGTGTGTGTGTGTGTGTGTGTGTGTGTGTGTGTGTAAAAATAGAAAAGTTATAGTTTTTCTCGTGCGTCCCCCCTCCCTCTTGTAAATAAAAAAAAAATACGTCATTGATCCTAGAGTAAAGACTAAGCATGGAACAAAAAATTTTAATTAAATAATTTTGCAGAAACTCCTCCCCCTCCCCATTATTGATGTCAGGATCTGATAGTGAAAGCGATAATTAATATCTTCCAAATTTTAGGTCCCTAGATTTATGTATCATTGTTAGAGGAATTTTAGTAAATAGAAAAAATCGATAATGATTAAAATATAAAGCTTAATATCCCTAATAATGAATTATAAAGATCAAATGTTTAATTCATATAAGCAATAATTAATATATTATTAATAATCATTTTCTATTTTCTACAATTGCTCTATTATAAATTAGTTTTTTTTTAATTACAATTAGAATTCTCCTTTACACAGCTTTATAAACAAAAAATAAACAAAAGAAAAATAGAATAACATATTTGTTCTGCACATTTATGCTATTAATATAAAAATATTAGACAAGGAAAATATTTAGTCTTTAAAAAATAATCCTAAAATAAAGCAATCGACTAATATAATACATAAAATTGGGTATCTAATCATATAAATTATAAAGTTTTGCAAGCATGTTACTCGAGAAGCAAGCTTTTGCATCGCCAGATTCAGAATGCAAACTATCGTTATTTGATTGTGAACAACTAAAACGTTTAATATTAGGTGTTAGCAAACAGCTCATACGTGATTTTAAAGCCAGGTATTCCCTCAAAGGTCTCTCTACTTTCTTGTCTGTGCACTTCTTGAATTATTATTATGTCTCATAATTTTAATTCATCGTATTTTTATTATGTCTCGACATAATTTTAATTCATCGAATTTTTATTATGTCTCGACATAATTTCAATTCATCGAATTTTTATTATGTCTGGACATAATTTTAATTCATCGAATTTTTATTATGTCTCAACATAATAAGAATTCTAGAATTATTATTATTAAATTATTAAAATTATGTAGAAGTATAATAAAAATTCAATGAATTAAAATTATGTTGAGACATAATAATAATTCAAGAATTTTTATTATGTCGAGATATAATAAAAATTTGAGGAATTCAAATTATGTCGAGACATAATAAAAATTCGATGAATGAAAATTATGTCGGGACATAATAAAAATTCGACGAATTAAAATTATGTCGGGACATAATAAAAATTCGACGAATTAAAATTATGTCGAGATATAATAATTCAAAAATTTTTATTATGTCGAGACATAATAAAAATTTAATAAATTAAAATTATGTCAAGACATAGTTAAAAAAAATTCGATGAATTACAAGTATCTCGAGACATAATAAAAATACGATGAATTAAAATTATGCTGAGACATAATAAAAATTCGATGAATTAAAATTAAGTTAAGACATAATAAAAATTCGACGAATTAAAATTATGTCAAGGCATAATATCAAGACATAATAATAATTCAAGAATTTTTTTTATTATGTTGAGACATAATAAAAATTCGATGAATTAAAATTATGCGCAACATAAAAAAAATTCTTGAATTATTATTATGTCTCGACATAATTTTAATTTATCGAATTTTAATTATGTTTCGACATAATTTTAATTCATCGAATTTTTATTATGTCTTGACTTAATTTTAATTCATCGAATTTTTATTATGTCTCAGCATAATTTTAATTCATCGTATTTTTATTATGTCTCGAGATACTTGTAATTCATCGAATTTTTTTTAACTATGTCTTGACATAAGTTGATTGACTTGAAAGAAAGATCGATTTGACATGGTGACTAAATTCCAGGATTGTACTTTCCATTTCTTTTTACAAGTTTTGTTAAATTAGTATCAAGCGTTTTATAAACTTTTTTTTGAGAATATAACTGTCTTCAGTATTAATATTATTGCTAATCGTACATAGCGATTTTGTGTTTGTATTATTCATTATTTCTATATTATATTATTTAAATTTTCAATCATCTCCTTCAAAATATTGTTGTCAGTATTACTGTTATCGACTTCCTTTGTTGTTATATTTAACATAGATAATACATCTGTAATATTAGTAAATATTGATTTCAAATTCGGTATTATATCTTATAATAGAAATATATGTACATAATCTAAATTAACTGAATTTCTATATATACATAATTTTAATTTACCGAATTTCTATTTCCCTTTCTAACTGAAAAACTGTAGTCGAAACCACTCAATCATAAAATTAATAAACACTTATTTATCAGATTTTAACTATTAACTATTATATACACCAAATTCTTTAATATACATTACTATCACTACACTAACCCTTCGATACATACAACTGTCAAAATATGCAATGACAGCCGCTCACGAAGAAAACGCTGTGATGGAATCAATCGGCATCACGGATTAAAGGCAACAATTCTTCGATACATTCGAGTATAAATAACATGCCTTTTTTAGAAAGGGATAGTAATTTATATTATATACATTTTTAAAACAAGAATTCATATACTGTGTGTCTAGTTGTGCTGTTCTTATTAAATTTTTACTTGAAAAAACTTGCTTAGGAGTCGTTTATTGTGAATCTTTAATTCACCGATTAAATTTCTCTGATTAAATCGGGAATCGAATTATTTATTAATTCAGATTGAATAAAATATGTATAGTACATTTTTATATAATAAAAGCATATATATTAAATATATTTTTATTAAACTGTATAAAAAAAAGTTAATTCAAAAATTGCTTGGTAATTATATTAAATGCTGCATTATATATATATATATTTTCATTATTATTCGTTTTATCGTTATTATATTATTATATAGAAATAATTACAAGAATACGAAAAAGCTATTGATATAAATAATACTTCTTCAATAATATTGTATATTATTAAAGAATTATTGTTATATCAATAATTTTTTCATATATTATTCTTGTAATTTTTTCGTACGGAACATATCATTTATTATTTAATATTTATCATACATATTATTTATATATTATTATACATATATTAATAATATATATATATAATTATTATTATAATAATTCATATTATTATATTCGACTTTTATATAAATATTATAATAAAAGTATTAAAGTGAAAAACGAGAATTTAAAAATTTTATATTAAAGTTTTACATTTTTTTTATTAAATAAATTATTAATTATTATATTTAATATTTCATTGAGAAAAATTTCATTTGCATTTAGAAGTTACATTGATGTATGACTTTGTAATCTTGATACAGAAATTTTACATACTGTATCAGTATAATAAGATTCTAAATCAAATATAATCATACATGCACACACACATACATAATTTTTATATGATTTATATAAATTTATCTAAATAAATATATTTATTTAAATAAATATTTTTTCTTGTGCAAGAATATTTTTTAATATATATTCAGTTTATCATTTAAAAGTATCATATATCCAATTCATCTTATTTATATATATCCAAATATTTTTAATATTATATATTGGAATTATTTCCATGTTTAATAAATCAATCTTCTTATTTATTTAATTCTTTACTTTAAATTTTTCTTTCAGTTCAATGTGTGATCAACATGTGTTTTCTTCAATAATGTTTGGCTTCAAGAAGACTAAAAATGCGCGAATCGCTCGATAAAGTGCCTATCCAAGAAGAAGGTAAGTCAAAACTGATTAACAAATTCGAAAAACGTTTTTCCGATTTTTATTATCATATATAGATCATATATTTTTTGAAAACACTTAATATATTTTACTTAAGATAGTAATATTGTAAGTTTATTGGACATGCTGGTTGGATCGTAACGCTGTCTGCCGCGTGGCAGTGATTTAAGTGGAAAATTCGTAAATTACTCACTTCCGACGCTTCTATGATGATCATCGAATAAGGATGTGTTTTTAACACGCGGGGAAAAAGGGCGCAAGGACGAAAAAATACATTTATAAAAATTACTCGTGATCATCGTAACGTTTTCGTTCACGGCTTCTGAAATCGGGGCTCTTGATCAAATGGCGAGGAGATAAATTCTTCCTCTTTTCTTTTTTTTCCTACAGTAAGATGGAGCGTCTTACATGAAATTGATCGCCTTGTCGATGCAATATGAAATATTGACATAATGATAATTCAACGTACATGATGCGCGTACATTGATTTACCTGTCTATTTACTGTTTATTTACCTATCTTCTTCTCTCCATCTCATCTAAAAGTTATCACTAAACGGATGCGGCATTCGATACCGCGTGTTTTGTGGCGTGTGCGTGTTGTATTTTCGTGTAGATGTGAATGCATTTTATTATATGTTCCGTATTGATGTATGGTATGTAAATAGATCTATAGCTGCTGGGAGACAGGGCTGAGCGCAGTTTCAGGCAGGTTCCATCCAATTACAGATATATTATATCATAGCAAACATCGTGACTATTTACAATAAATATACAATTGATTACGTTATATAAATAAAATATATATAATATCGTATTGTTAGGTTTAGG
This sequence comes from Nylanderia fulva, assembly GCF_048542155.1. NCBI lineage: Eukaryota > Metazoa > Arthropoda > Insecta > Hymenoptera > Formicidae > Nylanderia > Nylanderia fulva. The sequence goes on along the minus strand of NW_028190807.1, from coordinate 4,955,013 downwards.
TTTACAGCAACACGTGACAGTAAACAATTAGATCAGCGGCAAAGTAGCATAATCTATCTAGGGTAGTGGTCGTATTAGCATTAGCGTGGCTGACTCTTTTGCTTTTCTCTCTTTTGCGCTTGCTCACTCTTCAGTATCTCATCTTACTTTCACTCTTTCTCTCTATCGATCTCACATCAATTTCCGTCATTCAATTTCCGATTTCTTTCTTTTTTTTCGGCGTATAATCTCGCTCGAGTTCGAAATCGCGCATCTCGAGAACCGCGCCGCAATGCACGGATTGCTGCTATAATTGGCCACTCTAGCTCCTCTCATATATATATATATATATTTGTTGAAATATATATATATATATTTATTTATTTATTTATTTAGTTATAATTATTATTTCTTCGCGCGCTCTACTTCGTTTCTTTTTAATTTAGAGAAGTACGCGGAATATTGTTGCGGTCCACGGTGACCGCCCGCAGGGGACGAACGAATCTGGAACGAGTTCGCAAAAACGAGAGATAAAACTTCACGGAAGTTAAAGAGTGAATTTCTTCTCCTAATATTATTAATTGTATCGCGTCCTCGATCGGACCTCGAGTCAAATTTAGGGACCCAGCCCGCGTACACGTATCGTCATATGGCTGGCTCGTTCATTAATTTGACACGTGATATTTAAAAATAGTCGATTCTTCTTGAACGCACATCGTTGCCGGATAATAACGGCGAATAATACGATTTAAGATCAATATGGTGCATATGGGGTAGTGGAAAGCAGGTGTGAGAGGCTGGCTGGCCGGGGAGGGACAATGAGTGTTTAGATGTCCACGAAATGTCGAAGCACTCCTATTTCGCTTGTCCAGATGACAGCCAAAGTCCTCAGAAAATTGACAGAAAAGTTATCTTTACCTTATCAAAATAGAGAAGCGATAGTTGCTCATCGTTATAATTAGTCAATATAGCTAAAAATTATTATTCAAGTGCATTCAGTTAAAAATTCCTAATTGAAAGAAAGCAATTGTTCGTAAGGAGACCCAAATTCAAAATTTACGATAATTTTTTTCATAATGAATATTTTCAAGATAAAAATGTGTTTTTTTAGAGTTAAAGTTAGAATACAGCAAAATAGAGATAGAGCGTTTTAATTCTGGCTATATTAGATAAGCGAGGGAGGAATGCAGCTCGACGATCGACGAGCTCGTCCGCGAGAAAACGCGATAATGAACACGCGCGGAGATAGATTAACGGCGCGATTTCACGAGTTCCATTTCTGCGTGTCGTTTTACGCGCGTTCGCGTGTGTCTCCGAGAACGTGAAATGTACAAAAAGGATCGTCCTTGCGACACCTCGATGGCACGAGCGCGCACGCGTGTGTCTCCGATGGCAACTCGTCTTGGACCGCGATGTTGGGGATCGTCCAAACAACACAATATTTCAAAAGAAACAATAAAGATGTCCTATATTTTGAACATCTTTTAGACGTCTTACAATTTTGTGTTGGTTGGATAGTATAGGTCTAAACACTCGCTCGAGTTAAAAATACGTTTTACGAAGCTTCTCTATATATGTATGTATATATATATATATATATATATATATATATATTTATCTTTCTCTCTTTCTTTCTCTCTCTATATATATATATACTTTTTTATACACTCAGCATATAGATAACGTTTCTTTTTATCCTTCATCTATTCAGACAGCAATGTCGTTGTGCCACTAACTATCCATAAACGGCACCGTCTCTAAAGCCGTGTTGCAAAATATCAATGGCGAGTACGAACGTTCATGAAGACGCGAGCAAACAATACGCGCGATGGATCGATTGATCCAGGATTTGTGTAAAGAAGGGTGGAAAATGGGCGAAGAGAGGAAAAGGAGACGTATCAATGAAAAGAGGGAGACAAATGTGGGTGACGAGAGGGATTTCCGATGCTAAAGTGATTCAATGCACATATATGGGTTTTGTGCGCGGGCGATCAGCGCACACATATACGCATATACATGCGCGCGTACACGCATACACGTACACACCCGTACGCACACATACATACACACATACATACGTACACAGGCGAAAACGATCGGTACTTTGCGGGCAGTAATTTTGGATACACATACTTAGATAGTACTCTCGGTGAGGGAACATAGTTTACGTTCGTTACGTTCATATCCAGCAAGCACAAATATGCGATATTTGTATACATATTATTTACCGATAAAATCTGACTTTATCTCTTCTTCACATTTTCTTTAATTCTGGATTATACGCAGACATCATACGGCACACACGGCGCTCCTTTTTTTTCGAAATTCCCGAATTACAGGGGATAATAACCACCGTCGATCCCGAGCGATTATTTCCCTGCGCGCACAATAGTGCGATATAAATCATCGATCGTTGAACAATCGGGAACGCTTATACGCTACGGATAGGATACATCCACATGTTAAAAATACGTTTAGTTTCGCTATTGGTATCCGATGATCTCATACACGCTCATTGTCATCATTCTCTACTTCGATATCCTCTCAACATTTCTCTTTCTCTTTCACTCGCTTTCATTCTCTCTATCGCCGTACAAGAAAAGCACCACTTTATAATACAAATTCGTCTCATTCTTAACTGTCTAAAGCCGCGAACGGAATTCAAGCTCGAGACCGCGCGATCGCCGTTCCTCGTCCTCTTTTTAACAGAGGAGATCGTCTCTTTCTGTTTCTGTTTCTCAGTTCTTTTTTACTCTTCACCGTGGAGCCATTCATTGTTGAGACACATTATGTCCGCATTTGTTTTCGCACTCGCTACCGCTTTCCAGCAATCGCAATCGTTACTATACTTCCACATCATTCGTCATATTTCTTTCTAAGTCCGACGTTAAAATACCGCGGATTGAATGGACCCGGTCGGACAATATTCACGTAGCTTATTCACACGTTAATATAGTACCATTCTGATTCATATTCTTCCCTCGATTTATTCTACACCAAAAAAAAGATTGCTGCGTCAACGTAAAGCTATGTATTGACTAGTTTCTCTCACTCGAATCGCTCTCAACAACGAATGGCCTGCTTTTCGTGATTCTTTTTTCTATCTTCAAGCTTTGCGATATACCTATATTTACCTTGTATCGATGCGGCGTACCGTTATATGCAGTTTGCACGCACAATATTACGGTCCGTCGTCGTTTACTTAGGCCTTGAGCACAAGCTCGACGAGCTTGCCGGCCCTTCCGAACATAATAAATTGCAGATCCTTACTTAAGACCTGCGAACTAGCAACGAGCTCCAGTTGTGTCCACGTCATGCTAAACCTGCGGAAGAATCTCGCACTGTTTTTTTACTCCCTTCCAGGTTACATACACATATACAATCAGCATTTCGGTATACATTCTCCCGGTTATCCTTTCTTTCCGGTTATCCTGCTGTCGCTTATAAGGCTTTCGCGGATCTGCCAATCGCGGATCGGTCGCGCAGCTGGTCCGTGGAGCGAATGCTTGGTGAAATTCGCGTTCCTCCGCGTGTGTTTAACGCTCTTACACACTATATAGCCTATATCTTGCGCGCAATGTATATATATTTATAATATATATAATATATATAATATAACATTATAGTGTTTTTGGCATCTTTGAAATACACAAATAGACTTTGGTATAAAACTTTTTGATAGTGTTCAGTACACGTTTATATATGCGCGTGCATATATATAGACGCTGCGCATTACAGCGACTCGCTCGATTCTTTTACCCTCTCGTCAAGTTTCATTTCTTTCTCTTTTTTTTTCTTTTCTGTGATATCGTTCACACGAAAGTTCCTACGGTTTCGATTTACTGGACAATGTCCCCGCGCGAGGGGGACGATACGACTGACTTCTTGAATATGGTGTCGCTCTAGCACATCTTGTCCAACCACCAGAACTTACAGGACGGCGCGCCTCTCCTCCTGCGTCGTTTCTTACTCGACTGATCGACGGCCTTCTTCACGAATCTGATGTTGTAAGGGTCCTCTGCGAGCTCGGGATATTGCTGCGCGTCGTGTATGTACTCGCCCTCATAATTGGACGCGAGGCCAACTTTTACTATTTCATCTTGCTCAGCGACCATCCATTCAACCGAGGTAGGAGTGTTCGCCTTGAGTGCCTCGCGCTCCCGATGCCATGCCTTCCTGATGGCGGTTGCCTTCGCGTGATGCAATAGTCTCTGTTTTTCTTTCTCCGCCGTAGTGCCGTAACGAAGATTCACTACGTAGCTAGCGCCATGTATTTTTACATCGATAAGCGAGCTGCTACCACTGCCGTTCTCATTCTCATGAAAAGTCGTGTTTACTTGACCGCCCAGTCGTTTCAACTGTCCTCGATCCTCACTAGCCCGCCAAGTCTCCTCTTTAACGAAGTAGAAAGCGTCTTGCTGCGCGCTGTGCACAACGAATGTGAATGGTAAAAAGTACGAGCGGTTAAATACGGACGTGAATACGTCGCCGTAAATCGCGTTAGCACTCGGTACGCTGGATACCACCGCCTGACCGTCGGCGGTTCTTGATACTAGGATACCCTTGCCGAATGGAGGATCGGATGCCGCGCCGAGACGGCTGGGTATCAGCTCGCTGGTGTCCTTCTTCAGGGCCGATCGCGGCGGTGCCGATAGGCTTACAGCGTCGCCCGAGTGTCTCTGGGAGATGTATGCGAGAAAACCGGATTGGACACCTAGATTGCGCGTTCTTTTCTTCTTACCGAATATGGAGGTCCCCGGACCAAGAGCTTGTGGTACAAGACTATCTGGCAACTCATCCGGGAATAATTGAGGTGCCAAACTCTTCAGATCATACCCGAGATGCGACAGCCATGATATGTGATCTAGAATAAAATATATTATAATAATAAAAATATGTATAATATAAAGTATATACCTATTAATATAGGATTTATATGATTTAATTTAAATTTTGATTCATATTGTGTGAATTTACCAGTAGGTTGACTCGGTCTATCGGTATGTCTGACATCGATAGGATCATTTCCATTAAATCTGTAAAGATGTAGATGTGTCGGCTTGTTAATGCGATCCAAAACGTTCTCCCAGAGCGGTGACATCCACTGACCTATCAGTGGATCGTAAACCTTCCCGTTTGGCATATGAACCAGAGACGTGACCTATAAATTAATTATATTAAAAAACATGAAGTAGCAACAAGCAAAACTTTTAAATATCATGTATATTCAATTTCAAATTTGTTAACTTTAATGAAATTTTTATCATCTTTCTCGTCATACTTTAATTTATTAATTAGAATATTTCTAAAGCTACATATATGTGATAAATATGAGAACATGAAATTTTATTTACCTGATCCAAAAGTCCGCCACAGAAATCAACCGGTAAATAGAGATAGGGATTCGAATCATAAACGATGTGACCATAGGGCGAGCGCATAATTTCTCTTATACCTTCTCCATACTGATTGAAGATCATAATGGGCGTACCGCACTGATCGGTGGCGATATAATATTTGTGTCGATATACTTGTGCGTATATAAGATGTCCTCTGTCATCGTAGACCAGCGACATTAATTTACCATCACGTGGACTGTATATTTGACTCACTTCGTGTGGACGTTTCTGATTGTTGTAAAAGAATTGCGTAACATTGCCGTAGTTGTCTTTTCTGGTGGCTAGTCGATCTAAATGGTCGTAATAATATCGTACGTCGAAGCGGCCGCGTTTTGTAGCGCGCACGAGAAGTCCCTTGGCATTATAATTGAATCTTTCCTCCCTCGCATTTTGCACTACCAGACCTCGGTTATCGTACTTATAGAGGCCCTCGCCGAACTTGACAATTCGGTCCATATTATTGTATTCCATCGGGATTGTGTTACCTCGATACGTAAGTGATAACATGTTGCCGTTCGCGTCGTACTTAAAACCCCAGGGTTCCTGCGCCTCTACGCCAGTCAGTTGACCGTCGCAGTCCCACGTGTAGTTCTTCACATTGGTATACGTGTTGACAGCGACATTGCGCGTATATGTTCTCGTCTGGTTGATGCGGCCGCGTGAGTCGTGCGTAAATTCCATCCTGAATACTTCCATTCGATGAATCGTAACTGTGACCTGAGTTTCTAAGAATCTGTCATCTGTAGTACGTGAGAATAGCGCTGTGCCGTCGAGCACAGTCGTCTCATTGGGTTGCGGTCTCGTCACTTTAAACTGGCCGATCTGCTCCAGCATTCCCGATCTCGGATTATAAGCCATGGTGTGTGGCGGCAGTGTCTGTCCACCTATTCTACCTTGTACCGCTATCAGACGGAAATTCGAATCATATTCAAATGTAAATTTGGCATTGCTCAGACCGGTCTTGGCGCCGAAATCTATACGCTCTTCTACTAGGAGTCCTGCGCTATATTGATAATCCCACTTATATTCCACGTCTCGCTCGGAGTGTATCACTTCAGAAGGTAGTCCGCTCTCGGTGTATCTGATTTCACTCTTGCCATCACCATGAACGACTTCAGCTAGTTGACCCGAAGTGTGATATCTATAAACAGTACGAGCTCCATCTCCTGGAAACACGGTTTGCAGCAAGTTTCCATCATGACTATAATGTTGCAAATAGGCTCTGGTGCTGCCAGGTGGAGTGTACGTCACTCTGAGAAAACCGAGCGAAGCCTGACAGGAGAAGGAATGTTTGGTTTCCGAGGGTAGAATAATGTGTCGTAGTCCACCGTCGTCGTCGTACTGCAGGGAGAACTGTCTGTTGCTGGCGAGCGTGATTTTCGACAGCATATTAAAATCATTGTAAGTGTATCGTTTCGTGCCGTCTTTGCTGTTGGTGATTTCTGCCAACTGACCATGTCGGTCGTAACCATACGACTCGTCGGAGGCACCCCATTTCCAGCTGTCAATTCTATTGAATCGATCGTAGGTGATGCTGAGATTATGACCCTGCTCATGCGGTTGCCAGACTAAGGGTAGACCAGCCAGATCAAAGGTCACCGTCAACAGCGCAGTGCCCGCCTTGTCATAGAATGTTTCGCGACTAAATGCTTGCTCGAATTCGACGCCTACCATTCGCGTGTCGTTCACCCAGATCTCTCTGTTGAGTGTCTGCTGGGGATGGCTAACATCGCCGACCAGGTTATAAGTTGTCGTCATGGTATTCGTTAATTCGCCCAGCGACATTAATTGATAGCTCCACATAGGTAACATCTCCGCTTCCACCGGCAAAGCTGCCTCTAATAGCGGATGTTTCGTCGTAGCTGCGCTCAATATTCTACCGCCACCAGGTAAAAATACTTCCAGACTACTGTTTGTAAATGCGATTGCTTTCATAAGCTTGGTGCCTACAAATATAAAATTATATTAAATTAAGTGGCTTAAGGATTCTCTTTAATTTACAAATTGTCTTAATATATGTGTAGGTTTTTTTAAATTATAAATTCTCTTAATATATACATCAAGACACATGATAGATAAAATAAAAATGATTTAATAATTTGTCTAATCTAAATAATTTAAAGAAACATACCGTCAGTGATTGTCAACATCTTCGATTTCTCGTTCTTCATCTTAAATTCTATGAGTCGCTGTTTGTCGCCTTTTGATAAGGCTTGTAATGGTGCAGACACTTTAACCGTTAAACCTTCATCATCAGATAAATCTGATGATAATTTTAGCTTTTCGCCTGTTGGCAGTATCACATCGGTGACACGTCCCAAATTATCATAATTATATATGTACGTTTCATCACCCTGAAATTCATATTATATATTGTAATATATTTATATATTATATAATTATTTCGTAATACGTTATAATTCATATAGAAAAATATACTTTGTTTCATCAACAGATAATTTATTTGTAACGATATATTTCCGAAGTATTTTTCTTACGAGAATAAAAGAGAAGAAGATATATATAAAAATATTTATGCAATTAAGTGATCTACATTTTGTTGATGAAATTAAGTCAAATAAAAATTTCCAACTTACTCCTGATCGACTAGTAAGCAAACCAGTCGAGCCATCATAGCCCAAAGCAATTTCCGCTCTACCGCGTTCTGATAATTTTTCCAAGAAACCAACCGCGGAAATTTTCAACTCGGACTTATGATCCTGAGTGTTTTCGATAGAGCTAACGACGCTGCTGTAATCTCGTAGAAATTGAATCTTATTTCCTGCACTATCTGTCACCGTGGATAATTTGCCAAAGCTCGTGTTCTTGCTGTATAAGAAAGAATAACGGGTCTTTCCAGACGTTAAGTCTTTCGTAGAGATGTGTTGGCCATAACGATTGAATACGTAGATTTCGTTCGAAGGTGGGAATGGAATATGGAATTCTCCGCTCTCGTCATGATTCGGAAGGTACGGTTGAAGAGCCAAGATATGAAGACTACCCTGATCGGCCACGTGTAGGATGCCATCTGGCGAAACAGCCAGTGCAGATATCACAATAAACTTGGCATTCGATGATAGAAGTGTCTCTGTGCTGCTAGTGTCATCCGTGCAAGTGCATGCATCCAGATCTTTAGTGCTAGGTGTGGTATTGTTGCACTCGCATTGGCCACGTAACCTCTCTTGCTGTTGACCTGCAAAGTGAGACATCTTCCCGGAAGAGTCAACGATTCTGATGGAGTTTACTCGGTGAGAATCGCGATCCGCTATATATAGTTCGCCAGTTGGACTAAAACCTACGGCCAATACCGAGCCAAGCACTTCGTCCGATTTTTTCGGATTCATCGTCATCGATACATTCAATTTCGGCAGTTCTCCGTTACTGTTGCTGTTGCTATTTGCATTGCTAGTACAGTGAAGAGGTGTACCAGCAACCACGCGCACTTTCAGATCGCTGGTGAGTTTTAAGACTAATCTGTCGTCGATAAAATGCAAAGATCCGTCCAGCGGGCTCAGAGTCAGTCCAGTTGGCCATTGTAATTGAGCCTGATGTGCGGGGATGGCTCCGATGCAAGGTGCCGGTGACCAATGATTATGATGACCATGATGTCCCACAAGTGTATGTATAATACCGCGTGGATCAACCGCACGAATGTTCGTTCCATCGGCAATGTACATCGTTTTGTCGGCCGCAATTGCGATTCCTATAAATCATAATATACAGGTCACATCTTGTAAATTATTTTGTAAGCGAATTTTGAATTTGCAATCTTTTTTATTCGCGAATATACGTTCGTAATTTTGTAATATTACTAAAAATTGTTCCAATGATGCAAGTATTTTGCGAGAAAATGATACAGGTACATCTCAATTCCTCCCTTACCTTTAGGATGAGCCAATTTCGCATGAATGGCCGGGCCTTCATCGCCGCAATGTCCTTCATCACCTGGAATGCATCTTTCGCCATTTCCAACGACGGGTTCGATATTGATACTGGGATCTTGGACTTGTTCGAGCGAGAGAGCTTTCAATATTTGATGCTTCTCCGGATCGCTGATGTACAAGTGTCCGTCAGCCGGCGAGATGCACAGATAATACTGATATGCTACTTGGGTTGCGCTGCAAGAGATTTGAAATAAATTAAATTACATATCAATATATGTATTTGCGTCGTACGAATTTCGCAAAATTCGAAAATTAATTACCTTAAAATCAGGACAGTGTAAACTTTTCCTTCGGGCGTGATTCTACGCACGAGATTGAAGTCTCCTACATATATGCTGCCATCGGGACCACTGGCAAGCGCAACCGGCGTCAGGAGTCTGGCATCCTTGGCAAGACCATCGCAATTATGGCATACCAAGGTTCTCTGGAGGCCCGTGCCCATCACCACTTTCACAGTGCGAGGATACTGCTTGAAATGGAGAGTAGAGCCATCTCCTTTCTGCAGGATCCCTTCGTGAAAATTGTAATGGTGATGGATGTCGAGTCCCCAGCCACCGATATCGGAGATATCGACATCGAATCCTTGCAGAGTGGCCGTCTGCGTTTCCCATATCACCAACGGACAAGTGGAATGCTGATAACCGATCGAAATTCTCGCCTGCGCCACGCCGTATACTTTCTGCTTGTAAACGTTCCTCTTGTTCCAAGCGAACGTGTGCGTTAAGTTCGGATCGGCCTCGTACGTTTTCGTATGAAGCGAACCCTCGATCTCCACGTGCACATGTACGTGCGTCAGCGATTTCGGAATGAACGGCCCAGTCAGTTGCATTCTCACAGTAGAGAGATAGCCCGCAGCCTGGCTGCTTTGATACATCAAGTGGAGATTGGAGCCCGGAATAGCGATGCTTTCTTGCACGATCTGCAAACGATGTTTCACGTAAAGCAGTATTGTAATTTTCATTATAAAATTATGCATTACGCACATCCTGCACATTATCGCACAAAATTTGTGATATAACATATATTTGATTTAAGAGCTTGTTGTTTTTCCTCTATTCAGAGATATTGAAAACGATTCTATTTTTAAAAGTTATTATATCGTATAAAAAATTTCATCTTGCAGCAGTAGGATCAATACAACGTTATTTTGATTGGCGCAATCACTGTTAATCGTTTCCGAAATAAAAATTTACCTGATTTTCAGCAAAGACCAAGCTCTTTCCAGGCAAACCGCCAACTTTCTCAGGCATCCAAGTGCTAACGATAATAGGTCGTAAGGTCTCGTGATCGTGTTCCAAGCACGGGCCATGCTCACTAAAGAGTCCCATCGAAATCCCTGGGAAGCCTATTATATTGTACTCCATAAATAATAAGAAACTCAAAAATGTATAACACTTAAGGACGGAACAAAGACGGCACACACGTTGAACAGTTCTGAAAACGAGCATTTCGCGAAGAACTAACAGAAGCATTTGCGATATAATATAAATTATATAAACCCCTTTAACAAAATTATCGTATAAAAGAAAAGTCCGAGAATTATTCGCCTTTTTATTATCGTACCTTTTCCCTGCACATGCAGGGATTGTTGGTTTCAGGTGATCGAGCACGTACGCGCGTTTATCGAAACGTTTGTGACGTTAATGGGTAACGCGATCCAACACGTAACACGAGAAGATATACATATATGTATCGGACCGACTGACAAAACAAAACAAAAAAATCCTGTAATGCATATCCGAGGTTCGATGCTTACCCACTGCCGGGCTCGGCGGCTGGTTGGATTTAAACGACTCGCCTTCCTTGCTGAGGATCATCACAACGGGCGGCAGGACGACGATCTGATTCCAGGGTACGAAGACGGTCCTCGTGAGAGGCTTGAAGGGGCTGCGTTGGAATTGAAGCGTCACGGCACCTCCACCATTGACCAGGACATCGAACCTGATCAAAGTACGTAAATGCATTTCGAACTCTATTGCCGCTGGTATTACGTAGGGATCTGACGTAGATCGATCAAGATAGTGCGAGAGAGCACTATCCGGGAATGAATGTCCGACGAGGCCTTAGAGTTGGAACGCGTATCTTGGAAGCTTTTTCATCCCATCTGATTAGTTCTCTCTAAATGTGTGATATATATTCTCAGCTAGATATATAACTTTAAAATATATGAGATTTTTTTTCTCACGTATAGAAAAAATCATCTATGCTGTAACAGAAATTTTTTGCTTCTGTATTTGTGAAAAATAATATATTTTTCTATCTTTTTAACTTTTGTTCGAAGTTTTGCATTAGCAAAATAAAATCATATCAAAAATTCACTGTAACGGAAATAATTATCAAATGAAATAATAATTGCATTTAAAGTACGATTTTTAAATTCTTTTGAGAATTTTATTATACGAAATTATATATATTTTATTTATCGAACGTGAACAATGGTAGATTTTTATTTATACGTGCTTTGTAATTTCTTCTTTCGCCTGTTCGTTATTTAAGTTTGCATTCAGGTTCAAACATACGCTACGGGATTTAATGAAGTAATATCCTTTCTCATATAAAATTACTAGTTTCTCTGAAATTTGTAGCCGAAACAAAAATTCTCTTTCTACAACACGTTTTTAACAATATTCGTAGTAGCTATATATATTTATACAATATTCATATAATGTATATTTAATCTAATTTTGAAGATAAATGTATTAAATTATCTATGATTTTCATATATTTATGATAATTTTTGAAGAACTAAATAGAATATTTTATGAGATTAATTACATCTTCTATACTAAAATAAAAAAAAATAAAAAATGTAATAAATGTGCTAATGCTTTACTTCTCTATTATATAATTTATAGAAAGAGAAAGAGAAAAACCGAGATATTTTATATATTGAAAATTTATCATACGCAAAAATTTACGACCAAATGTAAAATCAGAGTTTATATTAATACACGGTAAAATTATTTGTCGCGATCGCATAAAAAATTTGTCTAATTTCAAGTTGTAATGTACTGCAACAATATTAAAAATGTATCAATAAATAGAATAATACAACACATGTTATCTCGAATTTATGAACATTAATTATGCTTACACTCGTAGGTGCGGTATTCTGGTCGTTGGATTAATGTGAATTAAATCGGGAGAGAATGCCTGAAACAAAGTTTCGATATGCGAACACATCTCGACGACCGGTGCACAGACCGAGAGCCACAGACTGAGCATGGTACATAGGTTTGCGCAGAGTAATTAGTAAGCTTTCGACATCATTAGCTCGGGCTTTGATGTGGTCTAGTATCCCAACTCCTCTGCTTTCCTGTTTCAGAATTATTCTCGCCAGAATTACTGGATACCCTCCTCGTCTGATATAGTCGTTCCCAGTACCGCCTACCTCCCCCTTTCATTACAATGCAGCCTTGATACCATCGCGCAGAGCGTCCAGTTTGTACATGTCGTAGCCATCATGTGCAAACGCTAATACAACGATGACACCAACAATGACGACAACATGTGTATTTATCGCTGTAAACGGATGTAACAACGGAAACGGTGGGACTCCATAATTCTTTCTACGGATCTGCTCTTCACCGGTAATGTACTATTTTCAATAGCATAATTTACTTATTGTTACACTCAAGAATAGTTAGCAATTAACAAATACAGATTTGAGAGATATGCTCTTAAATATTTTCAGAGCGCGATGGTAATGCATATATAATAATCTGGATTACGCTCGTGGTACTCATCATTTACGTTATGGATGTCCGTCATAATCGTGCATAAATCCCTCTTTCAAAACAATATTATGCCACAGTAATAACTACATCGGCTTAAAATGTGAATTGCCTAATTGCCTCTACGTGTATGTGTGTGCGCGTGTGTGTAATGTTGAATTATTAATATAAATTTCCACTATTCATTACCATATCTATTAGGGGCAAACCAGAATGCACGCTTAAAATCATTTATATCACATTTATATACATTCATGAAATTATTCCAACTCTGGCATTTCGTCTGACATTTTAACTTATGCATAATAAAATAATAGATTTTTAAATTTATATTTAATATATTAAGATACGTTTGATCAAGCATAATCATTTTTTAAAAATAATAACATCTTAAATGTCATTAATTATTATTAAAATTATGATGTTTTTAACAGTTAAGACTTTCTCAAAAAACTTCAAACAGAGAATATACAATATCAATTTAAATTTCTAAATATATATTAGGCCATTAATTGGCTATTATTCTATTACATTTTTATATTCTTCTAATATATTTTACTTATATTAAGATGATAGAAAATTGACAATTCTGACATATGTTGGTATAAATTATTATCTGAAGCTAAATAATTGAATAAGGGATATACAGGTCTATACTAAGGGATATACAGGGATACCTGTATATATATATATATATATATAAGGTAGGAATAGATTATTGATGCTTACCATCCATCAGCTCTGGTCAAGGTAAATCCAAAGCGCGAATCCCTGTCCACGGATACTCTGATGCCTACTATTCCGAGTCCTTGTTCGGTAACAACTTGGCCTCGCATCACCGCAACTCGACTGTTACAAATTATAGATATATCGGGGTCCACCGAAACCGGATCGTTTCGTCGACCCATTAATCCGCGCAATGCTGATTTAAAACGAAATATCCTCACAATTTATATTTGTCGGAATGCAATTTTGATCGGTACGCTCGTCACGACGAAGCTATATGTTCAGTTTTGCGAAGAAAAGTTGCAAATTTTGACAACATTTTTGTTGAAAAATAAGGTTTATTCTACAAACACACAAAAGTCCCAAAGAATTATATTACAAACTTATTCAAAAAGTTTTTAATGTAAATTTATATTAGAAACTTTGACTCAAGTTTTTATTCGTGAAAAAGATATCTTGGCAATTTTTAATTTAATCATTTCTTTTATATCAATACTTTCTTGTCTGATAAGATCTAAAAATTCGAATATTAATCTGACGATGAAAATTTCCGCGATCGCGCGATAATGAACCGGGCACCGTTAATAGCCACTTAGTGTCCGCCTAATTAACGGGTAATGCGATCGTACTACTCGGTCGGCAGACGCGACCGGCGTCTTTACGCGAACGCGGACGCGAGCAATCGATTTCGCCTGTTAAATCAGCTTCCGCGGTCAACGGTTCAATGCGATCCAATATTCTCACTTCGCTGCCAATACAATCCGCAACTCCATTCGACCGACATTCGACGGCCGCGTTGCCACGTACAAGGGAAGCTAATGCCTCTGGCTGAATCGAGGAGCGATACAAATTGATTTTACAAATAGAACAATGCCGCGTAGGCAAGGGCTGGCACGAACGGGGGCACGACGGGGTCAGAAAACAGGCGGCGTCGGCGGAGGACGGCGGAGGTAGCGGAACACGCGCAGTGCGTCGACGATGCATTGTGCTCGCGAAAATCAGCATTTTCCGTAGTGACGACGGCAGCGAGGCGGGAACATTCTTCTCGGCACTGACTTTTGGGATTTTTTTTTTTTTTTTTTTTTTTTTTGAGAGATTAGAAAAAAAGGAAAAAAAAGTTTAGAAAAAGACATAATATACTTAGTTCCGAGGAGGAAAAGGGAAACGGAACGAGGAAATTACTCGTAGGGAAATTATCTCGTGAGAGTAAAAGGCATGCAGTCATGTTATATAGATACGTAATAGGCGTGAGATATATGTAATATAATAATAGATGTATTATGAACTTCAGAGGCGAGTTGGAGGGTAAAAGGTGTGGAGGGTAAAATGGTTAGATTCTCGGCGAGAGAAAGTTGGAATATTTGAAGCTGAATATTTTAAGCGATTCGTGTAGTGCTGAATATAATGAGATCGATGTATAGGTACGTAGATAATATATATAATGTATATAGAGATATATGCGACACACGCGCCGCGGTCACATATGTGTATGGAGCTTGTTACACTAGCTTGTTGGACCGGCCGAATAATCGAATGTAATGCGGCATATGCGACATGGACGACGGTCCCGAGCCATGTAACAAACTATATACGCATTTATGCATTCGGTATGTATATATATATATATATATATATATATATTATATATATATTAAATATAATATAGTATATATATACGTATCAGTCTCTCTAAGGGATTGCGTATAGGGGCATATTTGTTCTTGGAGGATCGCGCGTATCCCCAACGCTGCAAGTGACATCGATGATTGCATCCTCGTCCATCGAATATTGGACGACCATTTTCAGTTGTAGCGATTATCGTACTCGCAGATTTTGCAATCGCATCATGGATCGAAACCGGGATAATTTGGTCGAAGTCGATTCTTAAGATTAGCTAAAAATTCTGAACATGATATTACGTTCCTTCGTTAATTTCGTACGTATAAATTAAAATTGATAAAAGTGACGTTAATATCTTATTCAAAATGACGCGAGTCTCTATTTCATAATTACTCGTATCATTAAAAATTACTATAATTTTTATATAATATAATAAAAGTTGCAAATGGTCTTAATAGAACCACTTATTTGAGTCATCGGGCAAACTAGTGATACAAGTCAATAATGATCAGACATACGTTTCAACGTGATTATTTACACGATTATTTTGATGTGATATAAAAATATACATTTTTAATTTCACAACAATGAAGAATAATTGACTTTTACATGAAATACTTTAAATTTCAAAATGAAAAAAATTATATATTATTTTGAAATTCATTTCGCGCTTATTTTAAATGCAAAGACATATTTTGTTCATCAATCGCCGCGTTTCTATCGCGACAAAAATAATCGTAAATATTATTTTCACGAACAAATTTTCGAAATACGAAATCGTTATTATCGCGCCGGTTTCGACCGCTAATCATATTGATCGTTTCGAGTGACTTGGAGATCAAATTATGCCAGGCTGGCGGACGCTGATCCTCCAAGTGCGGGCACAGCAAGGTGGCAGGCACAGTCGTCACTACTGTACGTCCAAACCCATAGTGAATGGTAAACAGAAAAAGAAAAATGGATGATCCTCAAATGCATTGAAATTTCTAAAGGCAATCGTAGTCAACCTATATATGCAGATAACAATAAACGGAAGAAGAGAACGTATACGCGCGCGCGTACCTAACGCTATAAAAATTAAATCTAGATGCTCTGCGTTATTCTTCTTTCTTTTTTTTCTTTTTGTGAACAGCGATATCACTCTTTTTTTAACTTTTCGTGAGACTTTCTCTCGACACTTATCTGTCTTTTTTTTTCTCTCTCCGCCTCTTTTTCATCGTTCTCGCACGCGAATAACGAGAACGTCGAGGACCGATCTCAGAGAAATACCAAGACGTACGAGAGAACGCGAATCAGTCGAAATAATCTCAGCAGATTAGGAAATATTCCTCGTTTTTTTTTTTTTTTTTAGTACTCCGCGCCAGAAAGAAGTATCGTTGATAGTAAGTAGAAGGAACTCCGAGGTAGATGGACGAGGTAGAGTGGAGACTGGATTTTAGGTCTCGATTTTTTTCGGTGGGTTTCAATTTCCTTGGATATCGGATAAAGACAGACACAGGGTGTTTGGTGTCGGGCCATTGGCACATTTTAGACAGGTGATAATAGACGCAGACAAGGGACAAGGAGGGATGGTCCTTTAGGGTTCTTTATCTTGAACTGTACGGTGCCGATTAGCAATACTTGCCGATCCGTCGATAGATAGAACAGAAAGTGACTTGTGTACACCTGTTGAATTATTATCTCGAATTCGTATATCGTATATATACATATGACAGAAAAAAGAATAATAATAAAAAAAGAACGCAATAGTCGTTCACGCAAGAGGCGCGCAATAAGGTCAGCGTTCGTGTAAAATGCTAGGACGTTCACTATAAGACAAGTTCGACAGGATGTTACATAAAGTGCAAGCCTGGCAAACACAAACAACACAAGACCAGGTTTTGGTAAGTACACGACTCGTAACATACTATTATGTATATTAGTCATGGCTAACGCATCTAAGGGACAAGAAGACAAGACATAACAGAAAAGGGAGACAACAATCTGACGACATATCACAGATAACACAGAGACAATTCGTACGGTTGACTTTAATGTATACGTGAAGAGCTGTTGCCCATGGACAGATGCTCGGATGATGCGTACAAGGGTATATATATATATATATATGTACATATATATTCGTATAAGTGAGATGAAAGATGAAGATAGAAAACGAGATTCTGTCATAATAAGATAGAAAGATAAACGGACATGTAAAATATTTTGGATCGAATCGTGGCTATCTCCGAAATATTCGTTTCTTGTTACGATTTAACTTTATTCATGATTTATTTCCGACATAGATGTTGTATAAACAAGACGGTTCCACAAAAAGGATTTTAAAAAAGTAGGTTACAGAATATTTGTTATAAATTCGATGCCAAGAGGATTGTTTCTCATTCGTATGTTTTTTCCGAGTCCATAGCGTTTTTATTTGCGCACGAACATATATTCGACTATTTTTATAAAAATATGGACGGAAACCCGACGAGATGCGCGCGCGCGCGCGAACATGGTGCTATCTCGAGCGGAATGAATCGCCGCAAAAACCGTTGACGGCTCATCTCTTGTACGTATCAACGCGAGCGTGGTCATGGGGCGCGAAAGTGAATAAAGACAGATAGATCAGACAGGTAGATAGAGGCTAAAATAGAGAGATAGAGAGAGAGAGAGAGAGAGAGAGAAAGAAAGAAAGATAGAGCGGACAAAGTAGACTGGTGGGGTGGTGTCGGATGAAAGAGAGATGAGAGACAAATAAGCAAAGTGTAATCAAACACTGGCGAAACGCAAATAGTCGTATAACGAGAAATGATAACAGGCTGTTATATGGACGGCGTATAGAGACAGGAAAGACAAGAAAGAATAAGAGACAGAGAGAAAACGGAACGTTAAGAAAGTAATGAGACAGTAGACAGGCTAAAGGTTTGATATATAAATACATATGTGTTACATATTAATGGGTCATACGAAAGACATGTAAGATGAATGGTACGAGCGAAACGAGCAATAGATGATACTTTGTTTTTTTTTTCTTTTGGATAATGAACGATTAGCGAGAGCTTGAGCTGCAACTTACCGCGGTGTAAAGGAACTCCAGAACGTACTACGTGTGGGAAAAACCAACGAGAAGAAAGGGCGTTACCACGGTCACAGAACCCGCGTGAGCGGGCAAAAACGGATGCGCGTGCACAGCATTGCGCGAGCAATCGTCTCTCGAGCAATTGCCCTCGAACAGGCTATATTCTTCTACTTTTGCGAACGCGATCGCGTTAACTATCTCTTTTCGTGATCTGGGAGCGGACGGCGCGGCGCGTCCAGCTTTTTCCGTCCCCGGCTCCGTTCCGGCTGGACCGACACGGAGACTTGGCGAGTGCTCCTCGCAATGTTCCGCACGCCATTACAGAAACAATAGACGTAGACACACACTAATCAAGCGTACCCATCACACACGCGATCCTTCCAGTCACGCAACATGAACACAGTCACTCTCGGACTCATTCAACATAGAGTGGTATAACAATGTGACAGACACAAGTTGGAAACTACGCAACGCACACACATATGTATATAATGATATGTAGGGCCCGGAAACACACGAATACCCGGCGGAATAACCGGTTGTACGTTAAAACGTGACGTCATTTCGGTCAGGGTGGCGCCCCTTTCTCCCCATGACGCCGTCCTTGGCGCGGATACCCCGATGCAGCGACCGAGGGAAGCTCTTATCAGTTCGGTCTAATCAAGGTCAAAAGGATCGTCCGGACTGACAACGAGAGGAGATTCCTTCGGCGTCGATCTAGGGTCCAGGCCTATGGGACGATCCCTGAATATTGATTACTCTGTCCGAGCAACCTTAATGTCAGTCTGAATACTAGATTCACAGTAGAGCGCAGATCCGTGAGTTTATTTACAATGAAATACGTTTTTAAAATCACGTTAACGTAAATAACTTTTCGAAGATATTTGATGTATGAATATTTTAATAATGAAATAATATTGAAATAGTCGTGAGGTTTAGAAATTTTGAAGACGAAAAGAGAGAGAGAGAGACAGAAAATGTGTGTGATATGTGATTTGAGAAATTATTGATTTAATGAATTTTACAGCAATGCGCATGGTGTACGAAATTGGAAATGGCAATATCAAATCTATAATGGAATATTTTCCAATGTTATTTAAATTTTAGTAAAATTTACAAATCTATCAAAAATACTTTTCCTAAAGGGAATTATCAATTGCATTGTTAAAACTCTTTTAAATAAATGAAACTTTTTTTTAAAAGATAGCTATATGCAAAAATGGGTGGCTGCAATATTCGGAATAGTAATCAATATTCTAGCATTACGAACGGACAATGAACGAAAACAATATTTCAAATGTTCGATTTCTGAAACTCTTCAACGACAACATGGACCTTATTATACGCACCGTATACAAAGTTTCGTGGAGCAAAAAGAAGAAGATGGTACGAGAAATTTCAAACTTGTGTCTACCATATCTAGAAATACTTTTACGAGTGGGCGAGTCACGGCGCTTGTGCTCTTTGACATCGATAGCTCTCTGCACAGACTTTCACAGATAATTGCAAATTCTCGTTAAGGGAGTTTTGATCTCTGCCTGTCTGACTCAACCATTCGTACACTTTATCTATGAACTCCTTTCTCGTAATCGCTTAACGAATGGCCAGATTATTGGTGTCGGAAAGCAATTTTGAAAATGTATCTCTGTTCTTCCTTATATATGAGTTAATTATATATTTTTTTTTGTTGCGCGCAGGCCGAGTACTCTGTTATATTTTATAACGAGAACGAACAGTGCCTAGAGTACATTTAACGCGTGAAAAATGAATTAACTTAATAAGATAATACAAAAGCAAGTCTCTAGCATATATTCTCGTTATGCAGACTTTCGTCGTTCAGTCCGTAGGCAAAACGGAGCCTTTTTTCGGTCTTCGGTTGTAGGGTGATTGGTAATCTGGTGGTGGTAAAGGGCTACACACAGAGGATAAACACTAGACAAAATACACGATTCCTTCGAAATGCCTCTGCGGCCTCTCCCAGTCGAGCCGCATACATATCGATAATTATTTCTCCAATGCCGAGCAAAGATTAAGAAAAAACTTTCTAATTAAAAAAATAATTACGTAAATAAATTCTCATGAATTATGTATTTAACTTGTTATCTTAAGTATGAAAGAATATAAAGTGCCCTTAATCTTTTCTGTATATCTTTCAACTAACTTATAATGTATAAAATATAAAGTTATATATATTCGTCAATTATTATTGTCAACTATTCGTCAACTATATATCAAAAAATATTCAAAAATATATCTAGTATACATTTTATTTATTTAATGATTTTTTGTATTTTTTTTTTGTAATTATTAATAAATAATATTTTTTTCCACATTAATGTGAAGGTAAAGATAAATCGATCGCACATATATGTAAAATGTACGATTATTTAATTATTTATTCGTCAACGTAACGCTTGTTAATAATTAATTTCGATAATATATTATAATGAGATTATATATCTGAAAGTTTTATGTCATACGGGAGATACGGAGATTAACTAGTTAAAAAAAACCTTTAATTGGCAATGGTTCCGAAGTAATTATCGATACAATTGGCATTCGGAGGGGGGAAAAGGGTGAAACACTAGGAAAATGATGATTAGGGGGTTGTAGGGTGTCACCCACCGGGGGCTCTCTCGATATTTCAGCTGTCACGGATGTGGATTCATGACGATTCGATCAAATTTTTGTAGCGTTTAATGGCCGGTCACGATGGGGGAATATCAATTTAATAAATAATTAATCACAACATATACATATATATATCCATTTGGAAAATATTCGCGACGTGTAATCGTGAACCAATAGTTTCGACGTGTGACGTGTTTAATCAACGAAATGTTCTTTATCGTTATCGTGCTTATTAAATAAAATCAATAAAACTACGGAAATTTATATAAACTATTTTCGCATCATATTCGCCCAGTCATACTTTTTTTGTTTATTTTTATTCTCACTTCGTTTTAAAATAAAACAATAATATGCAGATTTTTCCATATTACCAGATTTGCTATTTTGCGCGTAGTATTTATTAAATGTTTATATTTTGCAAATGTGAAATTTATGTGTTACGTCTCTACAATAAATTATGATAAAATTGAAAACAACATCATATTTGTATTCAAAGTTGAAAATATATTTTAATTAACTTTGTTCCGTTCACGCGAAATTATTGGTGCGCGTTTGTTATGCACACGTATTCAAGAGGATCATGTAAGAGAAAGGTATAATAAATATGAGAAAATATGTACCCCCCATCGTAAACTGTTACCACAGATTGAAACGCGCAAGTTACATAATCATATTCATAACTCGATAATCGCGTGCAGCGTGACGCGATATATTGTATTTTCGCACATTAAATTAGTTAGTCCTGTAAATTGCAATTTGGACATTAATAAATAACGCTTTTTAGAACGTTCACTATACATTTCGAAGGCAGATTCACGGCGTGCCGTATCAAAAGGAACGAAAGTATTCAACCAAACACGATGATACGCGTGTTGTTTCTGGCTAACGAGATAAAAACGAGAAAAGTAATGCGCGGTCGCATGAAAATCGTAAAAAGGCCAAACTATGACACGCAGCTATGCTATTTTATCTTCATTAAATGTTATATGTACAACGTTTACGATCGACCGAGTCGTTGCCGCATTTATACACGTCTCTTCAAAATGTTAATGCAAAAGAACATCGCGAAATTTTATCCGAATTACCTGGAACTGAAAAATCTGCTGGGAATATTTGAAAAAATGGCGAGTTCTCGGTCGCTCGAACGTTATTCTCACTTATATTATGAAAGTAAGAGACTAAAGCGAATTCTAATTCGAGTTTTAGTTTATCCGAATAGAAATGATCGATCTTACCTTTCCGTGTACTCGTCCATGTGGGCGTAGCTCTGCACGCTGTTCTCCTCGACGAGGAACTTAACTCGTTGATAGAAGGACGCTGTGACACTGGGTGGTTGTTTTCGAAGAAGAACGTCCACAGGATTATTACTAGCAAGACACATGATATGTTCTGTACAAGTTTCGTGCGTGCAGCACTCGCTGTCAGAGCAGTCCACCATGCCATCTGAGAAAGGCAATCTGTTAAATATCCACTCGAGCGCGTTTCGCTTTTTAATATGAATTCTATTCTTTGCATCAATTCTATCTCTGGCGCTTTTATCTTTAAAGCGAAATAAAAAATTAATTACAAGAATATCGGATAATTAAAAGAGTAGAAATAATAATAAAAGTAAGACACTAATATTTACTCTATATTTGAACACAATATTAGCCTGTTGTGCAAATATTTTATCGCAGCATTATTATTTCGATAAATTCTCTCTTCCAAACTTTGTAAGAAAAATATTCATTAAACATAGATAAATAATTGTATGTCGCTAATCAGCGGCAATTTAAGATTTACATAGTTTATAGACTTACCTTGATCATTGTCATTGTAATCATTACATTCCAATTCGAGTCGTATGCTGCAATCTCTACCGGCCCATCCGGTCGAGCATTCGCAACTATATTCGCCGTCCTGTAGGGTGCACAGTCCGTGGCGACTGCATCCATTTTCGCATCCGGCTATTGAAAAATAGATAGTTTTCGTTTTCTTTAATAATTACAATTTCATAGAGTTAATCAAGTTAATTAATATCGCGCCACAAAAGAACTTTCGAATCGGAGAATTTAACATCGATTGCAAAATATATGCCTGTGCGCGAGTAGAGTAAAGCACTGATACTCGTTCAGAACATAATTTACTATTTTACATACGTAATGTGCAATGTCTTCCGTTCCATCCTTGACTGCATACGCAAGTTCCATTCTTGCACTGGCCATGTTCGGCGCAACGTGCATCGCACGGTTTTTGATCGCATTTCGTTCCGGTCCAATCGTCGTGACATCTGCAAGTACAAGTACACCTTATAGAGAATCTACGAATATCGACTGTACTTTAATTTTCATTTAGCAGCTGGAACGACGAATAAACAAGGAATACTCGCGTAGAGAAACAATTCGGTTTTATTACGTTAATCGCGCCGGTTATTCTGAAAAGTTACGCAAATGTTCCTAACAGGATTTGTTATGTTAAATGGAAGTATCGTTGAACGTAAAATCATTTCTCGCCGTTTATACCGGGCTGCAATAAAAAATGCGAGTTTGAACCGAGTTCCGAAGTTGTTCCGCCGTCGTGCGGAACTTTTTGCACTTAGAGCCTCTTTTACGCCAACTCTCGGCGATGGGACAGGAGGGGTGGACGAGAGGCGTCAGCTTTAGAATATGAGAAAGGAGAGATCCTCTCCCGCGTCCTTGATTCTGACAAAGGAAAGTAGGAAGGGACGGTCCTTCGAGTTGTGATAAGTTGGCGCCTCGTAAGACAGAGCCTTTTTCTCGCAATTTTTCACCTTTTTAGCCTCAACTTTTGTGCCCGCGATCCCGACGAGCAATTTACTCATTTTTAGGCCATTCTTCGCCCACATCTATTCCACGATATTTCAACGTCCCGACAAAACGTTACTCTTTCTCGACTCGTGCGAGGGAATTACTATTAAATGCTCGCGACGTGCTCCCGTCATGAAAACGACTTTACGTTTCGCAGTCTTCGACGCGACATTACACGATAATCTATTCCAGTCGTAAAAGTTGCAAAAAAAAAAAAAAACTCGTCACACATCATACTCGATGAAGCATAGAGCGCGTAAATGGCCGCCACGTCCGCGCAATTCCGCAAATCCCTCGCATTAAACAATGATCTCGCGCGAGGTGCGGGCGTCACATGGGAGAGAACGCGAATCGGGGTCGCCGTGGAGAATTCCTTTAATCCGAGAAAAACGACCGGGCGTCGGGACACGCGTCACTTTTCTCGTTTCAATCCTGGCCAGCCAGCGGCTGCTTGCCCGTTCGCGCACGGCTAACCCAGTTTCCGGAATCCCGGTCGCAACGTCCACGGAGGAGCCATAAAGGACGCCGATGTATAAAGGACGACGTATGTGAACGTGTGTAGGTATACTGACTTGCAACGACCCTGCTCGCAGGATCCGTGAGGTCCGCAGTCCAAACCGCAGCTCGGCTGTGAGCAATCGACCCCGGTCCAGTGCTCTTCGCAAACACAGGCCGCAGATTCGAGGTCGTACGTGCCGTGATCGGAGCAGCCGGGCAGACACTGGTATACCTGCTGATCGACCTGATTGCACCGTTCTCCTTGCCAGCCGGCCTTGCAGTAACACTTGCCGGAAACACAGGCGCCGTGACCGTTGCAGTTCGGATCAGCGCAGTCGGCTGAAAGTCGAAAAAGAACGAATCGAGCGGATGAGATCGTTGAGTTTTTCAACGGTTCGGCGCGCGCGATTTAGAGAGAGAGTCTTCGCGTAAAAGTATAAACTTCTCGTTCGAGAGCGGCGCAAACCCTCTCTCCCTCATATCCCTTCGGTTATCAGCCCTTCTCTTTCTGCTCGTCACGCCCGGGCGCCGCTGATTGCGTCCATGGCGTGGACGAATGGACCAACTTTTTAAATTATGGCATCGGAACAATTGCATTATTCCCGCGGATCCCACCTGCCCCGGGGAAATTATGAAACTTAATTCCAGAGCGTCCTCGGCGCGGCGGCCTTGCGTCCGTGCCGCGTTTTATGTATATATACGCGGGATGCAAGAGATGAGAGAAATTCCTAGCGGATTCTTCTTGCATTATGTATGCACGACGTTGATCGAATGGGATCATAGATTTGTTCGCTTTCATTAGAACCTGGCAGGTGCGTTCGCCGTTATACGGAACGCAGGAAATTGGGCGTTGAAGTATGATACCATTAAGGAGTATTTAATAATATATATATGTATACGTACAGAATGATTCTCTAAAGCGAGCTCTGTTTAGTCGAAATGTTGAAACATCAATTTTCAACGATAAATGAAGAAGCAGAAAGGTTTTATAAAAATTTCAAATATTGAAAATAAAGCAACGTAATAATTAATTAGTATTACATAAATATTACTATCGTTTTTTTTATTTTGATAAAAATAAATTCATAATTTTCATCAGATTCAACAAAGTTTGCAGACTTTACTTGTTAGTTTTCATTTACCATCGCGTTGCGACTGATGCAAATCCGTTCCGGTCTTCAAATTTATTGTTCCTACAATTGGAGTTGACATATTCCACTGACGTGGAATTAATACCGTTTTCGTCTACGTTTAGGAAAAAGCGGCGAGTGAGCGGATCTCTAACGAGGACCGTGAGAATGTCAGAGACGAAGCGTCTCGTACCCGGCGAATAATCTCGTCATTTATATCGTGTGTCATTCAGTCTCGAAAGTTCTGAGAGTGCGAAATTATATAACGTATCGAACGCAGCTGCGTATCGCACGCGCGTTTGTCGTCTATTATTCAAATTTTCGCAAAACAATATGAAACTAATTGTCGCGTTGAATTGGCATGGCTTGACCCATATGTAAATTTGGAGAACTCCGCGTGCATTAATTATAGATTGTACACAGGCCGGGGCTGTGTTCTCTACCGGTGGGGACTCTGCATTACTAATATCTTGAATCTCCCCGGATAGAGGACCAGGACGTACGCTTGAATTATGGGAAAATTAATGGTGTTGTGACAAACATGAAGAAATAACGCTCCGGGACAGAAATAGATGTTCGAGGTAAACGTTCCCGCCGGCAACTTCCGCTAAGCCGTTTTTAAAACTGAAATATGCGTGCGTTTGCAGCGCAACATCATCGCAAATCGGGCTCGAATAATATTTTCAAACAAATCTCGATAAAATAAAATCTGCTGATCTCGAAATCTTTTTCATCTTTTCTGCTTACCCATCGCGTCAGAAAGTTCAAAAATAAAGCAAGCAATTTAAATTTCTTATAATCCGGATACATGGTAAAATTTTCATCAGACGCATTTATTAAATCGAGCATATTATATTTCCATTGCTAGCTTACGTTCGTCGCAAAAGGCGCCCTTCCAACCAGGGTTACAGACGCAGGATCCTCTGACGCATTGACCATGTTGATTGCAATCAGGAACTTGGCAGTCACCTAACGGTATATCGCATTCGGCGCCTTTCCAACCCTCTTCACAGTGGCACATGCCACCGCCGTATTGTCCATGGGAGGAACATAAAACCGGACATACGCTT
Organism: Nylanderia fulva; assembly: GCF_048542155.1. NCBI lineage: Eukaryota > Metazoa > Arthropoda > Insecta > Hymenoptera > Formicidae > Nylanderia > Nylanderia fulva. Next base: position 4,928,414 of record NW_028190807.1, on the reverse strand, counting down.
TTGCTGCAATCAGCACCCTGAAACAATCGCAAGATTTCGCGTTTTATATTCTCTGATATATATATATATATATATATATATATATATATATATATATATATATAGTTAGATAATAGGGTCATTTCGTGAGAACGCACCTGATATCCGTCTATACAGTCGCACTTGCCAAGGTAACACGATCCACGTCCGGAACAGTCATTGGGACAGGTAGTAGAGACCCCCTCCGCTTCCGTTACGACTAAAGTGACCTTGTAAGGCTGCAGTTCGTCGTTGTAGACAGATAGGAACCAGTCGCCGGTGTCGAAATATTGCAACAGACTGACGTTGACCATTAGCGGCTCCACAATAGTTCTCTTGATGAGCACATGTTGATAAGATGTGGCCGGTTGCGCCGCATGCTCCGCGTGTATATCCTGCGAGCTACCAGACTGCATAAAACTGACGGCCTCGGCAGTCACGTCCCTCTTTAGTCTCTGAACCACCCTGCCACCCTTCACGAACTCTACGAAGTCGTATTGCGTGACGCTGGGCGCGACGTTCCGCCTGCCGTACACAGCGAAATTTGCGCCCCACGGCAAGGTCAGATTCAGCCTGATGAACGCCGGTTGTTTGTTACGGAACTCGGTGTTCCAGAAGTGGTACGGAGGAATGATGGCGGAATGGGCGACGTTGTAGGCCTGCAGCTCCAGTACCGCCGGCCATTGTTGCGCGGATTGCTGGATCTGCGGATCGCTCTGCTGATCGCCGGCGCTGTCTGCAGCGCTGGAATGCTCCGCTGTGCTCGTCGGTAGGGATTCTGCGAGAAAGAAATGCGAAGGATGCCACGTTGAATAATACAGTGATATATGTAAGTCAGCGAAACTATGAAAAAAATTTATAAAATTGTTTAATCTTATTGCTTTTTATCGCAATAGTATTTTTAAACTTAAAAAAAAGCTTTTATTTCTCTGACTTATATCACTATACGACATATTGTGCATTTCTATACAGAGATTTACGTTCGACGAATATGGAATTTGAAAAAAAATTTGTATTAGATATTTACTTATTTCTCTCTTAATGCATTAGACTTTTAGAAAAATATTTATTATCGAAAGAATTTAAATATGAATAAGAGGTAGAAGCGTTCACGTTATTTTTTTATATGGTGTTACATGTTGCTCTCTTCGTTCCAAATCCATCAGTTTATCTTCATATCAAGCGCGTTACTTGTATAACTCAATTGCTCAATTATCCTTCTGAATTGGTACGGCTCGTAGTGTGAAATCTTTATAGCGAATGACATTTGGATGCGCGACGATATAGCCTTCACTAAGGATATTATATCGATGGAACGTTCATCCACTCGCGCTTCCCAAAAGCAATTACCGTGTGACGCTGTACGCGAGAGTATTTACATCATGCAGAGTAGATGCAAATTAATACCGTTCGATATTTACCTTCTGTGGGTATCTGCGTGGATATCGAATCGTGAATGTGTGCGTTTTCGTGAGTGACAGCCTTGCTATCTTGAACCAGAATGCAGTTAGTACTGTCTATCGGGCGCATAGAACTCACTGCTGGAAAATAAACAGAGCATCTATCCTAAGACGAGAGTTTATGCTTACGGTTTCATGCAATATATAGAGTCTTTTCTGCATTTATATTTATAATTTAATATTTATAATTATAATATAACATTATAAATTATTTATCATTATATATAATTGTTATGTATGCATTTCATCATTATAGTTACTATTATTGTTAATATTCAAAAAGTTATTGCAACATCATTGAACATAATTAAACATTAGAGATAATTAAATTTGCGTTTTCTTTGTTAACGTATAATACGTTAAATATGTTTGCCTTTAGAAGTTTCTTTAAGCAATTATGCTTAAATCACGCGCTAAATAGCGCACACAGACAATTTTAATAGCTTCGGGGTGAAAAAATCCATGTATGCAGTCTTACATACAATTGCACGTAGATAAGTGTTATATTTGTAATATACGACGCGTATTCAGCAAAATAGCATTATCGTGCGACGCTTTTATAGCGTCAGGAATCAAGAACGGCTTTAGTGGAACCTCTGGGAGCAGCCTAATGGGTTCATAAATTCGAACAATCGCTTTCGAATTACGATGGTGCACTAGATTTTCCATGACAAGTCGATTTTTTTGCTCGAGTAACTTTTAAAACAAGGTATCCGCATAATACAGTTCGAGGTCTTCGAGGTACCTTATAGTTTGAATCACAGTTGCATGTATCACCTATACGCGATATTGCTTTATCAAGAATTCCATTCTTTTATAAGCTTCAACAAAACAGTATCGATGTGTTTAATTTAATTGATTCTTATTACGTCGAAAATAATTATGATACATAATTTTAATGGAGATAAAAAGGAGGAATCCGAGATTCAATTTTATGTTGATATTCTATAACTCAAGTTATCTCTGTAATTTTATCTCAAGTTGGGGGTCATTTATATTAATGTTTTCTAAGCGATAAGTGCAAGTTCGTTGAATTTATAAACGCCATGATAAATTCGGCAATAAAACCCTTATCCGTGGCGGGATATTGCGGTTTAATTAATTATCTGTCTCGTGCGCCGCGAGCGTCACGAATTAATTACGCGGTTTAACGAGAGTTTTTAAAAAGGGGCAGGACCCCGCGCGCAATGCAACCTCGCAACTAACGACCTCTTGGCTTATCAACGCAACAAAACAGCGATAACGCATAATTGAATTCGCGTGTTATTGCCGCGCGGCTGATTTGACAAATAGCGATTCGCCGATACACTCGGCGCTTGATATTTAATGGACGCGTTTTCGCCTACCGCGATTTATTGTATCGCGGATTGTATAAGCTTTCTGTCGCGATAATAGCACTCATTATCGCGCACGCTCATGCGCTATTTCTAGTGGAATTGCTATTGTAATGTATCATTATTATTTCTCTACAGCTTCGCTACACAAACGCGCGCGCGTAGAAAAATTGCTTCGCGAATATATAAAATCGATATCATAAATGACGTATCAGAGCAATTACTGAACTTTTATCAAACAAATCGTAGTAGGCATTACTTTGAATTTAATATAAATTATATTTTAATACAAGCAATTTTTTTACATTTAATCTGCTCAAGTTTTCGCAATAATGTCAAACTTTGTTTTTCATCATGGAGAAGTTTACCATACAGGCAATAGTCCTTGACAAGTTTCTTCGAGGTAAAGGAAACTGCGCGATACATGAGGAGATAAACATATACATACGTAAAAGTTTTCATACACATTTGCTTTCTCACAACCGATACCAGAGAGCGAGAGAGCATGCACATATACACATACGCACGTCAGCCCGGAGATAGGCGAAATGACCGGAAAAGAGCGACTATTCCTTCGGGATCGACGTTGCCTAGCCGCCATGTAACTATCACTGAAATTGAGTTGCAGTGAACTGTGAATGACCTTATTTCGCGTATACGTCCCAGTCAGCGTTGCATCGTTTTCGTTCTCGCTTCATATTATCGTAGCTCAGCAATCCAACTTTCCACGTATCAAACATACGTATATATCCGGTATCTAAAAAGTCGTCTGCTAACTTTTAGAATATCAAATATTTATTTAATATTAAATTTTTAAAAAGTATAGTTTAAATTAATTCTTAAAAAAAGTAATTTAATTCAAGACGTACATTAAGCTTTTTGTCAAATCAAACTTTGGTAATACAATTGTGCATTTTTCAATTTTTTATGCACTTACTCCAGAATAAATTTTGATATTTTGAATATTTTAATATTATTATTATAGGCATACAGGATTCTAAAATATTTGATGTTGGAAATTAGAGAGTTTGATAGAAAATTTTCAAAATAAATTTGCATTTGATATCTCTAAGTAATCTATCCCAACGCCAATTGGAATTTCCGAAACACCCTGTACATTTTCCTACAAAGACAACACAGCGCGAAACGAGATTATTTCAGAATTCAATATATACTCTGGATCGGGAGACCGTCAAGTTTTGGTGATGAGCTACCGGAAATTTAAAACGGCCGTAATGCAAGTTGTGGAAGGGTCGTTGCACAGCTACCTACCCCTTTCGCGGGGATAAAAAGAACGAGCGCGATTGTGAAGGACAGCGGGCACGTTCACAGGGCGCGCAAAGGAACAACTTTTTCAATTATATACTCCCGGATCGATAGAGCGATTCATTCCCGAGAATGATTCCCGGATTATCGTAGGATTATCCCGCCGCTACCCCCGGTTGGTCCGTTCCATCGCCCACTTCCGCTCGCGTACGTTATAATGAAATGTTTACAATCGATCCGTCTACCCTTTCGTTCCTATCCGCCGAAGCGTGAATCCAGACACGACAGCGTTATCGAGCCGCCTATACAGTGTCGTTATTATTGACAAGTTAACTACTAATAGTGTACTAATAATGTAATATGTTTTCTCATGAACAGAGGAAACAAGTGAGTGACTCAAACTATCATTTTTTTTTAGTAGACATGCTGTTAAACTCACAATAATTGTTTTAATATTGTGTAGGGGAATTTATATCTCAATACTTGTTAATTACAATTCAAGAAATTTAGCAAATCACGAATGACACTTTAAAAGTTCAAATGTTTATCATCAAGAAACGAGAAACAATTAATTTTTCTTTTTCGAATTTATCGAAAACAATTGTCGTGAGAGCGGTTTTATCAATCACATGTAAATGAAATCGCGAAAGGAATCTACATCTTACTCGCATATAAGTTGCTCGTCTATTTTAACCGTAAGGATCATGGACGCGCAAATATACGTCAAACTACCGAAAAGCAAAGCAATTCGGGCGCATATAAAATCCATGCATTCCGGAAGCCAGACGAAACGAAAAAAAAGGGGTTCGTGTATCTTACCGTATTTGTGCTCTCGCGCGCGAATACGCGCGTTTGCATGTTGCGCGCGGCGGGAGAGTAAACGAACCCTGTACGCGATCGTACCAAAGAGGGGGACAACGCGAGGTTGGCGCTGTTGGGGTAGTTTGGATGCAGTAGCAAACAGGCAGATTGGATTCCAGACTCGATTTACTGGAATGCAGAAATAACAGCTGGCGAGCGCAGTCTCCTCGAGGCTGAGAACCGACTTTGCAATCTTCCTTCTTTCCCCTTTCACGATATACGCAGAACAGGAGAAAGAGGAAGAATATGAACGAAGTCCCGAGGAAGCAGGAAAAGGGGAGGATAGTTTTGTAAGAGAGAGCGTAGGAGGAGACGAACGCGGAGAATGTTATATAGAATCGCGGGATACAATGCGGACCCGGCTATCTTCGTATTCTTCCCTTCTCCCGGTAAATCTTCTTAGTCCCTGTGACCTCGGATGATAAAGTCTAATACGTCTGCGAGACGGACCTTGACTGTCGTTTGGATTTTCGGATTTCTCACGAAATGGAAAAACGCGAATTCGTATGGCGGCGAGAGAGACACAGAGAGAGAGAGAGAGAGAGAGAGAGAGAGAGAGAGAGAGAGAGAGAGAGAGAGAGAGAGAGAGAGAGAGAGAGAGAGAGAGAGAGAGAGAGAGAGAGAGAGAGAGAGAGAGAGAGAGAGAGAGAGAGAGAGAAGGAAATAGGTTCCTCTCTGTAGCGCGCTGATAACAGGCAGGCATTAATTTCCCTAATCGGACCCGGCGCCATGAAGATGCAGCGATTTTCAACCCCGTTCGCGCGTATCTTTAGCCTCGCACTTCGTTGGCTCTTACATTAGCATATAACAGACCTGGCGAAGTCATTTTCCGAGTTCTTTTTGCAGCAATGATAATCTAACCGAAACGGTATTCTTTTAACGTTGAGCTTAACGACGTGGATCAACGAGAACGATTTGTCTTGTCGCGCGAGCTCGTTAATAGAGCCGTGCAACTACAACAGACGGCAAGAATGCCGTTGTCGTGTTTAGTTTCAGTAAGATTTCATGTTTGCATACATCGTGAGATTACGCAGTAAATTATTTACGTAACAAAATTTGTCAATATTAGCCATCGGGTGTACCGAGATAGTGCGCCGTTAGTCGCACAGCTATCGATTTATGCGTCGAGTAGGCCATTGCCCCGCGAAATGCCCGATTCGGTTAGCAAAGATACATATTTTATAGTCTCTGATAACTTGTTGTTTTGTTTTCTCAGCAAGTATATAACTAAGCTTGAAAATTTTAAATCGCTGATACTTGAAAATAATGAAGATTGACATTTTTTAGGATTATATTGTATTCTATACCCGAAATAAAATATATCTTTTTCAACGTGGAACCACTGCATTATTAAGGGATATAAAGGCACGATCTTCTCTATTGATTCATATATACGAATGTGTTCGTTTCTTCCTTCCGCCCCTCCGACCCGTTACAGTTTATAGTTTCTGAACTATGAGTATTATGGGTAAAATGTAACCCTGCTATCGAAACGCTTCCTTTCTCACTATCGACTGGTAATATTTTTGCCTCTCCCTAACCGGACGGAGCCAACCACTCCGTGTTAAATGAACCATTACGTTGGCAATGTTACGCTTGTAACTCCTCACAGAAGATCCGGACTTCCGCTGTTGAACAGTATTTAATTTTCTCAAAGGCGACATATATATATTCTGGCTTACGTTATTCCATTTAATTTCTCATTACGCAAAATACGAGAATTTTATTCTAGCAATGTAATAATAATAATTAATTCTTTGGATTATTCAAAAATAAATTCTATTCTGCAAATATGATAATAATAATTTAGCAGAGGAAGTTTTTAGAATTTAAAATTAAAAGCAAATTGATTTTACTAAAAGAGCAGGAATAAAAAATATGTTTACATGAAATGTTACTTTTATTACCATATTTCTTCATTATGTTAAAAAAACATATTTCTTTTTTGACATATTTATAACTGAAACATTGTGAAAATAATGCCTTTGGTACAGCATTTTGGAAGTTTATAACGGTCCAGCAATATCCCTTTGTAACAAACGTTTCAACGTAGCGCAAAATAAAATGGACTTGCGTGTTTTATAACCCGAAGCTGCTTCTGTCGCAAAGAAACACCGTAAACGTCAACCGTAAAATAATGCTGTTGCGGCAATGTTACGTGCACCGTCGTTGCAAGAAAAATGTCAATGTATCGTAGATACACACAGTGCGGGCGCATACAATGTAAAATATTTCGAATAGTTTACTCTTTCTCTCGAATTTAATTGAATCTTTTGTGCTTCTCTTTTTTTATTAATTTTGTGCCTTGTTTATACATTTAACCATTTTCATTCGTTAAATTGGAAATACATTATCTAAATTGCATATTTGAGTAAAATTTTTTTTTTTTAATTTAGCTCGTTGCTATACTTCTACTCTTATTCTTATTCTCTTATTCTTATAGTCTTATATTCTCTTATTCTTATATCGTTTCTTTATAAATCGAGCGAAAATATAAATTACACGCGCACTCTGATATTTGCAAGTCTCATTTAGTCATGATTTACATGATTACGCGAAATTCGTCATGCCTTACACGGAATGCTATAGTGTCAGTCATATGTATATTTATAATCCCCCCCACTGCATATATAGGAATTAGCATGGTGCAGTAATGCCGACGTTCCGATGGATTTTAGGTAACCAGATTTGCAAGTTAATAATGAATTATTGTACCGTGAATTTCGGGTCAGCCGGCAATAGAATTGTGTGCGGACCATCCGCCAGCGGCGTGTTACGACTCGGACGTACGCTTTGGGACTAATAAAAACGGCTCACTCAAATTTATGCCGAGGCAAATATTATTTATGAAATCGTTGCATTAAATGGCCCCTCGCTGTCGTATATTACAAATACAAATTTGACTATATTTTTAGACAGTTCAACCCGACCGTTAATCGATTCGCAAATTCGTCATTCGATTCGAAATTAACCGTCATAAATGCAGAATATCGCGTCGAATTAAGCCTCGTTGGACCTCGCTTTGTTATCAGCGGAAAAAATGGAAATATTTCTACAAGTATAGTTATACTTACCAGCGAAGTATGCGAGCATCGCCGTAAGCGCCACGGCCAAGAGGATTAGGACGATCGAGAAGCATTTCCAGGAGCATCTATGCTGACAACGTTTATCGATGTGAAAGCGCGACGGCGAATAAGGAGAGTAGTGCGGCACCGCTGCGGCGCGAAGCGGCGGAAAACCCGGCATCACCATAGCTTGGCCTTGCGCGCCTACCGTGGCGGTACCGCCATTTCCGGCACCACCTAAACCGCCGCCGAGAGAACCCACTGTCACTTGCTGTTGCGGTGGAGGAAGCCTGAAACAATAAGCAACAATCGATGGTTATTAAAATAGTCTGAGACGTAACGTGAACGTTATGTCAGACACAATTAACGTCGCGTCTCCGTATACGCGTACGTCTAAATTAAATTGCTCGCGACTCTCCCCTATCTCGATAATTCAATAGACGCATTAATAACTACGAATCGAATTATTAAGTAAAGATGACAAATTGTTCGCGAAATTGCAAGCGATCGCAAATCGGGAACACAGTCGACGTCGATTAGTATCTCCTGCCGTATCTCGCTTACCGCTGATTATTAGTTAAATTCATGCCGATACGTATCAATGTGTCGGGTAATAAATGGGAGGGTTGACTGCACACACACACACACACACACTCCCAACCGATCGCTTGATCCGGAACCGTCGCTCTCCAAGGGCGATCCCTATACCGTCGATAAATCGACGACCCGGTATCTATTTTGGTGCACGTGTGCTTGCGAAGGCGGCAGACGTCGGCGATGTGCGTCCGGGGATGCAGATAACGCATTCCCGGAGCTTATAAAAGATGCAGATGCCGCCATTAAGCTCGACATCGACAGGGTTTGGCCCCGTGTATGAGTGTATCGTTGCACGAGACTCGCGGGCTTTCGGAAAATGACGTTCACGTGAATGACAAGGTTAAGGCCCTTAGCCGTCGGACCCGTGTCAAGGATTTTATTTTCATCATCGACGATATTTATTTTCGTCCCCTCTCTCCCTATCGAGGGGATAAGCGCGGTCGAAGCCGGCCGGATGAAGAGCCAACGTCGAAACAGGGATTTAATATGGTGCCTAGGATAAATATAGTTTTCCGATAATCATGCGAACTCATGAATAGCATTATGCGCGCGCCATAATGTATGACTCGCTCTACCGTGGCCTGAAATCCCGCAAGAATAACTCGATTGACAGTACGTTTGGTAGGGACGAGAGAGAGAGAGAGGGAGGACTAAAGCAACCCCACCAAAAAAAAGGAAACAAGCGGGAACTTAACAATGCGCCGCGACGCCAATATTGGATTTTCTGCTTAAAAATTCACGTGGGATAAAGTCTCTGAATACGAGCTCGGTTGGTTAAATCGAATACTTGCGAAATCTTTTTTGAATTGATTTTACACGGGTTCGACGAGGAAGCAGTGAGAGCATTGGACTTAATCTCAAACTTATTGCTTGAAGATAGCGTTTCACTTTCAGGGTATATAGACGAAGTGATTTAAAGTGACTTTAAGAAAATTTCCGGAATATAATAACACATGATATGTAATATTGATCGAAAAGTAATTTTCCTTCCTTTAATTATGTTGATTAAAAAAACCTCTTTTCGTTTACTTATCCAACGCAATCAAGATCAAATATTTGATAATATTTTCTTGCTGTATAATTATAAAAACATTAATAATTTAAAAAGAGCGATTTTAAAATTTTCACTCTCTTATAAATTATATTTTTTTTTTATCAAACAAACTCAGGAAAATTTCACAGACACTTTTTTTTAAATGATGAATTTTACGAACAAAGATTTTAAATATAAACTAAGACAGATATCTTTCAAAGTTCTGAGAGACGAGCATTTTCTCCCCCCTTGAAGAAATCGTTAAGATGTGTCATGTGCCTCGCACAATTTATAAGTTGCTTAACAAATCCAGTCCGATAAATACCATAAATAATCACGCTTAGATCCCGACGCTTCGCGATCCTAATAAACGTCTACTCATATTTCCCGGAGCAGGAAGCAATCAGACACGACATGAAAAAATATCACTGGCAGGAGTCCCGCCGTTCTTACGCGACGACACAGAAAAAATAGAAGAAATGCGAGAAAAGAAATTCCGCGCAATAAATATTACTTTTTCCTTGGGATCATTAATGTAGGAATAAAGCCTGCGGCATAAAATTAATTTACTAAAGTATTCAACATGCTTAAAATTTGACAAAAATTACAGAGGAAAAAGCTTAATGGCGAAATAATGGAGGTTTTTTTCAAAGCTGGAAAATAGCCAAAGATAGCCTTATTTGTGCTTTGAATTATTTGGTAAAAGACCAGTGGATGTGCACTCTCCGAAAATAATTCAATTGTCGATGAAAGAATATAATGTTAAAAATATATAGAGAATATATCTATAGAATTTTCTCTCTATATAATGTACAGATAATATTTCAGATTTTTCCTGTAGTTTCTTTTATCAAATACGTATCAAATAATGTAAAAATAAATTTTTATAACAAAAATTTAATAACAGCAAAATTAATATTTGTACATATCTGTACATGTGATTCTGTTTGTAATATAATCTTTCTATACTATTGATATAATAATTTGAAACTCATACACAACACTATTATTGATGAAATTAGTTTGCTGGCATTATTTCTTTTCGCCTAAACATTAATTAACTCGAATCATTTATGATGCTTTGCGATTATTTCCATATCTGATCTTGACTATCCAAATTAAAGTTTGGAAAATTTTTCCAAAGAAATAAATTTATCCTTCTGCATCTCTCTCTCTCTCTCTCTCTCTCTCTCTCTCCATCTCTCTCTTTGCTAAGAGCCTTCGGACAGATGTACGATGCTCCGGCTGGGACAACCAGATTCTTGATTGCACGTAACAGACAAATGAAGCAAGGGGAGTGGCTGAAAACAAGATGAACGGCGAAAAAGGAGAGTAAAGTCGGGGTTGCACTATGGAAGAACGGAGTAAGCAGCAATTCGGCGTGTTCACGCCGTGGTCCCTCTCCGAGCCGGGTTAATCCATTTGTGCGAGTAAATCGGTTAGCTGAAATTGGGTTATATTTCCTAATCGATACGATGGATTAAGTTACCGGTCGGTCCTTCCTCTAGTGCGTCGGTCACGATGCATGGCTCTTTCTTCGCTAATTATCGTTAATAGCGCAGTAGACGTGAGACAAATATATAAGCCAACACGCTTTTGCAAAATTACAGTATTATTTTAGCTCTGTATATATATATATCACATTCGAATGATATTGATAAAACTCTGTCGAGGCATTTCCAATTATAAAAAAGCATCGCGATACATGATATTCCGAGTGGAGTTAATATATTTTTCCAATCCAATTTTCAGTTTATCGTATAAATTTATCAAATTTCATCGAGATTGCTGGATTACTCAGGAACGTATTGCAAATTTCAAACGTCGTTCCCGTTGATTCGAACGGTCCGCTGATTTTTCTTGTGACAGCTTAATCTAACTCGGGGATATAAGCGTAAAGCTAAAGCGAAAAGTTGCCGCGGTACGACTTTTGGGAAAGGAAGTTCGAAAACGTGCACGGATGCTCCTTTAACCAATGTAAAAGTGGGTCGAGGGATACCGAGTACGAGTTTGATCGTCAGCAACCTGAGCGGATTAGACAGTTCTCGTTGCTGCGAAGTTAAGATGCTCCTGATCTAAGTTAAGTCGTAGTCCAGTCACGAAAGGACCCACCGTCACTTTAAGCAGGTAGCTTCTCCGACTAGGCGACACTACGATGATGCTGGGTCCTGGTGGGTGTGGATTGTATGAACGTGTACAAAACACCTTCGCCGATTAAACCAATTGGACGGCTGTCTGATATATTGGAAGTTAAAGAGGTAATTGCGAGCGGCGTTGCTGCCACATATTGAGTTGAGTGTCGTCTGAGTGGAAGATTGGACTGTTTCAGCTGCGCGAGCTGAAGATAGGCTCGAGCGTGTGATCCAATTATGATGTAACGCATGTTTCATCATAGAAATGATTGTGAGCGGCGAGTGCCATACACAGTTCCTACGCCATTTCGAAGGTCTTCCGTGTGTTGAGAGTCTTTCATTAAGGATCAAAAACGGTCTTGGAGAAAAATAGAGCATATATATATATATATATATATATATATATATATTAAACTCGTTTATTCTATTATTATTCTAAATCTAATAAAAAATGCCCTGCAATTATTGTTTATTTTTTTGCATTCTGTTTAAATCTTTTATCTTTTGCGTTATGAAATTTTTTTCAAAACTGACTAATTAATGGAACAATAATAAATGAGATATCAATCTCTGCAATTTCAGCATTACGTCCATAAAGAGAAATTTCTCTCAGTCTCTAATAATAATATAATAATAATAGATTCACATTATGAAATCTTTAACGTCCATCATTCTCTATTTCTCGTATATCCTCTTGTCCGAAATTAAACCAGCGTATCTAACATCTAAAGTGAGATATCTATCCTGTAGTAACGTTACTCCGGTAGTCTCTGGCCACTAGAAAACATAATAGGCCCTTCCTCGGAAGGGAGGGCGTGAAAAATCTCGGAGGCCGCTGATACTCGATCGTTTGTCACGAGAGCGACGCTTATCTACGATCTCTCTTTCTCTCTCTCAAGATCGCGTCGCGTATTAAACGAAGGTGTCTTCAGGTAAGACGATTGTCGTGGAACGCCACGGTCCCACCATAGGAGGTAAATACGTAAAAAGAATCCTAATAAAAATCTGATACGCGCGCTCGAGACCGCCCTAAACGTGCGTTTCAAAAGGGAAGATAAGGTGACAGAGAGACGTACAGGTAATGCGACGCGGCGCACAGCTGAAATTGAATCCCATACTCTCGGGTGAAAAATTACGATCGTTTCTAACACTGCGCCAGACGGATAATGAAGTCTGCTGCTCTCCCAGCCATTGTTCCGCGAGGGCATGTCAGCGCGTAGCCGCGCCTTCCGACAGCCTGCTTTCTCGCCGACGTTTTAGCGCGACGCTTCTAATTATTAATTTCGGTCTTTTAATATTAATTAGACTCGCGCGGTGCGCTACGCGCCATAATAGAACGGCGTGATTACGCCGGGATTATAATTTTAATCGCTCGATTACCGCGCTCTGAGAGAGAGGGAGCATCGCGCTTCGCGTCTGACTTCTAAACGTAGGAGGTTGCAGCGATGCAGCTCTTGTATGCGTTCCCCAGCACATAATAATAGGTGCGATACCACTGAATATTCAAAGAGACGCGCGTCTCTCTCTTTCTCTCTCTCTTTGTCTGTGCCGCGGAAGACTTCGCAGTATTACAATTTTAAGGCTGCAAGGCTTCTCGTAAACTACGCGAAGCTTTATGTCTATTATCTTTGACTAAACTTCGCATTCGCGTATATACATTGTCTGATTATATATAATTTTAATTTTGTCACATAGAGAAGATGAAAGGTTTTCGTAAATGACGCACATTTTTCTCGATGAAAAATAATTTGGATGCTGCGAGGATTGTGAATATATATTTTTGAATATATATTTGTGAATATAAACACTTTTTTGACTTAACACTTTTTGCATACATATACGCATAAAGAAAAATCGATGATAAATGAGATAAAATTAATGAGAAAAAGGTTGTAAACTTAAGCACAAGTTGCTTCATAAGTTTGCATTCTCAAAATCTTCCAACAAAGTAGATCCTCGCATATTTTTATACATCATGTACAAACTAGCTGCAAGCCCAAGTAATACCTCCGCAAGAAGTTATCAGATTGCTCCGAGCGAAATTTATGTCGCAATATCATTTTTGAGGTTTTTCTCATATTTCGCATAAAGCTACGTAAGCCTGAGTAATATCGTGAAATGAGATCTCCGTGAATGTTTCCCATACGGTGAAACTGATATGGTTATACATCTATCTGCGCGTACGCGCGTATGCATATATATATATACATATATATATATGTATATAATCATTTATATTAAATTGCCTGTAATCATTAAAACATCGAATGTGCTCTCTCGCTAATAAGAACAAAGCGGGGATGATTCGCGACGATGGAACTAAAAAAAAAAACAATGTCCTTAACAATTTGTAAAAGAATTACAGTCCAATGCGTCCATGAACCAACCCGGGGTTATTATCGGTCGACGACAGTCGCCATGCGAGCGTTCGATAAGAATAGCAGTGTTAATGGTCGTGTGCTGACCGCACGGTTCTAAATAAGCATGCGGATGCAACCCCGTGTGAGAGTGCGGCACGGATAAACGCGGGGGATGCACCGCGGGGGCTAATGTCAGTCGTAACGTTATAAAACGCGACACCGGGCAGCTGGCTAACACCCCGGCTGGTAATACAATCCCGCGTAAATCCTATGCCTTCTCTCTCCTTCCCCGGCCGTATACCGCCAACCAGTTTCCGTGGTTTATTGCCATCCGGCGCGGCGTCGCGTTAAAAGGACACCAGCTGCGCGTGCGAGAAAGAACGAAAGTGCACGCAGAAATCGGAGTCCGCGATATCTCGATAAGAAGAGATCCACGAGCTCTGCAGTAACACGTTTCTGTTTCGAGCGTGAACCGCTTTTCTCCTTTGATCGTTTTATTGCTTGTAAAAATCTTGCGGTTGTATACACGAGTTACGTGCACACTCGTTTGGGGTCACTCGATGTGTGAAAAGAGAGATTACTCTTTAAAATGTCTTAAAGTTTTAAAGCCAAGCCACACATGTTCATTATTTTTATTATAAATATTACAAACATTAGAAGAGATTCTGTGAGAAACTTTGCTCATTTATTATTGCCGATCTATTTTCGTGTATAAAATAGAGTTTTTCGAATCAATTTTACGTCTCAAATTCTTTATCAGTATTGCAATTTATTATTTCGTTTCGTGCTTTTGCAAACTAAAGGAAAATAATTCGGTACGCCCGAGTTTGGAGCAATTAAACACATGACGCGATACGATCTTACGTGTGGAAAGGACGTGGTTGTTAAATCCGTTTAACGAGCTGCGATTAGCGGTGCAAAGATGGAGTTCATAAATTATCGTCACTACAGAGCGTACGTGCATCTCTACTGTCCAAACGTTTAGTATTTCACACTATATTGCTGATATGTGCAAATAAGAGATTACGCAACAAAACTACTCTGCACAAGGATATGTAAATTAGAATTTCAATGTAGAATTAATATGTATAATCACAATTAATTTGCCCATTTCTCTGTTTATAATTCTCAATGTCGAAAATCTGAATTTTTATCTCGATCGTTGTACTGTTTTTCGAATTTTTCTTTGAACACATTCTATTTTATCGTAGACGAAATCCGAGGTCGACGACTCGTCGCGCTGCATAATTCTACGATAAAGATTCCCCTGCCGCGAATATCATCGACCATGCGCTGTCGGTTTGTTCAAGAGAACAAGTATGTTTTTCTCGGGTTATATTTTTCCTGCAAGATACATCATTTTCTCAGAATTATTTTTCTCTTTCCTCACATTTCCATAGCGCATGTAGGGAAGGGAAATTTGCAAAAACAATATATTAAACACAATTTTACAGTATTTCCTTTTATTCTCTTATTATTCTTTTTCGTTTTCTCTCTCTCTCCGCGTTTCATTTCCTAGTTGGGACACTGCCATCGATTCCCACTTTCGCGATAGTCGGACATTTTCCTCGAGCATAGTCGGGCACACGACCCACTTTATCGCGGACGAGGTCCGAATTTCGGCGATTCGTCATGCCGCATAATTTCGCGATAAAGGTACCCTCGTGCCCTATTGTGTCAACGGCGAACCAACTTGTGCGAAGGGACGGAGTCTATGTTTTCCTCGCGTTATATATTTATGCGACGATGTGCATTAGCTTCGAAATCACTTCCCGACCGGCTTCCTGCGACTGCGACTGCGAGACTGCGAATCTCGCTGGGCATCGCATCCGTGCCCGGCGAGATAGAATCGCGCAAGACGTGAGAGGAATCCCTCGGCCTCTCTCGCAGACGCGGCGCGACGTATTCGAAGCGAAAATCCAATCTTTCTCGAGCCATTCTGAAGCCCATGCCTCGATAAGAGATGTCATCTTTTCTCTTTTCCTTTTTCCCTTTCTCTCCCTCCCTCTTTTACCCCTCGCCAAACTTCTCTCTTTATCTTCGAATTTCCGTGTCAATAGTTCACCGATTTCTCTGTAAACCTCTTTGTGTCAAACGTCTCCAGAGATCTTCTAATAAAAATCAACGAAATAACATCCGCGATTCTATCTCGCGATTAGTTTTAGTTTCACGTTTCCACGTACCGTAAAATCGACTTTGCTTTAGACAAAATAGTAATAACTATACGCGGAGAAGAGGGTGGTATCGTGAAAAATCTCGTGTTACGATACGGTTTCTGTACTTCGGCGTCGAATCGCAAAGAGAAGACCAACGAAATCCTGTCTCAAAGGCGAGGCATATTTTTGTATCTTTTAATGAGTCTACCAGTGAAGTTTATTTTTCTCGAGAGCGGCTTTTTCGATTGAAACTTGATCGGTACAATCTTCGCTGATGCAATTACTTCGGCTCGTGCTTTTCCATACTTTCCTTATGTATATTTCAAAAAATAAACCTACAATTTTAGATTATAATATTTCTAGATATTACTAATTTGTTGTTATTCAAATAAGTCATAGGAGCAAGTGCAGCGAACGTAGGTTTGATATGCAATCTCTATCAAAAGCATCGTTCGAAGAAAGTCGCGAGGGATATTTCGTGCGAGTGTATCATCACCAAATACGCATGCATCAATACTGCAGCCACGTACGTAGAAAAGTTCTTGGTGAGAAGAATATTGTACGTGTCTGCCGCGATTCATGCGGCGGTGTGCTGGGACGATTGTGCGTCCCTTATTCCGCTTCTTTATTGCAAGCGATCAGAATTGAATAATGCAGTGGACGCGAGCCGACGGAAGCGGTTCTGCATCGAGGAGCAAAAGCTCTGAACACCATCTTTCCGTACATACGGAGAGAAGAGATATACCTACATGTACACATATACACATATACATACGTATATATACGCTAGACACATATGTATATATAAAGTGCCCAGGAATTCAGGTATATATACTAGCGGTGGAGATTTGTTCCCCGGACGTATATGTGAAAGATACGATGCATATTCTTCTCGCACAATGCATAGGTTGTCCGATGCGTCGAAAATATTGACTTCCGCGGAGAGAGAAATTAATCTTTAACAGCTCGAATATGCGAGATAAACGAACGCAACGGCTGTCGAAACGCGATTTCTTCAACATCAATTTTAATTTTAACTTTCTCGATAATTAATCGATTATTCGAAATATTTAATTAATTCTTTGTCTCATTCTAATTCCAAATAGAGAAAAAAAAATAATTGATTGAGTCACACATTACGCATAAAAGATTGCTTTTATATACATTCTATACATTCTATATAATGCTTTTCTGTTTATATATGAAAGTATGTACAATCGCGTATGCTCGCATATGCACTCATACAATAATCATCATTAATATACTTTTTTTCGACTTTGTGTGAGGAACAAAATCGATGC
Organism: Nylanderia fulva; assembly: GCF_048542155.1. Classification (NCBI taxonomy): domain Eukaryota; kingdom Metazoa; phylum Arthropoda; class Insecta; order Hymenoptera; family Formicidae; genus Nylanderia; species Nylanderia fulva. Next base: position 4,910,831 of record NW_028190807.1, on the reverse strand, counting down.
TTCTATCGTTTCATTTCCCTGTACAAACTTTATCCATCGCGCAGCGAAATATGCTCGACACAATCTATAATCCATCTTTTCAAATATCATCGATTCAGCCGAATTCATCGTGCAACTATCAAGCGCGCAATTTACAGATGTTAATGAAATTGTTATTCACATGGGAATCATTACTTCGAGATTTGATTTCGGGAACAGCTTAAAAGCACTGACAAGTCCATTACACGTAGTTTTAAATAATGTGATTTAAAATGCGAACACGATTCGTATCATTTAATGCTACGTAATGAAATGCAAACGATGAAAGTACTGATATGTATATTTTGTTAATTATAAAATTTCTGGGTAATATTTTTTAAACGAAATTAGAGTTGATCTTTATCTCGAGAATTTAAATTCAGATTTAGTTATGCGTTATGATTTGATTTATATTTGATTTATATTTCATTTATATTTATTACTGAAAATATAAAAGATTGCTGGAATATAAAGACTTTTGACAGCATAAATACATTTATTTTATGCAAGCATTGCAAAATATTGCGATGATAAATTTTTCTTTAACAAACTTTTTTATTGTTAAAAGAGGTCAACACACAATAACGTTAAATGTGTGTCATAATTACTAGTTGCGAAATTAAGTTTATATAAATACAGTGCACACGACTCTTCGCAAAGAAGTTTTCAAGTTTTCTCATTCTGACAAACTTCATTAATTTAACAGCAAACGGTCCTTGTAAAATGTGACAAAAGATGTGTCACATACGTTTTTATTATACTCGCACAAACATTATACTATTTAATATCATATTTAAAATCGTACTTTGTTCGCAACTCTGTCTCGCTCTCTTGTAATATATTCAGTAAGTAAACATGATATATACAAGAGGAGAGTTTAGTTTCAATCCTACGTCAAAGATAAAATCACGAACAAGAAAAATAATGTATATTAACAACGCGTCTGACAAATATTGCATTGATAAATTTCTTGGCATTAATTCGTTAATGCAATTATACGAGCTAACTTTTCGCTATTAAAGGAACGATAATTTATACATCAATATCAATTTAATTTTTTTTATTAGATAAAAATTAAAAATTTTCTTAAACAAAGTTGGACATAAAAAATTAAACATTTTTAATGCGTTCGAGTTTCTATTTCTATTATATTCTGTTCCATTTTTGCATATCGATTCTTAAAATAAAAATAATGTATTTTAGGAATCGATATGCAAAAACGGAACAGAATATAATAGAAACTCGAACGCATTAAAAATGTTTAATTTTTTATGTCCAACTTTGTTTAAGAAAATTTTTAATTTTTATCTAATAAAAAAAATTAAATTGATATTGATGTATAAATTATCGTTCCTTTAATAGCGGAAAGTTAGCTCGTATATAATTGCATTAGCGAATTAATGCCAAGAAATTTATCAATGCAATATTTGTCAGACGCGTTATTCTCGCCCAGGGAAGTTTATCTGGCAAAGAAAAATAATTCAATAGAATGTATCCCCGTTGCGGGCAAAGTTTCTTTCCCGAAACAAATTTACTCGAAAACTTACTTGGATGATTATCGCATGTGGGATACGGTACCTCATGCGTATTAGCAGCGTATCCCTTAAAAATGGCTCCACGGTCTTTATGGATCCCATCAAACGATAACGACCGTTTCGGGTTTCCGAGTCGAAGCACGTTTCGTGACAGTCGCTCGCAACACCGGGCGATGCGGTTGGCGCGACGAAAGATGATCGGTCGAGCCGGGGAAAGAAGACGAGAGACCAAAAGAGTCCCAGTGTGCGGAAGCCATTATTGCGAGACACGGATGGACGATATCCGGGCGGTTGGAGGCAATGTGTAACACGTGGAGAGAAAAGCCGGAGGCCATGAGAGAGACGACGATGCCAGCTGCGCGATCGCGCAGCATAGAGCAACCCCTCGATCTTTGGCGCGAACTTCTTTCGCTCTCGCGAGCGCAACTTGTACGCGTGAGGAATCGAAAGGGTGCGCAAGATCCGGGGATGAGAGGATGAATGTATCATCCTCACGACTCTTCGCAAACTTTGGCAACATTCGATCATCGTCGCCCTCCGCCGTTTCCTCTGGCCCCATCGCTTTCCACGGTGGCGATGAACCGCCTGTCGCATCCCTAAGAGTGTGAGCCGAACGTGAAGTCGCGCCAGCGCCAAAGAAGAAAGCCGCGAACCAATGCGAAGATGAGGGGGAGAATATTACACCACGTGTGCCGATAATAAGACCGCGCACGTGACAATAATGCAAAAACGTCTCCTCTCAGCTTCTCCATCCCGTTCGGCTGTTTCGTTTTCCTCTCTTGTTTTCTCTTGTCTTTTCACGACGAAAGCTTTTTCATCCCTACGTTCGCTACGTGTTTTTTTTTCATAGTTTGGAATATCGTATTTTTAACTTTCATACGTTCCTTGCGATGTTTGTTTAATTTGAATTCTTTTTTCTTTTTTTTTTATTTGATTGTTTCCGATTCGAGTTTAAGTAAAAAAGTTTGCATCTAAGATAAAATGACTAAAGCACTTGAATGTTTACAAATTATTTTATTGTCGCAATGAGAGAGAGAGAGAGAGAAAAGAAAGCGAAGTGAAAATTATACAAAATGAAAAACAGATAGAGCTCGAAGAAAAATAAAAAAAAGAAATATATAAATATGTGAAAGAGAATATTGGGAGATAATTAAATTATTAGCATTGTTTGCGTAAATAGTATGATCGATTCCAGTAACAATATCGCTATTTAATCCCCTAGGTTAATTTTCGATGCAGAAATCACATAATTATTGCGTGGAATATTCGATCGTGTATTTCTCTCCGCATAATTTAAACGCACGATACGTTAAATTGTGTACAATATAATTTCGGACACAATAATCGGATATGCATGTTATCAACTTGACTGAATAACTCACATATATCTGGTTGAGTTTACTATTTAAAGAATCATTTTATATTCACATTTAATTTTCAGATTTAAAAAGGGAAAAATATTCAGACGGTTCAAAGCATGCAACACTTTTTCCAAGATTTCTAATTTAGTTAAACATTTTCTGGAAAAGTTTTCTCATAAATATCTATTTATATATATATATACATAAATATTTTTTTCATGAAATGACATCCAGTCTTATTATTATCATCGTTGCTTTTCTTTGAGTTCGAATCAACAAAGATTGCAGATAACTTTCTTCGATAGAAGAAAATTATCTTATAGATATATCTAGTATAGATATGAAGACTCCAATATCCGTAAGTCTGCGCACGCGATATCGCGAAAGATGAGGTCTCTCATAAACGTTTCTTCCGCTAGGATCAGCCTTCCCTCATTGCCTTCGAAATCGACGACGATCCGTCGCGTCGGTCAAGCTTCGCCCACGAGATAATACGAAAGTGGAAAACAACAGAGCATACCATTTGATATTTTTAGTGGAGTCACAACCGTAGAGGCCGTCCTCTGCCGTTTTCGTTCTTCCCTCGTCCATTCTTTCTTCGGGCTTTTTGTCCTCGCGCCGTGTCTTTTCGTTTTCCACGAAGGAGGGGACTCAATTTCATCTCGGTCGGAGGGTGGAAGTAGGAGAAAGACAGAGAGAGAAAACTGGCGTGCCGGATCGCGGCGTAATGAAGAAAAATCTTAGTAGGATATTGCAGATAGCGGACGAGGGTTTGCGACGTTTCCACATACGTAGACGTAACGATCCTCGGGTCGAATGGGCCTGGAGAAAGGGTCGAAGGGCAGCGAGTCGTGTCTCGTCGTAGCGCGTCATTATTTTGAGTGCGACACGCCTGTAGAAATGAGACGCGCGGCGCCGAGACAACGATGCGGCAGAGAGAAACAGAAGGAAAAAGAAGACGCTCTCCGAATAAGGCTTGGTCCTTTCTTTAACGATGATGATAACGCCGCGTTAGACGCGACGACGGCGGACGACGAGGTTCGCCCGCGCCATTTGCGAAGCGCGACAAACGTCGTCGTTATCCTTGGCGTAACATTGATGGGAATGATTTTTCATCGACTGCGTTCGATGATGCGAAGAAGATCGTTATGCGAGAGGGGACCGCAGCGAATGGAGAACAATTTGGTTTTACCTCCGCTATATATTTCAAGGTAAACGCGTCAGAAGAATATCGTCTTCTCATCGATCGATATGTATATGTATACATTCGATGTATCGATGATCAGCTCGCAATACGGCGCGCATTCAGATACGCGCCATTATAATCGTCGTCAAATGACGTATAGACAATCGTCTATATATGGTTATTCGTCGACAAACTATCTTCGACAAATACATCTTTGGCGTTATTATTCCGATCGTCGTTTTCGCTTCTGTTTGCTCAACGTGCGTTTACTGTTTGCTCGAGTACAATCTCGTTGGAAGGAACTTACGAACAATATTAGTGCAACGTGCGAGCAGCAAAGCAGACTATGCTCTTCAAGTGGATGCTTTGTCATTCTAGCAATCCATCGTTTGACATGAAGCATTCCGCGTTAATCAAATTGGTATAATAATTATTATATTAATAACTTGTCTCTTACTGAATTTGTTTGTGCACACGATATTGCATTATGAATGCCCTACTGATGTTAACGTTGAATGTCCAAAGTTTTCAGTCACGTTTATTGTTTAATTATACTATTCGATCAAACATTTTGAACGAAATTTTCTGTTATATGATTTCTATTCACGATCCATAGATCTTTAAAAATTTGTTTTTAATTAAAGAAGAGAATTGATAAAAAAAAACATGGCTATTATCACGGTTATTTATTATCACAATCACATTTACGTAATTGATAAATGTATATTTAATATACGACAGAATTGTAAACTGAAGAATAATTAATAAATATTATTTAACGAGAGAGAGAGAGAGAGAGAGAGAGAGAGAGAGAGAGATCAAGAATGTAATTAATTAATAAATTAATGGATAAATATAAAGCGTCAACGGTAGAGCGGTAGAACGGTGATATTGTGACGAAACGTAATTAATAACTGTCGCTTAGTGAGATACGAAGTGTACGTAATTTAACGAATGTCGAGTATAATATCATACTTTTTTTGTTAGTGGCTATGTTATTTGTAGTAACACGCGGAAAGAGTGTTTATTGTTATTCTTCAGACAGGTGTTATACTCTTTCTTACATAATTAATCATCCTCCAGTACTAAAAGTTTTGCGAGATACCTCGTTAAAGCGTTTCTCCATCTTTCACTGTCTCTATCTCTCTCACAAATTTTACTCTCTTTTGCTCACCAATATTATTAGCAACGAAGATTTTATAAATCTTGTAAATCGACGAAAGATTAATCGTTATTTAATTTCTTGTATTATATTACACTTTTTTTATATAAATAATCGTCCTTTTATCATACTTATATTTTTCTGTAAAAAAAATTGTCAGCAAGAATTTGAAATATTCCGGAGATGCCACGCCAAAACCGATCAATTCGACTAACTTCTAAGAAATGGCCACTTCACGTCGTTCATATAAATTAAGTTTGCCCAAGCTCACCCCGAGTTCTGATAATTAACGCTTCCCGCATCGCTCCCATCTATCGTTCGAGGCGCTTTACCCTTCAGGCTTTACTCTTTCCGGAAAGGAAAGACCTGACCTCCGACCTCCCTGCGACAACCTTAGCCGTGTAAATCTAATTTCGAGGGTTGCGATTGTCCGTTGCATTATATATGTTCTGTCTGCAGAGCCGTTCCCCAGGTCGACCTAGGTGGTGACCGATCTCGGCGAAGGGTTTTCGCGAACCCTTCTCTCTTGCGCGAAAAAGAACGAACGAGAATAGTAAATTACGTGCGGCTCGACGTATTTTGATCCCGCCCCAGCTTTCGCTTTAACTTTCGTATTTTTAGATCATACCCGTGTTTTCCATGTTTAGCATTACGCGGCAATATTGCTCTATTTATAGTCAAATATAGCTTTGTTGAACGCCACGTGCTACTCCCTTTTTCTCTGTTGTCAGGAAGAACGTCGGCTCGATGATATTTCAAAGGCTGAAGTGCCAGTCACACATTATTCAACTTGTTAGCCCTGTCGAGTTCCATTGACAATACATACAACGGTATCTAATTGACGTTTCTCTCAACGTCTCGTGCTTAATAAAACAGCAGTAATAACTTCTCGACTAAAATAATGAGCGGATATTCCTTTTTGGCATATTTTAGAATTACCTCTATGACTTCCGTCATTCAATTATGAAAAATTTTAAATTTATTCTATAAAATTAGGATTATTTGAGCTGTAGATATCCAAATTTCAAATTTCCACAAATAATATTTGTAATACAAAAAATAGAAGTGCCAGGATGTGATTAATTAAATAAAATGCGCAGAGTGACAATTATAAAGATGTGAGATGGCACGAAAATTCATAATTTAATTTTAATTTTAATATCGAAAATATTTTGCAGAGAGATATAACTGATTGTGAGTGAAATAACTGAGATTCAAAAAAGGAAATAATTTATACGGTTCACCAAACGACAGATTTAATTATACAGCATCCCTTCCTTTGTACACTGTTCATTATGATTTGTGTTTATCTCATCAAGAGAAAATCCTCCTCCCACATCCAGTTACCTTTTCATGAAATGCGTATCTCCCATGTTTTGGCATCTCCCGACTGTACCGGCGCGTAAGATTTATGGTGCCTGCGAACTCTGTTCGATCTGTTGCAAATCTATCCACGGGCAATATTTTATACGAGCGTGTACTTTACGGCTTCCCCGAAACTTATCCCGGATGGCACGATATAAGCTTCTTCTATCCCGGCACGGAATTCCGAGGGAGGGAAATAATGAACGAGGTTTCGCGCGAGCAGCCCGAGAGATTCGCAGCTAAATATTTCCTAGGGAAAGAGAAAGAGAGAGAGAGAGAGAGACCGCGCCGCACCCCGATTCAATGCTCAGGTTATTAATGCCGTTATGAATGTTGAATAGAGCACCGTGAAACGTTGAGTACACACGTTTCTGACTTCGGCAAATTGTCTTAGTGTTTGTCCGTGAAAAAGGCGGCGAAAATAGATTTTAATAATAAGCGAGCCGAGAAACGATATTCTCGCAGTTGATATTGCGACGAATAATACAGGAGCGATAATTTAATTAGAGAACTCGAATCAACTCGGCGTATTTATCTTACCTCTAACCTATGGCTTATTTCTTCATTTTTGACGATTAAATTCTCCTTTCTATTTTTTTATTCGGTTGCAACAATACGATCGATAAAATTTGTACGCTATACAGCTTCAAAATTATGACATAAATATTAATAACATTTATACGAAGATAAAGATAGAGATGAAGAAAATTTGCTTAAAATTCTGAATGTTGGTAACGAAAATCCGCCACGGTAAAGACATTTATGATTTTGAGATGCATACCATTCGCGATGCGGCTTGCTTACGCATCCTGTCCGAAGTAATGCGAGGTGCACGAGAAAGAGAGAAAGAGAATCGGGCGGAGGGCATTGGCGCTCCTCCTGGGCGGAAGCACTATTTCAAGCTAATTGTCGTTTCATCGTTCCCTCTCATCCGTGCAGTGGCGTATCTAAGCCGCGGACATGCCGCCGCGAGCGAGCGGAGATTCCGCCTTCGCGTGTACACACATCTACGTATATATGTATATATATACATATGTATGCACGCGATATTAAAGCCCAGTTATGTCTGTATTGCGCCGGATAGACACACCTAACCAGCGATGAAATTAACTTTAAGCTCGGCTGGCCACGCGGTTCGGCAATTTCGTCGGAAAATGATCGGGCGGCAAATTCTCTCTTTCTCTCTCTCTCTCTCTCTCTCTCTCTCTCTTTCTCTCTCTCTCTCCTTCGTTCTCCGTACGTTGCATCCACACATCCGGCGCGTGTGTCACTTCCTCTATTAAGTCAGACCTAATTCCTGACGGACTGCACTTCCGCGTTATATATGAAATCGGGTGCTCCTCTATTGACGCACTGCCAACAATTAATGTATTCGAATAACAAATAATAACCTTCTTACATAGATTAAATAAGTAATCTTTCATTAGAAACGTTTTATATTTAATAAAAAGATGTTTTATTCTATTTTATAGATAAAACATTTCGGATAAAAGCGGTACAAGTTTTTGCCGTGCCACGCAAATTATACGGCACAGTGATTATTAGCGTATCACGCTCATTAGGAAATAAATTGTGTGAAATCGCGGAACGGCAATCCCCCCTGAAATCTGGTCGTTGCACGTCTTCGTGCGCGCGGTAATTCGGCATGCACGAAAATTATCGCGCAGAATCTCCTTACGTGATGCACGACACGGTGTGCCCAGGCCGCTTAATCGATTCAAAAGAGGGACGGCACATCGCGTCGCTCCTAAAGAACATTTCGCAGGGCAGGTCGGTCCGTTGATACAAATCGATCGCCGTGGCACACAAACGACGACGACGACGACGACGACGACGATATCGACAAATTGGTGGGCTGGGCGCGCGGACGGATATATTCCGTGGAGTTTGTTAGTCCCACGCGCCCGATCCGTCACGCATAGCCGCGAGACATTTCTCCGTGTATATACGTGTATGTGTGCGCAATGTTGTAACTCTTCTAAGTTTATGTATATATGCAGCTTTCCTACGTCACACTTCCGCTTACCGATCTCGCTTTTCACCCCTTTCGCACATATCGTTCTCTTATTCCTCTTATCCCTTACTTATTTCGTAACTTTGACCCCGGCTTCTATATATCCTTCTTCCCCTGTTTCCCAAAAATCGTGACCGTATTTATTTCAAGTTGAATTCAGAGGGTAATGGCAAAGTGGAAGAGAAAGCACGGACAAGAAAAACACAAGCAATGTGGGTGGAGCGAGGAAAAACGAAGGGTCTTTTTCTTTCTTCCGATGAATAAGGGAGTTCCGATTCGTGAAAGGGAGATTGCTAGGGTGGTGAAAGAACCAGACGCGTGTAGGTGCTAAATCGAAAAGAGAGAGGCCCGACAATGAGCGAAGACGCGTGGAAGGAAGAAAAAGTGGCCAATGTGGAAAGTGAAGATAAACGCACTTTATCTTATACCTGTGTTCTTTCTAATTGAGGCGAGTTAATTTATTGGTTCGCCACGTAACTCTAAAAAATATATATATGGTCCCACGGATCTTAATTGAAGTTTATTTTCTCTTACGCTAATCGCGAGCTCACCTGCACACGTTTCTTCAATTTATTATCTTCTTTTTTATTGTATATAGAAAGAGGAAAAAAATGAAACAAACTCTCACAATACATAATATCGTAAAATGGCGATGCGTTTAGAATTTTTCCATAATATCTTTGTAAATAAGATACTCTATATTCATCACATACTCTGTTTGTTGCGACACTCTTTATTCCTGCGCATTAAGAGCGCCGTGTACGAAAATCCACGTTAAAATAGAGCGTGAGATAGATGTATACATGTACCCGAGAGACCTGAGAACCGACAACGCATCAAAGGACGTAATGCCTGAAGACGACTTAGGCGCGCCGTGATGCGTGGCTTATGGTCGGCGATAGACGTTTAGATAACTATCTCAATTTGCGTTGCACGAGGATGAATGGCGGATTAGCCGAGTGTCTAATTACAATCTCAATGGAGATCCCGTTTCGCGATAAAGAGCGACGTTCGGCGCATCGTCAATTTTCGCACGGGATGAGAGAGGCACGAGAGTGCTAGGGATTTAGGCGACGTGAAACGAGACGAGGGCGGGTGGCGAAAAAAGAGAGTTCGGGGCACGAAAAGGCAACCTAATTAAGTCGGCGAGATGTCTCGCTGAGATCTCGCTGATGAAGACGTTTGTCCGACGCGCTTCGGGCGCGGAACTTTCGGCTGATTTGACGGAAAAGGAAACGAACGAACGAGCGTCGTCGTGTTTACGTTTCTCTTTTTCCGTCTACGCGACAATTTTACTACCGTGTTTGCGATTATGCTTCTCAAGAAAGCAAGCGAGAGAGAAAGAGATGGATAGAGAGAGAGAGAGAGAGAGAGAGAGAGAGAGAGAGAGAGAGAGAGAGAGAGAGAGAGAGTTTGGAACTTTGGTAGAAATATGATGCGGGCAACGTCAGGCGCGCGGACAAGCGAAGCGAATGAAATAGTTCCGGGCGAATTATCGTAATAGTCATGCTTCGAAAAGCGACTTTTAATTCCGCATACGGGTAGACTGTTGCTAGGCAAAATTTATCTCTCTTTATGTTCTCTGTCACGGTCCGAGGAGTCTTATACGGTGAAACATGATAAAAATGTCTATTCGCATGTCAGAAATGTTGTTTGAACAACTTGGAAGTTTCGTTTAATCCTATTTCGTTATAGAGCACTCTATGATTACGCTTGAATTTCTATATATATATATTATTATATATAAAGCATTAACTATTCATGGTACAGGACAATGTAAAAAAATAGTATTTAAATATACTATAAATGGAACATGTGTGCTCCATTAAAATCGGAGAGCGTTCCCGAAAGTCGTTTATACATCGAGACGGTTTAATTGAAAACAATTTTCATAAAGCACTCGTTACTCGTATAAATCTTTCGGTGGACATAATCCGCGTTCTCTGGTTCAAAAGAGAAGAATATCCCGATTCGAATTGTAGAGCGAGCAAAAGTGGCAAAGAGACGGTCTATCGAAGAAGGACAAGTCGACCGCTGCATCTCGGTAGATAACAAGGAGACAGGCCGATCATTCGTAAAGCTGTCAGTCGAGCGATATATCAGTATCCTTTTTACTCGTTACTGTGACGCACCCTCTTCGCAGCCACTCGAGTACCGACGACGACTACCAGGCAAGAAGAAAGCTCGGTGACATTTCCCGGTGCGAGTATACACACACACACACACACACACACACACACACACACACACACACACACACACACACGAGGTATTCGATAATTGATGGCACAAAAAATATTGGCTTGTCGCAGACTGTATCTATTTGTAAGAATATTTTTTTTCCGAGAAAAGTCTCGAAGATTTATCGAATGTTCGCGCAGTTGTGTATATAGTGTATAACCCAATTCGGGGTAATAAATGTTGCACTTGAGAATTTCCAGTTGCAAAAATAACTACACTATATGTGCGAAGCACATAAAGATACAGTCGCATTCGCGTTCATCAACAAAAAAAAAATAAAATAAGTTACTGCTTTACAGATGGGACCCACTTTATGATGGGGATCACCCATTTTCCGGTTGTCCCGTCGATCACGAAGCATCCAGCGTAGTACGCTCAAGTGGTGGGCAATACGGAGGGCCTGGGTGGGCTACTGCACGGTCGTTAGTTAGCGAGCATTCATCATCGTATTGTTATCGTTAGTCACGGCCTTCGCAGTTATTCGAGCCGCCCGCCCTTCCGAGATCACAATGCGGCCAGGACCAGATGCAGCGGCACGGCTCGGCGCGGCGTGTCGATAGGTTTTCTTCTTTGTACGCCGATATTGGGCCGATACAGGGCTCTCTTCCCCTTTGCGTTATTCCGTGTATGGGCCAAAGGGATACCTCGGCGTGTAAAAACGTTGCGCTATGCTCACGCGCGCGCTCGTAACGTAGTTCGACACAAAGCAGCACCCTTGATATAGGGTCAGCGTACCACGGCGTCACGATCGCCCTCCCTTTCGATCGAAGGGTCTTCTTCCTCCTGACCCGGAGGCGGAGATGCGCGACGAAAAATAGGGCGCGCTGACGTTAATTCTTTAAGGCACTGAGCCGTATACGCGCCACGGCCTTTAAAATAGCTCGGATAAATATAATAAATCCGGCCTCTGCCATATTTCGTTCCGGCACTCTCGTTGTTACTCGCGCACTCGGGGCATTATGGTTGACGTAAAGAGCGGCTTTGATAACGAGAGAAAGGGAGTAAGAGAGGGAGGAAGACTTCGATGTTGCGCTGACGGTGATGGGCACAAAGCGCCATCGTACACACGGAATTCCTGAATAATATTTGCCGAGGCGAATAACACAAGGGGTGTATATATATATATATATATATATATATATATGTATATATATATATATATATATATATTCTCTTCTTCGTTCTACCAGCATATTAATAACGTTCGCCGGTCCGCGCTTTTCTTTATAAGATCCTCGAGTCGAACAAGAATCCCGAATGAGCCCCGGCTGACGAACTCGTGCCGTTAAGCCGCGTTACGTATGCAACCTGTTCGGGACTGATTCAACTTGTCGAAAGTTAGTCGGGGCTTTTCCGAAGGGGATACACGCTACAACGTATAGGGGAGAGAAGAGTACACTTCGAAAAGGGACGTAACGCGACGGAGAAAAGCACCGCCTCGTTTTGCGGCGTATAGCAACGCGAAGGGAATGAAGGAGAGAGATCGCGAGAGGTGGGAAGAGTTCTCTCGAACATATATTTCAAAAGAAACTTCCTTATTTTCAGAGAAAATAAATATTTGATCTGCGGGAGAGAGCGCGCGCACCGCACCGGTGTGGTGCACCGGTGACTTTGTTGAATGGTTTCTTTCATTCTTAACGAGCACGACCGACCGTGCGCTTTGGGACACACCGGCGTCGTTATAACGCGGCCCCGGCAATTAATTCGGCTCCCGTGACATTAGGTTTAACCTTTCGGAAAAAGAATTCTGTAGCACGTAATGCCGTGGATTTCTTGCAATCTCCAGCCAACGCGGGTCCCCGTGGAAATAGAGAAAGCCCGGCTTGTATATACACATCGTGTATATAGGCGGCGAAATAAGGACAAATATAAACAGGAGGGTGCGTGGAAACAGATTCCGCTGAGAATGCGGAACGAATTTCGCGGAGATTGGAAGTATCTCGTTTTGTTCGGTGTATAGGAAACGTATTACTACCACGGACAAACATCTCGTTTAGCGCAACACACAATCGCGAGATAGTCTAACAATAAGTAGCTTTTATTCATTCGAGTTTATTTCGTCGGCGTAAGAAATATCTTTACACAACCTTTATCGATCAATGTGCTCTTTTCCGGCATATCTTATTTTACCGATAATTTTAATTTTAATTGTATTCTAAAAGTAATTAGTCAAAGTATAATATTTGTATCTTTTCCTGAAAAAAAAACTTTATTCTACAAAAAAAGTATCCAATGTTTTTACAGTATATTCTTTTTCTTTTAAAACGGAACAGACTGTTCTTTAGAAATGTAAAAATGTCTTTCTAAGGATTAATGGGATTCTTCGTGTAATGCGGTATTTAATATTTGAGAAACTCGGTATGTATGTATATTCTTAAGAATGTACAAGTATTTCGTAAGAGAATATTTATTCGATTTCCTCGCAGCGACTTCGTCGATGTTTCTAGCGTGACGTACCGATTTCCCAACTGGGCTTTAAGTATGTCGACCAACGAGGATCGTTCCTTAAGTCCGCGGACGGATCGACCTACTTCGGGAAGTAATACTCGCAGAGTAATACTAGACCTTCTTATCTGTGTAACGACATTTTCTCAACAGGCAGGAAGAGATTCTCTCTTACGGATGCTATAATCAGTACGGCGAATGGATATTCCTTCCAACCTATCGGGTTGTTACAAAAATAACGTGGCGCTACCTTTCAACTCGATTAATATCGAATCCTCGCCTCTCTCGCTATCAGCCTTCCCTCTCCCCTCTGAAATTTTGCAGTTAATAAACTCTCGCGTTAATATATATGAATATATTAGTTTTTCATTAAGGTCGCCGTCAAGCGCAACACGCGAAATTCAACATAATTTTGAAACTAATTTTCATTAGGGAAGTATATTTCTGAAGAGTATTCAATTACGCGCGGTGCTGCGTTACATAATTATGAAATGTTACCCCATCTCGGAACTGGTTCATAGTTAGCGGTGAATTTTGCGTCGTCGCAAATACAACGATGGCGTTGAGCGTAAGTGAAGCACGGACTCGCATCGAGCACACAAGCTGAAAACAAAGATATTATCGCGCGTACGTCATCATCTTTCTCCAGGCACGCGATGCAGTTGCGCCAGAGGCATTTACGTCCCAGAGGTATTTGCACTCGCATCTATGGAAAACAAAGGTACTGACCTCAACTTCGCACACACATATATATTACTTCCACATCCATATACACTTCGTTCTATTTCGCTCGGAGATATATTTTTCTCGCGCGCGGACAATTTCTTCTTCTCGTATTACCTATTATCTTTTTTACGACGTTGACGATTGCCTTCAAATCCGACCTAGCAAGGAAGGAAGAGTAATTCATAAATAAAAGCGTCTGAGATTCTTCGAGATTTATTAACCAAAGGGGGAGAAGCGAAAATCGAGCTTCCCGATCTTCCTCGGTTATCCGATGTTGCATTTGTATTTGTCGATTTATATCATATATAGATTTTAGATACAGTACGAGTTATATCGACGAATAACATTTTCGCGAGAATGATTAAATTATTATAAATTATTCTAATATAATATATAATTTCACTTTAGAATGTTTAATAGCAAATAGTTGATATTCACCCTCGCGTGTATATTAGCATAATTGTCAAATCCCTCGAGCGACGGTATTCAATTTTAATTGCGTTAATGCTTATTATTCATCTGGCCATTCGTTGACCAGAATTCAAGTTTCATCATCTAGAAACCGCATATCAATTCACCGCTCGTGATAACACTCGACTCGTGGGATCTTCTCCGGAAGTTTCTCGCGGAACTTTCGAGAATCGAATGGAACGGTCGCTGTCAATCCTGGGTGGATTTTGGCGTCTGGCTGTCGTCAATATCCCGCGGGCGTGTGCGTGCAAGAACGGCGCCACATCGATGTACACAACGGTACGGCAGTTTCTATGGGATCTAATCGACGAAGTTGTAATTACTTCGTCGAGGAGCAAGAGCGAGAAAGAGGAGGGAGAGAGAGAGAGAGAGAGAGAAAAGGACTCGGTAGAGTTTTATTTTATCGGGGAGTGATGGAGATATCGACAGATGTAATGCCACCTCTCAGACTGTCCCTTCGCCATTGCAATGTCTCGCCATCGCTCGCTTTTCTCCGCTCTTCTCCTCCTTCACTAGTCTCTCTAACCGTCTCTCGAACTACCCCGGCAAACGATCTCTACGAGCGTGATTACCGAACACACCTTGGAAATCCATTACTTTATATCAGTTTTTCTTTAAAGGGTTCGCCACCATCGCCACCGCCGCGCCGCCGATTCCTTAGAAACTCGTCGGGATTCTTCTCTCAAGGCAGTCGAGCTTTTATTCGCGCGTCTTCGAGAGTTATCTGCTCGAATACCTCTCTATGCTTTTGGTTCTCTCGATCTTTGCGAGGACATCGCCCTGCACCTCCGCATCGCTTCGGCTCTTTGGCGATGCGATAAGCCGCTTTTTCTCGCGTAAATAGTTCGCCGTTTGCCGATCGATTGGAATTTGTCTGGTACCCGTGTTAAATGTGCCGTAGACTTGTCAATATTGGCAAAATATCAATGGCAAGAAGAAAATTACACACAAAAATTATCGCATTGAAACTGATAGTAGAATATATTCGCGATATGTATTAATTTATTTTCAGAGACAATTTTTTTTACGAGTTTATAAAAAATGTTTTTGCAAAAACACGTAATCCTCGTATGACCGTATTAATTGAGTACAAAGTTGAGTTTAAAAGATTGTAGAGATTAATCTTTTTGCGTAGCACACTCTACGAGGGGATATTAAGTCGTATAGAATTACGGACACACGAGTGGGTAGAATTTCGGCTGAAATATCTACCGCGGCACGCAAACAGAGGCGAAACCGGCTTTTCCATAGCTTGGCCCCGGTATGAAATCTTAAACCCCACGTCGACAAACGAGGGGCGCGCCCTCGCGCATCGATGTACCTTATCATTGTTATACCTCTAAGGACACCGCCAGCCCTGTGTGAAAGGGATCGCTTCAAGATTTTCGCTTAAATTACGGGGAACACCTCTCTCTCTCTCTTTCTCCCTCGGTAAAATCTCACCCTCGTTTTTTGCAACGCTCCACTTTTCAGTTCCTCGTACGCCATCGGCAGTTTGGAGAATATCAGAACCAGCGGGAAGAGGAAGTAGCTCGGAAGGGAACAGAGAAGAAAAATGGGGCGAAGCTTATGCGAGGCCAATTAATTATCCGGCATCCTCTTTCATTCCCCGGGCGCGTTTTCTCCAATTCCTCTATTCATCCAATTCTTCAACAATTCTGATGTTCCTCTCTCTCTCTCTCTCTCTCTCTCTCTCTCTCTCTCTCTCTCTCTTTCTTTCTTTATCATATGTTCCGTCTCGAAAGCAAAATCGAGTTCAAGTACGAAATTTCCTGTCTTTCTTGGACCTTAATTACGGCGATGCTCCGGTTGCAGTTCTCACGCGGAGTTTTGTAAGGCGGAAGAATTCGGCGACGCCCTCCTAATGATCGCATTATGCTCGTTCTACCGGTTCACGTGATCATGCCGCGTTTTGCATCCCCCAGAGCCACAGCGCATTTCTCCTTTTTTCTTTTTCCCTCTCGAAGAAGAGAGAGAGAGAGCGAGAGAAAATTTTCTACCTGGCGGAAATTATACGCTCCGCGGGTACCTACCTACGCCCGCCCGCACGCGATTAATTTATTTCTTCTTGCGCGCACGAGCATTATCCCCACCAGAGATTGCATCCCGGTCATCGCTACCGGCTTTAGCAGTTAAATCCGGAAATATCCCTCCGGAGGGCACTTTCGCGAGCGTTGACGCGAGCGCGAACCTCGGTGCGCCGCTAACTTTTTGTTGCGGAACTATTATAGAGAATGTTCCATTTTCCATTTCCCGCACTTTTCCTCGCGCGATTTAAAATAGATTTTTCTTCAACAAAGGTGTGGAGAATTATATAGTTTTCGAAATATAAACTAAAATTTAGGAATTTTTACAGCAAATATATACAGGATAAACAATTTAATCTTTTATTTAATTTAACTTTTGACATTTAATATTAGATAAAGATACGTGAGTTGAACGTTCAAAATTTGAGTAAAAAAGTTATAAGCGTATAAGAATTATTTTTAATTTATACATTTCATTTATACACATATTATATATATATATATATAAAAAAAGACGCGCTAATAAACTATGAGATAACTAATTTATTTTTATTAATTTTAAGTATGCAAATAACATGCAAACATTTTTTTTTCTTAGTATAGTTTTTTAATTGTAAATTAATTAAAGGAGTTTAATTAAATTTTATTTTGTAGAGAAAGATTGAGTTGAGAATAGTTTTTATTTTCTTAGTATATATGTGTAATAATATATGACTAACTTTTTTATAGAATTTATTATACATGCCTTTTGATCGCTAAAACTTTTTTTTTGAATGATGACAGCGCATGAATGGGATGTAGCATGCTAGCGCATATAACGTTTGTCTCGACTTCTAACAGAAGCTCTTATGGACGCGAAATTGGCTTAATTTTTCTTGATTACTTTAATTGCATTCCATGGTCCAACAATCAAGCATTACTTTCGACTTGATTGATATGAACAGTCCATGGCATTCATTCTCTGTTTTAACTCAAAGTTTGATTTCGAAATTACATTTCGTCGGAACGAACAAAGTTCGACGTTTAATCTTCACTGGACCATTCCTTGACGTTTAATCTCTAATGGGACATTCTAAAGTACAAAGAATACCTCACAGATTCCGATACGAATTTCTTACGTGCTACAACAGTTTCCGTCGTAAAAATACGATATTTCAACACAATACTTTGCTTTAATATCATAAATTATTGTAAATCATAAATGTTTTAATCGAATTTTGATAATACTGCAAAACTTTACATTCTTGAAATTCATAATGTTAATATGAATAAGTTTGTAATATGAATGTTGAATTTCTTGCTGAATCTCATTCGCATTTAATCTTTCTATCGCGTTGAAAAATAAGCCACAGAATCGTAACAACATTATAACTATGCAAAGTAGCGTACTTTAGAGTCGTACGGAATTGACATCACGTATGCAAAAGTATTTTCTAACAAGTTCATCGCAATCATCATCAATGTCATTGCACTTTTCATATGAGATTCTTGTTGGTGTAATAACAACTATACATTATTGTAACTATTCTTTGCCACTTCCTAACGTCATTGTTCCTCATTCCGGCATTCGACGTACACATGGTGTTTTGCGCAGGACACTTCTATCTCCGTTCCATCTATATTCTACAGATATACCGATCATACGCGGTGTCGCGAACTTGTAATGAATTTTCAATTGTGCTTTACGAGCCTGACAACAGTTCAGCGGCTATGCTGCCTCGTATTGTTACCTGATTGACTTTATCGTGGCCAGTCAGATACGTTGTTACAACTGCTACCACTTGCGTTCGAAACTGCGTTTATCTATAGCCGAGTGAAGAATATTATCTATTGTGGCGCCTATTGCGAAGTTTCAAATGCTCCGCACACAACTCTATATAGTATTCTACAGTTACAAAGTCTGCAGCTACGCCGTTTCAAAAACATCTTTATTTTTAGGTTTATAGTTAAATCGATGAAGCAAAGAGGTGAATGCGAACACTTTAATTCGCTATAAATAATAATCAATATCGCATTTTTATTTTCTCATCCATACATTCTTCCGTCAATTTAAAGATATTTTTACAAGCATTTCTTGATCACGCATAATCTCGCAATATTTTTAGCGTATCAAAACAAAATACATAAGCGGCTATGATTATATCAAGGATGACCGTGTGATTTCTTTCTGGCGAAGACTTTCATCGATTATCATGAAAGTGAAACAATGTATGTACTCGCGATCAAGCGTAGCATCAAAGAAACGACACGTATACATACATATACACTCTTTGTGAACACGCGGATTGCCTCGTTCAACGTGTAACTCACTTCCCCTGATATATGTTATAATATGAGATCACGCGCGCGTTGTTGCGTGCGAATGTGCAAACATATATACATACATAGGCCGATGTACATGGGCCGAGATATCCGTGTACGTAACGATGGATGCATGTACAATCCGTAGAATCTGCGCTGCGTGAAATTAACTCCGTTACTTTTAAACAGAAATACTACCGAGGCAACGCAAAATAAATGCGCGGGCGTTTCGTCAGAAAAGCAGCGTGTTGCGAATTTCGTTTTTGTAAAACAATGCGCGATGTGCCGTCGCGCCCGTCGGGAAACACCGATCTAACATTGTTATACCACGAAATCGCACATATATTTGTCGCGAGTTGTAACTTATGTGTCGCGCAAAAAAATTTACGCAGTTGTTTAATTTTAGTTCGACCCGCGGGTGCGCTGAAAAAATTTCTCCATTCTCTTACAATCACGCGCATAGTGCAGCATTTTTTATATACCATAAAAGTATAGAAAATTATTACAAATAGGCATTTTAATAAAATGATAAATTGTTTTTATTCTTTTCGACTCGGTTCATGCGCAACTAATATATTACATTTAAAATTGATACGATTAAAAATTTAAATTTTATTCCTCGGTAAATTTATATCCCAGCAATATCAAAAAATAACGGCTCGCGAGGGATCCTTGGAATAAATCGACGCAGGCTCTATAGACGCTTGCATCGCGCCGCTAACAAACCCACTTCAGGGAAAAACAAGGGGCTGAAAGAATAATCGATCGTACTTACGCACGCGGTATATCTGCACTCACGGACAATGCACTGACTTGTTAGCTTTAACATAAGCGACTGTAAGTTCGCGTGCTTCACATTTATGTCGATTATGATATGATCTTTGGTGACAATAATTACTATAAAAAAAAATATTGGCAAACGCAACAGCACGATATTATTCGACGAAGTCGCGTTTCACATAAAATATGTTGCACTAATAAATGTGTGAAGCTAGCGTATTTTTGTTTCGTGGAAACTCATAAATAATAATTCAACAGTCGGCTTTTATTTTTAATAGTTTTACAGTTTTTCAACAACAGTAGTTTCAACAAATTGTTCTAGCTATTAAGCCAAAAGAATATAATACAAAGGAAAATCTCGCAGGACACATTCGATGTTTCAGTTTGTCTTGGAGCATTTTATTTACAGTTGGAACAATTTGTTTAAACTATCGCGAATTGTGGCACTATTGAAAGTAAAAACTTATAATTACTTATAAGTTTCACGAAATAATACACCAGCTTCACACACACACATTTAATAAATTCCGAGAACACAGGAATATAAACCAAGTTTAAATCAGGTAGCGTGTACCGTGGGGCGTATCAGATTACCGGACGGTCTTATAATTAATTATACACTTTTAATTATCTCGGGCAAAAATTTTCACTCTTCTCGTACGAGCGCTATGTGTTTATTTGCGGAAAAAGGAAAACACTCGTACAAGCTGGGGATCGCGTTTTTCTTTTTTCAGCGCGTCTGTGAATGTCATCTTGTCGCAGTGGTACATACATCACGTCGCTAATTAATTACGTCACACAAAGAGCGAAAAATCGAACGCGCATCGTTAGAGGTACGCGGTTGCCGCAGTCTCGGGACAGGAGCACAATCGGGTCGTATGACGAGGTAGTTGCTCCGGAATTTCATCGCATATTTGGAATCCACAGACAATGCGCGACTCATATTGGACTCGGGGACGAGGCACGGATACGAGACAGATACGACAGTTGGGCTGTATACGAAGGATGTAAAGCGAGACTAAATGAAACGCAATACGCCTCCCTTCCATATAAGTTTTATATAATTTATTTCATTCCCCTCATAATCCATAGTAATACACGAGGCATAAAAAAAGCGATATATTTGTACACGCGAGATAGCGGACGTATAATAACGGAGAAAAGTTATCTCGGGTGGGGAGCAAAATATATATACATATTATTTATTCTAATTGTATATCCGAGTATATAAAATTATATTAGATAATATTTTAAAAGCACGTACCCCAAGATATTAAATATAATATTTAGCGTAATTGTTTAATCTTTAAATATAAATTTTGCAAGACTATTAATACAAGGGTCAGGAAATAATGACACGTCTCGCGCGCGAAACCGCGGTTAAGCCGCCGTTAAAAAGTACGGTATTGTATGCAAAACGCAATTACACACGCAGCCTTTGCGGGCTGTAACTGAACACACGTCGACGACGCGACGCGACGCGACGCGGCGGTGGCGATATTACGTAGATCGACTTAAGTCGTAACACGTTTCTCGCCGCAGTGGCGATTCCGAGATTGGACCGCTACCGTAATCTCGCAGTTTACGGACGTGGGGTTAACGTTATTAACGTCTCGCGGGACGACGACACGATCTCGGGCGTCCGCAATCTGCGGATCCCTTTCAAGCGGATCATGTAGCCCGAAGCTTTTATCCGGTGCTATGATCTACTTATTCTGTTTCATACATACTGGATAAACTCCACTGTTACTGGCTGCACCGCAGTCGTTTATCACTACTCCGGAGCTTTCGCTCCTCTCGTGGCGGACGCGCGTTTCAGAGACTGCGGGGAACACCGAAAACGCTTAACACCGTAAAATACGGAAGCCGGAGATCGCGTCTAAACGCGGCCGGGTACACATAGAGGTATCCAGGGGGATGTGTATTTAATTACATAAATACGTGCCCTTAATCATGTAAGGAACATCTATCTTGTTCGAAGCCTGGCTGGCATCGTTGATAAATTATACCGCGCGCGAATGTTCAGAGATATCCAAAGGTTAAATGGCCATTTATAATTTACTTTTTCGACTGTTCGTTGCACGTACGGTCGCTATTAAGTGCGAAATAAATCGGAGAGACTGATGTGCGAGTTCGTATAACGTCTTTTAATCGTCCATCACGTTTGCCTTTAACGCGAATCTTATGTATACGGTACATTACCTGTTTATTATACGTGTTATGAAGGTATACATTATTTATATTTAAGATATACCACCATAATGTCTCGAATTTTTGCTGGAATTGCCTTCATTATTTTTTGGCTCGCAACGTTGAGATTATTTTTTATTGTACACACAATTTTTTCGACAACGATTCTAAAATGCATTTAAATAATTTTGTTATTTATTTAAGTGAATTGTATGAAGATTGTGCTCGCGTATTAATTCCATTTATGGCATAGTCCAATTTATTCTTATTGTTAGTCAAAATAAAGCATAAATGCACGCCTTTAGAAGCGTCGCGAGTAATTCCAACGCGCGCGCAATTAGTATCTGAGATGTATCATTATGCGAACACGCAACTAGTACAGATCAAACTAACTATACCGATGTGTGTTTTCTTTGAATTTTCACGGTCGGCCCGGCTCGAGCTATTGGACGACAATCTTGTGGTTTATAATATACGTCGGGTTAACGTCATTAACGTCTCGCGAAGTGACTCCTGAGGCGACCGACCGCGCACGCAGAGCCTTTCATCTAAAATTCTAGCTACCGACGTTTATCCAGAGTGCATTATCTATTTATACCGACGTGCTATGCGCGCCCACGATTTTCCATCCTTGTCGCTCCTCTCTCGTTCGTCGTCGTCGCTGCAGCCGTTCGTTGCCGTCGCCGACGATGAGAGCGGATCTCAAGAAACGCGGTGTGATTATATACCCTCCTTCTCGCTCTACCGCCGGAAATTTTCGAGTCGCGTTTTCTGTCATTGGGAAACGTCATGCCGGCGAAAGGTCTGCATTAATCATGAGGTTCGAATCCGCGAGATCCGACCGCGGCGCGGCGGAAAGCGATTCCCAGTCGTTTATTATCCTCCGTAACGAGAAACGTCCGGGGAGTCTTCCGCGGGCAAATTTTCGATATAGCCGCAGCAGCTCGCAGCGATATCATTCCGCCAGCTGTGTGTTGGTTGCATTGAATAGTATGGTTTCGTTGGACGGGATTCAATTCGCATAAAGCGTATCGAGAAATGATACATATAGGTTGTTGAAAAAAAAAAAAAAAAAACGTTTTCTCGAGGTTAAAGAATTTTTCAACTATATCACTGTTTTTCTTCTTTTAAAACTGAAATAAATGTTAATCTGATTGTTCAATGTGTAGATTTTTTTCACAGATCGCTATTCCGATAAATAAATTTATGGGCGTTTCTTGCCGCATCCCCAACACTTTTTTAAGTATTCTCGCCGTCACCGCCGTTATTTCTGCTTCATCATTTATTGGACGATCGACGTTAAAATTCCGGCTCCCGCCCGACTTTTATGCGTCGCGGTACCGCGCTGTAAAAATTGATCGCGGCTATATGCAAGATTTATCAAGCGTCGCAAGAAGTTGTACGTACGTATAAGGTCGAGAGTTTCCGGTGGAAATACGCGCGTGAACCAGTTCGGAGCCACGAAAGTTTACGAAGCTGGAATTTGATGAAGAGCTCGTCTCGTTTACACCGGTTTGTCCGTCGTGCGATTCCACCCTCTTTCCTCCACCTTCTCCTCGTGCTCGCGTCCATCGCTTTCTCTCTCTTCGCTCTCTTCGCTGCCATCTGTACTTTCAACCCTCGCGATATTGATCCACCAACGTGACTGTGCTACCTCGGTTATTACTTTGTGCCTATATAGAGAGACGTGGCGCACACGTGGTGGTCGAAATATAATACACAATACGCAATTAAGTAATATTATTCTCATAACATTTTTTTAATTCTCGCAGAATTTAGAATTCTCTTGAATAATATATTTAAAAAAAATATTTGCCATAAAAATGAATTATGTATATACAATAATATTTCATTTGACATCGACTGTTTCGTGTTAAAAATTTTTTGCGTTTCAGTAAAAAGTTAAATAGTACAATGCAATAGAATGTGAAATGTTTTCTGTGAATACATTCAAGAGAAGTGGTAATTTAGATTTGCCGATATGCACCGGCAAACATTAGCATAAGTGCAAAGTACTTTGGACTATAAGTAACTTCGTATAACGACCGCGTGTCATGACTATATAAAACGTGGTAGTCTCCAGCACAAGGGACAAGTATCAGATGTTGCATCGTCGTCAGTACTTTTTAATAGCGGTCTTTCTTGCGAAGTTCGATGAATCGCCACAATTTACCGGAAGTTCGCAAAAATATGCGTGAGTGTATTATGCGTATTATACATATTAATAAATGTTTGCCGAGAGGGAGACCGAATATATCATCGTAGTCGTTATATACTACAATAGAAAAACGCGTTTATCGCGATATGACGCGCCACAGATAATTTTTACGTTTCATCCCCCACATTCTCCTTTTCCGCTTTATTAACGTAATGACCGCGTATTTTCGTCAAAGTCCCATGGAAACGGCACTTGGTCGCGTCTTCCATTTCGGAGAGCGTAGCGAGCTTCGATTCAATTTCAGCGTTTCAGACTGTGGACAGGCGGCGGATCCGCCGTACGGAGATAGGCAAAGAGAGAGAGAGAGAGAGAGAGAGAGAGAGAGAGAGAGGAAGAAAGGGATTTAGTGGAAGGGAACGAAATGTAAGAGGTTAATTGGAACAGATAACTGCGTCTGTGTGTGTCGATGTGCTCCTCTACCTTCCTATCTCCTTCCCTTTCTCTCTCAGCCTTCTTGCTCGCGTCCCTTCGGCACTTGCCCTCTCCGTCCGTTTTACCAGCCCTCGGTCACATTTTATCGGACTCTTTCGTTTCTTTTTCATCTCCTGTCGTACAGTCCGCCCTAACCGAATCCACTGTTACTTCTTTACGTGCGCCGTAAGCGTTTTCTCCTCGTCGCTCGTCGTTAATGGTTAACGGCCATCGTATAAGGTCGCACCGTCGAGTCTTGGGCATTTATTTACATTAGAACATATAATGCCAAAGTATACACGCGAACGTCAAGTGGGTAAAGATAGATATGGAAAAAGAAATAGAGAGGAGAGATGCCGACGAGGTCAATCGCCATGAAATGTGCGTCACGAAGAGAGAACATGCGACATAGAGACTACTTATTGTTAGTTAAAGTTCGATCCATCATTTCTTCTAATATAATCTATATATACTCAAGTAGATATTAAATATTGGCTTTGCAACTGTTGTGAAATTTGTGAATCTAATTGATGTATGCTCTTGATCTTAACTGAACCTAAGAGTATGCGCACCAATCAGATTCACAAATTTTACAACAGTTGTAAAGCAGCTTTCATTGTTTCTCGAGCTGACCTACGCATAGCTGTACGGTTAAAATGAAAGGAAAAGAATCGCGCGCAATTATTTTTAGCGTTTATTTTCCGAGGTATTTTCAGCAACGGAAGCAAATTGCGTGTCACGTCGTCCAGAACTCGAGTGTTTCTGAAGTCGTAGATAGACTCAATGAAAGACGCGCGGACGTCGGTTGAGTTAGTGCGAGCCAACGTCGGTATTTACATCGCAGCCGACTCGGTTGCTCCGTTACGAGGCGATGAATTACTTATAACCATCTCGATCTCGCCCACGTGCGCGTCTCTTCAGTCGTGCTCTTTTATCTCGCTCGGCTACTATCGTTCCCGCATGCGCGCGTATGTGTCTTAGGCGTATAAATATCGCACATTTATAAGCAGTCGGTGACAGTTAGTTATCGTAGGTTCGCTTGCGGTCGCGTGTATATGTCGGTTTCTCTTTCATGCCTTTGCACTTTGTAGTGACTAAAACGATCACGTTTACAAACCCCCCCACACTATCACAAAATGTGCTCCGATATAAATTCGGTCTTTATGTTGAAATTTTTCCTATTGAAAATAGGGATAAAATTGAAAAATTCTTTTTCACACAAATGTAAGAGTTACAATTGTTACATATTAAATTCAATTATAATTTTACATTCGCATTTGGTACTTTTTTTTTCGTAGGAATTAATTTCTTTGAGAATTCTTCTAAACTTGCATCGCGCAAAATTTATTATTACAAAAATTTGGAGTATTCTGACAAATCGAAACTACCGCTTAGAAACAGAATTCTTGGTCGTCTTGTCATTTGCGCATAGCTATGCACGCCTTTGTACTCGACGGTACAAGATCGTCGCGATGTCAACATTTTCGATTTCACGCGATGATAGATTATACATGGACAGGATGATGGCCCCTCGTGACGAGGGGGATGGTCGCTCGGGATTGTGTCCCTTTGTTGCGACGCTTGTCGCGAGCATACTCTATCATTACACGAAGAAGTTCATATGCTAGCTACGTTAGTAGCGATCAGCAAGTTTTTGCACAAGTTTCTTGCCATGTCCACGCTCTATAATATTCGTCTAAGGTATATACCTCAGTCTTGAGCGAACATATTTTCTATTTTGTACCCAGCGAATGAAAACTTTTCAATAGACCTTGCGTGATGCAAGTTAATTTAAGCTATCGTCTCCATTAAATACATAAAAAATCAGTAATGCTCAGAGTTCATTCGTCTTATACAAGTTCTTCTTATACAATGATCAGATGTTAATCTAAAGGTATTAATATATTAAGTATATTTATTATAGCTTCTCGGAATAATTATATTTCGATATTTACAAAATTTCCAATTTATTAAATCGCGCATAAAAAAAATAACAATGACAGATAGTGAAAAAATCGCTCGACGTCTTGAAATAAACAACAACTCGTTCAATCGCGTTCTTTATCGATAGACAAAATTGCAGAGGAAATTGGTCGTTGACTCAATGATCGTACAAAAGGCTTCTCGCGGACATCGAAAGACTCGAGGCGAACGATTGCAGTAATCAAAGATTAGACGTATGCGATTCGTCGAAAGGAATCTCCTAGACGAGAGAAAAGGCCGATCGTTCGAGAGAAATGTAATTTCGCGAAAAAAATCGAATATATCGACCCGAATCTCCAAAATAGACACAGACGGCGAGTGATCGGAGAGATACTTAATCGGATACTTACGAGACATGAAACGTTAAACAGCGTTATTCAGTTTAATCGTCTTTATGTTTCATTTTACAATCTTCCGGCAAAATTTCTATTGCCGCTCATTGAGGAGATCATGCTAGTTTGTACGTTCGACCGTCTAACGAGCCAAGTTTACGGAAAGGTCTCCCCCAGCGGAACGCAGACAATAAAGACATTGCCGATAATAAAGGAGATTGGCTCTAAATTACGAAGTCCGCTACAGACACAGCCCAGCGTTAAATACCTCTCAGCGACAGAACTGAACCGTCGCCGATTCGGGTCTCTACAGAGTCGGCGGGCGGTCCGTTTCTGTATTCTCCGTTCGCGTTCGCGATACTCCGTTTCCGTCTTCGCCGTGTCTCGCAGTCTCGACTTTCCGGGAGACCAGAGGCGTAGTACCCTAGTTCCGACAATTTAATGGAACCTGGAAGCGGAGAGAGTTAAAGGGAAAAGGAGGCACTTTTCTCGCTACGTCGATGAACAAAGAAACGAGCAAAGAAGGAGTTTGCCCTCCCGACTGTCTCCCGGCGAGTCTCCGAGGAGCCTTCGCGTTTATCCTCGGGCGACTAATTGCGTAATTAAAAGAAAGTTAATCCGTCCGAGTCACATTCATTGCGTAAACAAACGAGAAATCCAATAGGCGCGCGTGGAAATTGAAAAGAGGAAGAGAGAGAGAGCGAGAACGAATAATGTGGCGTCTATGCCTATACGCGTATATGTATAGAGGCGACGAGTAATTTAACGGCCGACGAGATTTATTAAAATTCGTTTCGGGTACAGCCATATGCGGGTACGGTGCGTCGCACCGTTTGGCCGGTCAGTCATCGGATTAAATGGTCCTTTGTATGTCAGCGGGCGCGAGCCTGTTGCCAACCCGCTGATAAAGTTCGTAACCCATTATCGGCATTAACGCAATGCTGCACTTTCAAAAATATAGCACACAATGGAGATTATCTCTCGACGCTCGCAGGCGCGCACTCGAGGGACCGCGGCTTTGTACCGATGCAGTGCGCGAGCGAGGAAAATTAATTAATTAATTCTCCGAGGACGTCGAAGCTGACGCAAGATAAGAAAGCTGATAGAATAATGTAGCATCTCGCCATGTTTAATACGCCGAAGTAATTAATTTGCTCCAAAGAGTCGTTCGCCTTTGTGACGTTACAAAAGATATTAGAGTTTTGG
Organism: Nylanderia fulva; assembly: GCF_048542155.1. Taxonomy (NCBI): domain Eukaryota; kingdom Metazoa; phylum Arthropoda; class Insecta; order Hymenoptera; family Formicidae; genus Nylanderia; species Nylanderia fulva. The sequence goes on along the minus strand of NW_028190807.1, from coordinate 4,882,859 downwards.
CCGAGCGACGTTCGCGAGGAAAAATCGTAAGGGGAGGACGATGTAAAGGCAGCCCTTAAGTGGCAGACGGTTTTCACAAATAATACGGAAAATGCGGGGTATATGTATATTCGCCTTGCCGCGGAGAATGTGAAACGGTAATAGCAAAAATAACAGAAACGCGAATAAATCGAAATGCGTTGCAAACGCGACGTACTTATGCTTATTCAAAGTAATGGCGAATCTCTCAAAATTGTGAATTTTTTAAAAGTGAAAAACGTAAATGTTGCTCTTATCCTTTTAAGAGTTAGTAATTGTCTTTCCATAACTCGTATCTAGAGAAGCTTACACGGTTAAAGATAATATTACTATACGTGTTCTCATACAAGCGATAATCTCAACATTATAAAATTTACATTGAGATCAATGTACGCGAGAAAATTTCAACAAACGATCGTAAAATTACGGATATACGAAGAATTATTTCTTTCAACAGAGGCCAACGCGTCACTTAAAATATTAAGTTTTAAATTTATTCATATAAAAATTGAAGAGTATTGTAAATTTTAAGACGGAGCTATATTATGTATTGTTAAAAATTCAGAGAACAAAGAGCACATATTTCAACAACAAGTTACATACTTTCTTCTGAATGTAACAACTAAAACACTTGTACTAAATAACAATAGATAGATCAATAAATTTCTACTAGTATTATACAAGACATCTGTAAATCTCCCCTGTATGTGTAAGAAAATATTTCCCACATATATCTAGACTCCATCTATTTCCTATTAGAAAGTATTAGATAAGAATCGTTCGGGCGGAGTACGTGCGAAGAAGCGGATCAAGGGGTGACTAAAACCCCGAAGTCCCTCGAACATTGCTGGCCATGTTACTTGCCACGGGGATAGCGAAGATGAAAAATGCGCGGCGATCAGCTGCGGAAGTAAGAAATCTTCGGGCGAAGGAAGGGATGGTAAAGGAAAAGGAAGATGGAAACTCGGGGAAATACGCATGCGTCGATAAGAACAGGATACAGAGCGTTTTAAGAGGGATGGTAAAAATGCGGCGAGATATCCGAAGGTATAGCGGTAACATCGATATGTTGAGACGATAGCGTCGGAGGTGAGCTTGCACAAAGGACGAAAAGAGAGACGAGGTTGAGAGAAACTGAGAAGGAGGAGGAACACAGGAGGCGGCGGAAGAAGGAGAAAATGGAGACGAGACGAGTCCGGGGTGAAAAGAGGGTAAAGTGACGGCAGGAAGGAATGGTGGGAGGAAAGGGTGGACAAGGAGGGGCGATTGAGCGTGGTTGTAGGCGAAAGATACGATGCGGAAGCTACGAACGCCCGTTCTGGGAGTAGATTTTACAAAAGCCAAGACGGCCGCGAAGGAAAGGCGACGGGGAAAGAGAGGGTGTACCGCACGATGCGCTACACGAACTGATGTCCCTTGAGGTCAGCCTAGCGTGACTACCTATCAATTGCCGAGACTGCGTTCGGATCGTCCGAGTGACGCATACATGGAGTCGCTCGAATATTTTATAGAGATAGTCGATTCCGTAAATGAACCCGGATATAATAAAGCGTACAGTTATATATGTATACTATTCTTGCAATTTCGATATTTATATTTCGCGACATCTTTATTCGATACAGATGAGAGTAATCAATAAATCGTCGGTTCGCAGAATTCGGGAATAGAGATAAATGTTCCCATCGAAACGTCTCGATCGATGTTCTTCCATTCCCGCAATCAACGCGTGTCTCTTCGTTTCCGGAAATCGATCCCTAATATCACCCGCGTGCACCATCGAGAGCAACGCCGTAATAAAGCGGTTCGACCCTCCTCGAGTCGCGCGGTTAATTCCACCCCAACTAAACGGGCTTGTATTCGGAAACTGGGCCTATATCCTATGGCGGCGATAGTCGTTTGCACCCGCGGTGCTTTTCCGGCTCTATCGGCGCGTTTCGAGGGCTCTCCCTCTTTCGTCGAGGTAAGGGCCAGGCAAATAAATACGAACAGGGATGTTGTTTACACGTTCTCGGCTACGCGATGCGTTCCCCAGCCGGAGACACCTCTTTCTCACCGACTTCCTCGACATAATCCTCGCGATAGCGTATCTGAGATCTACGAGCGTGCGCTCGGTTTGTTTTCGCGCAGCACACGGGAGTTAGCACCGGGATGAGTGACATCGTGTTTTCGTTGCACGCGAAACGGCCCCCGCTAATAACCGTATCGCGGCAGGCTGATCTCGCTAATTAATGGTGACGCGGAGCATTACGTTCGCGCGCGCGTTGACTTCCGCGCGCGAGTCGAGCAGGATCGATCGTTAGTACAGGTAGTTTCGAGTCCAGTGGGAATTTCAGTTGCCATGGCTCTTTTTGTTTACGGCATCAACGCTGCGAGAGAAGCGGAGGCGCTACATGCGTTTGCACCCTTTGAGGATTCCGCAAGTCGGAGGGAAAAGCTCCATTAGAACGCGGTTTTTAGGTCAAGTGAAATTCTGAGAATATCTTGTCTTTTTAATATTGAATGCGAGTGTAATAATAAACTCGTATATACGTAGAACACTTTCTGATTTTCAGTAGACTGAAACACACTTTTTACAAATTGCTAAAAAGATCTCGTTGCTGCATATTTCAGAAGAATTCCGAGTTTTTCAGAAATAATTGTTGAAGCCTCTGAATACATCATTGTTCCTTTTCAGCGTGAATTATATATGTTATACATACATTTATTTATCTATATGATAAGTATTTATGGCTGTGTCTCAATATGCAAAAGACTATATATAACAAATATACTAATCTCGCGCATCATTATGCGACATATTATGAAGAAAAGACCAAAGACTCGTGGATTAATCGCTACACATCCTCTCGTATATATATTCTCGATAACTCTAAACGGTGGTCCCTGCCAGAATACGATTTGTCACACCGATATATCGAACGTACCCGCGTTGCGCGTAGAGAAATATCATCGGTGTACCAATATCCCGGTAAGTGGAATATTCCGGTGGGAAGAGAAGTCGTACCATCGTTCATCCAGTGTGGCGTAACATAGAATGTAAAACCCTTATCTCCGCCGAGAGAATTCTCCGCGCACTTTTCTCTCCCTCTTTCCCCCTTTTTCTTTCTCGCTCTCCTTCTCTCTTCCGAAGCGGGAAGTATCTATTACCCCTTCGCGGCAGCGGCAATGGTTCTACCTTCCTCATATCGCGACAAACCGCTGCGTCTCCGACGTTACGCTACAGTCGGCTAATATCGAATGATGGAAATCGTTCGCCCGCCTCTTCTAAGATCCTTCTTGCGACGGTTCTTCTCTTTCGCACTCGCATTTCACTGACGCGGAAGCAGTTTAGGATATTATGGAAATACAATTTCCATTTTTCACGCTTCCTACCTCGCGTAAGATCGCTCTGGTCTCCTGTCTATCATCTTCGCATCATCATTCAACCGACGACATTGCATCTACCTCGCAATAGGCTTCGAGATTACAGAACAAACTGCAAACTAACGAGATAATCGTTGTTGCGTGTTACGCGACATGCATAAAGCGGGAATCTCGGCGAATGCGTCGTCAAGTGTTGAAGGAGATCAGGGACTCTGGTGGTCGAACTGTGTCGAGAGAAAAACCAGGGCAAGGATGGTTGAGGGAGAGAGAGAGACGTAACCGCGCGCTCGCGGAAGAGATAAAAGAGATAGAGAGTGGCGGGAAAGACAAGAAAAAGCGCTATCCTTTCCGAAACGGAGAAAAACGCGGCGGAGGACGAAGGAGACGAAACGAGAAAGAACGAGTCGGAAGCGACAAAGCGCGGGCGATGAGAGGAGAAAGAGGGCAGAAGAGAGAAGTGAAGTCGCGAGAGAGGGTCGCGCGTAGGTGCAGCTATAGCGGATAGTTGTTGGTAGGACAGGGTGATGCATGGCTATGGGGTCGCCTGCTTCACCGCGAAATGTCGGCGCCGCTCGCCTTTTACATACTCGACGTATCCTCTCCAAACCCTCTCTCTCTCTCTCTCTTTCGTCGTTCGCCCTCCGACATCCACCCTCCTTTCCTCTTGCTCCTTCGCCACCCTCGCCGCGGCTTCCTCTCTCTCTCGTCGGTATCACTTTGTTTGCCTTTCCCGCGGCGGGCCGTCGCGCGCTGCCTTACTCGCGCGTACTACACTCTTCTCGTCCCGTGCATGCATATATCGATCCGCATACCGCTCTCTCGCGATGCACATGCCGCGCTGCACCCGCTCCCTCTTCTCTCGTCCGGTCTCGCCCGCGCGCGACGACAGAATCCGCCGGATTACAACGTGTGTGTTTTCTACGAGCCGCGGCGAACCGCGCGCTCGCTCTGGCGCGCTGACGCGCGCGCGGATTTCCGGGCCGCTTTGATTGCTCTTGGGGAAATGGGTGTCGGCATGCGTGGATTTTCTAGTTTCTAGACGTCGTTACCTTCCGCCTGTTTGCTTTGTGTCGCTCGCAGTTACGGGAGACAAACGTTTTCCCCCCTTTACCATCTCGCATATTTCGCGCGCTTATCAAGGTATATGTATGTATGTATGTATATACGGCGAAAGGGGCGCGTTTCGAATGGAGTTTCACGAGCGGGAGTGACATTTCGGTGCAAATGCGCCCTGTAATCGCGCGCACTTACAGTCCGGCCCTGCTTTGCGTTAATTTTAATTACGGGACACTGTGTGAATTTATGCATCACTTTGCATACTTCCACGAGCGTTACCGTGGAAGAATTCAGGAGTTCTCTCGCTCTTAAGAACGTGCTCGAATGCACGCGGCAAGCGCACACGGTCGACGACATATTTTACTCTCGCGCTCGTTACCGCGCGGCAAACAGGTTGTTGGAGGCGCTATAATGCGACGTCAGAAACTATGCTCTTCGCGAAAGCTCCGGCTCTTCTGATTATTTCGAAGAAACAACGCGGATATTCCTCTCTCTCTCATTCTCGTCGCCTGGTTCTCGCTCCGTCTTCGGTATATACCTTCCGGTCGTTCAGTATCGATCGTCGTATACACGAAGCGCAGCCTGAAATGAAGGCGCGGTTTTTCAGCTTCGGGCTTTTTCATCCGCGATAACACGCCGGAGAACGGTGAAGATTGCGCTCGATATTCTGTTTGCGTTTGTTGTAGCGAAAACGCGCGAGTCTTACTTCGACAGTTTAAGATCCGTGGCGTAGAGGCGAACGGACGCGGTGGTACGTCGAGGGAAAAATAAAGATGGGGGAGAGAGGGTAAAACTTGACATGTCGAAGGTGTGGGTATGTGTGTGTTGGAGCTTCAATATATATAGCAGTATATATTCGAAATACAGCTTCGACGAATTCACGCTCGAGGGATGGAGTTAATGACGGGTCGTTTCGACGCGTATACATTGATATCGATCGATAGTCAATAATACACATTGTCGATTTAAAATTTAAATAATAAATACGGATAATGTAGTCGGATTGATTCGATTTAATACTTTAATCATTTTTGTAATTTGCAGAGTTTGTCAAGATAACGGGTATTTAAAATGAATTGACAATCAACCTTGACGTATCAGAATATTGTATAGAATGCACGTATATAATTCAATCTCTTTAATTCTTCAAGCGAATAACTTATATTTAATAGATATTTTAATTTAGCTGAATAAACCTTTGAATAATTTACATATGACGATCGTAAAGTAAGTAGATTGATTTCGATGATTTTGTATCGATTCCAAAATTACCAATATTCTTGTTTACCTCGCTGAGGGCGCCCATATGGACTACAACGCCAATCAAACTCACGTATCAAACTTGGATCTTTATATATAGTATATAGTGTAATTGAACAATCTCGGATACGTAGTACATTACTCGCGTATCGATCAAAATATCTCTTACCGGACGTGACGTCGTGGTAACGGCGGCGGCACCGGACTGTGAAAATTATCCATCATCGAATACGCGTCGTGCTCGATGGATTTGTGATCGAGACTCTCGAGATGATCGAGACGCAGCAGCTCGGCCTCCCGTGGCGAGTGGAGCTCACAATGAGCTACGTGGAGCAACGGTCTCAGGGAAGAACCGCCTTCGCATCGTTGCTGCCGCGAAGGCGGCCTCGCCACCTGACGATCTAGACCACCATCCGCAGCGTGGTGTTCTTCGCCCCAGACTTCAAATTCACCCGCCGCCGAATAATCACCGAATCCGCCGTTGCCCTTCACCGTTGCGCACTTCGTGGTACCCTCGAGGGCAAGTCTGGGGCAAGAGAAGCCCCTGCCGTTCCGTTCGCGCTCTACGGCGTTTTCGCGTAGCTTCTCCTCCTTGCGCCGATATTTCACGAGATACTCTTTGGACGGCAAGGAGAACGACAGGCTGCCACGACGGTTGGATCGTCGGGGTGTCAGATTTCCGGTAGACGCCGCACGATCGGCATCGAAATTCCGCAACGAGACGATTCTTACGGAGGAGAATCGAGGTTCCTACGACTGCACGTCACGTCGAGTTGTCATAGAAAGCGCCAGAATACGTGACAATGTTGTAGTCGAAGGAACGTTGATCGAACTCGGCCGCAGTCACGTTTACGAGTTCATTGATTCTGGATATTCGCGAGTGAACGTGGCTTGGCTCCCGCAGGGACTCAAGACGCACAAGGGTCGTTTAATGTTAAACACGTTCCGGAGATGTACAAGTGCCGGAAGGGTGCTACAGGCGGCCGGCGCGGCGTAGCACGGGGGGAGAGAAACTCGCGTACGCAAACTTTGTTATCGATCTGTCAACGCCAGCGAGAAAGTTCAACTTCCGCCCGCGAGCGATGTTCGACACGGCGATTCAGCGTGTACCGAACTTGGCGTCGTCGACCTGCTTCTCGCGAATCTCTCCCCGTGACACCCTCGAACGTGGTTCGGATCGCGAAACAGCGTTATCTCCTCGCGGGAGAACGGCGTGTCCTTGGATTCGACCTTCATCCACCGCGATGTAGCGTATAAAATCGCGCTCACGACACACTCCACAGAAAAAAAACAACAAAAAAAAACAGCAAACACCACTATCGGTCGATTGAATAATTTCACCACCTAGTAGTAGTCACCTTGAACGTTGAAGATCCCGAGACGTATCGCTTCGAAACGGCTTGTATCGTCGAATAAATCGAATGGCTTTCAACCCGATACTGCCCCGCGCAACAAATTCCGACGCGCGTTCAAAGGGAGCACGCAAAGCTCACGTCGGAGAATTCAATCTGCGCGTTTCAGAAGACTGCGGATCAATCGGTGTGCTGTTCTCTGTGGACGCGCGCAAGTATTCCCTTAGCTGCGAACGTTGTCGATGCTGTGCTCGGCTGTGAAAACTAATTGGGTCAGCGGGGCGAGAGAACTGCACGCAAATCCCGCTTTCGATGCGTACAGCGTGAACGGAACTAGCTCCGAAAATCCCCGGGCTTTACGTCAAAGAGATACGACGGGGTGACAAATGGTTTTTGGGACGTCTTCCTCTCTTCTCTCTATAGATTCTTCCGTAGCAACAAAACTTTGGTTAACGGCGGTACTCTGACTTTGCGCAAGGTCGATTGGGAGTCGGTTCCCTTCGCGCGATTCACGTAGTTGGTTCTTGGCGCGATTCGTAAGTGTCACGTTTCAAGAGTTTCCAACTGTTTGGTCGATCTTCCGAAACTTGCCAAGTGACGTAGCTGTTGATTTTCGCAGAAGAGCCGCCGATCGTCCTGTATACAAAGTCTCGTTGGAATGCTCGCAGCCGCGGAATTTCCAATTTTCGCGATCTCGACGACGCGACGCGTGATTGACGATTCCAAGTCGCCTGTCAGGCCTCTTTCACCGAAAAGATCCGCGCTACCTATCTATCTGTCACTGATCGCGATCGGACGCGACGTCTATTCCTCTTGCGCTCGATGACAAACGGGGTCGTTAATCTCGGTTGATCGCGAGGGGGGACACTGCGAGTGCGGCGAGAAGTGTACTCGCTCACTGCGGGACGGCACGCAACCGCGGCAGCTGCGGATCAAAGACTGAAGGCGTCGCAACGCCCGGCACGAAGTGACACTGAACGTCCCCACCATCGCTACGGCTGGATTCGGCGCGTGCGCCCACGCACATCTTCCTCCCCTTTCTCGCCCTTCGGGCCTACGCTCCCTCTCGTTTCGGAGTCGCAACCCTTGCGAGAGAACGCCGCCACGCGGAGGGTGCGATCACTACGAGGATCGTCGCACCGAGCGCGCCCTTGATGATGCGCCTTCCATAAGGGTCGCTAGGGTGTCGATAGCGCGAATCTATTCCGGGGTGACGCGTAAGAAAACAATCATCTCGCCCAAATTATTTTGCATTCGTTCGATCAAAATGTGTATCGGACTCTTGAAATGTCAAATTTCAATCTGTTCGATTTTAATAAACTAAAATTATGTATTACGCACGAGTGAAGTTTCTTGTAATAACTAATGTGTTTTTTCTACCGTCAGATTAGCATATTAATCCTTAGCAGGACACGTAACTTGGAAAAGTCTGATATACCGTCAACTTTTTCACTGATTAATTAAAACGTATACGTAAATATGCGAGCATTCCGAAAGCGAGAAAGAAGGAACAACGAAATACGTACACAGCTTGTCATACGCATTTCGCATTTTAAGTTACATACTGAAATACATATTGAAATAACGGGAAAAATGGCGATTAAGGACACGCGTGCTAGATTTAATTGAATATCCCTGGTTCGTTTTGCCGCTTGCAAGTACAAGTTTTCGAGACATTACATGTATATGCAGCCGCGAACACACGTAATAGACATGTGCACGTGTAATGCCACCCTTGCTATGGCCGAGCGGCGCAATACCGAGAAGAGAAATAGCGACGCGCTTGCGCAGCAATGAGGGTAAGCGTTAGAGATGGGGTGAAAAAGAGAAAGAGACAGAGAGAGAGAGAGAGAGAGAGAGAGAGAGAGAGAGAGAGAGAGAGAGAGATGCACGGTGGGGTGGAAGATCTCATGAACGTCGAGCACTTGTATTTTCGATTCGGGGTCAAAGATCGCGTCCCGCTGATTTAATTACACATCTTTAAATTAGTCGACGCGCCATGAACGTTGTGGATTTTGCTTAGTTTAATCTGTAAACAAGCGTACATCTATTTTTACTCGTTTTACTATTCGTCAATATTAAGAGAGGGATATGCATCGCGCGAGTAACGTGGTTATTTATTATTATATTATCTATATATTATATGAAAAAAATATCGCGGCAAAAAATCTGCAATTCCAATTTTGCTGAAAAATTTTTTTCATCAAAATTGATAAAAATTGTATTTCTGACGATTCCTGACGGACACAATGCATATTCTATTTATGTATAAGTAATATGTATATTGCTTAGCAATATGAAAGTAATTCGCGTTGCTTTTATAATTTCGTGCCAAAAGCTCTCGTAACTTGCTAAAATTGATTAACAGTAAATTTCGTTAAATATAGAGAGCCTTGTATCCATTTGCGCTATATATATTCAGTTTGCTAAACTTATAACTTTCATCATTAAAATATAATAATGTTGTTACACTGTTGGTTAATATGATTAGCTATTTCCAACGTTTTGTTGGTAAGTTAAAGCAACAAGTTAAAATAAGTATCAAAGTATTTTCGATAAGGATATTTTACGCCAAGTATTTATAAGAACTTAAATTTATCTCCAACCTAAACCTTGTTTAGCGTTTGCGCTTTAATAGCATGGTTAATAAAAATCTACGCTGCAACCGGACGATACTCCAATTGAATCTTTCACACGCGGAATGCTTATGTAGGTCAATTCGTTGAAATGAGTAATTTTCAACGATATTTCGATCCTGATAGACACCCTTATTAGCTCCCGGCATAAACTCATCATCGTAAAACCCTGTTTCCTAAGAAAAAGAGAAAAAGGGAAAAACTTTCTCAACGAGGGAGAGAGAGAGAGACATGGCGTAGATTCGCGTAGAATTATCGGACACTTTAATCGTCCGACGTCACTTAACTCCCTCTCATACACGACTCATGAGAGCGATCGGAAGGAAGTTTAATTATCTCTTCAGTGCATCGCGCCGCGGTCGTTGATACTCACTCGCGCCTGCGCGCGTACACACACACACGCGTATAATATCGCACGCCAACCCTCATTTAAACACATGCACACAGATCCTCCCCCTATGTATGTACGCAAAAGCATCCGTTCGATGCGCGCGCGCACCCGCGCTCGCTCGCGTCAACGTTCGAGAGCCAGAGGAAGGAAGATGGATGGATGGATGGATGGATGGAAGAGTTGTTTTATCCCCCGCGCATCCGCCAAAATCCAGCGCGCGCGCCAGCCTACAACGTTTACCCTTTTAGCGACGACGGTGGTCTCGCCGTGACTCCACGACGTTTACCATTCTTCGGTGCCCTAAACTACCGCTCGGAACTCCGGCCTGGAACGCGTGTATGCGGGTGGATTGAACACGGCCGCGTATGATCCCGGGAAGCTCGACGCGGAACGAGCGGTGCGGGACGACGGGAGAAAATTTGCGACAGGCTCTTTGATGTCGCTTAAACAGAAAACGCCACCTCTCCCTTTCCCACCCTATGTCGTGTCGCGCCGCGGTATATAGGACCTTCCTTCCTTCCTTCCTTCCAAGTCCTTCGTGTATCCTCTGTATACTTTCCCTGCTGTCCCTCCAGCACCTTAACGTAAAACGTCGGCTGTCTTTGAATCCCCACCTCTCTATCTTCCTCTATCCTCATCCTCCCATCGCGCGCTCTTATCGCGCATCTCCTTAGTTCTTTAGTCCTGGTTGCTTTGTGACGGCGGCTGCCTGCCTGCCTGCCTGTTTGCCTGACGACGATGGAGATATCGCCTTGCCCTTCTTCGTGCCATAAGCACTCATTTGTTCTCCTTATCTCCTCGATAGTCACTTCTCCGCCTTTGGAATGGCGACTTGTCCGGATGTGCAGGAGCATCCTCGGCTTTTTTCCCCGTCTGTCGCTCGTGAACGCCCTCGCAGACGATCCGCATTGTACAGGCGGCTTTTTAACTGACGGTAGCGAAATAAGGGAATAAATTGAAAGTGAAAGCCATTTTTCCCAAGGTCATTCGGAGCACGATCGCGAAATCTTTTTCAGAATTTTTAAGCGTCGTGAAACGCGCTCTCTTTGATATAATTCCTGTGATGTTATCGCCCTAAGGCAGATGGCAGTTTCCTTTAATTGAAATTTTCCTGTTATGGATTTCCATGTCGTTTTTCATCGCGGTAGACTTTATTATAGAAATGTGTAATGCTTGGTGAATTGCTTTAGAATTTGTAATGTATTTGACGAAAGCATAATTCTCGAGAGAAATACTTAATAAAATAATAGACAACTGATAATGCGAGTAATCAATGGAAGAAGCAAGTTATAGAAATATTATTTCATCTAATATATTGCGATAATAAATTCTTGTCTCTCCGCCAATTTATTCGCGCGTTCTTAATTAAATTTGAAATTCATTTCTATTATGCGTTACGATATATAAACGGTTGTAAACGTTCTAGAGTCTAATTTTCTTAAGTTTATCTAAATTAAATTTTAAAATAATTTTCCTAAAATCATCCTCGAACCATCCAGAAATTCTTCAGCTAGATAATTGTACGTGCGGACGGAAAACACACTTTCCAGCAAAATGTTGGGAACTGTTAATCTTACGCGAATTCGATCTTTTTCAACAAACGGCAATTGAAGATATTCTATGAATGCAGTTGTACATAATTAAGTACTTGGTTATTCCATTGATGCGTTGTTGCGATACTTGCTGCAATGACATTACAATATGCCCCAGTTTCGCCATGTATCATACGGATTATGCGCGATAGCATTATGCGCATGCATACGTGGGATTATGTTGCGTATCGTTTCTGCGGTCGTAACATAGCACGATGCAAGCTTTCGGCGAACATTCTATCTTGCGTTTCAAAAGAAAGAGATCAAAATATTACTGATAAACTTTTCAAGTTAATCATTTCTCTCTTTCCTTGTAACAGAGAAATTAAGTGGTAAATAAAATACGAGAAGCAAACCTAGAATTTAACTACTGGGAAAGTCCTAAATAAAAGATTTTTCACAAATCTTATTATTTCTGCGATAAAATGTTAACGAAAAAATACTTTGCCCTTCGCTTCACCGAAACAAAAAAAAAAAAAACTAAGAACGGAATAAAAAATATCGAAGGATCTGAATTATAACATTGTTACATTGCATATGGAGATGAGGAAAGAGAGCACGACGTCGTTATGGACGAACCAATTTTCTACGACGCACGTTACATTTCGAGTATCCTCAGTGGGATTTACCACGCTGCGCAAAGAAAGCCCGCAGACATACACGAACGTTGGAGGTGGATATAAGAGGGATAGAGTGAGAAAGAGAAAGAAAAGACGGCCAGAGGAGAAGTCGGCGGAAGAATGGTCGATTTCATATGAATGCATTCCATGCAAATGCGCCGGCGAAGATAGAGAGTAAAAGGGGAAAAAGTTGCGACGAGAGACGCGAGTGAGAGAGGGAAGCTGGGATGGGGAGGCGATGCGAAGATAATTGGGTGAATACATTTGGGCCTGCGGTGTGCCGACGCAGGAGATATATTCCACGACCAGGGGCCCGTTGCTTCTCTCTTGCATTATGCACGCGCGTACGTACGTACGCGACATACTATACACGCGAGAGAGGACGACGACACAACGCGCACGTGCTGTTTTCGAGGGAAACGAGCTCCGCATATCGCCGATATGGCTGGATCTCGGGGTATAGTTCGTGATTTGAAAAAGAGAACGCGCGGCAGGAAGAAGACGTCGCCCTTTTGCTCTCTTTGCTCTATTGTCTCGCCTTGGCGATTGTTCACTTGCGAACGCTCGATAGTGAAAAGATTCACGGGACCTATTCGAGTATATCTGCGATCAAGTGGCGGCTGTCTTATATTCGAGAGATTCCTCTGTACGCGGATAAAATAATAATAAAGAATTTTGAGATGTTCACAATTAATTGTTGATTGCCAGTGATAAAATTTTCACGAATAATAAGATGCAATTTAATTCGACCAAAAATAAGTACACACTACGTTTCGACCCGCATTGTGGTCCTTTTCAAGTGTTGTTCTTATTCAGCAATTACATCACAGTATAATACATTACGTCACAGTAGCTAACAGATTGTCGATATGACAGGACACAACTTTCATGTTTCTATTTTTAATTAATGTAATTGCTGAATAAGAACAACACTTGAAAAGGACCACAATGTGGGTCGAAACGTAGTGTGTTTTCAATAAATGAATAGCCAGTTTTTGGTCGAATTAAATTGCATCTTATTATTTGTTAAAATTTTGAGATGTACCTATACTATGAATATAAAAAGAATGGCATCCCTCTATACATTTTTAAGTGGAACAAGGATTTTGTTAATCCTTAAAATATTTTGCATATGAGAGAACGTGATCCACATTTTTCGCTAAAAATAAAAGACGAAGAAAAGTGAAACCCACCTATATTTTATTTCTATTGAGAAAATATAAATGAATATCATATCCATATGTAAAATATTTTAAAAAATATTTTTCATGCACACAAATTTGTCTATCAAGTTAATTCTCGAAATATTTTACACATTGAAGAGATGGAAAATATACTCGTATCTTTCGAAATAAAATATTCAATATAAAAAAAAGACAGACGTCGCGCGACGCCTGCATATATTTATCTCAATGTCTATTAGACATGCATGAATATAGGGCAACACAAAAAAAAACAATTATACGTATATACCATATACAAGCTTGCGATTCCTCGGGGATGAGTCATCCTCACAGTCGATCATTTAGCTAGCAGGGATAATTTTATTGATTTAAAGAACGAAATAGAGAGGCGAGTAAAAAGCATCCGCGCAGGGAATCGTATACATTCCCGATATGCCATACAGTGAGTCATTGTCTGGGTCATACGATCGTCCATTAACCGCGCATAACCGGCGCTCTGGCTCGTCGAATCGATCCGCGAAGTCTGTCGCGCCCGGCCTTCGCTGGTAGCACATCGCATCGGTTTGGAAGTAGCTACAACCCCGACGCACGCGGCTCGCTTAATATCATATCCCGGCGGATATTATGATGTCCGCCTCTCTCTCTCGCGCGCGCGCGTTTACCTAGCTCCGGACGAGCGGCAGAGGTGGCATAATTCAAATCAGGCCCTGTGCGTATTGCATTTACCGTCGGCGACGCCGATAACGCAGCGGCGTTTGGCCGGATGCCAATCTCGTTCCCTCGCGGCTGTTTCCCCGGGGTCCCCCCTATCTCTTCTTCCAGTTGTACGCCTGCCTGGCAGTTCGAAAGACATCGGAAGCGCGAAAGGTACGTATCGACCGCGCGAGACCAGGAACTTATTTTCGGTTCCCTTCTCTCACACTCGGAGTAATCCGAGGCTCGAATCCTCGAGCGGGACGCTCGTGACAATTTGCCTTTGCGTTCGAGACGTCTCGAATGTCCTCAATACGGTCCTAGCTTTTTGATTGTGCGCCTCGGGCTCTCCCAGAGCGTTTGAAAACATCTGCAGCGAGGCGAGCTTTGTCTGATACAGGTGATACTACAGAGGATTGCGCATGTATTGATTTTCTTTTCCCGAATGTAGGTCTTTTACTGTGTGAAAGTTGAAAATTGCAAGATTTTATATTTTTATTTTAACAGCGCAATTATATATATTATCTTTTGCAGAGTGTGATTGTGTATACGCGATTGCTTTTATTTTCAACCATTTCCAATAATCGACTATATATTTATATTTGATGGCGCGAATCTAGAGGAAAAAAAAAATACACGAAAATGCAACACGTTGCACAATCTCTAATGCGAACGGAAATTTATGAAATCGATCGAGGTCAGAGATATCGTCAGAGGTATCGAATTCGATCATCGGAACGAAGCGACGCTGCGACTTTATCGCGCGTGGAAGCGCGATAACAGAACGGAGTTGGTGCGACCGTCAGAGCCAGCGTTAATCTTGCAACACGCGGATTTCGGAGGCCGATCGGATCTGCGGCGAGCGATCCAAGTCAGCGTCGGCGAAATTCGTGAACTAATAGGACCGACCCGACCCGGAGCTACGACCATTAGTAAATTGAATCGACCATTAGCGGCGGGACGACGGGATATCAAGGCGCGTCTCCAGGCGGTCGACTTAAAGGGGATTCCACATTGTGCGTATCCCATGTAATAGCGCGACACACGCAGAGTTATATACGGGGTCTATGCAATTTCCCACCGCGCGATCATTCCGCGTGGCGTTAATCTACCTCGGTGTTCTCCACTTGCTCTTATATACGCAAGCAAGGGCGCAGACGGGATCTAGCGCACGTTCCTCGGGTACGCGATCGTCCGTCCGTGTCGGTCGAAGGATCGTGTGGGAAAATAGGTGGGTAAATGTACGTATGTACGTACATGCGCACGCTTCCGGTGAGCATAAAGAGCTCAACCGAGATCGCGGTTGCTGCTGGTGCGCAGAGGGTTGCTGGGCTCTCTCTCTCTCTCTCTCTCTCTCTCTCTCTCTCTCTCTCTCTCTCTCTCTTTCTCGTTGAAGCTTTCTCGTACGGGGGCCCGACTCACTGCAAATAAAGCCTCACTCGCTCAGTTTGTTTGAAACATTGAGCAAACGTCGGTTGTTTAACCGGGCGGAGAAGCTAGACAACGCTCGAGCAGAGAGAAAGAGATAAAGATAGTTGCAGCGGGAGGACGATGAAAGGAGAAAGAAAAAGGGGAAAGAACGAACGCGGAAAGGAGGACAGCGAGTCTTTAACCCTCCAACGGTACTCGAATCTGGTACCGAATCTATTTATTGGCCTGCTTCTCCGCGAGGTGCAGCGGTGTACGTTCAGCTTGTCGCGACGACTGCCGAAGACGCTAAGACGGATTTACCGGAGAGTAGCTTAACAAAGTTCGCTTGAGAGCGCGACGAGCGAGGTTCCGTCTTATCGGGGGACTTGCGTGACTGCGTCGGTTATTGGGCTCTTGCCGGAGTTTACTAAGCGACCTTTTTCGGCAACGATCGCAAAGCAAAACCTATAACACTTCTTTTAGTAAATAATGTACGTTCACGTCACCGACTTATGACGCGTGATGCACGATTATGTACTGAGAGATCTTTTTACAAAAATTTTAAAATAAACGTAAATAGCATTTGCTAAGAAAATCTTTTTAGAATTAATTATGCAAGTTTTTTGATAAAAAATATTATATATATATATTATTTTATCAAAAAACTTGCATAATTAATTCTAAGAAGATTTTCTTAGCAAATGCTATTTACGTTTATTTCAAAATTTTATATATATATTAAATAAATAGAACACAGTCACAATTCTTATTGAAAGAAAATGTTATGTGCAAAGACATAAAAAAATACAAGTGTTTGTACAAGTTTAATGAAACGTGCGGATGCGAATTAAAGTAAACCGAGCAGACAATCACGTTACGCGATAAAAGTTTCGCGTCTCCGATTATTTGCAGCCATCGTGATTTCATATACATTCTGGTAATAACAGCAAGTTCCTGAATGAGGGGCGTTGGGTCTAACTTTGCTATTTTTTCGGGGTCCCGCCGTCGCGATATTTGCCACGAGAGAGAAATCAGATCGGCTCTCTCTCTCTCTCTTTCTAGCCGCCCCTATATCTCCTTGTAGCGCGATATTGCGATGTAGGGACGACGGTGAACGTGCGTTTACAGGCTCATCCATCCTACTCTGCGGAGACGTTCCCTTTTGGCGAGAAGTGCGCGATGTACCACGGGCCCGGGTTATAAAAACGTTATTGTTCTTCTCCACGCACATAGCTCGCTATGTGCACGCTATGTCGGCGGAGAATGAGAGAACACTCGCGCGACCCCCTTCGGGGATCGTAATGTGCCAACGGATGCCTTTTCGTCTCGAACGTGACGCTCTCTTTCTCTCTTTCTCTCCTCCCGCGAGTTTTATACGCGAACGTTTCGTCCCGGCACTTCGCGCGGCCGACGAAATCGATAGCCACGCAATCACGTCCCTTGCGAATTGTCCGTGCATCGACGTCCCTGGAGCTCAAACAGCCAAAATAGCGCGGATGTTTCCGAATGCTTCTCTCAAGACGCTTCCCGTTTCGCTCGATTTATCTCCTGCATAATTGACAAACGTGACTGCTTAATGACTGTTTAATCTCTCGTTTATATACAGTTATAGCAAGTCAGTTTAAACTCTGTTTCTGCTAACTTCCTAGACTAATTATAAATTCCGCTTTGATGCTGCCAAAAACAAATTCAATTTCTGTCGGTGTAAACAAATGAATATTTATAGGGAAAAGCGATACGGTATAGATGGACATATCGGAAGCGTGGCGACACATATGTTGTCGAAACGAGTTTAATTTGATTTTTTTCATTTAATATTTTCAAATGAAAACACGGTTCATGGTAATTTTCTGTCTATGCATACGCGTACAGGATGTCACGGTTGATTTTTTCCTTAGCGTTATTATTCCATACGCGTTAAAGTATAGAGAGCGAGCTATACTTTCAAGACATCTTAACTATGTACCGGGTTCCTGAGGCCTTGCAACGTATCGCTGCTTAACGGTCTGGAAAGCGAAAGACCATTACGAGGAATCACACGCTCGATGACACTCTTCTACTTAGGAAACCATATTAGGTCGGCCTGCTGAGTGCTTAAATCACCGCGCGCGATTCCGAGGTGAAGGGTCGATCTGGATTTATGTGCGGTTACCGCGGCCACCGTAAGCCGTTAGAGGGAAACTCGCTTTCCCTCGTGTTACACTGTCGCCATGAAAGATCGAGAGATTTTTTGGGGAGAAGGCACGCCCTCATTGTACGGTGGGAATATTCGTATATAAAATTTTAAATCTTATAAGGAACAATGTATTATGAAATTTCGCATTTCTTTCTTATTAGATCTTTGTAAAAAAGTATCGTAATAGTTTGTACACTACATTGTTCAATATATATTTGTTTATAAAATTTCTAAAAAAGATTTGAAAAAATTAATAAATAAAACTATTGAATATAAACTAGATATAAGTTTTCAAGAAGAAGATGATTTTATAATTTTCTTTCCATAAAATTATATCGAAGCTTTAACACTCCCCAAAGTTCATTGGTTCTGAAAAGATATATGATGCGCTCAATATGGCTCTCCCCTAAACTGTTCGACTGCTCGTGTCACCTGATAAATTGCCCGGATATCATATAAATGCGTATGCGTGACACAATACGAATTACACATGTAACCCATGGTGTATCAAGAAACTCTATGGGAATTACGAGAGAGTACAACATTTGTGACTGCTTCGATTGAACGAACGTTAGCATGTTGTATATATATATATATATATATATATATATATATATATATATATATATATACATAGCTATATATATATATATGTCTAGTTATCGCTATAACTGTTACCATATAATTTTGCGCCGAGTTCTAGCTTCGATCTCTTTGCGTATGTCGATTGCACGAAGAGGCATTACGAATTAATCGGTAGTTACATGACATTTCGCTTCGTCTTACATTACGATGGACGAGTCGAAAATAACTCAGGAATATCAGTTTTCCAAATTACAGTAACTCGATGAGGTTGATCGATCATCGACGTTGAATTTAGCAGAGTTATAAATTTATTTTAAGACGCCCCGTTGAACTCTGGAACGACTATTACAAAACACCCCACTTAATATCGATCTAACCACGGCTGTAGACTCGGGAGTTCGCATAAGGGATTTTAGAGCGAGTATTGTGTGGGATATTCTCGCCGAAGATTCGAGACCGTTCCCAACGGCATAAGTTTTGCGGCGTACAAAAACTGAGGAGAAGCGCTTAACGACAATGGATATGCAGATAGTAGTGCCCCGGTTTGCCAGAGAGACGACGTAATTAAGGGTGTCCTTTCCGAGGGCATGGACTGCCATTCGTTTTAATAAGATGCTCGCAGAACTTGAGTAAAGCGACGTCTTTCTTTTTTTTTTTAATCGCCCTTTCTTTTTTCGCCTCGCTTTTCCTCAAAAATTACGAATGTTCCCCTATCATGGCGAACCTTGAACAAGTCGGATCGAGTGACTGGGTAAGTGAATTGCCGATATCGCTTTAACTGCCGTAATTACTCCGCGAGGTGATTCGAACGTTTGTTCCGAATCGAGAATTAAGTACGATCGGAGTTTTTGCGCAGGACGCGTGACCGACGAATGAATCGTTTAATAGGCTAGCCGGCCTAGCGAAGTGTATTTAAGACGAAAAACCAGAACGATTAAACCGATCGATAGCTTCTAATTAAAAGCGGAGCAACGTAGGGATATAAAATAAGTCTGTTTTAATATGAACCGGAGAATTTTGCGTTTCTAATTTTGCGACGATCGAAACGAGATTTTCCATCCTTGCGATATTAAAGCGTATCCATAAAAGATGCTTCTAAATCAATCATCCTATAATAACCATATGCCATTTCAGCTTTCAAAAATCTTAATGTAAGATTGTTGCGCGTTAATATAAAAAAGAGAGATGTATCTTACCCACCTGTAAATTATAACCCCTAATAGCTACGTGTCGTTAACACTTTTGTATACAAATCTTCGATCTTCGATCTAATTATGCGAATATATCGCACATCAACAACGTAACAGCGATCCACTACTACCACCATTACCGTCGTTGTTGTGTCGTCGAGCAAGGTTCATAACACAACCCCAAAGCACGGGAGTACTCCGAACAGGGGTGGCACGCGCGATAAAGCAAGACGAAATGCGGCTTTTGATAGGGCAGCGCGCAGGATGCAGATAAAGTTAATGGGATTTTATCGGGACGAGCGCAATCTTAGGTTGCTGACCAGGCTGGACGCGAGCTTGGGGCGAGCAGCCCTTCCTCCCTTTTCCCTCTTTTTCGCCCTCCCGCCTGCTCTCGGACGCAATTAATAAAAAAACTCTCTCTCTTTTTCTCTCTCTTCTTCCATTCTTCCGACGTCCGCAACGTGCGTTGGCAATGGCCAACGTCGGTCCAACGTGACAGCAGACACTGTTAATATAATCACGCGGACAGCACCCTATTGAAACGAGTGAAGGCAACCTGCTGGATGCGTAAAATTGACAATTTTATCTCGCGAAAAATTCAGAAGGCTTGTAATTAACAAAGATGCGCGCAATCATATATGTGTATAATTTTCTCTTCTTTTCGGTATATAACGAGGGATTAGAAACAAGAAGAAAACATGTACCGAAAACATTTCTAAATTCAGATCTCAGATCTTAATTAAATTATTATCTCAAATAAATTTCGTAAAATCTCGTCACAAAGGAAAAGTAAGTTTTTGTTAGAAAAAAAATTATATGCGATTCTTTTATGATATAAAAAATACTTTAATTCGCTTCTTTCTTGGAAAAATTATACGATTTTCGTCTCCCAATTAAAATGATATCCAATTTACACCATCGTTTTGTTTACTCGCATTTCCGACGAATCTTACAAAGCTCGGGGATAATTAATAAGAGACTCCGGAAATCGGAATTGTTTATTCAGGCAAGGATTGACCGCTACGCGAAAGCACTCACCATTCGTTTCGGCCTCGGTCATTCGTTCTCGTTGCGTCCTGCAGATTTCGGCAAGGGGTTGGTCGCCCTCGCAGCGACGAGATGGAGGGTAGCGTAATTAATGCTGCTAATATACTTCGAATCTCTCTCGTCGGTTTCGACACTCGCATACCCCTGTACATATCCGGGCGCGAGGTAATTTTGCGAGGGAAGATGTTAATTGCATCGAACGATCGTTTCCTTGATTTTGATAGATCGGTCTGCGTCCTGGAGTTACCGTCATCGTCAATAAATCCGGAGAATAGAATCTTGAAACTGTCCGATCTAATCCCGCCCGGCTAGGAGATGTATGATGTTATGACCGCGCGTTTACCTCGCATCGTTTCTCTTCGATGTTTATGATGCAGCACTCGATTTGCATCGTGATCTCTCCTCGGCTGGAGGGAAAAGACACGGTCCTTAAATCTCGGATGTTAAATGGTGAATACTAAACACGATAGATTCCTATGAGTGTGAATGAAATATGATAGGATATCTTAATAAATATTACGTTTTCACCTCCCGTCGTAATCTTTTTCAAAGAGAAAAGATGTAATATTTATATTCTTAAAAGAGTATCCTTCGAATTTAATTCGCCATGGCAGCGCGATATAATAATTTTCTTACCTCTTCCTTCTTTGGCGTAAGAAAGTTCGTCATTTCGGAGCCCCCCAGTGCGACGGATATTACAAACGCCGGCTCGTGAGCTTGACATAAATATAACAGTGTCGTTAACAGACCTCTATCGTCTGTCAACTGTTTCAACGGAGTAATAAAGGGTGTATTAATAGACCGGTTCATGGACGACAGGCTGCAACACCTCATAACAACGTATCCGTCGTACCTCATTCGTTTCCTGGGTCTCTCCCTCTCCGCTCCAGGGTGAACCCGATCCCAGGGTGAACCCTGAGTGGAGCGAGGCCTTAAATTTCTCCGTAGACATCAAACGCCCACGGGATTACGGCGCCCTGCGTGTCGCCCGTTCTTTCGCGCGTATGCACATGTCACTTTCGTACATACATACGTCTGAACTATGAATCCACGTCGCGTGTTTTTGCCCTCTACTTCTCGCAGCTCATAGCTGTTTACGTCTCTGTCGTATACGATGTATGCGTGCGCCCGCCGTGTATTTTTCCGCAGGGGGTCCGTCGCGCCGTCGGGAAAGGAAACGAGGGTGCCGACGCGAGATGAAAACGAGAGAAAGAGAAGGAGAGAAGAAAATGAGAAAAAAAAAGATGTAACGCACTGATGTATGACGCGCCGTTTTGAATGTTTTCACTCGATCGACTCCGAGCGCGCGCACATCGATTGGAATCTCGCGAAAACGAGACGATTCGAACATCGTGCCGTGCGGCGTGTGTTACAGTCAAATCGAGATGCTTCCTCTCCTTTTCCACGTGTCCGGATTACTTTTGCAACGATAAATCAGGCTCTCTCCCGAGCCGACGCGAACGGTGGTTTAGAAGTTCGGCCCGACGCGACGGCGATAATTCGCGGACAGATTAACCCACCACGGATACCGGGACGAATCTGCAACTCTCGGAATCGGGCACGTCTCGGCTAACATGCAGGCATGATCCGAGTTTGGGAAAACTTGGTTCGGATTTGGGAGGAGGAAATGTGTGTCCCTCGCTCCCCAAATACGGATGTTCTTTGAATGTCGCGCGGAGCATCGACGTGTCGCAAATTTGTGGATGAGCGTTTCGTAGGTGTTTGAACGCGATAGGGAAATTGGCCGGCGATCTTTCGTAAAGTGCACAATCTTGTAAATGAGCGGCGAAATATCGCGACCCTGTTGACGTTTTCGTGCAAAGTTGCGAAATATGATTTATCCATTACAGAACCCGGGTTAATGTCCGACGCAGGATCGCCATCGCCAGCCCGTAACGACAATTTGCGAAAGGTATTTCATACGGGCGTAACAGCACGTATTTCGATACGCGAGCGGGCGGCGGAGAGCCCCGGGAACTGCATGATACAGCGACGTGTAAAGTGCAGAGGTTTCAAAGCGTTATCACGAGTGCGCAGGCGTTTATTGCAATCTATCCGCACGCGTGACGTGCTTTTAACGTTGCCAGATAGAGTTGTATACATTCATCAGCGTTTTTTAATATTCACCGACCGGGGCCGGCCGAGCGAGCGAGCGAGCATGCGTGTGATGCGCTGTTTCTCACGTTCTCCAGATACATACCGGATGGAATTCCTTTATCGACAGCGACGCGGCTCGTTACAGAGCTTGCGATTTGCGCGCGCGAACGCCGTCGCTAAACGACAATCCTCAACGTCGACCGTGTCATTCCAAGTGAGCAAAATGCATGCCGTGTGTGTCCCGAAGCGTCGCTTGCAATCGATCCGTCTGCATTCTTTATCATCGCCGGTATCCGTACGCTTTGACGGCGTACGCTACTTGTGACATATGCATTACGGGCTATTGACGTCCCTCCGATCTCTTCCCCCGAGAGAGAGAGAGAGAGAGAGAGAGAGAGAGAGAGAGAGAGAGAGAGAGAACAAAGAAGGTAATCGCGCTCTCTTATGTTGAGCATGCTTTCCAGCGGAGAAGTGTCACGGACACGCGACATACTTCGTCATACGACGAGATGTACTTCCGAGGGATGAGAAGATAGGGAAGGAGAGGACGTGCATGCACTCCGATCATTTTCATGGACCGGCTTTCAACCTGCTCGGATACTCGAGTATCAATGCTTAAACATCGATCCTAGCCGGTGACGGCAGTAAATACCTCAGTCAGAATATTAGAAAGTATACGGTATTTCGTAGCTGACTCATCTCTTCGTAGAATAGCCGGTAATTCGGGAGAATTAAATATCGATATAACTTCGCACCTTAGTCGATTTAATGAATAGGGGAACAAATTTGCAAACATTTTCTCGACTTTTATATATTTGCACGTATCGTAAAAAAATTTGATTAAAATTTTTTTAATTGTAGAAGAGAAGATATTAAGAGATATCATTTGCCACTTGAGAGTGATTCAACGTATTTCAGTGGCAATTATAAATGTTTAAAGAGAATGTTCCGTTATATATGTTTCATTATGCTAATGCATCCATTTGTCATCATTCTAAAGCAGGATTAACGTTAAGCGTAGGCATCTTGTTTCCGGGCTCTAAACGCAACAAAAGCTCGGATATCCCACTGGAAGGATGGAGTTATCGAGTCTCATTTTGTCTCGTAGATGAAGTAAGTTAGTACCGGTCACGCTAGTCGCGTTATTACAACGCGATATATAATAGGGAGGCGCGGGTTGGAAAATAAAATGAAGAAGTGACGGTGAAAACGGAATGGAGGAAGCGGAAAAAGAGATCAAGAAGAATAGACGAGAGGAGAAGGTCTCTCTCTCTCTCGTCTCTTTCTTTTTCAACCGCGCGAGGAACGTATTATGCGAGCAGATCGAATCTCGCGGTGGCTGCCCCTTAATGCATGACGCAGCTCCGAAGGGTGCGCGCGCTGCACCTTGTACCCTGCTGCACCCTGCACACGTATTCGATTGGGTGCGCTGCGTCGCAACGCAATAATATCGCAACGATCCATCACACCTCCACCGTCAATAAAACATCTGGCAGTTCCTATCACTCTCGTTCTTCTCTTTCTCTCCCCCGCTGCTCTCTTACACTTTCTCTTCAATTTTTTTTCTATCTATTCCCTCCATCTCTTTCCTTCTTACCCTCCGCACTTTTCTCTTTTCGCTCGCACTTCCATCTCCCTTCGATCTTTCTCCCTTTCCGACTCCAACCACGTATTCGCCATGTCCGCTTATTTATTTGATTTTTTCCTTCTCTTTCTTCGTTCTTTCACTCGTCCTCTCTGTTCCGTCACCCTTTTTTGCGCGTCTCATTTTCTTCCCTCCTGCTCTTGCCGCCTCTTTTCCACCCACCCGTATATTTTTTCTATCAGCATTTCCACCTTCCACTCCGTGTCCATTCGTTTTCTCTTTTGTCCTACTGTTCCCTCTCTCTCTCTCTCTCTTTGGCCCGTGTCTACACCGAGTCGAAAAAAGCATCCACGTCACGAACCCGGTCGACTGACTTTTTGTTCCTTCCGTGGGTCACCGCAGGTATTAATGATTCCGCCCGTGCCACGAATCGAGACACGCATGCACGAATCCGCTTGAACACGTGCTTATTTGCGCGCCCGTAGCCGCGAGAAAGCGTGTTCATCGAATGTCAAGCGCAGACACGATCCTCACGTAAATGAGCAGTGAATTGGAATACTTTCGCAAGCGAATACACGGAGAGATTCATGCGATTCCGGTAATGGGGAAATTTTCAACCACCACGAATCGAGTTAATAAGTTTTGTCTGTTATCGATAAAATATTTTTAAAAAATCTTTAATATTAATATAATTACAATATCATCGCGCGTGCAATATTAATAAATGTTATTAAATTTTGCAAAGGATATTTCTGTTTGTGAAAGATATACTCGGTTTACGCATTGGTTATCGCTATACTAGTTCCTACAATATGAAACTGACACAATCGCATAATCTGGCAATGCGAGATGTTAATAAAAAGAATTTTATCTCTTTATTTGAAATAAATAATTATTATTTATAGAGAAAAAAATCCTATCTTGAAATTATTTCATTTACAATCTTTTTCGCGTCAAGGCTTCACTTTTTTCGTTTACAGTTTTGTATTAGAATAATTAGTTCTAGCTGTTAACGTTACTTTTGAAGCTATCAAATTTTAGGTATCGATTTTCTTCTTGTCGTGGATTTAACGATTGTTACTCAAGAATACACAAGATAAAGCGAGAGTTATTACTCGGTTCCGTGGCTTCTAACACCTCCGCATCAGCACGACGTATCTCATCTTCCGCTCCCCGATAGAGGATAACTTCAGAGTGACATGACAAACGGAATAATACCGTCTTTACGAGGGGATCGCGATCGCGACAATGTCCTTCTTTCTCGAGTTCTTCGAAAATTGCCAGGTTTGAGGAAGATGATCCCAGTGAAATTCCAATTCGCTGTCTACTGTGATACGAGCGCCTCGCTGTGCGGATCCTTATATAAAGATAAAACGCACACAGAAGCGGACAATGATTTTCCCGAAGCACGGATTAACAGTGTTTTCGAAGAAGTATATTAATTATAAATAATTATTGAAATAACGTGTATGCACAAAATGTACAACTTTAGTATTAAGATAAAGATAATAAATAATTTAATAAAATCATACTCCCGGAAATCTCTTTTTCACAGTTGAAGGTCTGAAACTTCAATTTCATTAGTTTTTAGATCCGCCCCTGAAAGCGTGTCCTTGAGAGGGACATCTACCGTTGTTGAGGCGAACGGAGAAAGGCCGGTCTTCTCCGCAAGGATTGGATTCTTTCATTGAATTGCAAAGCAGCGTTCGGCAAATTTAACGCGGGGTCGGAGAGATCGCGTTCTCAAAGATCGTCGTCGACGTCGACGTCGACGGACGACGAACGTCCGTGCGAACACCGATGTCGTTTCCTCTTCGTTCCTTTGGACGCGCGACGAGAAGCGAGGGTGGAAATTCAATCCGGAGTGCCAATTATCACGGAGAATCGGATACCGTCTTGACGAACGGCCGGAAGATTGCATAAGAGGCAAGAGGGCGTGTTAAGGTGACGAGGCGGAGACATAACGCTATGCGCCACTGCGCTTCTCGTCATCTCGCTGATTATATAATATCGTATCATATAATACGATAATCATTAACATCTATTTTTTTAAATATAAGGCTGTTATCAAAATAGTTGACAATATAATAATTTTTTATTGGCGAAAGTTATTTGTTATTACTACTTCGATGACTATCCAATAATAGCATGATGAAAGAGCTACTGCTTCCGGAAGTAATTAGACTGAAATATCGCATCAATGTTATACGCGACATGTGCAAACGTGAAGTAGTAGTGAAAAGGGGTGGAAAGGTTGCCAGTTATTATTGTAAATCGGCTTTCTAAAACAGCTCTCTCGTGTTGGCGACGACTCGTCACTGTGATGCTAATGACAGTTATTACCCGGCTTTAACCGTGTCGGATCACGTACACGTATCGCGACGTGAAAAACCCCTCTTTAAGCATTTGAGCCGCCCCGGCTTACTCACCGACTTCATCGGACTGTCATGCGAACGCAGGTAAAGGAGCAAGCAGGTGGTAGTGAGCGAAACGGGTAAAAGGGTTATTCATGCAAAGGGCGGGACGAAAGAGATAGGCAGATAGAGAAGAGAGAGAGAAAGTACACGATGCTGCCGACCTTCAGTAACGATGCAATAACATTACCATTGAGGTTCAAAGCCAAATGGATGGACGTATTCCATGTGTGCACGAGAATCCAGGAAGGCGTCCTCGCATACAGCAACGGCGGGAGCGTGGAAAATAAAAGGGCGTGCTCCTGCCGCTAGAAAGAGCCACGTAATAGTCTGTGTTACCCCTGTCCTGCCGCTTCTGTCTGCATATCGCGCTTTCTCCACCACTTTCCTCTTACTCTCCCTCGCCATGTCGATGATCTTCTCTCCTCCTTCTGCCGTCTTCTTCTTTCACTCGTTTGCTCACCCTTTCCTTTATTGTCCGCGCTTCTTCGTGTGCTGTCATTTTGCTGTCGCATTTCAATTCTCTTTATTTATTTTCATTAAACTAATTTCAATTTTTGTAGCGAAATGCAAGTGTTGTTTTTATCTATATTCATATATTGCTGTCCATTTATCGCATTTTCTTCAAACTTTAAAAAATTTCAGAAAAATCCGAGCGCGAATTAGAAAACCAATAGATCGCCATTGGTGTGATTCGAGTTTGAATGTCGATTTATCACCATTTCAGCGGAATCTCTCTTTTGTCATGGCTGTTTCCTTCTGGCCATATTGATATCTGGACATGAACATTTGTTGCTAGCGGGAAATCGTTTAACATGTATACACGTCGAACCGTTTCGCTATGTGCAACCGTGTCGGACGATGCGAGTATTTCGGCCGTCGTAAAAGCTGGTCATGCATGTTGAATGCAATCGTCGGGAGGGAATGAGAAAAGCAAGAATGCGACGGTTGCATCGCGCGCCGAGAAGTGGATGCATTTTCTGTGGATGCGGCGAAGAGAATTAGACGATATTTATATAATACAATATATCTCGCGCGCGCGTGCGCGTCTGTTGCTATTAAATGACAGTCCGAAGTACGAGTCTCTCTCAAGTTCTCCTTATATATCTTATTTGACGATTTACAGAAGGTCGATCACGAGGATTTGTCTTCGTCGAGAGCCAGTGATATCTCTCTTCAGAGACGCGCAGACATTATTCGTGGTTTTTCCCGTGGGCTCCTTTTATTTCGAGCTTGCACTGCCTTTGAAGAGATGTATCGCCGAAGGAAACGTATCCCGTAGAGCCGCTTTTGCAAATTGTAATTTGCGTACATCAAGGCGAACGTATACACGTACAAAGATATATATATATAGCGTCGGTAATAAAAGTGAGTATTAAACGGTGAAGAGACTTTTCAGAGAGTTGCGAGAAAGACGAGTGGTAGCAAAAATATTATTCTATACCGTTCTACCGCCGCGTTTTCTGGTTTTTGAAGGGACGAACGATATTATTGCTCGGCGACGCGGTCAGAAACCAGTCATTTATAAGGGTCATAAAGGCGAAATTAGTAGGCAAAATTGGAAGCGCGGATTATTCCCCTATACAGAGGGGTCATTTCTATTCGCGAGATATGTCATTAAAGACCATTTCGAATTTCGTTGCGTGCGACGAATGTTCCGTACATATGTACGAAACATCGCGCGTATACGGAAAGGGATAGTGAAAGAAAAGGATATTCGCGCTGTCTATCGCGGTTACGATTGCGATAAATCAGTTCCGAGAAATATGTGCCTTTGCTTGCTCTTTCTCTCTTTCGATCACAATCGCACACGCATGCATAATTTTCTTTCGTCGCGCGAGAAGTCAAACCGTAATATGGTAAACCGTTACCCAGAACTCGCCGATAAATCACAATACACATATCTGACGCAATCGAAATTGACTTCCCCAGAATTTCTAACGACAGGAGTGTTCATCCCATAGAACAGCGACTCTGCTGATCGATGTTGTGATAGTTGAACAGAAATAGAATTCCTCATTTTGTTGGAATAACGAAGATAACATTTGTTATTTTTTTTCAAAGTAGAAAAAAATTGATTATATTCAGTAATAATATTATAGTTAAATAATTCTCACTGCGTTCAAACATATACATATATAAATATAAATATATATTTCATTTTTCTATTATGTGAATTTATTTCGAAAATAAATACTTGTCGAACGTATAATTCGCCGCATTATGCAGATGCAGCCTCTCTCATTGGAATGTCACGTATAATACAGAAATTTCTCTCTGAATTAATTCCGTTTCTTTTAACGGGAGATTTAATAAACACCCCACTTTGCGCGTATCGTGGTCCCTTTCAATGTAAGTGCACCCCTCGGCGCCGTCTTTCCGAGCCATGGCTTCGAGGGGTTCCTTTAGCGTCGGAAGCCTTTTTTTGTGGCGATTTTTTATGGCGCGCGACTGAAAGCGAATCGCAGGGAGATCGAGGATTCTCCTTGGAAGATGGACCATGAAAATGTTACGATTCACTTCCCATTGAGCAATTATGTCATTAAAATGATCTCGGGGGAGCATGATGAATGCAAGTAAATGCCAATTTGTCGAGTATGCACGGAATGTTCCGTGAAATTGGCATATAATGCAACTACTGCTTTAACAAAAAAATGCCTATTTATATGTTAAACCATAGCAAGAGCATCAAAAATATTTAAAGTGGTATTATCTATAAAACATAAATTTATACACAGAGATAAATATATATATTTTTTTTTAATGTAGAGCTATACATTACTATAGTAATTTATTTTATTTAACAGATGTAGTTATGTAAGTTATAAAATAAAAAACGTACGATAAATAAATCGAAATAAGCTTCAGAAAACATTTATTAACACAAAGTCATTTCATCTGATAGCCATTTTAAATATTCCGTGTCTATTTGTTCAGAAATCAAATTGTATTTTTCGGCATGTAGGCTGATTGTGTTTGACCACGAGTTGTTTGTTCGATATCCATTCAAGAATCACGTTATGATTTCGGTATCGATACAGATTATACACGTGATCACCCGATCCTGTACGCGTGATATTGTAAGAATGTGAAAATTCCGGCGTTTTTCGTGCCTGACTCTCGCAGAGAGCAGGCTCTCAGTTCTCGTTCGACTAGCGATCCGAACACAGCGATTCTTGTGTTATCATTCAGCGTTGACGAAACGTTAACGATCGTCAAACATAGTCGTGTATTATCAAAGTTATTAACATTTTATTAAAGACTTTGGATTTAATTGTTATTAGGAGCAGTTTTGTGTTTTTTATTCCTACACATCGACTTAAGGCGCGGACTCTCCGAGACAGTGGCCGTAACCGGATATAAACTATATATTAATTAATGTTTGATTCGCAGCACGTTAATTCGAGGGGCGTGTACATGTGAATTAATGGTCCTTCGAGCCGGATATGCGCCGAAAAAACTGTGTCTGCAGAGTGTCGTGTCAAGTCGCGTAGGCGTAAACTGTGTCCGCTCATTCTCGCGTCCCGCTGTTATCGGGATACGAAAAAACGATCCGTTGTTTAATTCAGCACTGAACTATACAACGAGGAATTTCGCGCCGGAAGTGCGCGCGCTATCTCTCTCGCTTTCTCTCTCTCGCACGGCGGGCGGTCTCACACGGCGAGCGGTCTCGCGCCAAATCCTACCCTCTTTCTCGCTCCAACGAAAGCGAGAGCCGGCCCTCGTGTTTTCGACGTTTCGCAGTGACCTTACTTTTTTCTCAAATTTCCGCTTTGGTCAGTGGCTATCCGTAGTGAAAGAATTCTACGCGTCGATTTAATATTAATACAATATCAGTACCGTTCATATCCGTGAATCATGTCGGATTTCGAGAACGGTCTCATTGCGATACGTGCGACCGTTCAATTTATGTCTCGGATAGCAGTGAATTATAAGAAGGCCGGCAAGGAGAAATTTACGATTACGAAGACTAAGCTTCGCATGGAGCAATTACGGGAGCACTGGCAAACTTGCTGTAAGCAGCACGTCGAGCTCCTGCAGGTCGCTGACAAAGACGATCTCCAACATGATTACTTCACTGACGACGAAATTAGCAAAGCTGAAGCGGTGTTCGAGGACTCGCAAGATTTCTTAGCAAGCCTACTCGACAAACAGGAGCTACGTACTCCATCTGACGCTGATCAGAGTTCTATCAGCGTCCATCACCCGTCTGGTCACGGGTCATCAGCCTTCGCGCTACCAAGGATCACCATTCCAGTTTTCAAGGGCGAAATGACCAAGTGGGAGAGCTTCCGAGACACCTTCCAGGCTTTAGTCGGCGCCAACGAAACTCTCTCGGACGCGCAGAAGCTACACTATTTGAAGTCGTTCATGGACGGGGATGCTGCGCTTCTGTTGAAGCACATCACGACTTCTGACTTGAACTACGCTGGAGCTTGGCAGATTTTGTTGGATGAGTATAACAACGCACGGTCTCTAGTCCATGCGCATATTCACGCGTTCGCGAGTCTCACTGTAATGAAGACCGAAAACGCTGCCGAATTAAAGCTGTTGCGCGATACTGTAACCGCGTCGTTATCGGCATTATCAAATTTAGGCAGAGATACCGATCAATGGGACGACTTGCTTGTGTACATCGTCACTCAAAAGTTCAGCTCGCGTACTCGTACCGAATGGAACTTGCGTTTAGGCGCGTCAACCGATTACCCTACATTTAAAACACTTCGCGAATTTATTACGGAACGTCTTCGCGGCTTATCTGATCTTGTGCCTCTTGTAACTAATTGCGCTACCGCCGGCTTGTTCGCGCGTTCCGATAAATCGAATAAAATCAAGGCAACGGTTCATAACACTACGGACCGTAAGTGTCCTTGCTGTCAGGGGAATCATTTCCTGTCATTTTGTCAGACTTTCCGAAAACGGTCGCTAGACCAACGCGGGCAGCTCGCTAGACAAGCTCGCGTCTGCTTCAATTGTTTAAGACCCGGGCATTTTCCGCTAAATTGTCCAAGTGAGAAGCGCTGTAACTCTTGTCAACGCGCTCACCATTCATTACTTCATCGCGACAACATCGGCGTAGCAATCGCCGACGCTACGGATCGAGAAGGTACGAAATCGCGACACGAATCCGCGGCAAATAAAGCGTGCGAAGCACAAGACGCATTTAATGACGCCTCCACCAACGTAGCGACTAATTATACCGTATCTCTAGGTGCGCGATCTCAAGCTCCGATTCCCGTCCTTCTCGCTACCGCTCGGGTCCGACTTCACACGGTTGAAGGACGAACTGTACAGGCCCGCGCTCTCTTCGATCAAGGCTCGACATATAGCTTTATTTCGGAAGCTCTCGCACAGAGATTACGTCCGACGCGACGTCGCGCGAATTTACACATTACCGGTTTCGGGGAAGAATACTCTGGCATCGCGCGAGCACAAACGAGTCTTCTACTCGAATCGTGTCTCCGTCCTGGATCACGACTGCCGATTTCAGTATACATTTATCAAAAGATCACGGCTTACGCAGCTACTCAAGCGTTTTCCGTCGACGATTGGCCTCACCTGAAAGGCTTAGAACTCGCGGATCCCGATCCGTCAAATAAAGAAAATATTGAAGTATTAATCGGAGCCGACCTCTATGGTTCATTGCTACTCGGGCCAATCCAAAGGGGGCCTCCCGGTTCCCCTACGGCGCAGTTAACGTCGTTAGGTTGGATAGTTTCAGGCCCGGCAAAGTCATTGGATTTAGTATCGCTTCAGGAAGCGACGGTTATGTCTTGTGTGGCCGCTCCATCTCTAGACGAGCTCATTCAAAAATTTTGGGAAACGGAGGAGATTCCCTCTAAAATCATTTACTCTCCCGAAGAGGAGCTATGCGAAACGCATTTTAGTCAAACCCATTCGCGGAATGCGGACGGCCGTTATATTATTCGATTGCCATTCCGAAATAATCAGCCTCCCGTTCTGGGCGATAGTTATAATCTCGTTCAACGGTTGTATTCCAAAACGAAACGACGATTACTTCGCAATAGCGACCTTGCTGCGGAATACAATAAATTTCTCGCTGAATACGAAGTTTTAGGGCACATGGAACAGGTTCGCGATTCCACCTCGCGCCGTCGGCCTGTTTATCTCCCTCACCATCCCGTGATCCGGGAAAGCAGCTCGACAACCAAAGTGCGCGTTGTATTTAACGCTTCGAGTGTCACGTCCAACGGCTTTACTCTGAATGATTGCTTATTAGTTGGGCCTAAGCTTCAAAACGATCTCGGCGGAGTTTTGCTGAATTGGCGTTTCTATCGTTACGTCTATCTGGCGGACATTGAAAAAATGTTCCGTCAGATCCTAGTACATCCCGACGATGTAGATTACCAGAGAATCGTCTGAAGACCGAATCCGCAAAGTCCGGTCCTATCGTACCGTCTCCTCACGGTTACATACGGCACGGCTAGCGCACCGTATCTCGCTATCCGTGTTCGACATCAGCTTGCCGACGATGAGTCTCGTCGCTTTCCGCAAGCTGCAAAAATCCTTAAAAATTCGGCCTACGTGGACGATCTCTTATTTGGTGCGAATGACATCGCGTCCGCTATACAATTGCGCGCTCAGCTTAACGATTTGATGCATTCCGGCGGATTTCACTTGAGAAAATGGGCGGCTAACGATCCACAACTCTTGTCAATTATTCCATCCGGCGATCACGAGTTATCATGCGATCACGCATTTGAAGAAAATACAAGTCTAAAGGTCCTTGGCGTCGCTTGGCGCCCGACCGACGATGTATTCTTTTTTCGAACCACAGAATTCACGGAATCGCGAACCACGAAGCGGACCGTCCTATCATTTATCGCGCGGCTATTCGACCCCTTAGGTTGGGCGTCGCCCGTCGTAATTGTAGCGAAAATACTGATGCAGGATCTGTGGCTTCAAAAAATCGATTGGGATGAGATTATTCCCGCGTCACTTCTGCAAAGATGGCAAGATTACGTTAGCAGTCTTCCTAAGCTTTCTAATTGCCGTATGCCACGTTGGCTTAATACCTACGATCCCGATCACGCGGTGGAGATTCACGGATTCGCCGACGCGTCACAGCGTGCCTACGCTGCTGTCGTCTATTTACGGGTTCGCCACTCGCCTAATCGAATTTCGGTTTCGCTGCTCGCTGCCAAATCAAAAGTGGCGCCCTTAAAAACGATTGCCATTCCCCGCCTGGAACTTATGGCTATCGTACTCCTAGCACGTTTAATAAATCACGTTTTAGGCGTGCTCGAGAATCCGGATATACCGATTTACGGCTGGACAGATTCCACCGTCGCACTAGCGTGGGTCAGTCAACACCCCTCAAAATGGCGAACGTTCGTCGCTACGCGAGTCTCCGAGATTCAGACGAAATTACCGACAGCGAAGTGGCATCACGTGCCGACAATCAGCAACCCCGCGGATTGTGCTTCGCGCGGTATTTCGGTAGAGGAGTTTCGCGTCCACCCGCTGTGGTGGTCAGGCCCGGCCTGGCTAAAAGATCCTCCCGTCTCTTGGCCAGAGAGAAAAAAATTGCAGGACAAATTATCGGACGAAATAGAGTCAAACGTGAATGCCGAAGTTCGCGTCGCTACCGTAGATAATTCAAAGTCCGCTCCGGCAGCGGATATATTCAATATCCACGAAAATTTTACGTCGTGGGGAAAATTGCTTCGCGTCACAGGTCACGTGTTCCGTCTCTTTAGAACACATAAAACCAGCAACAAAGCGAGCGAAATGGCGGCCGGGGTATTGACGAGCCTTGATGTCAAGAGAGCGCGGATCTTCTGGATCCAACGATTACAAGCCCTAAGCTTCAATGCCGAACTCATCGCGTTGCGTGGGAATTCTCCGCTAAGCAAATCGAGTCCTCTGCGTTCGCTAACGCCGTTTCTTGACGAAAACGGCATTATTCGGCTTGGCGGGAGACTCCGCCACTCCTTACTCTCATACGATGAGAGATTTCCGGTGATCCTTCCGCGTCACCGCATTACCGAATTAATTGTCGATCAAGCTCACTTGCGATCCTCGCACGGAGGTCCGCAACTTACTCTACGCGTATTACGTCAAAATTTCTGGATTCTTGGTGCGAGATCTCTTGTCAAATTCCGAATAAGAAAATGTATGACATGCATACGCGAAAGCGCGAGGACCGCAAGTCAGCTCATGGGCGATCTACCGTCACCGCGAGTGACGCCATCGCCCACCTTTTCCCACTGCGGAATAGATTATGCCGGCCCCTTACAAATCATACCGTATGTCGGTCGCGGTCAGACCTCGCGGAAATATTACGTCTGCATTTTCGTATGTCTCGCAACTCGTGCGATTCATTTAGAGTATGTCTCTGATTACTCATCGGAGGGCTTTCTTGCGGCCTTTCGAAGATTCGTTAGTCGACGTGGACTTCCATCCGATGTCTATAGCGACAATGGTACGAATTTTGTAGGGGCCGACCGTGAGTTGCGACTCGCATTTATAAAAACATGTAAAGATCGCGCCGTCCACGATCACCTTGTCACTGACGGTGTACAGTGGCACTTTATACCCGCGGCGTCTCCACATTTCGGGGGACTCTGGGAGGCGGGAGTAAAGAGTTTTAAATATCATTTAAAGCGCGTTATCGGAGGTCATACTCTGTCGCAGTTGGAATTCGCGACTCTTTTGTGCCAAATCGAAGCCTGCCTTAACTCCCGTCCTCTCGCCGCATTGACAAGCGATCCGGACTCCTTCGAGGCGCTCACACCGGGGCACTTCCTGATAGGTCGCCCCCTTTTGAGTGCACCGGGAGAGTCTGTCTTAGAAATTAATGAGAATCGTTTGTCAAGATGGCAAAGGGTGCAGGCCATGCACGAACAATTTTGGATTCGTTAGTCGACGTGGACTTCCATCCGATGTCTATAGCGACAATGGTACGAATTTTGTAGGGGCCGACCGTGAGTTGCGACTCGCATTTATAAAAACATGTAAAGATCGCGCCGTCCACGATCACCTTGTCACTGACGGTGTACAGTGGCACTTTATACCCGCGGCGTCTCCACATTTCGGGGGACTCTGGGAGGCGGGAGTAAAGAGTTTTAAATATCATTTAAAGCGCGTTATCGGAGGTCATACTCTGTCGCAGTTGGAATTCGCGACTCTTTTGTGCCAAATCGAAGCCTGCCTTAACTCCCGTCCTCTCGCCGCATTGACAAGCGATCCGGACTCCTTCGAGGCGCTCACACCGGGGCACTTCCTGATAGGTCGCCCCCTTTTGAGTGCACCGGGAGAGTCTGTCTTAGAAATTAATGAGAATCGTTTGTCAAGATGGCAAAGGGTGCAGGCCATGCACGAACAATTTTGGAAAGCATGGTCTTCTGATTACTTGCACACGCTTCATCAGAGGCAGAAATGGCGAACGGTAGAACCACCGATTAAAATTAACGACCTCGTAATAATAAAAAACCCTCTGCTTCCCCCCGCTAAATGGGACATGGCCAGAGTCATCGAGACACACCCTGGCCCAGATGGTCACACGCGCGTCGTGACCGTTCGCACCGCGTCTTCAACGCTTAAGCGCCCGATTACTAAAATCTGCCCACTTATTAGAACAGACGAGTAACTGTCTCTTACTCATTGTAAAGATCTGTCAAACATTCCGTCTGCTATCGTTCTATTAAAATTTTAACATACTAGAATTTGTTCATCAGTCCGTTTCGTAGTTTGTACGAGGCGGGCGGTATGTTCAGAAATCAAATTGTATTTTTCGGCATGTAGGCTGATTGTGTTTGACCACGAGTTGTTTGTTCGATATCCATTCAAGAATCACGTTATGATTTCGGTATCGATACAGATTATACACGTGATCACCCGATCCTGTACGCGTGATATTGTAAGAATGTGAAAATTCCGGCGTTTTTCGTGCCTGACTCTCGCAGAGAGCAGGCTCTCAGTTCTCGTTCGACTAGCGATCCGAACACAGCGATTCTTGTGTTATCATTCAGCGTTGACGAAACGTTAACGATCGTCAAACATAGTCGTGTATTATCAAAGTTATTAACATTTTATTAAAGACTTTGGATTTAATTGTTATTAGGAGCAGTTTTGTGTTTTTTATTCCTACACATCGACTTAATGCGCGGACTCTCCGAGACAGTGGCCGTAACCGGATATAAACTATATATTAATTAATGTTTGATTCGCAGCACGTTAATTCGAGGGGCGTGTACACTATTAATTAAAAAAGATTTCAAGAACCCAATTACTTAACTTCCTTGTTTACATAAGCTAACAAGATAAAATGTGCACATGTATAATATGTATATAAGTAACGTATGTGAGTCTATGTAGTTTCCTGCTGCGACTGAGTAATTAGCTCATATGCGTTTCATATTAAATTTAAGAAGTGCTAGCTCTGGCAATGCTTTCGTAAGCGCGTTCGGTATCACCGAGTATAATTTACCGATTTAAATATTTAACGTGCGCAAATGGTACATGCCGGTACTGAATAACTTGTTTATCTTTTACACCATGCCGAATCGAGCTTGCAAACGTTGGAATTTTAGTTTCTCTCTCTCTTCCTCTTTCGCTTCATTATTTTTACTTGCTAATTGTTAATTTTTCATAACATTTATATACATATAAACATTTTTCAAATAAATATACGTCAATCAAGTTAGCGCTACATCTATCCGAATATATTTCATCTCATTATATCTTATTTTCCATAGATATAATTCCAATTTTTTTTGGATCGATTATCAATTCCTGAAATATATGGATTCGCTCTTTCTCATGTTTTCTTTTTTAGTCTCATCCGAAAAAGTGTATAGAAGAAGTGCCGGCGCACGAAAAGTCTACTCGCAGCAGTTGCTAGTTGGCATATCAAATATTTCCTTAACCGTTAATGTCAATTATTACATGTCGGCGGGTAAGTAAAAAAGCAAATACGCTTTCGCATGCGGAGGAAACGAAACGGGCCCGGCTTTTTCCGTCGCACTTTTAAAAGCCGATCGCGCCGAGTCCGTCATGGGCTTTTCGTGCGGAAATGAAAAACGAGGGTGGAGAAACGAATTGATAGACTGGCACGTACTGCGTAAAATCGCAGTTCCACCTGACAATTCGAGCGAAGGGGCTAACGAACTGATAGATCGTAAATGTCGTTTGTGCGGTAATCGAGTAATAATTTCATTACATCAAATTATAATTATATGCTCTCGAGCTCTCGATCGGTCCCATTTAATTAGATCAGTCCTGCCGCTGTCTTTAATAGTTTTTAATTCTATCTTGAGTTGCATTGCATTATTATATCCATTTGTGTCATTTGTATCAAATGAAAATTAATACGCAGTCATTTAATTTCTTCTTTGTAAAAACGAAATAAATATTATAACATATATGCGAATGCATATATTAATAATTTCTTTTTCAATATCCACTGTCTTATTTTGTAATCGAATAATTTTTATTTATCGTCTTGCGGTTTAAAACACACTGTTATAATAATATTCCAAAGTCACGTTTCAAATACAAGAACATTTTAATCGCATCCGAGCACGTAATCGTGACTACGAATAATAACGCTGTCTTTATTTCGTTTCGGATGAATTACACGTTCTAATTTGTCAAGCGGCAAATCGTTGCCGCGTTACTTAGGAGGATCTTAAATTTTTTATTATTATTCCGGCCGGGTGTAATAATTCGATGCTGCCCTTCATCTTCATGTCGAAAGCGGTGATAAAGCACCGGTGGTCGTCGAGACTCTCGCGAAATAAATGTGGTCATTAGGCTTGATTAAACTTTTTACGGGGTGTCAAACGGCCGCGTCGCATCGCACAATTAAAACCTATCTTAATGGTGCGGCTCCTTCGTCGCACTTCGATGGTTGAATTATGAGACGCGCGCTTGCAGAAATTGCTTATGAATATTCGAACCCACGACTACGCGACTACCAATCAGTTTCGTTCGTGATTTATAAAACCCGGGGCTATGACAAGTAAAAATTATTAATAAGGAGCATAAATTATTATGCAAATCATTGTTCCAGCATTATCGCACGCAACACGGTAAAATAATCAAAGGCAAGTTATTTTATTCGTCGATTAAAATAATATCGTTATTTATATAATTATCGGATTAAGAAACAATTATATGGCTCATATATAGCCCTATAATCTCCTTGCTTATGCAAGAACTGCTGTCATCGCAAGGAGCGATAAATTAATGATAGGACCATGGTCTGCGGAAGAATCTAGATAGACAGACAGTCAGCAGTGCTCCCACATTTGCAAATTTACAGCGGGATTTCATTGCAGTCCGACTTTTGCCGAATTCCCAGGAGTCGATCGCTGGCATGCCATGGTATCCGTCGCGGTCGACGGAACAGGAAAGAGTCGGGCCGAACTCTACGGCTAGAGGGTCGCCTGTGTGTTAGAGAATCGAACTCAGCAACGCCAGATGTATCGCAGACGGCGACGCCTAGTCTACCAGTGGCAACGGCGACAGTAACGAAAGCAGAAGCAGCGACACCAGTGACATTACGATCTCGCGACACTTGATCCTCTCTCGTCCCTCTCGTCCTTCGAGTCCTATACCCTCGTTCGTTTCACCCTCGCGTTCCGGACTTGCTTCCGCCCTCCGTATATCCCGCCCTTCATTCCAGTTCCGCGAAGGAAGTCGCTCCCGCGAACTTTGTCGGATTCGCTCCACGGAGAAGATGTGCCACCGGTGTACCGACGCGGTGATGTAAACAGAAGCGGATAGAGATCCAAATAGGCGCCATTTGTGTATAAAGTTGGATGGGAGGTGTAGCCGCACCGATTCTCGCGCATAACGGAGAAGCTTGTCAACTCAAACAATACCGGCGTAGCCGCGAGACCATCTCGAAGTTGCACGAGTGTTTGCTTGCAAGGAGCGACATGAGCGGCGCAGAAGAAGCGGGAGTACTTTGTGTGCGATGTGTTCACAGAACGAAATTATAAATCTCGCGGCCGCAGCGCCGGAAGGAACGTTATATCCACGCGAAATCGTCATTTCTTTCGTTCAACAGATTCAACGGTGAAATCTTGGCAAAAATTGACAAAAAAAAAATACGACTTCGCAACAAGAGAGAGAATTCGCGAAAAGATTTCGAATAAATAAGAGGATATAGATAATTGAAAATCTAGATAACAATTATAGAGTGTTAACTCCTATATTTTTTAAACAGATATGATAAGTACTAGATCAATTTTTCTATCATTTTTTTTTTACAAAAAATATTTGTATCTCTTTTCCGATGATAATGAAAAATAATAAAAAAAAAAAAATGTTTTTATTTGAAAAATGACGGATTAAAAATTACATTATTATAATCACAATACGCGCGCAGCGACACTTATCTAAGTATATCGTGTACTTTAAAAGTACTCACTTATGAGAGAGCTGTCGCGGAAAGGACGAAGAGGGATTATATAATGGCAGGGCACGCTCTTTTCTGCGAGTTTTGAAGCCAAGTGGAAGCAGGCACGAACTGCAGGCTTCTGAATGTTTTATTCATCACTATGGCTTCGCAGCGACTGGAGAAAGATTCTTGATGTGCTCGGTGGAAAAAAAGAGTTTTCCACCCCCCTCCATTCGAGAGGAAAGTTGACTTGGTATTTGTACGGTACATTTGTCAAGGTAGCGAGTAAAGGCGCGTAATACTTAGTTCGTGTAGTATATTAGTACAATATTCCCCCGTGCACAAAGTACCGCTATCTCGCGGCACAAAATGCAGGGATCGCGGGCAAGTTATGTGTAACGAGCGTGAATATGTAGAATATGGAAATCGCACGGCTTGCATAATGATGCACTCACTTTCTTTCCGCTATCTTTACTTTCTCGCCTTTTCGCGCATTCTGCGAATATCTCTGTGCAATTTTGTATGTCGCGCTTGCGATAATACACTACCAGGCGATGTAAATATTACGTGTGGCGTTAAATATACAGCAAAACGCGAAAATTAACGCGAATATTTATGTAGAGCTCACTAAGTTTCTAAACGAGAAAGCTTTTATCAGTCAACCGTATATTTTCCGCGTCGTAGATCGAAGTTAAATTCGCATTTAATGTAAATTAAGACTTTCTTCTCGTTTTCAGTATCAATTATTATACCTCTAATCGCGATATAATAATTATGGCATCGTAATCTGATTCGGAAAAGCCAAAGGGATGATCGTGGTTTCGAAATAGCATTGTTGACGACCAAAAAAAATTAGTTTCATCAGACGCGTTGATGTGATGCTCTCGAGTTCGCTAATGACATATGAGGCGGACGTGTGTAAAGGTTGAAAAACCATTTCACGTACACAACAAACAAGTATAATCTTGACCTAAATTGCGAGGTACGGTCGATGGTACCTGTTAGTTCGGCTCCTTTGTGTTCGCTAGAAGTCGTCCTTTGTCAAAGAGGCGAACGAAGACGCTAATTACAGAGCAGGTTACTTCCTGGTACCGTTTGCCCTCGCGCCATACAACACAGAACAGGTCGGGGACTGAAATGTCTGTGGAGGGTGGAGGACTATGCCGCAAAGCGGAGGTCCACATCAGCGGCCGGATGTTACCGCGATGGGATGTTGAGATGGCTCGAGTAGCTTAGCCCACCCATTCTCTCCCGGGCTTCGCTCCCGTCAACTTGCGAACTATCGCGGAGGAGTCAAAGGAAAGTTTTGTTTTAATCATTCTCGTTTATTTTATTCCTCCCTCCTGACTGACACCTCTTCTTCATTTATTAGAGGAACGACGATTAATCTAGCAAATTGGATTGCGCGAAAACACGTTTGAAACGGATGCTTTGTTAGCGGAAAATTTTGTAATTGTAATTTTAGCTAATACACCTTGTAGAAAGTTATAATTCAAGTGTTTAGAAAATGTGTGCGAGAAAGAAAATTGCGCAAGGTGCTTCTATTCCCTCATACAGTTGTTTCTCATCCGTATTTAACTCAGTCTTGAAACTTATCGATCGATATTCGTTCGAACGTATTATCCGATCATTATTAACTTTCACATTATAATTCGCAAAATTGAATCTTAATATCGATATTATGTGGCAGTAGATAATCGAGAAACTTCAATAATATTCCTCCGATTTTACAATCGAATTATTGCCACGATATTAGCTACGACAGCTACATGAAACCGGATATGCCAATCAAAATGAAAGCCTGGCGTATTTCCCGTTTGATGAATTCGGTCATGTAATGTAGCCCGAGAACACAAAATAAGTGATATTATTATAGCGGTCTGAATAGCGACGTTCAAGTTGGAAAAATACGCGATATCGTTTCACGTGGCCGTGCAATTGAAGTTGAGCGCACGGGTTTATGGTGCTGCTTGTATAATATGGCATCACATTATACGAGTATACGTGGTCCAAAGGTTTCCATAATAACTACCGCAACGATCGTATGGCAGTGTGGCTGTGGGGTCAGAAACACGATGCAGGGAAACTGTACCTCCGCTCTTTGGCGGAAGAGAACTCTCGAAATAAGAGCATATACAGGAAATGTTGCGGAAGAATAACGGGGAGATCGCGTACGACTAGAGAGAGAGAGAGAGAGAGAGAGAGAGAGAGAGAGAGAGGTCACTTACGTAAACATGCATGTATGTGTTGTATCAATAAGACTTAATAAGGTACAATACGCGAAATCACCATCATCTTCCTGCGCTGTAAACTAACATCGAAATCATGTCGGTTCGTCCTAAAGAGCCTTTTTGAATTCCACGTATCTCCCGCGGCTTCTCTGAATTTTCATTCCCTTCTTGTTCATTATCCCGAGAGACGCCGCGAATACTAACGAATGTTAATCAAGGAAACTTAACTCTTTTCGATATTTCTCAAGCGGACGGTGAAGTCCGAAGGGGAATGTATAAGCTTTTCCCCCTGTTCGTCTGAGCATTAGTCGGTATTCCTCGCGAAAGATGATCGTCGCCTTCGCGATCGTTGCTTAATTTACCTCTCGTATAGCCAGCACGTTAAAACGTTGCCGCGCAAAAGTTTCGCAGGCAAATAATATCTCGAAGAAAGAAAATTTTCAGTCTCGGAAGCATTTCTTACAACCAAGTTTTTAATTACTCGCGGCGGGGTGCGATCGATCACGTGCGCCCCAACTCGGAAACAACGGGATTCCTCGGTCCGCGAGTAAACAATCTCCTATAATTGTATACGGTTTCCTTCGATAAGGCATTCGAGAGGCGAAATGTCGGCTTGGAAATGTATTAGGTTTCCCGACGGGCTCATCGTCTCGTTGCTGGTCCCGGCGCGCAGCTTCCCGATCACAACGAACATGATTACTACTTCTAGTTACTTCGAGAGAAACTTTAAAAGTGCTCTCTGTGCCCCACGAGTTCCTATTTATACTAGTCTGCATTCACAAAAGTTTTCCCGCGCATTTAATGAAGGGCAGAATCGTCAAGGATTTCGCTCGTTGCATTATCAGTTATTCCAGTTTGCTTGATATCAAATAATCCCGAAATGGTATATACAAATTTTGACTTTATATATGTATATCTGGGAGAGAAATATGTATCTCGCTTATTTAAATTTGATTTCCAGTAAAATTTTATGATTCTACCGAACTTCGCGAGACTGACATATCTCGTTAGTTAATTTTCGAGCCTGCAGTTAAATGAGAGTATGCGACTTCAAGAAATCGACGTACATAATATACATAAATGATGCGCCGAGACTAGATTATCGTCGTTTCCCCCTCGCAGCAGGGTGTTCGAAAATTCTATCGCGTCGCACTTCATCTTACGCCGGTCCCTCTTTAAGTTTGGCGCGCCAGGGCAGATGTCGAGTGTCGCGACGAAAGGACGGCCATAAAATCTCGAAAATTTATAATATACACAAGAGTTATTGTATTCGATCGGCGCGTCTTCCAAGAATGTGAAAAGCACTTTGTTGGCTCAATGCTTCGCGGCAGTCCCTTTGTGAATATGAACCGTCTGTGAAAATATTCGTGTAGGTCTTGCAATAGTCATCATAAACTATCAAATAAAGTGCATATCAGAAATGTGGACGCGTTTTCACATTATTGTGATTAAACAATAAAAAATTCATTAATTAATTAAAATGTATGATA
Source organism: Nylanderia fulva (assembly GCF_048542155.1). Lineage (NCBI taxonomy): Eukaryota > Metazoa > Arthropoda > Insecta > Hymenoptera > Formicidae > Nylanderia > Nylanderia fulva. The sequence goes on along the minus strand of NW_028190807.1, from coordinate 4,839,097 downwards.
TATGTGACTTTTTTTAAAGAAGTAAAGATTTTATTATAAAATCTAAAATTATTTCAATATCTTTTAAATGTGAAGAATTTTTATTATGAATAAATTAGAATAAAATTATATGCGAATTACTCGAGTGACAATTAATATTCTGACCAACTATCATTGGCTCAACTTGCAACTCGATTAATCGAACTCTACTTTCTATGGTAATCGAATATCTCTTATAAATTCTTGAAATTATAAAATACGATAGGTACACAACTCCAAACACTCCAAACTGTAAACGAGGTGAAATGTTATAATGTCAGACATCAAGTCGATATATTGCCCAACTTCGAGGCCAAAGGAGAAACAACTTCATCTCGTTAAAAGACACATCTCTCACCTGTATTACAGATTCTCTTTGGCTAGATTTTAAAAAGCCGCTCTGACAGGAAGGCAGCGCGAGAGAATCTTTATTTATGAAACCAAGTTCACACGTCGCTTTACTGAATCCATCATGCCTTTTTGCCAAATATAATAAAAACATCAATTGCACTGATATACAGGGTGTCTGGTAACTAACGGACCAATGATTAAGGGCAGATTCTCTGGCCAATTTGGAGACGATTTTTCCTTAGCAAAAATGTTGAGAAGTCAATAATTTTCGAGTTATAAGCGATTGAAAAAAATGAGTTTTTTGAAAACTAAACGTTTTAGAGTTAAAAGTCTAACGCATAATTACATTCTTCAGTTAATTTCAGGTAGAGTTTACTATAATAAAATTTTAATTTGAGGCTTAGTTATAAAGATACATAATAATAAATAATATTGGAAAGTTGTAAAAAATGATAACCTTTTTCGACATTTTTGCTGAGGAAAAATCGTTCCCAAATTGACCAAAGAATCCATTTGTAATCGTTGGTCCGTTAGTTACCGGACACCCTGTAAACACATTGCAGGGGTAGTTTACGACAATTCTCTCCAGCCTAGTTTAAATTTATTCATTTTAATTTACATTGGCCTGTAAAAAATAAATCTTCCAGAGCGTTTTATTTAAAAATCTGGTAAAGTCTCTAAAAATAAAGGAGCATATAATATAATGTGTTACTCTTTACTCTTTATTACTCTAATTTTACGGATTACGTCTATTTTAAGACTTGTCACAAATGACAAAAAGAGAGATAACGAGTCTCTCACATTTTTATCTCCCTTTTATCGTAATTTTTATATGCACTTTATTAAAGAAAAAAAGTCTGTTCGCAAAAATATAGGTTTAATCTCCAGGAAGATGCCACAAAGCTGCACGTGGGTTCTCACCCATGCATGATACTCGCCGATTAAAATATCCAGAGCACTCGTGCGATCCGTCGATCAAATATGATGTATTGGCGGCACGCCAAACTTCTCCCGCATTACACAGGCGCCCTGTATCGAGCCATACGGACGGACATAGCGGCGATGATTAGGAAGTCACAGTTTCGAAGTACGTGCGTACCATTCGAATGGAAATGATTGAGTTTGATCGAGAGAATTTCCGGGCACTGGGTAAGTAAATCGCTCGGCCATCGGCGAAAAGATTTATCACGAACAATTCTTTCCACGTAGGATGGAGAAACGGCGCGCACCGCACAGAGAAAGAGAGAGAGAGAGAGAGCGAGAGAGAGAGAGAGAGAGAGAGAGAGCAAGTTTCGGGAAGAGCAAAAGTTGCGGACGGGAAACGTGATTTCGTGGTTCCAACGGGAGCAGACTGTTTCGCACGGAGGAATTGCTGGGAAAGGGATGAGAGGGAGAGTCTCGCAAGAGACAAATATAAGAAGCGGAGGGTTCTCGGATATACGCGTATCGACGTATATCGGACGTATCGACAAATGACATCGGTCGTGTGACCAGAAGCAATATCCATCCCCCGATTTATCACGTTACACGATTTTTCAGTCCGGGATAATTAACGTTAACGGTCGCCGCCGGAGTGACGCGCTGTAAAATCCTTGGTGAGGGTAGAAGCACGCTGAAAAAAAAATTTACGAGTGAGCTCATGCTCGACATGTGAAACGATAAAGCTTTCGACGGGGCGCACGGGAACACCGCTGTTGGACACCGTTGACGTAACGACAACAAATAGTACATTGTGTCGGTAATGCATTAACTGCCGGTTCGCGATAGTTATCCCTATCGAACGAAGCTGTAACCGCTGACATATCTCAACGTAAAATTTCACGTGCGATAAAGTGGCGTGGCATTTTTAATCGGCAGAATCGCGCGACGTCATACCGACGTCATTCCCTTATTAAGTTTTCGATTATCCGCAATCGTGGTTTAATACGGTTATTTTTGCGGGATTAGCTCGCGATTGAATGACGGACGGTACGGACACGAGAATTCGAGCGATTGCAGGGGCGAGACGAGGGCTGTCAGTGGCACGTGCTAGATGAGCTTTGCTCTGATTGGTCGTGTCTCTCTTTTCTTCCTGTTTCTCGCCTGGTTTCGCTTTTGCACACGCATCCCCTTTCTTCCTCTCGTCTCCTCTTCTCCCTCTCTCGTTATTTCGTCTCTTTCTATTTGGTTCAGCGCGCCGAGGCAACGGCGAAGATGAACCAACAAACCAAGCTGTAAACGGAAACGAGGCGAAACCGAAACGGATGATGGTCCTGTGACACGAGGCAGCGGTCGGGACGTGTTTGCGAAATAAACAATTTCCATGGACTGGCGAAGAATAACACTCGCTCTGTCACGAGCTCTATCTCCGCGAGAGGCTACCGGACGACGGGTCACACTCTGTTGCTCGAATTTTTGTTGTGGACTCTCTGTAAGCTTCGATACTTTCGCGGAATGTACAATATTTCGACTCCAAACGCAAACGTGTTTCAATATGCAAAATGATTCAAAGTTTTTTTTTTTTAATTTTACAATGTGTAGAAATATATAGTTTCTATTCCTTCTGATAGATTCAGAACAAGATTAATTATATATGTACCAAAAAGATATTAATTTTTTTTCTTTTCAAGAATATCGTACGTGCTGTTTGTAATGCTCGATGATAAATATTTCTTGCATCTCGATGCGTCTCGATCAGCACGTAACTCATCCTCGAAGCCCTTCCTATTTTTCCATCATTGATTGTAAGTCGATGTTTGTTTTTCTTTCTCTTGACAAGTGCACTTGGTCGTTCGTAGAACGCGTTACTGAACCGAGTGAAAGAGCTTTAGAAGTAAGGAAGCATGCGGTCATAGATCACAACCGGAGGAAAAAGGAAAATGAAAGAGGAAAAGAAAAAATAAAAAGGAGAGAAAGCAAGGCTGGATGGAGAACACAGTAACCCAGTCGTACTTGAGTAATTCTCGGCGCCATTATACCGTACTAAATCGTGGGAGACGCTGGCATGGGACACTGAGGAAGATATGCATCTGTGAATCATTTGAGCGGCCGTTACGTCACACGTTTCACGAGAGCACACGTACGCCCAATTTTTATGAATTCTCGGAATGCTCCCGATATTTAACGGCTGGGGGAACAGTCGGCATCCATTTCGAGATTTAATGCACGGGTGCTTAACTTCATTTTTATCATCGAGCGCCATTCCAATGTTACAATAGCGCGATAAGTCGTATTCAGTTATCGCGATTAATCTTGAATGCAGGAATTCTTAATCGATTCCTCTTAATTTTTCATTTTTATAATTGGAATGAAAATTTTCTCAAATATAAATATACACATAGAATTGAAAGGATTAAAGATTCCTGCATTCAAGATTAATTGCAATAACGACTATATACATACTCGTATATAAACACATGCATCCATTATTCAGATGTGTGAATGAAGAAAATAAGACAATAATGCAAATGTAATGTTGAGCATCATTATCGAATGAGATGGCAGATTCAATTAAGAAATTATGAGAATTTTATACCTACATGCGTATTTAAAATATTTATTTAAATATGTAATTGAATAAATTTACAAACATACCACATATTATACCACGTATAAATTGTAAAAAACTTTTTGTTCGTATAAAATTCAAATGAAAAATGTATATCTTCTCTTGAATTAATCAATATAAATTTATTTAATTTATTTATCAATCGAGTTTTATCGGTTAGTTTATTTCCGCCTCTCTTCGTCATCAAAATCACCTACATTTGAATAGAAAAGGGAAGTAGTCAGCGGCGATGGTGGTAGCAGGAGAAAGGAAATCTTCCTTTATCCCTTGATTCGTGACGTCTCTCTATTTATTTGCAATTATAGCCCGTCTAGACTTTATCTCGTGGGAGGACCGGCGCGTTTGTTTAGTTTCGAAGGGAGAGAATCATCTTGATTGACGGGTATTTTCGCAACGCGCCGGCTCTACACGCGGACGCGTCTGCGGGTCATTCTTCTTCTCTCTTTTTCTCTCGCGTACGCGCTAGTACGGAGTTTCTCGAACTGCGACAGAAAAACAAAACGAGGAAAAAAGGACGATGGGGAGACATTGTTCGTTCCGCGGCGGATAAATCTGTCTGGAGTCCGCGGCGGGGCCGCAGATTATGGAAATCCCGAGAAACGGGAACGAGCGCGAACGGACGTGAGACGAAACGACGGACCCCTTCAAAAGCATCTACTCTCTCGGCCCGACTCCGGCACTCGTCGTCGGCATTGTTTGCTCGCGGCGTTGCTTACGATGGTGGCTGTCATCACGTGAGAGAGCTAGTAGCCCTTCGCTCGCTCGCTTGCTCGCGTCACCTTCTCTTTTCCGGCCTTTTCCCTGGCTCGCTTCAGACTCGCCGTTTTTTTCACCGGCTATTGTTTGGAGCACACTTTTCACCAGCGCCCCACGTGTCCTCTGACAATGTCCGATGTAAGAGTGTCACGCGCATGTGGGTGTTACGATAGTACTTTTTCCGTGTGACGCGCGACTCAGAGCGGGTGCGGCAAGTTCTGTTTGCCAACGTGTCGCTTCAATAATTGTGAACGGTATACGGACGTTGTCTCATGGTGCCACGATAAAGGCTGTGCCAGCTGCGGCTATGCACAAGAGCCTATTGAATCTCAAGTGGCACAAGTCCATTTTTTTTTCAACTTTGTAGGAAGCGAAGGCTTGCTGAACGTAATTTATATACGATGTATGGAAATCATCTACCTTATGAAAATGTATCGAGAAAAAAACCACATTTTTTCATATTATACAAAAATGTATTTAAAAAGAAATTTTAAAAAATTCAAGATACTTTCAAATAAGAATGACGTAATTTCTACCGTTACGTGTAAATAATGTTGAACTTATGTCACTTGGGAGCTGAAGAAGGTTCGAATAGCTGATATAATCGAAATTTTAAATTGTTATTCTTATATGCTGTCCAAGAAGTTTTCTTATCTGACTTCGGTCTCTGCATCAAGAATAGGTACGTATCTGAAAATCTCGGTCTAGTTCAACTTGCTTATTTTTTTCAGTTCAGGGGCACCCGAGTAACTCGATAGTTTCAGAATGGTTCGAAACTTTTGTACCCTCTTCCCTAAACTCCCCGTAGACCTGTAGCTTCTATTAAATACAATGATTTGATCTGCCTGGGTAGATACTCCGCATCAGCTTACATATAAAATGAATGTAATATCTTCTTTTTCGGTATAGATTATCAAACATGTTTCGTTAATATTCGTTTTTAGAAATCAACAAAGATAATCAGTAAAATCAGTTTTACAATTTTAATTAGAAAAATTACATTATCGTTATTATTCTTATGTTAATATAATTTAGTTGAAAAAAAAGGAATATTAAAATTATTTTTTACTATTGATTTGTACGATTTCTAGAGAAATATTAACACGAGTCAGTATTCTTACAAATTTTTCATACATTTTTTTATTTCATTTTGATTGTACCTTTTCCTTGACATGTGAAAACAATCAACAATCACGATTTTATCTCAAAGACATTGAAACTAATACTCAAAGAGCTAGAAAGGATGCTTTATCCGCTAACGATGAGCTCTTTGAAAGTGTGGAGTGATATTGGAAGTAGCGACCTCATCGATAGTAAAAGAAAGAATTAGACGTACAGACGGGATCACGTCGCACCAGCGCGGGAATGAAATTCGAAGGGATAGATCAAAGAGTCTTCGTGTCTTGTTGCGAGGTTGCGCGAAAAAATCCCGTTCGTACATTTTTATAGAATTCAATTCGCGCTCTGCTGAATCACATATTATCGTCGCCTGTCTTTTAAATATACCTGTGCGAAATTGAAGAAAATGACAGTTAGTAGCTATAGCGAATTTATTAGCTCTAATTCCTTTTATGTTTCAGTCAAAAGGTAAATCTGCCATCCGCGTACTCCATATATATCGCAAAAATATTTTTTCACAAATTTTGAATTCGTAAAATCTGTGCGAAATTTTTATCAAATTTATATGCAAATATTATTATATAAAATTTCTCTTCTGTATATATATATATATATGTGTGTGTGTACGTAACATATGTTCGTGAAATATATTATAAGGGTTTAATGCATGCCTTTCGAAATCAATAATATGTGTGATTATACTATCGACCATGTTACCTGTCATAACTCGGGGCGCTTTGCATTATAACATCAGTATTGAGTCACGTACCTGAAACAGAAAGAACCAATTTAATTATCACAATGCCACTCGTCGTAATAATCAATTAATCAATCCAACAAAACCAATATGTGTTCAATAAGCAATGACAAAGATATGTACCATGTAATTATTTCACAATAATATACGAATCAGTAATGTTAAAAACAGCCTAAGCTCAAGTTTTGCAATTTTTCAACTGGTTTAAAAAATATAAATTTCTATCGCGCACGCGCGATTTTCATAAAATCGATAGTTTTTATTCGATATGTCTCTGAAATCGCTGATTCAATTCAATGATGGATTTAGCGAGAGAAAAGATATCACGGGTGAAAAAATAAAATCCTACCGGGACTCGATACAATAAGAAGAGCTTTACGCGACATACTGTTTGATTCGTTAGCGAAACGCTACGTAGCGGAAAAAATTACTGACGCTCCAATAGGTTCCCAATGATAAAGCCCCTCCTTCACGGGATTACGAATTCACATCCCGTATGCCTTATTTCGTCGGGAGGCTCGAAATTAGTTTTATCCGCGATATATATATATATATATATATATATATATATATATATGCAGGTGCGGCGGCACGCTCTGTCTTCCTCCCTTTACCGAAAGAAGGGTGCACACGTGATACTGAAAAGTAATCTGCCACGGAGATTGGTAATGGTTTCGTACTGCGCACTCGGCACACGCGGATTCGTATGATGCCGCATTGTTAGGTACGCGATAGCTACGTACAGTTGCAGCTGCAGTCGCCATTGCAGGAACGGCTGGATCCGTTTGCGGACTACTACTAGATACAAAAACGAAATGGAATGCGAGCGATATGACTCGGCGTTTCGTTCCCGACGACTACGACGCCAGACAACGACGAGGACGAAGACGACGGCAACGATGATGAGGACCCAGAGGACACAATGGCGGAGTACTCTGTACTCGCGTGATCCGCGGGACAATGTACAACCACCGTTTAGCATTTAGCATTTAACGACCCGTTGCACGCAAAGACCCGGGCTATCCGCGCTAGTAATCGAGACAGTCCCCCAGACGAGAATTAAATCCCTAGGACTTTCAGTTTGACAAGTGTGTCTGGGTGTGACGATGTTTCCTAAAGCTTTCTAGATGATATTCCGAATAACTCATCTGATATAATAAAAAAAAAAAAAAAAAATGAGAAAAAAGCTCAATGTCGTATGTAAATGCGATCATTATATTATTTTAATATAATTCAGCTGAATAGATAATTTAAAAAAGGAATTACATTATGCATTGATTCAATTTCCTTCTAAATGCAACTTTTACACAATTATTGGACATGTTCTTTATCTAATCAAATACGTCTTTATAATTGAAAAATAGTTCGTAATCAATAAATTAAAAAAAAACTCATTCTTATTGTTAGAAATAAAATAAAAAGTTTGCGAGCATAAAAGTATCGCACAACCTCTCGTTTAATTCTTAATCAATATTTGTAATTTAATTCAATATACATTTAAGCAGGCGCCGTGCAATGCGGCACGAAGCGTAAGACAAAATCCTCGAGTAAATACTTTCGAGAATAAGCACAAAGGCGTTAGTACTTTTGTCGAGCTAGCTCATCAAGAGGATTATACAGCTCCCCTGATATCCTCTCAGACACTGTAAATGCAATCCGTCAACCCTTGCGTTACCATCGAGTGACGGCTCAGTCCCTCGTGGATTAATGCCTCGAGAATCGTGAATCACTTGTAAAAATTACTCTGTATTGACAAATCCTGCGGTCAGAATTCGATGAATGGAAGAATTTGAGCATTTCAAAGGATTATTGATGAATAACGCAACTTTCTTTAGCATTCGGAAGCAGAGAGCGATGCTAAAATCAGGTTTTTTTCCGCATATAAAGAACAGTTTTGCGAAATATGCATTCGTGAATAAAATCTGAAGATAAAGAATCCGCGATTTAGTCATACATGTGCGCAAGAGACTTAAAACTTGAACTCGTATTTTCAAACATATTACAATATATCCTAAGCTACTTGCAACCCGCACACGACATGTCGTTTTATGCGCTAAGTGACCTGAATATACGATGATGTACATTGCGACATTTAAATGATTCATTATCATCCGCTCCGCAAATATCTTTCTGTCTGGGAGATTACCATCAATGTCACCGGTAATGGCAAAGCGACGTGTGCAGGGCTCGCAGAAACACCACAAATTACTGCGAGCAGTACGTCTACCCAGATAACGTTCACAGAGGCTGCGCGCCTCGGAATAGTGCACAGAGGGAGACGGAGAACGATGATAGGTAGTGCTTTGTGCTAATCTTAATACCATGAGAGGGCGCGAAAGGCCGGAGAAGGAGAGAAACCAGGCGAAGAGACGAGACTGACGGAGGATAGGATGAACATAGAGTAGAACAAAGATAGACTATATCGCGCAGCTACTTCGGATCACTCAGCAAACCCTCTCCTTCCAACCTCCCTTTTCCATCTATCCGGCACTCAGTGCATACGGGACCCTAACCACGATCTGCCATTTCGTCGTGGTTTGATCTTTTGCCACCCTCTTCCCCCTCAACCCCTCTCTCCCTCTACCCCCCTCCTTTTCTATTTCAGCTTGTGTTCACCTCTCACCTGGCCCCTCTTACCTACTGCCTATAACCACGTTTTGCGTTCCTTGGTTCTCTGGCAGAAGGTATTCCAGTATTTGAGTAATGAGGCGAAGCTTCCACGTGCTAATCCAGACCTCTATCCTCGTCGGCGGCGGTGGCGGCCGCGTGGGCTCGCGAATATCGCGGTAACATCAAAACCATGCGCCCGTAGAGACGGATCCGTGGCTGTAGATAGAGCAACAGATATCTTCGTCCGGAGGATTCCCGGGAATCTAATCCGCAACCGGGAATTCTGGTCCCTCGCAATTTGCTGTGATTCGCCGTAATGCATAGGCGCCAGCCAGCCTCGCCTCGGCGCGTTTATTTTGTTCCGAATCTTCGGTCGGCCTTGACGTTAAGAGCGGGCGCGAGCGCGAGCGCGAGCGCTCTACTACGTTCGCTGGATAATCCGTCTCGTATTTGCCGGGAAACGAAAATGAGGGAGATATAATGCGCGGAATGCGTATAGAACGATAACGTCTCTCTTTTGTTCTATAGCAGTCGAAAGATATTACGAGCGCGAACGGTAAGAAGACTTTAATGGAGTTAATTTTCCTAATGGAGTTCTCGTAAAGTTTATGAGGCTCGATTAGCGTTAAAATGATTTTAAGCAAAATTATTGTACCTTGAACTTCGATTATATCCTGGTTATATATTCGACTATCGAAATGTATAATAACGAGAGAAAGAATTTCGTGTTACATTCTTTTGTGACAAATAAATTTTGTAGAAAAATAATCGGAATTCAATCATAATCGATAAAATTATATCGCGTTCCACGATATTCGACCCGCGATATTCATTTCGCTAGCTGTATATAAACTTTTCACGACACTCTTTTTTAATCTCCTCGCATAACCGTTACTCGCACGAATGCTGCACAATGCCCTTCGATTAACGTAGGCTTTAGATGCATCTCGCGAGAGCGGTGCTCTTCTTCTCTAACCCGGCGATTTAACATATCTGTCCCGAGGGAGTGGCCTGGATCTCTGTGACAATAAGCATCGGGTATATCCGACTGCTCTCCAGCGATTCGGCCTCGTTCATTACGGCCGGTTTGTTTATCTTTGCATCTGTCCGACCCGGTGAGCCCTTAATAACCCTCGAGTACCTTCGCTCGCTCCCTCTCGTGTCCCGGACGAAACCCCTTGAACCCTCGCGATCCCGAATTCAGCAGAGTTAACCTCATGGAAAATGCAGTATAATCGGCACTTGCGATGGCGATTGCAGTGCATGGCGTCGTCGCAGCGCGACCTGTGGTCCGCGTCTAATGGTTGCTGGAATAAGGGCCGGAAGGGGACGTAAGAAGGGCGGCGGTGCGGAAAGGGAGGCCGGTTAGTGCGAGACGCGACAAAGTTGGTTCTGAAATCCAATTAATTCAACCCCGGTCGTAGACAATGCCGTCGCCATCTTGATTTGGAAATCTAATTTACTCGCTCTTTATTTATGATAACGCCCCGGCACTCAACGTACGTCGCGGCGGGTATAAGGGTTCGACAAAGGATTGAAGATGATAGGAAGAGAAGCCGTCACATTCAGCTCGGCAGCTCGACGATGCCAGACGCACCTCTCCCCCCAGGCTTCGCTGATTCGTTTTGCGCGTGCCGTTATCCAAGCGACAATGCTGCGGTTCGCCAGGCTCGATATTTGTCCTTGAAACACGGCGGATCTGTCCGCAAGCCGCAATCACGATCGCGATCTCTCGGTTTCGCCGAAGCAATTTGCGAATCTCTGCGTGAGCGCGCGTTTCTCGCGACGAGAAATTAATCGGTGTCGGTGTACCGAGATACTTTTGTCGTTTAATTACTCTGACTAAAGAGAGAGAGAGAGCGAGAGCGTCTTAATTAATTTCGCAGCTCAGAAGTGACGTTAGTGTCTGGCTAACTTATCGGGGAACAGAACACGCGGGGTCCGACAATAAAGAAGATTTGTGGTCTATAAAACACTCGAAATGACCCAATCGATGCGCAATCGCATTATTCGCCCTTTCGCCCCGTTTTATCTCCTCTGATTCGCTGCGTGGCGTGATCGCTCCGAGCGATCAACGATTAGATCTTATTAGGAACCAAAGCCAACACATACAAGCGTATTGACATGTCGAACTGCGGAATTTTCTGACCGGGAGGGTTGACCGATCGTTGCCGATTACGCGATAAATGCACTCTTTCATGAAAGGCGTGTCTGCCTGCGTAGGGTGAAGATTGGGCACGATCCCTCTTGCCGATATATATATATATATATATATATATATATATATATATATATTGCATTGTCACTGCTGATGAAATTACTTTTTTTACGATAAGTGCTTCTTCTATATAAACATAAATATATTTTATATATAATCATGCTGTGTAACGTAAATCTCTTGTAAATTTATTTTATTCCTAGAGATGTTTTATTTATTTCTAAAAACTTTGAATTAAAAAAAATACGATATCACTTCTATTGTTTTGTTCATATTCTTCTTTTATGAATATTAAAATATCGAACAATACTGGAGTTTTATAGCACTTGCTCGTGACAACGGACAATATAAAGAGATTATGCGTTGTCGAATTCACGCGACAAAAAACAAATTTGCTACGGGTCAACTCGAGGGAAGATAAAGCGAGACAGATCCGCCAATCATTTACATTTTCACCCTCTCGTTACTTTTTACGATCAAATGGCGAGGTCAGTTTGACCTCGGAAAATCCGATGCGTATATAGTCTTCAGGGTTCTTAACTCCGTGTCGAGAGGTAGAAGGCTTTCATGGTGAATCGGTCCGTGAGCGAGGCGAGATACTAGCTCCGCTCCTACGGATGGTCAGACGAGTTTAATCTCTTTCGGATTAATCATAAGCCCTCGCCGATCTTCGCTGGTGCCGTCTAGATAGATAAAGACCACAGGAGGTCTGAAGCAGGTACGCCTGACGCGGCGCCGAGGGAGAAGGAATAGATAGTGGGAAAAGATAGATAGCAGGAACGAAAGAGAGAGAGACAGAGAAAGCAGAAGCGAGAAGAGTTGAAGGAAGAAACCGAAGAAGGAAGAGACAGTGGCAGATGGTAGCGGTGGACGTGGAAGAGATGGTACTGCCGGTAGTGGTGGTGGTAGTTCGAGGAGAGGAGACGCTTCCGGGAGCCAAGAAGTACTTTCAACCACTTGCGTTCAATTACTAGTGCCGAGGTTATGGCGGCCTTCTCGTGTTGAGGCCGTATATAGGAGTGGTCCGTTCTTCCTCTCCACTCCACGGCGCTTACAGTCCGTTTCTCTTTGTTTTCCTCTCTCTCTCTCTCTGTGTCTCTTTTTCACTCGCCTCGACTCTCCTCGCGTCTTCGGCGCTGGTCTATACTCTGGCCTCTCCTTTTGTCCACGTTCTATCCGACTATTGCGTTCGAGGTATCGTTGGGGGAGCTGTCCAAGTTTGCTCGAGACTGCGCGCCATTTGAAGCACATCTAATTGACCAGGTCTTAATGAAAATGATCTCTTGGGCTACTTTAGTGGCTACCAAGTCGCGTTCCTTCTATTACCGCGCTGAATTTACGATGGCATACGCGACATGGACCGTTCACGTTGACGTGTCGTCTCCACTAAGCGACTGTACCGATCTTTAGTTGTTTCTCTAATGTCTCGTAGTAGAATGCAGGCGGAATACTTTGCCCACAATCGCCATATAATGATCGTGCAAAGATCGTGACATGCATGCATGGATTTGCGGATATTCAGAAAAATTCAAACATTGAAATATTTTTTCTAACTTTGTTACCTTCGAATTTTTATCTGTTTTCGGAAACGCTTGCATTTATAGAATTTTCACATTTAAATGTGATTTATAACAATTATACATTTATCTTTTGTATATAATAGGTCTATCTTTTTGGCTTATTTGAAAGAGCCTGTCATTCTATAGATATATTAAAAAAAACATTGTTTTATAATATTACGTGATTAATATCAATTAAATAACAGAGAAATAATATTAAAAAACATAATACCCATCCGTTTGTTGAAATTATATAGAATCCAACACGATTAATTTTTACAATAGCAAATGACACGATGTGATAAAATCCGTAAGTTTAGCAGTTGAATGAAAAACAAAGAAAAGATTAAATATTGGTTTCATTGTTCAATTAAAAAGTAAGCTTCAGAGTTTCCTGACGATAAGAATTAATTAAACAGCAGCAAGCACTTCATTATCTGACGCAACAATCGTAAAGTATTAAAGCCCGTTTCGTTGGCGCAAAGACTCGTTCTGCTGGAATGTTATCAGTCTGAGAAAGCCCCTTTAATTGTTCGAGGAAAATATTTAATAAAGCGCGCAGGAAAAACGACACTCGGGTAAGATCGCGTTCCTACGAATCGTTGCTAAACATCAGGGAATTCACAAATACCGGGCACAGAAAACCCTCTGTAAGCTCACACCGTCGCGTCGCGTCGAACGCAAGGTTCAGATTCGATCGGCCGGACAAAATATACCTGCTCGTTTGAAATCTGAGCGTGTCGCCTGCCAGAATGATTTGGGCGTGGGGTTTCCGCGCGGGATAAACCCGAGGGTCTGAATTTAGATTGTCGCGCAGCAGGAAATGTCACGAATTACAATAATTATACGAACGTCTAATAAGTGGTTTCTTCCACCCGAATTACAACTCCGACCGCATCGCGAGCACCTGCAAAACTGCCGGTAGAGTCACCGGCTTTTCTTTCTGTGATCGCAATCATCGGCGACCGTAAATTAGACCTTACGACGCGCCCTTAATGAGGCTCGATGCTTGCGTCGCGTATATATAATTTATCTTCTTCGGATATTGTACAGACTCTGAATTATCTAAATTATAAGGTTTATTTTTCGATGGTCGAAAAGTCATTTTAGAATGTTCGATACAAAAAATGCCTCTCTCTTTGAAATTCTGTCTACAAAAGATTATTTTTAAACTCGTTATTTAAATAAAAATTTTATAAAAAATTTATATACATATATAGCGTATGATTGTACATTTTTTTAAAACATGAAAATAGTACATTATTGAAAAAATGTATAAAACACTATAATATATTAAGAGTATTAAAATTATTGTAAATATATAAATGCATAGTGGTTATTAAAATATTATTTGTGGTTTTAAACTGTAATTTTTTTACAGCTGTGCGCATTTAAAACATTTTCCAGTTATTCATATATGCGCATCTGTCATCTGACATGCGAACAATCTGCATGAAGTGGACAGGATGTCGAGTGATAAAAGAATATTAAGGTTAATGGTCATATACGACATATTTCTCGGTAGTTAGTTCTCGCAAATCCTCTAATTAGGGTTCCTCGGCGACGCCTCTTCGGAAAGCAATTTCTTGCGTCGCGAAATCAACGAAGAGGCGGAAGGTGCGGCTAGGTGATGCGTAACGAAGATAGTAAGAGGCAGGAAGAAGAGCAAAGGAGAAGGAGAAAGGACGAGGAAAAGGAAGTGGAGCGAGTGTGAGAAACATCGGGAGAACGAGGGAAAACGGAGAGGAAGCATCAGGCGGCAATCACCGGGGCGTGGGTTCTGGCCCTCCCACGAGACTGCAACGTCCAGTCTGTCATTCATTCGGATTAATCTCTTGAATGTTTCACCGACTATCATGCACACCATAAAACTTGCCGCTTTATAACCACGCCGCAAATAATAAAACACTCGAATAAACTCGGCGGACCTGTCGTGCAGCGAATCTGACTGCAACGAACAAAATCAGCGAGCGAGCCGTATAACGTCGTCGTCATTCGGTATCGTTAGGAGAAAGAGAGAGAACGTCATATTTTACGGTTCGTTACTAAAATATCGCTAGCGTCGTTTGCGATATAGAGCGTATAACAGTTAATGGCACGTGATGTCGAATAAAATTACGCGAAGAAACTGTACGATGCACTTGAATCTGAATTTAAGTAAATCTGCAGTTAATATGCAGATATTAAAATTCATTATCAAGTTGTTTTCATATAAGTACACTGTTATAAATTACTGTAAAATATATAAAAAAATATTCACAATCAAAAGATTCTCTTTTACACAATTACTCTTAAAGTATATATTATCTGATATAATAGGTGTATCGTCTGAATAATCGTGATGAATTTTTTTGAAAACAAAGTCTTGTATGTATAAAAAAAATGTCATTCTACATTTTTGACTTGCATTAATATACATGAGAAATTATCTTCATTTCTACTCGCTCCACGATACAATTTATATAATTAAACATTTCAAACATGATTTGGGCAAGATAATAATTGTGAAATGTAGGAATTTAAGCAAGAAATAAGGAGTTCTTTATTCGCCAATCATAGCGGTATATAATGAAAAATAAAAGTGATCTTCCCTCCCTTTGGCGAGTGTGCTTTCGATCGTGTGCAATTTAGAGAAATTAATTGGAATGATTCAGTTGACTTGCTGAAGCCGCCGTCATGCTGACTCTCGAGTAACGGAACTCCACACTCTGCAACGGCAGCATCCCTATCGTGTTATAAATCAACTCCTCTGACATGGCTACTTTGACCCTCGCATGGCGCGAGGGTGCCAATGCACTCCAAAACAATTTGTATTTACGAGTTTCGTTCGCGCTACCCCCCGAGTCCGGTAATCCCACGCAGAATTCATGAAAAATCCCGCGAATTGTCTCGACAGTGGAGTAACGTGATTAATTTGGCATTTTAAGCAGACATTGTGCGAGATAGCGAATGTGCAAAATACGCCATTCATTTTATTTCTTGGCATTAAAATTGGAACATTCCACAATGAATGCGTTAACTGGAAATGTTGATTTAAAAAAATGTTACAAATTTACTAAAATATGTAAATATTTTTTTTCAATTTTGTATATTTGCATTAATATTACATGAATGTTATCTATAAATATTGTATAAGATCATACATGATAAACACTACAGAAAATAATGTTAGATGTACATTTAATTTAAAATATAAATAAACAGAATTTCCTACCAATATTATTTATACATAATCATGCAAAAATATGAGAGAGGTATTAAGTTGATGTTTCATAAAGTTTTCACAAGAAGTGCATAATGAGAAAAGCTTTTCGTTCTCCTCATAATAGATTTATATATATACATTCGAGAGAAAATAATGTTCTCGAAATCTACGCCCTATTTGCGACCTTACTAAAGGCAAGTAGATCTGCACGTGGCAATAAAACTAGAGTCGATGACATGAATAATATAGCGTAAGATATAAAACTGGCGACAAGCCGACGCAAAAGCAAGCCGGCAGGCAAATAATAAATTTTTTAAACACTATGGTCGTGTTTATGGATGAAGCATGACATTTCGATCTTATTTGGTCTTCGTTGTCAATATAGTGATCTTTAAAAGAGAAAATTTTATATATCTAACCTTTATATGGTGAAACAGAAAAAGATATCAATTCAATTCAATAATTTTGTATATTTAATATAAAATATTTATATAAGAGTTTTAACAAGGCTCTGTAATATAAATATAAATTTAACGTATAAGACGGGCAACAAGAGCCAAATCGCGGATGACAATGCGTTATCCTAACAAAACTAACTAATTTTTCGTTAGAATTAAATACCGGTGCACAAGGCACCAAATTTTTACTTGGACACGGCCAAGATTTTAAATATGAAATAATCTCATATTTTGAGATTTAATTTCAATACCCCTTTTTAACGCATTGTCATCCGCGATTTGGCTCTTGTTGCCCGTCTTATACGTTAAATAAAATATTTACTTTTTAAATATATGTATATGGTGTATATAGGTATAATTTCTTCATATAATATTAATCTATCAAATAAAGCGTTAAAGTTACATTAAGAATTTTGATTAGAACGCAATGTTTTAAAGGACGATTTCGGAGTTTTTAAAGATACGGTCGTTGAGCGTTAAGTTATTACTCGAGTTTACAAAGTAAGTGAATTTTAATTCCTCCAAAGTTCGAACGAGGTCACGAGGGAATACGATGAATTAGTTCGTAATGAACATTCGATAACTTTAGTATCCGCTATAAAAAGTCATAGTGTTGATATTAAGTATAATACAATCATATGGTGCCAGAAAGAGGCAGTCACATACATATATTTTTAAGTTTATACAAAAGTCCGCGCATTATAAATATTTTATACACTTTTCCATAACAATTTAGTTGTATTTTTAGTTGTATTTTTTGTTTGTAAAGTTTGTAAAAAAAAAAAAAAGATTATAAAAAAATAAACGTAGAAAGCTAAAACACAGTTATGGATGCGCGCAGATATATATCCTATATACATGAAAGAAAATAATAAAAAAATTTAATTTTGTTTATAAAAGTAAAAAAATATATATAACAAATTATTTTCTTGTTTCGCCAATGCAAGTGTAATTACGATTCTCCATCCGCCACAAGTATGCACGCAATATTTGTAAGCTATAAACTTATTATTATATAAATGTACGGATCGTTGCATATATATATACATATAATTCTGAACATTAGATCTCAGTGTAAACAGATCGACCTTGTCTCCACCTTCGGCAGCCAAATGTACAAACAAGATTTTAAGTCTACCTGTTGAAGCAGCCGGCATACAAAGCGTGGCTTTAGGGTTTCGGCTACATTTTATACTTCATGCACTCTCCCAAATTGCACATCGCATTTAGCAACGTGGCGTACATCTCAAAGATTCTCAAGTGCAACAGGGCGTGCACGGGAAAAATATTATTTCCTAAAAACAGGGCCTGCTTTGTGAACGAGACAGTTTGTAGTGCGTCTGTCAGAGAGCAGATGTTAGGGACACACGAGTGGCGTTGAATCATAGATTTCTAGATTACAGGGTGACCAGGGAAAGCGGAAAAGGACTTCGTTGAAACGCGAGAGGAGAATAAGAAGGAGAGGGTGCGAGCTGGTGTGAGCGAAATGAGAGGGAGAGACGGATGCGGAGCTAAAGCGAGAGGAACAGAGCGTTGATTTAGCTGGGTCTGTTGCTGACGAGTCGACTCTGTAATTTTGTTACTTCATTTTTCCCGAGGAATGAAATCGCTGGTTGAAGTGGAGGCGCAGGAAGAAGGCGTCGGGAATGCTCTAGATTTGTTCGAACGATCGCCGAGCAAAGGAAATATAGAACATTCAATTGAAACGACAGTGGCGTACCGTTTTTCCTCTCAGCCAGCGGCAAATTGACATTTCGAAGCTGCGCCAGCTTTTTATAATGATTTGTTTTAGCAGTGCGCGCGTATATTTGCGCTTTCGGCGAAATTAACGTGATGATACGCGAGATGCGAATTAGTTTTGCGCTAAATGTATCTTTCGTTTCGGTATCCTCTCGTCAGCGTCGCAGTTTTCCGGCTTTTCCTCGCTTCAAATTAATGTTGATTAATAAAATATAATTGGATAGCGACAAACGCCGCAGTAAACCGCCATCCACGTATACTTTACGTATAAACGAGATTTCACGTCATGGAACATATATGTATATACATATGTGTGTATATATAAACCCATAAATTTTTTAATAAAATTTATCTCTGACGGTAAAGAGTGACATGGAGCAGCCAGTTTTTATTCTATTAATTATTGGAATACCTGAACACACCGGACGATTTTATCTGTGTACCTACCAGAAATTTCAGCTAGCAAGCGTTTCGATACCAGCATATGGCACTTTGCTGATTGCAAAAGACCACAATGGTAAACCAGCGTGACTTTTGTCAGAATCGAGTCGTATTACAAAAGTTTCGCGAGAAAATTGAAATATACTTATAGCAGTAACAATAAAATTCTTTTAAGAAATGTAATTCCGTGTGATATACACATCGAGGGAGAGATCAATATTTTTCATTAATTTTTATATCACGCGAGGTATAAGGATCCTATCGTATTTTAAATCTCTTGTTTCTCATAGAGTTGCAACTTTGTTTTTTTCCCCTCGTTTATTTCATTGAAATTATTTCAGCCGACGACGGTTCATAAATAGTATGAAGAGTGTCGAGTTTCTTTCGCGTTCTTTCGACATGGCGCGTCAGACTGAATTTTTAAGCTAGCCTCTTATTTTCAGTCACGGCGATTAATTTTCAGCTCCGAACGAGCTGATGAACGATGGAACGAGCGTAGTATGGCAACGAGAAGGATAGCGCGGAAAGAGGAAAGAACGATGACAGCAGCACTTTGATGTCACGAAACTCGATTAAAAATCTCCACTCCCCTCGCAATGGATTACAGACGCGTACGCATGTCGGAAGGGGTTTTGGATGAAGTTTATTTCTTCGCGTGTTCGCGATGCGTCAGAAATATTTGAATTTATTATGCATATTATGTCTTTTTCCGCACGTCAGTGATAATAATGGAACGGAAAGGATGATTCTTTAAGAATAGCTTATTCAGCGTATAAATTATATTAATAAAATGATTATACTTTGTTAAAGATAATAATTTAAAAAATTTTCAAATCAATCTAAAAATATAATGATAAATTATTAAATTAAGGCCATGTGTAACGAGCAATACGATATTATTTTATTATTTAGAGGAAAATTCTTAATTTGAAATAATAATTACACAAACGTTTCGAGCTCTACTTGCTCCTCTTCAGTGCGCAAAAAAATAGTGATAATAAATAACGATAATAAATAAATACATAAAATTCTAATAAAAAATCCGCAATACATGGTCAATATAAGTTATATAGTTAAGTCATAGTTAAAACGCAAAATATATTTACAATGAATTGAAACCATTAAAATAGTTCAACAAAGTAAGAACCCAATTAGAAGCAGAATGATTCGTCCGGTTATTCATAAAATATTTTAGAATTATTAATAAAAACTCGGAGTGACACTTATACATTACTCCATACGAACCACTTATCGTTATTTGACGAAAGTCCCTCGATCTGGCAATGATTATGTCCATCCTCTCCAAATAATTTGATATTTGTTAACTGAATTTAAAGAATTTATTCAATTGTAAAATAGGATTCCACTAATGTGTATGTAAAAAAGATTAAAAATTACAAATTAAACTAAATACTAAAATATTGAACCTTTATGCTTACAAATTGTTCCGAATAACTTGAGATGACGATGCTTCCAATTGTTGTTGGCCTTATTGTTAGTACTTGACTGTTGTCTAGTCTTTTAAAAAGTCGAATAAATAGGTGTCAGATCTCACAAAATAAACATTTACATAAGTCTAAAAATTCGATATTTCTTCTAGAATGTCGAAATACGCGTTGTTAAGTAATTCGGTGTCTGTGTTATTATTTATACCATGCCTTTGTTCCTTGATGTGTATCATTTCCGAGATAAGTCTTTTATAATAATTAGATTCAATATCAAGTATTTTAACGTTATCCCAATCAAAAGCATGTTTTTTATCTATAATATGTTCAGAGACCACAGAATGCTTGGAGGAATCAAATTTAATATTATTCATATGCTCTTTTAGTCTAGTGCGTAATTTTCTTTTGGTTTGCCCAACATACGAAGCTTCACAATCCTTACAATTAATTTTGTAGACAACATTATTATTATTGTTATGCACGTTTTTGTCCTTGTGGACTTTAATTAATTTGTTAAGATTATTTAGACTAAAAATATATATTTTTTAAAATTATATTTTATAATGTTTAAAGATAAAAGTACGTAAATATACTGATAATGTGAGAAAATATTCAATTAATTAAGTCAATTTAAAAAAATTACAGTTTAACATAACAAAACTGTTTGCAATTAATACGAGATTAAGCGATGATATCGCTTATTATAATTTTTCAATCATGCGCAATTTATTTGAGGGATTTCATCGGTATAATTTTTATGACAAAATATACGGCGATTATAAAACGTATGAAGCATTGCCATTGTACATAATGAATGAAAAATACTCTCGCGCCGCTACATACTGGCATGAAAGCGAAGCGTAGCTCGCGAGTGAAGGTACAACAAACGAGCGACCGGCTTCTGTTGGAATAATAGAGAAGCAAAACCTCGTAATTCTGGTCAATGTTATCTCTCAAAGCTTTGTTCTACGGCCGTAGAACGCCCAAACTCATTTTCATAATTACGTTTTATAATGTATAACTTTTTTTCAGCTACATTTCTGCCTTTGCGGCTTGCGCCGCGAGACCTGTTATTGTCGCGAGCGTTTAAACATTTTTCATTATTAAAAGTTTTACCCGGCGCTTATATTACAGACAACGTATCATTTTTTCATGATATTTCTATTTGTAAGATTAATTCTAAATTTGTGCCTCGTTGCTGTGTATGTACATATGTACATAGCGGCGTACTGTGCAAATTACGCCGGACACTTTAAAACTGTTACGTTGACAACTCTCACGCGCATACGCGATGTGTTTTACCTACCTACATACGCGACATGTATGGGACATATGGGTGATTTACTTTTCATGCGTACAAGATCGATAAAAAATTGAAGCGCATGTATGTATCCACTTCCTTTATCGGGTGCTCTCCAGTTGCACCCTTCGCAAGGTACATTTACATAAATTTAAATCGCGTTATATAAGACATCCGTGCGCGAGCGAAATCGACGTTGACTGATGGGCGCGATATATTATTTTAACGTTCCGCCGCCGTCATGACTATAGAGCAACGCGGCGCGGGAATAATTTCTTTAGACAAAATTATCAAAGTGATTACTAACCAAGTAAATGATTAACGAGCCGGCGTTCTCGACAGTCGCGACTGCAATTAACGAAAAAAGCAAAAAGCGACTAAAACAGCGACTGTAAATTGACGTTTGACGATCCTCACGATGGCGTTTCGATACGCTATCAACGTCGGCAATTTCGTACATACGCGCTTCTATTTATATACGGGACTTTTTTTCGAGAATTATTTTTACCGTAGCTCTGATGTGCTTCTCTGAAAAAATCTTCGACATAGCAGATAGATGCCGGAAAATGATTTGTACTGGGCAACGGGGATGACACGCGAATCATGCATTAGGGCTGAGTTTATATGTAAACAGCGGTAGGAGGTGGCAGATCGATGCCGGTGTTGGCGGAGGAAGTGAGGGAAATGGAGTTGTCGGGTGTGTTCTAACAAAACTGGCCCGGAACTACTTTCAACCGGGAACTTCGGTGGCCACCGGAAAGATTGGCTTTTACGCGTTCATTGCGAGAACTGTTTGTGCTGATTGTGAGAAAATAAGTCTCGAGTTTGCGCAGAAGTTTTCGAGTACGCGTCCCTCGGTCGCCAATTCGTCTCTGGAAAGAAAATCTACTTGATTATCCGAATAAAGAGTCATGCGTTTCGTTTACTCTACTCGATACGTTTCGCGTGACAGAATGATAACTTTTATAAATCGTAAAAAATATATTTTTTATCATTTATATAAAAAACTGTATATTGATCATATTATTATTGAGTTTTAATAAGGCGTGATATTTAAAGGAAGGAGAATTTTTTTAATTGGTTATAACGTTGTGTTTTCTTTTATGTATAGACTTAGTCCCGCGCATAATATAATTACGTACACGAGATAAAATTATTATCCGCATCGATAATTTCCGATTTATCTAGTTAAATATCCGCACAAAATCGCGCCATTATTAATATTGAATCTCGTCTGGGCGTATTAAACGTAACGGGACAATACAATCAATATCAGTCCGCCGTAAAGTGAAATTCAAGTACAATAAAATCAAAATCTCGTAGATTCCACGATGCATCACGACCGTAGGCGAACGCATCAGTGCCGAATCGAGAGGATCGAATCTCTCATGAGTTTCCGTCTTTTCTTCTCTTCTCTTCGCTTTTCGTTTTTCTGGCCGGCGTCGTCGCTCGACATTTCCCAATTCGAGTTCGGCTGGACGTGAAAATCTCTGCACGGTCAGTTTATTTTAGACGCGACGGAGTATCGGGGAAGATGTGAGAGGCGGGTGAAGTGGAAGGGTGGCGGAAGAGAGGGAACGAGAGGAGAGAAAGGGTGAGGGATGACGTCGAGGGCACAAGCAATTTTACGGACAACACAGTCTCTCCGTGGTCGTACCAACTGTGTTGGTGCCCAAAGCCGCGCTACCAGGGTGGAAGAGGGTGGTAAAAGGCTGCACAACTACCCCATACAACGCACTTACCCGAACCCGCCTTCTCTCTCTCTCTCTCTCTCTCTCTCTCTCTCTCTCTCTTCCTCCCTTTCTCTATCTTTCTCTCTCGTCGCGCGCGCTTGCATCAAGCTCGATACGTCCTGACAGCAACGGTTAAAGGCATCGACGCGTTAACACGCACACATTTATAACAATTACGGCAAAGACAAACATATTTTGAATAAGGTTTTAATACGCCTCCGCGGTATCACTTTGGATAAGGGAGACGTCGGCGATTGTCATTGTTGACGCTTTTCAAAGAGATTCACATATTTGACATCGAAGTCGTTAAAGTACTCGACATCGTCGCTTACGCGCGCGCAGTTTTATTTCAAATACAAACTCCAATATTGATATTTTTGCCGAAAGCATATAGCGTTGTTTAATTTAAATTTATGTTAGCTTGTTCCAAGCACATTATTCGCAATCAGAAAAGTGAAGTATTTATTTTAACGTAAAATAAATAAAAAATGTGCTTGAAATAATGAAAGATTAGTTTAGCATTACAAGGACGTATTGAAATGATAATCGTATGTCGTTGTTAGGGTTCGTACATTAAAGAGCTATTGGCTAAGCGTGGTATTGTTACTTTTTGACCGATAATGACGCGCACTTACACGTAATAGCGCAATCTCTCTCACAGCTGTCGAGGGCACGAAACGCGATACAATAATGGTCGCGATACAATACTGCGACTTATCGAAAATATAACTGTAACAAAAATGATTAGCTGTTGCATTGTTCCGTTCTGAGTGTCGTTCAACTCCGTATCCAGGATTGTCCGATTAATGCGTCGTCATTGTGAGCGTATACCGCAAAACATGAATGCGGCGGTCTTTTTCAATCTGACTCTTTCGAATTTTGTTTGTTCTCTCAACAAATTAGTTTAGATATTATTTTAGAAATAAATATGCAAATAGAGGGGGCAACAAACACATTTATAAGTAGTATTTGCTTATACTTAACGTGTATTTATATTATTAACCAAAATAGCAAACTAGGTATAATTACATATATATTGACTTTTAATAAAATCAAATATTTATACATTTATTTAATCATAGATAATTATATTTCATATAAGTAATATGAGCCGATGTATATATAAAATGTATCGTATAATTGCATTATTTATAACATACGAGAGATATATTCGTGGTAGTAATATAATTTTCGAACGTATGTTAGAATTCGTTGCCTAATGAGATTATACTGAAGTTCTCATACGTCAAAGATCTGCGTTTTAAATATTTAAAGCTTTTTTTTCAGATTCGTGACTATAAATCATTATTATAATTATTTAAACATACTTAGACAGAGATTTCTCTCCGTCTCTATTTCCGTTTCAGCATTGAACATTTATTTCGATATGATAAATAAATGTACTTAAAATATTCATTTTTTGCGATCATTTTACTGCAGGATGAATTTATTAGCATCGTTTCTATCGTTACTAATGTAAAGCGCACGCGCGAGACATGTTTTTGTTTCTTTTATTAATATTAATTAATTAAAATGAAAATAGAAGTCATTTTTTTTTGCAGATAAACGTAATATGATAAATAATTCTTGTGAATCTAATTTTGATATTTTATTTTCTCACGTATTTATGACAACCTCAAACACAAAACGATTAAGCTGTCATCGATGACAACGCTATTTTAGAAATGATCTCGTTTCGTGTACGTTGGTAAAAGCCGGAAATCGCGTTAAAATCTTGCGTGACGTCAATCGCGAGTAATGTATTGACTGTTTACACCATTTCGTTACCAGCCGCTTCAAATCGATACTTTCGGTCAAGATTTCACATTCGGGGCCTCATTGTGCCGACAACGGTATAATACAATACACATGTGAAATATTGCAACGAGGGGACCAATTTTTGACATCTCTCCGCCACATCCGCCATATAGGGGTGCATCTGCGGAGCATGTGTTTCCGAAGGGGTGCGCGCGCGCATTCGGGCCGGACACCCCGTGGCGCTCTCCGTCAAATTTTTCGTGCTCGGAATTTGTTTTGGATTCGTTTTCTTTGCCAGCTCCGATCGAGTGTTTTGCCCATCTATTAATGCGTCGGTTGCAAATCCCGAAGTTCTGTCACACACGGGTTTTCGCGGTGGGTATAAGAGAATAACATCCCTCCCTCCTGTTGCGCGTGCGTTTGTACAAGAGTGTTTTGTCATATGCTTAAACATTGTAGCGCGACCGAGAATAAATATCAGAATGAAACACGGTAGCGGCGGGAGCTTAGTAAATCAAAGCGCGGGCTATGTTCGGTTCGTCCTCGAAATTGATTTCGACAGATGTGCGAAAGGGATCAGAGTGTTGCGTGCAAAGATCTTAAGTTTGTTTTGTCGTTTAATTCTTAACAGGCTACGGGAGTGAAACACCGTTTATGAAATTTATAATGCATAAACAAGTGCGAATGATCAAGTTCGTCAAGAATTTTGTTTATATCAAATAATATATAAACTATCTCGTTTGTTATATTATATAATACCTATAATGAAATTGTTGAGTTTATTTTGTGCAATTAATTTAACTGACAATCTCTCTCTCTCTCTCTCTCTCTCTCTCTCTCTCTCAAAAGCGCTATTTTAAAATTATATTTACAGTTTTCATAACACATCAGAGGTGCGAATGTTTTTAACGTCTCACTCTCTCTCTTCGTTTTCTTATCGAATAAACCGTGCATCCGAGTGACGTTGCATGTGTTGAACCGAAATCGCAATGTTTTCTCTCCGTCGCAATTTTCGCGTATGAAGCGTTGAAAAATTGATGCATGTACGAATTTACAAAATGGCAAGTGAGATGCAGAAAGCGGAAAGTACCTCATACGTCGGTAGTAACTCGGCGATATTTCTGAGTATTTCATAAGCTGGGCACTTTTGGAAAATAAGAGCAGACACGTAGTAAAACATGACGTCGCCCTTCTCTTGGCGCAAGGGCTCGGCCCCTTTCTCGCCTAAGGTATTAAATAATGAAACAGGGTGCGACTTCTTTGAGCTTTCAAATTTTGTTCCACTAGTCGGGGTACGTTTTTACACCTGTGAGATGCTAAATATGTAAGTGATTAGATACGAATGCTAATTTATCACATTAATATTTGAAATATGTTAATCAGTTCCGGCACTCTCGCAAATTTCCTTTAGTAAAAAGGAAACGTCTATTATATTATAGTAACGATTCGAGTAGATTGACAGAAAACCTCTGGTAGAAGAGAGTATCGATTATCATAAAAGTAATCCCCCGACTATCGCACGTCGAGGTTTAAGGGAGCCCGTTTTATTCAAATTTTCTCGCGTTTTTGAAATAGCATCAAAGGACCGATCGAGCGGGAAAGCCGCGCCGACATCCCACGGTTTTTCCTCGTGCAATTTATATTCCACACCATGCTCGACCAGGCGTCTGCTCAAGTACAGTAACCCAGAAAAACACTGACGCAAGAAGGCACTCGGGGCATGAGAGAGGTTCAATGGATTCGTTAGTTTGAACGTGTATTTCGTGTTTTTGTCCCCTGTCAGAGTGACATGTTCCAAGAGGCCATCGTCGCTGCTCGTAGTTTGCATGAGCGGCAAGAGTTAAAAAGTGGAGGCGATAGAGAGTGGCCTATCTTGTTCGCTTCGTTCGCGTTCGCGTCTTGCACTCTCCCCTCGAGTCCATCCTCCTTTTCTCTTGTCTCTCTCTCTCTCTCTCTCTCTCTCTCTCGCGTACTCTTAAAGCCTGTCGGTGCCTGCTGAAAATGACAGGGCCACACACAGAGCGGTGTAAAATGCACTCCAAAGCATTGGCTAATAGAGTTACGAGCTAAAAGCTTCGTCAAATTTTTGTCCAGACACTGACCTGCTCCCCTTCGATCCCGAAATGTTGTTTTAAAATTAAGTTATTTTTCGTTATCGAACGGCCCTGTCGGCCGATCGGTTGCTTCGTAATGTTGTTCTACGACGAGCATTTTCGTCCAACGTCGAGGGTGATAGCTACGATTGATGTGAAATTGTGCGAGCTATTAAATTATTTTATACAAAAATCACCTCAATTTACTCTTACATAAAATGATGAAAATTAATTTTTATGTCACGAGAGAGTTTGTATAAAGTCTCTGTAAAGAGGCGAATCAACCGACGAGTTATTTACTTGATTTTTTTCAATAAGAAATTAAAAGAGATAAATGTCTTCCATAAAAGAATCTGAACGTTAAGATAGATTGATGCATTAACATTTAGCTAATACTAAAAAATTATACTGATTAAGAAAGTGATTTTAATATTCAGAACACAATGATTCTGTCAGGTACTCTTGACACGAAGCCCTCCATTGAGCCAGTGGCGGTCACAATCGCGAAGAGCTTTACCGCACGCAACGCAAAACAAAAGAGCGACCGAGGTAACGGCGGTTCTTTCACGCGGCCGAACCCGTCGACGCGAGAATGCAGAAATATCGAAGTGACGCGCGTTTGCAGGAAGTGCAAAAAGGAAAAGAGTCGATGCGGGCTTCCGAGAAAGAGGTGAAACGCGGGAGGAGAGAGCGAATAGGCCGCGAATATAGGAGTAGCCGACTAAAGCCGAAGGAGGAAAAAAGAGAGAAAAAGAGAGAGAGAGAGAGAGAAAGATGGTCGCGGAAACGGCGGCTAAAAGGGAGGTTGGTGCGTTGAACCGAAATGAAAACAAAGGGTCCATTGGGTTCGGCGTGGCATGGCGACGCGGCGCGATGACGGTGCGCTGCATATAATGCGGTTGTGCACCCCCAGCATATGGCCGGCATTGGCCCGGGCAAACAAATACTCGAAGGCTCGTATCCGCGAGACGAGACGAGTCGAGTCGAATCCGCAGTGGCCCCTTTTTCCCGCCTTATGGCGCGCGATTTCTAAATCGTATTCACAATTCCTCCCGGGAACGATGTATATCGAGATGCGCGCGTTCACAGGCATTATTGTTCGCGCGGTTCTCCCGCGAATTAATTCCCGACCCTCGGAATCGCGAACAATCGGGCGCGACGGGCATACGATGCGGCCTATCTCGTCCGGTCACACCTCGCGTGCATCAACGAGATTGCACCCAGCGAGCGAGCAGGTACGACGAGCGTTTCTGCATTCGTGTGAATCGCGTGAGAAGTAATAATATCTATAAGCGAGCGCGCGATGTGTAGGGTATATGTTATCGATGATTTTTAAGCTTGCGAGTGTGTCTTCCACTTCTTTTTACAGTACCCTAGAAGCAATGCGCGAACATGTCTTTGTGTATCATTAAATATTCTATTCGGATATTACAAAAATAAACTCGAAAGCAAATGAGATTATTTGAAATCCGTGAAAAATAGAGTGATTAAAAAACAGAAGATATTATTAGTTGCTTTATAATGAGATAATTTTATTTTTAAAATAGTTAAATATATATTGACATTTAATTTTTTTTTTATAGAAAAGATATTTTTTTTTACCTTGTTGGAAGCGTCATGAGATATGAGGAGAGACACGAGCACTCAAAAGTCTTGATTAGAGAACTTGATCCAAGGGTGGCTCGATGAATTGCAAAAATGAGGTGCGTAAAATTCAGAATTGATGCAAAGGGTTGAAATCAGTTGGCTGGATACCCACCTTTACAAATTTGGCAGTAGGAGTGCTCTCGGCGTTCTAGCATAACGAGACTTATGAACGGATTCAACGTATATAGAGCGTGCCCCTCGACAGATATTGAATAAACGTTTGAGGGCTTGTAGCATGTTAGTGGTTTGGGGCGAGCGAACGACCGGGGTGATGAGAGGGATACCAAGCGAGTAAGGGAACTTGTGTTCATAGGTAGGTAGATAGGTTGGTGGGTTGTGCATAAGGTAGATACGTGGTACACGTCGCCTAACTAGCCATCTATCACATCCTGCTTTACGAGCTACGCGACCGATGCGGATTATATATACATAAGGGACGAGGGGCAACATAGAGCACCGAAAACGCGAATAAAACGTGAGCGCCTCAAAGCCGAATGCAAAGCCTTTAACTTTGAGGAGCACTCGACCGCCGGAATATTACTCAATTTAAATGCGGACCGGGAAAAAGAAAGTGCGATGTCAATGAAAGGGCTTTTGCAGACAGAGAGAGAAACGGCATCACTAAAATTTTACAGACACTGAACTTGCCGTTCTATCGCAACAGATTCTCATTAAACAAATAAAATCTTTTTTAATAATATTTTATTTTCCTCAAAAGTATATTAGTATTAGCATCGTGTAACAAATTATATATTAGAAAAAATACGTCATTTAATATTGAAAAATTTAATCTTACTTTCAATTTTTTTCCTGCAATTTTATAATATCAAAGACCGACACCACATGTGTCCATATGGCGTTTGTATAATCGCATAAGTTTAAGGGCAAAGATCGGCTAAAAGCAACACGCCAGATAAATCTAGCTATTGCAAAAGTATTAAATTATTAAATCCTGAAAGCTTAGCCGCTAGAGATTAGTCGCATGAATTTTACTAAATGGGGCCAAAAAGTATCCCTTGAGTCATGTAACACAACTTTGAAAGTTTTAAGACTGACGCGGAAAATTTGCACTAAAGAATGCAATCCTAATTTAAACATGAACAGGTCTGAAGGAAGTTTTAACGAACTCGTTGCCGAGGATACGGCTTTACGAAGAGTTTCGATCGTCACAGACTCTCTGAGCTTAAGCAGTTGGACGTAGACAGACTTTTTAGTGGCATTAATGTTCGTTTCAGTAATATTTCTAAAGCTTATGTCTATGGAATATTATACATATCTAATATACATGTATAAGACAAATTTTATAAAATTTTATTATAATATAAAGCATTCATAAATTATGTATTTCGTTATATTGATATATGTAAATAATATAATGTTTCTTATAAGCTTTTATAAAGTCTGGCATAAATTTTAATATATTCCATCTCCTAAAAAAATGTTATTTTATGTAATATAAAATACGATTTTTTTGTCCTTAATATACGCGCACGCATTATAAAAATATAAAAATTAATGTATTCGTAAAAATGTAAAAATGAAATAGCATCTATCTATTTGTATAACGGAATAATGCGTCTACTCATCTTGAAGTCGAATTCTCCCTCTGGGAGGGTATAACTTGATGGATGATTGACCGATATCGTACCCACACGTTTCGCGATAACACTGGTATTGTGTTCTGACATTTTTTCATTCTGCCCGATGACTCGTAGTTTCGGAAATTCACTGCGATGCTATGGGGTTGTGCGAATGCCGAGAATAGAAATAACGTGAAATTTTTTTCCGCAAGACATACGACGATCTCTTCGACCACCATCGCGAATAACCGCCAGAAGCATGAAGCCTTGCTATCCTGGGAGCGAATCTCCCATATCTTAGAAAGTATAATTTTCTTTTCCCATTCTTTCGTTTAACTAACGGCCGACTGTCTTCAACGACAGCCGGTAATACGTGAACGCTTTACAGGATTGCCTTATAAAAATTCGTCGTTTCATTTTTTTTTGAGATTGCGATAATACTTTATGCGGCGTATGCCATTAAATATATTTGAAGCGATCGACTTTTCGAAAGGAAAATTTTTATCTAGAAGAAAAATTGAAATCTCCTGCTATTCCGCGATTGTGACCAATAATACTTGCAAACTGTATATTGTTGACAATATCGTTGTTTCGAGAATAGATGCTACAACGAAAATGCATGCACAACGTTATAGAAGTTTCGAATTGTAAACACTTTGAGAGACAAAATAAATTTTACGAGAGTTCGATCTTTTCAACGTCTCTTTATACGCTTGTTTCCTCCGCTCGATTCGTATGAACGTAGAAATTTGCTTTTGATATAACAGCGCATTATTTTCAATATTTTGACATTTGTTCAAGCTGGAAAAAGCAAAAAATGTCTTTGTCGAAAGAAACCCAAGGGTATAATCGAAACTAACAGGGACCTTGGACTCTCCTTGTCGAATCGTATGACAAGCGCCGATCTGTCGTCTAATCTTTTTATTCATCGTACATATAAGTGTATTTGTTATTGGGATGAGCCTCTTTTTCGAATTCGGCCGGATTCTGAAAGCGGGACCCACGATTGTTCGCTTGAAAGAGCACGTACTCGCGGCGCCTTTAAGCACGGATGGAGTGCAACAAAGCCTTTAAGAGCCCGTAACATCTGCTACTTGAAGAAAACACAGTCGTATTGTGTCTCTCACATTGGAGATACACACATTGGGATCTCGCGCGCAAGGTCATACGATCGCACCTTGGACTTTTGGGCCAATAAAAATATACAGAAATTCGATATGGCGTAATTTCCAATATACGAAAATATTATTATTAATTCTAGAACAGAATATCAATAGATAATAATAAATCGTCAGTTTTTCAAAAATAACCATCACTTAATTCTCATTGAATTTTAATAATTTTTGTCTTTAGTTAAACGTACGTTATTAAACGTGATTGCTAACTTACGACAAACCGCGCTTGCCGAAGGCCTTATTTTTCATTCACGTTAAATTGTACACATCACCTGACTACGCCGATTTGTCGCGGTGCAGTCCGCCGTATGCATTTACGTGCCTCACGTAACTCAACGGATGCATAAATGCACGTATATAGGTGCATGCACCGCTCTGCTTTTCGGCGCCATTGCGCGTGAAA
This sequence comes from Nylanderia fulva, assembly GCF_048542155.1. Lineage (NCBI taxonomy): Eukaryota > Metazoa > Arthropoda > Insecta > Hymenoptera > Formicidae > Nylanderia > Nylanderia fulva. The sequence continues at coordinate 4,807,184 of NW_028190807.1, read as the reverse complement.
AGTGATTTACACGCTCGCGGAAGCACGCACGAACTGATGAAAGGCCTATGTTCATACATAAGTATATGGCACGCGAGTTTGTGCATATATATATATATATATATATATATATATATATATATATAAATATACATCGGGTATATACTTGTTTAATCTACACACACAATCAATCGCGAAAAAACAGGGGAAAGAATCGAATAAAGTGTACGTAGAACTCAGATTTTGCGTGAAAAGTACAATATGCTTATCATAATTACGGTTGACGTTAACGTTTCGAGATAATCTTTTAATAATTCAATATTAAATCAGAAAATATACTCGCGACTTTACGTTCGTGTATAAATACGATAAAATTAATTTATTATAGTTTTTTTTTCCCCATTATATTTAGATTTTTCTTTATTGCGATTCGTATCATGAAAAATTCAAGATAAAACTGGATATTTCTGTTGGAATAAAAAAATGCAAATTTATAAAAATAAAACGCATCCGACACTACCGTGGAGAGAAGAGGATAGGTCAGCTACATTAGAGATGTCTGAAATTTCACTCTCCACGCGGCGTTGCGTCGCATTGGGCGTTCAGTTGCGTTTCACGCGCTTCTGGATTTGATTACCTCGCGGTACTGACCGTGTGCTGGTGTGTCTGTGCTTGGGACAAACAGGTTGAACGGCAAAGGGAGTGTCGGCGCGAATATGCGAGGGACTAAAGGGAATTGCGAATTGTGAGCCGGCAATCGAAATTCGACGCCAAGATTTCGGAATAGAGAGTGCATTAAAATCGTTTAATATAAATCCAATAATATATACTTTCAGTTTAAATGGAGCAAGCCGGGGTACCTGCTGCTATTGTGTACGCCGTTCCGTGATTCGACTGTCGGTTCATATTAAACCGTCCCCCCTCTTCCTCCGCCCTTGTGGGAACCAAGCGACGCGATTTACGTGTAGATTACCTATCGGGCATTGATTGGTTCTGCCTCGATGGTCTCTACGTCATTAAGGCGGCCACGATTGTTGCAATATCGGACGGCGGTGCTGTGAAACGCGTATTATATTAACTTTCGCGATATCACGCCGGTATCTCGGTGTGACACGAACGCACTATTTAATCGACCGCGTCAAAGCATGCGATGCAGATTTCGCGCAAATGAGGAAATTATGCAGAAATATCTAATTGTTGATATTATGAGTGATTATTGACACAAAGCATGCATCATTTCGTACACGACCCGATAATTGTTGGGAGAATTTTTTTTTTTTCAGGAAAGAATTAGAAGCTGTACAAACCAATAAATCATCTCAACGCGGCAATAGCAATATTTCGCTAGGCTGTAAATTTTTTATGACTCCCCGATTGTAATTGACATCGTATCTAGAGTCGGCACACTCGAGGATTCAGCTGTCAGTATGAATACTGCGTGATTGAAGGTGTAATGAAGCGAATTACGAAACGAACGAACGCGGAGAGTGAAAAGGGAGTCGAAAATACATTGCGAAATATCTCGTATAGGCAACGCGATATCGATATTGGTTACGGTGGGAGTAGCGTTTGTCCCGCATAGGGATAGTGTACGTTTATTTTTTGCTTCGATCTTTGATCCAATATCAGTAGAAAAACGTGAAATGGACGATGACAATCTGTATCTGCCCGCGACACGACACGAATAAATATTCGCTCATGTTTTGGCCGTGTGTAAAAGGATGAAAATAATTATAACATTCAAGGACCAGAAGCAAAGAAACGCATATCGGTTATTTAATGCACTTACGGTGACACTTTATTAAAAAAAAAATCAAGCTAAGTGTGAAATGTCCATAAAATTGTCAAAGTGAAAACAAAACGTAATCGTGATATAAAATAATAAACGAGAATAACGAGATAAATAACGAGTTTTGTAAATTTGATTTTTATGAAATGTAGATATAATGGTAGAAAATTTGAATAAAAATTCAGAATTCTATGTGTAGCTTAAATGAAAAAGTACATAGGAAATTTTATTCTCTTTTAGTTTATAAAATATTTAGTTTGTAAAATTAAAACTGTGTTTGTAGATAAAAGTTCGGACGCAATTGTCACGAGAACGCCTGTGCGTTTTTCGCGAAACTCGCATTCGTTCTACTAAACAGGGAATATAAGTGAACGGCGTGCGATGAAAAGCCCATCGCTCTCCCGCAGGTGCTCACCCCGCCGGAACGTGGAACATCTCCGACGGATAGCATCCTCATGGCGATGGAGTCCGACGCTTTTCACTTTGCCGGAAAAAATCCGCTTTCGGCGTCCCGGCGTGCGACGCGACACCTCGATCGGTTCGGGGTGGCGATCGCAGTTGATCGCAGCGACGTCCAAAGTCTCGTCACTTTGAATGGTATGTGATTGGACGAGCAATGAAGCGAGGGAACATAGAACGCGAGAAAAAAAAATTCTGGGCTCTCCGAGCTCTCCGGAGGAAAAGGACGGAATGCAGAGAGGGTCCAGAGTATACCACTGACGAAATAGAGACGATACGAGAGAGCCACCGGTATACAAGATGATATATATATATATTCTTTTCTCTCTTTCCCGCTTTTTCTCGTTGTTTTTCTTTCCATCTCTATCTCTTTCTCTCTCTGTGCGCCAATGTATGCGTGCACCTATATATACCGGGACAAGGGAAATAGCGCACCCCTACTGCGCCGGGGTTACCCAGGTAACGCATCATTCCTCGTGTACCCATGGTAACCGGATCGACTCCGATCTCTCGCCCATCAACAAGCCGTTTCGTATGCCAGCTCGATCTACGCGGACGTCAACGACGCCAAAGTAACGGCGGCGGCGATTGGGAAGTCGCGTGCATACCACGTGACATATCTCGGGCATCAAAAGCTGCATTTCTTCCGCGTGATGGATTTCTGAGACTTATTGTCGCGTATTGCGATACAAGAAATAAATGGTATATTTACGCTTTAGATCACATTCTTTTTATGTATCATATTTAAAGAAGCGAGATTAATCGATTCAAAAAATTCATTAATAAAATAAGCGGTATTAGTAGCTAAAGATAAATCGAGCAATTCATAATGTCGCTATAAAATATCATCAAAACTATTTAAAGTCTTCGGTTTTTCTAGAAGCCTCTAAATATAGCCTTGCTTTTTTGGACAACGATTCGTTCATCGATGCGCAGACGTCAGATTTTCAAATTACGAATATAGATTTCCGTGTAAAATGCGCGCGTCTTCCGCTAGTTCAGGGAAATTTAATTTTAGCAACAGTCAAACAAGGCATAAATCTCCTACCATCGTATCGTCGCAGTCGAGAGCGCGACTTGATGGAGCAATTATTTTGATATCGGGACTACTCCCGTGGTGCCTCTAGTCTTTTCCTTCTCGTTGCTCCGCGTATCCCCGCGACGCTTTCTTCTTCTTGTCGTTAATGGCGGCTGCTCGACTATTCCGCTCTTATTCCTGTCGCCGGCGCCAATTCTTCGTTAAATCGGACTTAATTACTTAAATCCCGTCGGGAAATGCTGATGGATCGGTTATAATTAAGAGGATTCCTACCGGCCGACTTCTCTCTCTTTCCCACCCCCGTCGTTTCTCAATCTTTCCTGTATCCACGGAAGTAGCCCTTTTCCGACCAGGCCATGAGGTTCTCAACGATTTCTCAAATACCAGCCCGCTCTAAATGTAATGATTCAGAACGCGACAGTGTGAGGGTCGAGGCTTTCTGCTCGGATTTTGTTTGTCCTCCAACTGAGATTAATCCGATATTATTTTAATGAATTTCTATGCAAGAGAAATGATAAAGTGTCTTTTTTATAATTATATTGAACATGGTATTATAATGAATTACCATGAAATTAAAATAGAAATTAGCAAATGTGTGTTAATCGATAACTCGATTATATCTGTTCTAGCTACTGATTTTATCGGCAAATAAATGTCAATTTTCGATCCTCTCGCATATAGTTTTAATTAAATTGTAACAATTAGACCATATATACCATTTTCATAAAATTCCTAAGTTATAGAGCTACATACATTTTCAGGAAACATTAGAAACATTTTCCACAAACATAAGTACAACGAATGATGCTCGCAATAAAAATGAAATATTGTTCTACGCGCAAAACGTGAACACACATTCATAAGTATATAATATTACTGCAACGTCGACAGACACTTTCGAAACTTATTTTTCCTTAATAAAAGCTTAAGCGAGCTTAATTAGAAATTCTGCAAATATCCGCGTGCGCTAAATCCGTCAATGCGAAGAACTACGGGCTGACTGCAGCCGCAAGATAACGATGGTCCCGGGCTCGGCGGGATGAGCACGTTCCGATGCACCGAACGGTAAATACACACAGAGATGACGGGATGCGTGCGTGCATCGTGCGTGGAAACCGGGAAACGATTCACGGATGCGGATCCGTTTTAATTTCAATTTCGATCCCCGTGCGCGATATCCGCGTCGGTCATTAACGTGCACGCGCGCATAACGAATAGACGAGCCGCGTATGTACGCGTTTCGCCGATGTAAATCATGAGCAAACAGAAGATCGATGCGATTCGCGACGCATATATTTATTTTGATCGCGCGCGATTTGTCCGACGCGAGGGGGTGTTCTTTTCGGGACGATGATGATGAAACTCGTTGCCCGTAATCTCGCATTACACGAATATTGAAATATCCGCGTGGTAATATTCGAACGGGAGAGAGTCGTCCAGAGAGAGAGAGAGAGAGAGAGATGGAATCCCTGATATACACATATAACTGTTACAAATCGGAAAATGATAATGAGAAATGCTACTATAAATGCAACGAGAGAGAGAGAGAGAGAGAGAGAGAGAGAGAGAGAGGGTAAAGAGCCGCTTTAATCGAAACATCGCGAACGATGTGTACATACAGAGAAACTTCGATTCGATTATATAAGTAAAGTAATTATCGATCATAATGAGCATACCGTTATTATGGCAGAAGCAAATAGCGTTGTTAACGCACTGTAATCTCTTCCGCTTGTTACAGCGCAACGGAGTCCTTGTTTAAATTCGAAAAGCAGTCGCTAGAAGCTCGTGATAGTTACGTGATGTAGCGTGTGCGCTCCTGCTACGAAACGGCACTAAAACCAAGATATAGTTTAACTGAGAAAGGAATGGAACGGGAGAGAAAGAAAGAGATAAAAGAAATAGAAGGAAAGATATAGTGATAGAAACGGCATACAACAAGGATAGAGAGAGAGAGAGAGAGAGAGAGAGAGAGAGAGAGAGAGAGAAAGAGAGAGAGAGAGAGAGTAAGGCAATAGTATTTCCGGTATGGCGTCTATGTCTTCGCAACCTACAGCCAGAGGCTACCTTTCTCAATAATAAGTTTCGCATTATACTGCAACTCTTCTGTTTGCATCTCCGAGTTCAAGGGGATCGTTTTCCAGCACATCTCCCCTTTCTCTCACTCTCACTATCTCTCTTTCTATCATTCTTCCCTCGATTTCTCCAGGTCCTCTTTATACATTTCTCTTTTTCTCTTCCACTTGACCGCCTCCTCCCTTCAACCCTTTCCTCAGTCAACGCCTCGATCTTTATCCAACTACGGACTAACTTTCATGTTGGCGTGACGGAAAGAGAACGAGTCTGTTTATAATCCAAATACACGTCTAGTTTTTCTTGCCCGTTTTCTTTCTCTTTCTCCTTCTCTTCGCGTCCAGTTTCTTGTCTAGCGACGTATATCGCGTCGCTATTTTAAACGTGGAATAAAGAGCTCGGTTCAATATGGTACAAGTATTTCGATAGTATTTGATCTGGCAACCTAGTTCGAAATGGAGTGAGACTACGACGAATCGTGTCGCGATATCGATCGGCATATATAATATATTTCACTTAAATGCATATGCTATAAATAAAAATGTCTAAAAAGTATTTAATATTTCGTAGATAAATGTAATATAAAAATGTGAAGACCGCGCTTGTGTCGTTAGCATTGCTCTCTTTCTGCAATAGTCGCGTATTCATTATTCCGTAGTAATTGTAGCTTTTCCTTCGACATCCTTCGGCAACTTAAACGAGTTACTGTGCTCGAGGCATCGATTCACGTCGCAGGCAATGAATTACGTGAGGTCCATCTCCAAGGCGATATGCTGAATCGCTCACGATCGCGAGAGAAGTTGGCGTAAGCTCCGGATAGGTTACCGCTGTTCGTCTGGCTTAGCGCGTAATATTGGTTACCGTCGACGTAATATAACATCTTGTAACATGAAATGGATCATAATATTCCCAATGTAATACGGGCCATCTATCTGGATTCTGCGTTCCGTGCGCGACGGATAATTCTGCCGTGGAGTTACGTCCGAGCGCGCTTTATTCCACGATGTTCGCAGAGTTGTTCGCGTTAACTCGTTCGAAACCCTAAAAGTCCGGACACGTGGATCGACTCAAAGGCTTCGTCCTCAAACGAGTTGTAATTCGCTAATGATCGCGCCCGCCTTGCCTGCGACATACACGTGGCGCGATACAGCGCGCCGGATAATATAAATGCCAAACTTTTCAGAGAGCCGCGGATTTTGCGCGAAATTTATACCGAACTCACCGACTGAAGCAACATGCCGAGATGAAAGCGGCGCCTCAATTCGGTTTTAGACGTTTGATCCTGTACCGAACATCGATAAAAACTTATAAATGAATTGAAATTTAATTCAGTTAACGGAAATTACGCAACTTTATTTCGGAAGTTGGTCTGAGAGAGAAGGAGAGAGCGCATTATATAAATATTTTTTCATTATTTTGTCATATACGATCAATGCTTCAGAAACCAACTGTTTAGCATCGTTATTATAAGCATATAGTTATATGTAAATATATTCGATTATACATACATACGTATACAAATTCGTAGAAATTGTAAAAGTTTTCGAGGGTGATAAATCAATCGTCTCTACAACTCAAGAGGAAAAAAGTATAAAATTAAGAATGATATATGATGATCAAATATATAGTAAGAATTCGCAATTATAAATCAAAATGTCACACGCTCCAATAATACACCATTTTATCGCTATTTTATCAAAATTCAATATCACAATTTGACTGCATATTTACATAGAGATATCTCTGCGATGCAACTTGGCTCGACGCAAAGGGCGCAAAACAGCGCCTCGCCTCGTGCCCTTATTATAATGTATTCCCATCGGTCGGGGGTCGAACTCGCTCCTGTAGGACACGGGTAGGATTCAACAGTGTAACGTTTAGCAGACGGAAGTCCCGTGGGGTTAGCGAGCGGTTCCGGACGGTTCCTCGTAGAACTGTAAATACGACAGGACGTCGATTTCCTTCGCGGAAAACCAAATTCCCTCAAACCCGGATATTCAAAGACTTTTTTATCGAAGTCGAGATAAATGAAAAGAGAACGAAAGAGAAAAATGATTATTCATTTTCTGCGTATATAAGATTATATTTATAAAAGCAGGTTTTAACATTTTCATACATTCATCAATTAGTTCTCTTTTTTCATCTCTCTTTTTCCATATTTTATTACATAAATGTGTCAGAATAAAAGTCAACGAAAAAGAAGAGAAAAAAGTGTAAATATAATATTGTATATCAAATTTACAAAACTCGATACACATATGAAAATCTTTTATGACATTATCTTTTTCTCTTTCTCGCCGAAAAACTTGTCTTCTGATAAATTATTTTTCTTTTGCTTTCTTTGCGTCCACACGCGGTTCGGCCGGACACGTAGTGAGAAAACCCACCCTTAATTAGGTACGGTAATCACGAGAGTCGAAGGGAGCAAATCCAAGTTTGATTTACCATTCACCTGTTTTATCTAGATGCAATTATGCACCCCTCGTGTATATCGGGGAACTCGTATATGGACGGATTATGCAGGGAGGAGGACCTCATCATTCGTGGTACGGCCAGGAAAGGTGGTGGGGTGAAGGGGAGACTTTTCGCGTTTTGCACCGCTTCTAACTCACGTACAGCTGCATAACTCCATTGTTATATCGATTCGTATGCCGTTCTCTCGTCGGGCTTTCCGCTTTATCCCTTCAGCGAAGGGCAGCGCGATGGGTCGGAGAAGTTCGCTTTAACGAGCTTTCTCAAACTCGATTTTGACGGCGAATGCGCGGGGAGGAAACGTTGACTTCGATGGAAAGCGTGCGCCGTGGAATAAACATTCGCACGCAGGTATATGTGCATCGATCCCGCTCGTTTTATATCCGCGCGAAACATCGATACGCGACTCAATGACGCGACGTATACTAATAAGCCGGAAAAAAAAGTGTCGTTTAAATTCTATGTGTCGCAGCAAAACGTTTATATATATGTATATTTTTTTTTTCTGAAAACAATTCTTTTTGTAACCTGTATTCCGTCCTTTGAAAATTATTTTGTCAACTAACATGTGTGTACACGTTAAATTTAATAATTACATTAAAAAAGCTTTAGAATAATATAACACAGAACAGATATAATTTTAGATTTAAAAGTATTTCAAAGCGTTCCAACAATTAATTAAGCGACAACAAATTTCTTTGATTATTTATATAATAAATTTTATTATAAAAATAAATTATTTATCTTCCTTGTTGTGATTTAAAATTCGCTTATGCGATATATGTCCCCGCACACCCTTTTTCCAGTTTCAGAAAATGGAAATTCTCTAAAGGAGACTTCTCGTTCCCATCACGAAAGGTTGCATGCTTCGTTGACTTCAATTTTAGGGGAAATATATTAAATATAGATCAAATTTGTGCATACCTAGGGAGTACTCTGATGGGAATATGATGACAGTAGTGAAGTCGGATAAAATTTTCCATCTCCATAATATTTTCGGAAAGTATACCTACTACGTATCGATATCTCATTTATATTCTCCGTGCATTAAATTCAAAAAGGACAAAGAACAATGTCAGAATGCCCGACGGACATTCTAACAAAGGGATCGATTTTTCTATTAGACAATAGATGCAATAATTTTACACGTTGCGATTTTTCGAGATTAACATCTCAAGAGAATTTTTATTGTACTTAAAATGAAAGTCTGAAACAATTTTGCTGAAGCATTCTACTATATATTCGACTGACAGAAGATGCGAAACTTGTGATATATATCCCTTACACAACTTATGTGTAATATCTATGTAACATCTTCATGTTTTAAGTTACACATACAAATGATTTGATTTACTAGCGTCCGGTTTACACAATATCTCGTCAAGCGGTCTACAGCTGACAAAAGGATAGAGATGCATCGACGACTCGGCAGCAATCAATGCCGATAATTTGTCGTCGTTACGTAGATGGGAGATAAAATTTGAACGGGGAAAACGATTGCCAGAGAGACGACGAAAATCACAAAAAACATTGATGTTTTATACATACTTGATACAATGACTTTTATCGACATTGCGCGCGATTTTACAAATTTATCATCTTTAAAAAAAAAAACGATCGGTTTAATAGCAAACGCTGGTTCGGCGCGCATAAATATTTTCATACATAAAAATAATATCGATTCGCGTCAATCAAACGAAATAAAATTCTCTGATGTAGCAACAAATATTTTTACACGTGTGTTGCACATTCTTTCAAATATTTTTATATATACTACTAGCGGACGTTATTCCGATTTTGTTCATTGATCACGCTTGCTCAACAAAAAGAGAGAAATTGAAAAATCACAGAGATTTTTTTCTCTTGCTATCTCGCAACGATATATCGCATATCCGGCATATAGAGACCGCCGTGTGCGAGCCGCGTGTTGAATACGGCCGAGATAAATCGGTGTCCTCGAAATTGCCAGACGCGACATTTCTGTACATCAAGGCTCGCCGGCGTTTTTCCTCCCGTCCGAGATAAGCCGGGGCACTTTAAAATAATTCCGCGGATCCTCGGGCGGTTCCTAATAGCTCGGAAGAGACGCGTCTCGAGAGACCTCTTACGCGCTGGCACGGGGTGGGAGAGAAAGGGATGGCGTGCGTGTGATCTAGATTCCGGGGTATCGCACTCCCGAGAAGGAAAAACGGAAGTCCCGACCAGGGTCGTATACCGTAACGACGTGGAAGGGAAACGATTCTCCGAGCAGAGCGGCTCGTAAACTCGCCCGAGTTTGTCGAAATTCGGCTGCTCAATGATCTGCCACGTGTCAATATCCTCTTCTCTTCCAGGTTCCTCTCTATATCGGAAAAATGAAAAACTGAATTTATGGAGTCCCCTTATTTTCAGACTCTTTCATATTTTTCACGCTTTATATGTGGAAGTTATTGTCTTGTTCAATTGTCGAATTAACATCACAAATGAGTTTCCATATTTGATAATCGTCTTCTCACTCGTTCTTCGATTTTCTTTTCGTTGATAAAATATTGATGAGATACTAATCCTTTGACATATACATATATATCAAAGCATTTTTCTTCATTTATTTCAATTATATATTCTCGTTCGTTTTTTCAACCGGTCACTTCTGTATTTACACTTTAATGCAAAATAAAATTTACAAAGATATTACTAGTAGAGTGATTGTGTATGTGTGTATGTTAGTACAATAATATATATTTGCAAGTTTTACATGTACATACATACATAACTCTGTGTGTACATGTGTGTGTTAATTTGTTCCTCTCAGTAATCCGTTATTGTACTCCATATTTTCTGGGATTAGTTTTCATCCATTTTTCTGCTCGGTCTTGCGGATCAGTCGTTGCAAAACAATGTTAAAAAATTATCTACGTCTCTTTTCCTCTTCTCGCTTTCTCTTCCTCTCTGATCTTTCGTTCTCTTTCATCGTTTAAGTCCTGCAACTCGTCCTACCTCGTCTCCGCTTGCGTTCTTACAGGAAAACGAGCGGTTAATGCTTCGCGAAAGTTACGAGCAGAAAACACACTCGTCCAGGAGAATAATGGCGCATGAAGAAAGAAAACCGTGAATACTGCGGCGCCGCGTAAAATAACGCTAATGTGTCTTTATAACGGGCCGAAATCAAGTTTTATTATGACTCAAGATTCGCTCGAATATTCGGCGACTACCTTCCTTTTATATCTATACAAACACGTCTTATTATTATCTTTAATCGTTCTTCACCGGGACGTACGAATTGGTAAATTCATGGTACAAAATTCCAAATTATTCATAAAGACAGACTTTTTCTCGTATATACATATATAAAGTGTGCTCTTTTATCGGAAGCGTTTCGCGTTTGACAAAATATAATTTGTACATATAGCTTCTTTGTATAATCAGTGAAAATAAAAACTGAGCAACCCCGACCGAATCACTGTGTACGAGTGTTTTCGAGTAAAAGCGTGAAATAACGCAAGGCAAAAAAAAGCAACAGACTACGCTGCATAACGGAGGATAAGGAAAAGAAGATAAGAGGCGTAAAGATAGAAAAGCAGAATAAGAGGATGGAAAGGGACAGAGAGACAAGAGACGAGGGTGATGTTAGAGGAAGAGAGCTTAATATGGTGCTGCTCGGCGTAATAGACGAACCAGCAGCCAACCCACCCTCTTCCGACTCGACGAAGAGAGGCAATTTTCTTTATTTCACAGCCCGTAATTATATTAAGCAATAGTAAACGTCCGTTCGTTTGATAAAAGCGAAAAAATAAAAGTCTCGAACTTCCGGGATTTCAACATAGACGGATCGAACGAGCGGACGATGTGTAACTCTGATGAAGCTTTTCATTGGATCGGAAAAACTCATGCGAGACAATCGAGTGTGCCCCCGCGTCGCAAATATCGTTCACGATGTTTCTCGCGTTTCATGGATTGTTTTTCGTTTCTTCTTGCTCCGTGCTCGGCGAACAGTAATATCGACTGCGGAAAGCAGTTGATACTCGGTAGTCACGAGAAGGAGGGATTCCTTCGCATTCCCTTCGCATTTCGTTCTTCAGGCTTGATAAATCTTCTAATGTCTTTTTCGCTCTTTCTCTGTTCCTCAATTTCTTGCGCCACATTTCTTCCTTCTTACGGTTTTCGTTGCATGTATCGTAAATGGTACGACAGTTCTCTTTCTTTCTTCTTTGAAATCCCTCGCATGATAAGTTTTGTCTGTGTTGAGTTCTTGTTCGTACATTGTACATTGTACTGCATAAACAAATTTCAACTCTGATTCAGTCGCAACTGAATTGATGATAGAAACATTCCTATTGTTATCGGATCTTATTAAATAATCATCGAGTTTTAGCATGATAAATTATTACTATACATAAAGTTGAATGTATGTATATATTCCAATAGCGCCGACAGGAAATTTTCATATTTAATAATATTTGTCGTGTCACAATCTCGTCTGAGAATGATTCTATTTTCGATTATTTGTCTTTCCTAAATTTCGAAAGTCATCTGAGAATAACTCTGAATTGTTTGAAGAAGAAAGCCCACGCGCGCGCTTTGATCTCGTCCCTCGGGATCTTCAGGTTAGTCTCTGCACGGGTAAATAAATATTCCGGTAATTCGATGCGAGCCCATTAGAAGAAAAACAAAAGAGTCTGAACGGCATGGAGAAATTTTCCGACAGATAATTGAAACTGGAGACGCATTACGCTTTTTCGAGTACCTTAGTCGAGGAACATACTCCGCTTTCTGTGCGAAGTACAAACGAGTACAGGCTGTGCTGCTCGCTAACGGTACTTTTAGAAGTTTCTAAATACAATGATACAACGAAACAACAATCCGCTGTTTCCTCGGTGCACTCAGTTTTATATTACTTAGAATCTCTTAAAATATACGTTTCCATCAATTTGCTGTTTTCGTTTACTGTTCGCGAAGCTCTCTGTTATTTCATCAAATAAGCGCAAAACTTTTCTTCTTCATCTGTTCGTAGTAATACTGCGAACGAAGAAAATTGCGTAACTGCAATTCTTCTAATTGGACAGTGTTATGCAACGATGAATTAAAATATAGCACCAGTATTTTGAAAATAATTTGTGGATAGTTAAATCTAAACTTTAATAAGTTATAAAAACTTTTTTTAATTTATGCATATTTTCAGCACTGCCAGAGATTTAAATATGTGAAGCAAAATTCTTTTTATTTAATAAAAAATTCAACGTGAAATATATAAAAATATATGAGCTTTGTTCTCTATAAAAGAGCGTCCAATTTTTGCTATCAGATTAAATACTCAGATTAAATTAATGTTAAATATTATGCTTTTTCGCACTAAATGTTACCGGATTTGATTTGCGTACAATGCGCGAATGTAAGACATGTACATACTTGACATAATGTATGCTCTGTGTGTGAAGGCACCACAGCGCATACGGGTACACGAAATGCATATACATATATACATACATGCTCATACGGGCAACGTGTGGATCGTCGCGTCGGCATCAGCATTTAAGCGACGTTTTCGGAAATTACGGCGGGATGTAGTACGCGCAGGTGAGAAGGTTTTTGCATAAATTGTAATTAACATACCATCAATTATGATTATGACGGACACGCGTGTGGCAAGGCAGATTAATGTTTATGGGTAGTGAGCTTTATGGTCAAGAGTAATGCGAGGCGCGCAAGGTGCCAAACTGGAAATTAGATCGTAGGGCAAAAGATTTACGGTAGCTGGTAACACATCAGGTAACAACGGTGTAACACTTGTTATTAAATTAATACTAAGTTAGCAATCTCTGTTATACAGAAAATTTACGGACTTTAATTTTGAAAATAATTTGTGGATGGTTAAATCTAAACTTTAATAAGTTATAAAAACTTTTGTCGATGCTGATATATAATCATTATTCTACGCGAAATAATTCTTAATATCCCTTTAAGCAATTATATGTTTATCTTATTATGAGATGGATAAGATTACGAAATATTATTAAATTATAATATTATATTGTTGAAAGTAGATTTTGTATATTGCTAGATTTGCTAAATAACAGTATTCATAATAAAATAGTATCTAATAATTTATCTTTTATTATATATTTAATAATTTAATTAAATGCACTCAATATATATATTTTAATAAATTAAAACTTAAAGTTGCTCGTAAAATTAATAATCAGGTCAATGGTCATTGGATGTCATCAACTTAATAATCGACTGTGTTACAGTCGATAAAACCGATAGTCAGGCAGGGGACTAAGTTTATCGCGTATTGACAATATTTTACAATAAAGAGGTGATATACGGGGGATTTGCTTTATATTTGAAAGTTTCACCGTTATGGGGCGCGCAGTAGCTATTCTTATATAGAACACAAAGTTAAACCCACATGGAGTTCGTAGAGAAAACGGTGTCTCGACTCCTCCACTCCACTACACACTATCGCATTTTATAGTTCATTTACATTGGATACCATGGGGTGTTATTACAACTTTTCAGTCGTATAAATTTGCGCCTACGACAATACGATTTTCGCAAGAATGTTTTTCAAGTCATCGTAAATAGAGCCTTTAAAAATGTGCGTTAAATGACTCCGGAGGACTTTTCAATGCCAATAAACTTTCTTACGCGAACATTTAAAATTTATATCGGCAATTTTTTCTGTTTAAAGCATTATCCTATGTCATCGAAGAGACTATATTGAAATATAAGGAGAATTCATGAGAATTTGATCAAAGCAATATTTTTTGCACGTTTATACTTTGATACTTGCCTAATAACTAAAAACTAAACGTGTTTTGTAAGTAACTGTATGCTCCCTTTCTTTAGAGTTTTCTTCAGTAAGAATCGTAATAAATCTCCGTCGTGCGGGGTGAGATAATATTGCGAGAGGGCGAGATTCACGTCCGTACCACATATCCGGGAATTTGAGAGCGAATGGTAGGGATTACGGCGCGCGACCACCCTTTGAAACTTGGTGGTTTTAAGATGGGCGCGCGCGGTGCAAGAGACGCGTCGACCAAACGAATGGTCTTCCTGCTCGCGGAAGCATTTCATGCAAATTTGTCCCAGTGCGATGTCACTCGTACTTTCCAAGCCGCGCCGTAACCAGTGACCTATTCTCCGTTCTCGCGCCCTTCTCAAGAGAGATGCTCGTTCTTCTCTTCGCGCATACAAAGCACACTCCTAACATAGTCTGCTAGAGAACTACAATTCTTTAGACAAATAATTAAATATTATTTAAGTTAACATGGTTGTATCATCGAGAAGACACGTTGCTTTAAAATAAGCATAAGCATAAAATCGGATTTCGATTAATATGAAACAATATGTCCGTTTAAAATTATATAATTAAAACAATTCCCCTTTCTGTAATATATAATATACGTACTCTTATAACCGCATCGTTATATTTTTATTTTCACTTTTATTCTCATTCTTCGTACACCCACGGAGCGCGTGCCTGCCTACGCGACTTTCAAACTTCGAGTTTCTCTATTTAGCCTCGCTACCAAGAATAGCCCGCGGCGAATGTGTCTTGAGAATTTTTCATATGCATAAAGCGAAATAAAACACGAAGCAGGTGCGAAACGTTTCCAAAGAGAGCGCACGTGCGCGCACCTACGGCCGAAAATACTGCGACCGTATCGCATCGTGTCACGCAAACCGTTCGGATTTTATTAACGCAGTGGCGCGTACCCTCATGTCGCACCCTTCTTTCTTCACGGGCCACAAAGTGCGTGCGTGGTGTCTCTAAAATTAGGATGCGGTGTGTTTCCCACGTCCTTATCTACCGGTCAATTACCACTCTCGTCGAGTGTTCGATAAGGATTCTCCGACTAATTGCAGCGGGGAGAAACAAAGTTAACGTATAGCCGCTTTATGACTGTCATTTTATTCTCCGTTCGCGTAGCCCGATTCACACTTTTCTCTTATCGTACTTCCCGTACGCGTGACTGAATCAAAATGCATACTGTTTGAAAAAAAAAAAAAAAAAACATTTTATCGTTTGGAATTATATGGTAGATTTTTAGATATGTACTGTTTAAAAATCCGTACATTCAATTTTCATACAACAATCATTATACAAGCGCGAGAAATGATTGCAGAGAATTATATTGAATTTTCCGTTGATATATGAATATATGTAATCCATAAATTGAATTTAAAACAATTGAAATGTTGAATTATTTAGACAGATAAGCAGAATCCTGGGACAACATCAATTCTCATACGAACAATAAACTGCATTCTGCACACTCTATCTTGTCAGTGTCAATTCGTAAAAAATTCATGTGAATTATCAAACGATAATTTCTTTCGCTAACGTTATAATTTCCAATACTATAATATAATTAGCGTGAGACTAATGAATGTTATGTAAATAAAAAAGTTGATAAAAAATTTATTACACATTTATACGAAAAATTATTATATGAAAATAATTATATAAAATAATTATTATAAATAATTATATAAATGTACATAAGGATTACTAATGATATATCACGGCTCATTCTTTACCCACAATCTAGCAATTTCATCGCCAAATAATCGTACAAAAATTTTGTTTACCTTGCGAACAGAGACCGTAATGAGAGAATACATCCTAGGGAATAGAAAACATTTCTACAAACAAGAAAACATTTTAAATCCAGCTTCCCGTTCCGTGAAAGGTGCACCACCGAACGAGAGACTCGGTTCGGTAGAGCGAGCGGGAAGTTTAAGAGGAAGGGAGGCCTGAGTCGCGCGCGCAAATTGAAGCTGGGATTAAGACGTCGGGCGAGATTAAGGTTTCCATGTTGATTAATTTAAATAGTTCCGCCGTCGCTCCGCGAAAAGACAAAAGCATACCTAGTAACCGTAGCTGCACCAGGCGGCCGAGTACATAGGATGCATGGTAAATAACTTACTTTTCACAGTACAGAGGCGACCCGGAGAATTAAGGGACGTAATGCAGAGTTAAACGAAGCGCACTTAGGCAAGAGGCTCGGTCGTCTGCTTTAACCGGGAATATATTTGGATTGAGACGTATTTCTTTTATTTTTTTTTCGTCGTTTACCTAACATTCCCGGAAAAATTGCGGAAAGTTATTTTCATTGTCATAATTATGTAAGTAAATGGTGAATTGACATAAGAGAAAATTTATATTGCAAAAAATAGAGTTGAATAAAAGAAAAATAGTTGGAAGGAAGGATATTGTGTTTCGATATCCTTCGAGTAATAAAAGTCCCTCGCGTGCACGAGATCGGCGTGCATCATAATTCTATCATCGTTGGGCAATTCGCTATAAAACATACTTCTGATACTTCGAGAAAAATGTAGCGACGTTTTTTTGCATACGACGTTCACTGTGAGAAAAATGTGGTGATGTTTTTTGTGCTTTACGTTCACTGAACAAAAATTACCATGTCGATTTAACGTCTTTTAATGTCATTCAATGTTTTTATATCGAGTTTGCATAAGTTTGCACTAGTTCCTTCTTTCTGTGCGTATCTATGCTTTTTATATATTTTTTACAAATAATTTAGTTTTTGTATAGGCTAAAAAGAATAATACAGCTACATTAGAATAATACAGCTAAAAAACTCTTCTATTTAAACAGATATTATTTTGCAAAAAAGATTTGCGGTAATTCCTCGTATTTTATAAATTTAATACTTTTTAAGAGATCAATATTGACAGTAGAGATAAAATCGCGCGCGTAAAATTTAATTATTTTAAGTGACGTCGGAAAAGATAACTGCTAAGCATAGTTACCGTAATATTTCTCTGCAATAATATGTCGCTGTGTGTAATTTCTTTTTCTTATAAAAGTCGTAATATTATAGAACGCTTCAGAAAAATAAATTCGATGTGATTTCAAAACTTTCTTGAACAGCGCTAATTTTTCGCCAGTAACAATGGTCGTCCAATCCGATCGATTCGGTAGTTAGAGGACGATAGGAAAGATAGCAAAGTGGTAAAGGATAGATAAGGTTGAACATTCGAAGGGAAAGCAAAAAGAGAGAAAAGAAAGAGTCTTTATTGTCGGTCGAGTGTAGCGAGTGTTCTTTTAGCCACATCGTTGCAGTTAATAAGCGATAAATACCGTAGAGAAACAATTGTCTTCTTTCGTGTATCATGCCCGAAATACAACAAAGATCATATCCGTTTATTTTGGTTGGGAAAAAAGTAAAAAATTTATTATTTTATTTTAAACGTATATAAATCAATATCAAGGCTTCGATATCTGTAATATAATATAAAAAAGAGAAAAAAGATGAAAAATTTAATATCGGTATATTACAGAGAATATTTTTTTATCGCGTTCTCAATCTGTTAAACTAATCATCTTTATTCATTTCGATGTAATAAAAATATAGTAAAAGGTAAAAACGCGAATTCTTAATATGAAATATAATTATATAATTTTTTCTGCTAAAATGTGAATTAAATACCAGAATGTACATAAAATATTAACCGCGCATTTTAAAATCAATATAAATTTAATTTTTTTGCATAATTTTTATTGATTTTAAAATGCACGGTTAATACTTTATGTGCATTCTGATATACATAAATGCAAGGTAAGCGAAGTTTATTCAAGTTTTCCAAAATATATAGCAAGTATCATCATTTCTTAGTAATATATTGAGCAAAGTTTGTAGTTTTTCTTTTTTTTTGTAGAGACCGAGTTATCGTGACCAGTGTTCTTGGCGGATTCAATCGTTAACAGTCTTAGAAGGAAGCTGAGGTAAGGCGTAACGGATGAGTAAAAGGAAAGGTGGAACGGGATAGGAAACTCTCCTTCGTTCTCTCGGACAAGAGCGGCGCGTGTTCTTTTAGCTGAGTTACCTCAGCAACAGAGTACCTTCCGTCTCGCTGACCTGCTGTTTCCGGTGACACCGATGGCCTTTCCTTCTCTCGTCATTTTACCAAGGCTGGTACGCGTTTTCTCGAGGAAAGAGAAAAAAGTATACGGCCGACAGAAAAAAACTGCGAAAAAGCGTTAAGGGTCGATGTGATTATCGTTCGAAAACGACGGTATCTTTGAATTGGATTTTCCGCTTCTCGTATCAGATTCTCGGTGATAATCTCGTAATCTTTGCGATTAAAACGGTTACGTGATCACCGTCGACAGATTGTTAAGGCAAATAACGCGATGGTATATCTCAATGGAAGAAATAAAATATATCGAGATAGAATTATCAAACAAGTGAGCTTTACATGACAGTAATGCTTATACCCCGGTACTTTGCTGACAGGGTAGGTAGAATTCAGAATAGAAGCGCTGTCGTGTGGCATACAAGTATATAGAATGAGATCGATATCCCTGAACTGAGTTCAAGATCCTCAAGAAAAGATCGACGAACTCGCGTGATTACTTATAAATGTATAATAGCAAGAATCCTGCGATATATGTCAATCACTGCAAATAATTAATATTACATAAGATTACACGAGACAGTCCTATGCGCATAGCTGTACAGGATATTCATAATTCGAGCGAAATTTGGGACATTAAACGCGATGGAAAACGCATTAGCAATTCTGGTGAGAGAGCCTCTTGATATTAATATACGACATAAATTGGATAATCCAAGCTACGAGCGATGTTTCATAAAATATCAATATTTAACTACCTGACGTGCCAATTGATCAGTGCAGGATGTAATATGCACATATATAAGAAAGAGAGTGTGTGTGTGAAAAGAATCGAGGCCTTTTAATGTTCGGATCCATTTAATTTTACGACTTTCAATCGATACAGATTTTTCCTTCGGTCGCACGTCCGCACGCGATAACTGACGGGGGCCGAATCTCTCGAACCCGCGCTATCTATTCTCTTCCTGCCCGTTCCTACGACCTTCGAGAATCTTCTCGACTCATCCTTTTTAATTTCGCTTGTGTTATTGTTTTCGAGTCTCGATTATCGTCTTTGTCTCCCCGTTTTGTCCGTTGTGTCTTTTCACTTGTTTATTTTGTCTCGCGTCTCGCTTTTCCTTTCGTCCCGCGTAAGCTTCGCATATATGTAAACTGGGAAATATGTGACGATATAATCGCCACAGTACTCCCCCGCCAGTGCTATACCGATAGCACGATATTTCGATGTTCGGACGCTACGAATTACATTTTCCTTTATACGTAAGCGCGACGCAAAATTACACACATAAAATCAAAACAAAAAAACAATAAGAGAACGCCAATATAATATAATCGTGTCGTTCGTGCTCGCATATGCGTACGCGTGTCAATTACTTGAGAACCAAAAAAAAAACAAAAATATAAGATAGAGAAATAGCGCTATAAACCGCGAAACCAATAGAAATAGAATACAATGAAATGAAATAACTTGCTTAACGTGTGAATTCTCCCAGAACCTCGCGACCCGAATTAATTATTTCCTATCCTACGTCACAGGCCCGCCTGGAAACGGTCCGGGAACCGGACTCTTCTCCCTGCTCTCGTCGTCGTCTCGCCTCGTCGGAGCAGCGGTCCCGCGTCCTCGCGCTCCTCTCGTCGATTGACCTCACTGCCTCGGTCCCGCGCCGTCGATCCCGTCGGCCCGTCGCCTCCTGTATCGCTTTCTGAAAAAATATACGCGGGCTTTAGTCGGTCTATCGTGACCGTTCTCTCTTTGCCGTGCATGCGCACGACAAAGACTTTCTCGCTGCGACTGATGACCTCGTACGGTCCCTCGTATGGCGCCTGCAGCATCTTCCTCGGTCCGTCGCGTCGCACGAACACCTGCCCGGCCGTCGCTAGGTCCTTGAAGACGAACGGTCGTCGCTCTCCATGCCGGGTCCCGTCCACCGGTCGCAGCCTCTCGAATCGCTCACGCAGCGTCCTGACGAAGTCGACGGCACTGTCCTCGTTGTCCGTCGGCAGCCGACTTAGGAACTGCCCCGGGATCCTCAGCGCCTGACCGTACACCAGTTCGGCTGTGGTCGCCTTCAGGTCGTCCTTCCACGCTGCTCTGATCCCCAGCAGGACGGTCGGCAATGACTCCGTCCAGCGGTCGTTTTGCTGGCACCTGATCGCCGCCTTGAGCTGGCGATGAAACCGCTCGACCATCCCATTCGCCTGCGGGTGATATGCCGTCGTCCTCAATTTTTCTGCTCCCGTTATCTCGCTCAGCCGTCGGAACAGACCGGACTCAAACTGAGTCCCCTGGTCTGTCGTAATTCGGAGGGGTGCCCCAAATCGGCAGATCCACCCCTCATAAAACGCTCTCGCGATCGTCTCTGCCTCCTGGTCCCGCACGGGGAACGCCTCAGGCCATCTCGTGAAACGGTCCACGCACGTGAGACAGTACCTCTTGCCCTCTGAGACTGGCATTGTGATGATGTCTAGATGCACGTGCTCAAATCTGCTAGATGGAGCAGCAAATTTCTCTAGCGGTGCCGAGACGTGTCGCGACACCTTGGACCGCTGGCAGGGCACACAGGATCGAGCCCAACCCCGGCAGTCCACGTTCATCGACGGCCAAACGTAGCGCTGCGCCACGAGTTTGCCCGTCGACCTGATTCCCGGGTGCGCCAGGCCGTGCACCAGGTCGAATGCGGCCCGACGGAAAGGCCTTGTCAAATATGGCCTCGGTGTCGGCGTCGCTGTGTCGCAGTAGAGCGCAACTCCGGTTCCGGGGATCTCCACCTTGCTCAGCCTTAGTCCCGTCTCCCGTCTTAAATACTTCTCGAGCTCCTCATCGGTCCTCTGTGATTCCGCCAGTGCGGCGTAATTCATAGGAGTTCGGAGCTCCTCGATTCTCGATAGCGCGTCCGCCACGACATTCTCCTCGCCCGTCACGTGCCGGATGTCCGTCGTAAATTGTCCGATGTAGTCTAAGTGGCGGAACTGGCGCGGCGTGCTCCTCTCAGGTTTCTGTCGGAAAGCAAAGATGATTGGCTTATGGTCGGTATATACCGCGAACGCGCGCGCTTCCAGCATGTGCCGAAAATGCTTGACCGCCAAGTATATCGCTAGTAGCTCCCTATCAAAGGCGCTATACTTCGATTCGGCTGGGCTTAGCTTCTTCGAGAAGAATGCTAACGGCTCCCAGCCGTCGCTGCCCCGCTGTTGTAATGCCGCGCCGATGCTTTGTTCGGACGCGTCAGTAAACAACGCGAGCTCCGCGTTCGTCCTTGGGTGCCTCAGAAGCGCGGCCTCGGCCAAGCCTTCCCTCGATGTTTCGAATGCTCGTTGAGTCTGCTGCGTCCACGATATCGGCGTCTTGCCCTTAATGTTTTCTCGAAGCAGGTCATTGAGCGGTGCCAAAATCTCGGCAGCTTTAGGCATGAATCTTCGGTAAAAATTTACCATGCCTAAGTACCTTCTCAATTCCTTCGCGGTCCTCGGCATCTGACACGCGAGGATTGCCTCCACTCGCGCCGGCAGCGGTCGTGTTCCTTCGTCGGACACCTCGTATCCGAGGAATTCCACCCTTCGTTGTCCGAATACGCACTTCGTGGGGTTGATCACTACCCCGTATACTCGCAAACGCTCAAACACCGTCCGTAGGTGCTCGTGGTGTTCTTCCTCTGACGATGACGCGACGAGGATGTCATCGATGTATGCGTAGCAGAATTCAAGGTCGCGCAAAACCTCATCGATGAACCGCTGAAACGTTTGTGCCGCGTTGCGTAATCCGAACGACATGTATGGAAATTCATACATGCCGAACGGCGTGGTGATCGCCGTCTTCGGGATGTCCTCCTCCGCTACCGGTATCTGGTGGTATGCCCGCACTAGGTCCAGCGTGGTAAAAATTTTCCTACCGCCGAGGGCCTGCGCGAAATCCTGTATATGTCGCACCGGGTAGCGATCCGGGACCGTTCGCGCGTTCAGCGCCCTGTAGTCTCCACAGGGTCGCCACTCTTCGTCCTTTTTTGGCACCATGTGTAAGGGCGCCGACCAACTACTCCTTGAAGGTCGCGCGATTCCAGCTTCCACCATCCTTCTGAATTCGTTCTTTGCGGCCGCCAATCGGTCCGGAGCGAGCCTTCGCGGCCTACACGCGACAGGCGGTCCCGGTGTCGTTTCTATATGATGTCGCGTTGTGTGGATCGTTTCTCTTGGGCGCCCGTTCGGCCTCGCGATGTCCGCGTACCGCTCCAACAGCCGGTGATACGGCGTCTCTCCCGTGACCGCTTTGACGCAGGGTGCATTGCATCGGATGCATCGTCCGCGCGCGGTCAAGCTCGTCACCTGGTCGACGAGACGAGAATTTCGCAGATCGACGAGGAGTCCGTAATGCGCCAGAAAATCGGCGCCGATTATAGGTCGCGAAACGTCCGCGATCACGAATCGCCACAAAAATGCACGTCGTAATCCAAAATTTAAAACTAATGTTTCTGTCCCGTATGTACATATTGGTGTGCCGTTCGCGGCCGAAAGCTCGTAGGTCGATCTCTGTCGCGGTCCCCGAACCATTTTCCGAGGATACACGCAGAGATCCGCGCCCGTGTCAATTAGAAAACTCACTTTTGTGTTCGCGTCGGTCACGAACAGGCGACGCGCCCCGTGGCCTGAGTCACTCGCCGCCACTAGCGACCGGCCCCCGCGTTTCCCGACTGCATTGTGCAGGGCGGCCTGCATTGTCGAGCACTCGGTCCAAATTGCCAGTGATACCAGCAGATTCCACTGGCCGGCGGATCACGGCTTCCTGATCGCTCTCGCGGGCGCGAATGCGAACGCTGGCGTGGACGCGAACGCGAACGACGTCGGTCGTCATCGCGGTCCTCTCCGAAACGACCGCTCCCGATCGCCTCGATCGACCGCCGGATAGCTGTCAGCTGCTCCGCCATCTCTTGTTGCATGGCCAGCCGCATCTGCGCGAGTCGTACTTCCATCCTCGCTTCCCAGGACGCGGGGTCAACCGCACTCTGACCCTGGGGCGTCACAAATTTCGTCGCCTCCGCCACTTGAAATATCGGCGCACGGGTCGCCTCGACTATCGCATCCGCGATGTCCGCTAATTGTTCGGGCGTATCGGCCGCGCGCGTCACTAAATGCGGCTGAAGATGAGCCGGCAACCGACTCAACCAGATGGTCCGCAACACCTGGTCGCCAACCACGTTCCCGGCAAGACCGCGAAGGTGGCGTAAAAATTGCGATGGCTTTCGATCGCCAATCTCCTCGTGTTCAAGGAGCCTCCGAGTCTTGTGCTCCTGCGACAGACTTAGTCGCTTAACTAGCTCGGTTTTCAAAGTCTCGTACGCGCGCTCCGGGGGCGGATTCATAATTATATCGCGCACTTCGGTGGTATAACGCGGTCCGAGGGCAGTCAACGCGTACCCGAACTTCGTCGCGTCGACCGTAATTCCGGCGGCCTGGAAACCCCGGTCGACGATGTTAAACCAGAGCTCCGGATCCGTCGGCGTGAACTCTGGCATTCGCATGCCCACTCGACTCACCTCGGGGGCAGGTAAATAATACCCCGGTGGCTGCTCCGCCCGGGCCGATTGCATCGCACTCAGGTGCGAATTCGGCGCCTGAATCCCCGGCCGCTCGAGCGCCCGCGCCTCCGGCTCCACGCGTGGAATAGCGTCTTCGCCGTCTCGCATCACCGGCATGTCACTCCTTTTCCGTCCTCACACACTAGACACTCGATCGCGAAACTATCCCTGCACTTCGCGTATGCACGATCACGTCGGGGTCACCACTTTAACTACCTGACGTGCCAATTGATCAGTGCAGGATGTAATATGCACATATATAAGAAAGAGAGTGTGTGTGTGAAAAGAATCGAGGCCTTTTAATGTTCGGATCCATTTAATTTTACGACTTTCAATCGATACAGATTTTTCCTTCGGTCGCACGTCCGCACGCGATAACTGACGGGGGCCGAATCTCTCGAACCCGCGCTATCTATTCTCTTCCTGCCCGTTCCTACGACCTTCGAGAATCTTCTCGACTCATCCTTTTTAATTTCGCTTGTGTTATTGTTTTCGAGTCTCGATTATCGTCTTTGTCTCCCCGTTTTGTCCGTTGTGTCTTTTCACTTGTTTATTTTGTCTCGCGTCTCGCTTTTCCTTTCGTCCCGCGTAAGCTTCGCATATATGTAAACTGGGGAATATGTGACGATATAATCGCCACAAATATAAGACGCTATTATTCGCACATGATCGTATCGCATAACTATACGATGCAGATACTTGTCTTAAATGCAATTAGTTTGATATATGATATGATGGATTATCGGTTATCTATTATTTTGCGAAAATAAATTAATGTGATTTCAAAGTGTTGTGTTTCTTTTGCGATTCCTTTTGCGAAAAATTGGATTAAAAATAGAACCATTTACCGTATTTATAAAATCGCTTCATAAAATCCATACAAAGTGAAATCGCAGTGAAGAATATTTACTATATTAATATGACGAGGGTCGCGTTCAAGAGTATTCTGCGTGCAAGCGATGAATTGCGTCACGTAGTGGGCCATTAGCTGCTTGAGAAAAGAAAGAAGGAGGAATGCTGAAGGACGGTAATGAGGTAGAATAAAGAGCGAACTAATTCGAAATTTCGTGCGCGTCACTGACGGCGATCGACCGGCACGCTTGGCGCGAGAAGAAGAGAGAACGGAGAGAAGAGGCGAAATGGAAATGCCGGGACCGGGCCTGTTCAACATTCTAAATATTTTAAAAGTTCAACTCATTTGAATTGGAACATCTTTAGACGTGTCTCGCTCTCTCGCTCTGCACCTCCTGCTCCCGACTGTCTCCCATCGGCTAGATCGTCGCGGAGTTCCCTGTACTTATCGCGCTTCCTACCGCGCTCTCGCCTGCTCGGCTTTCTTCTCTTCCCGACCGATTGATTTAGATTCTTGAAACTTTTCGCACTCGAGTTTTGTCGCGAAGACATCCTCCTGAGACCTGATCACCGAGAAAGCTTTTGGCTCGTTTAAGTCAGTAAGTAAAAATCATCGAGCACGAAAAACCCGTCAGACATTTTCTACATATTTTCGATTTTCAGTGTCAATTTTTAATATTAACAATGATTGTAATAATTGTTCATAAATTTTGTGTTCGCCATTGTAAAATTTGAGGTTATTTGACGAAGTCTGCAAGGCGATTAATAATTTATCGCGACGCACGATGACCGACATTCAACCGGGATGCGTTCACGGTTTCAGAACGAATCAGTCGCGGTCGATCAGTTCTTCGTATAGTTGCCGGAGCTTAATTCAACCACGTGAAATCTAGCCAGCAGGTAAACCGATAAGGCTCACGCGGATTTGCTGGCCCAGCGAGAAAAATCCGCTTACTCATTCGCGCCCTCGCGAGAATTTACGTTATGTTACGCCGGTTGGAATATGGATGTGTCACATTCGCAGGTAGCACGAGAGACGTCGCATATTCGCGTGTACAGATTGGCGAAATTCGCGAGTAGTGAATACTAACTCACCTGGTCACGGTTGGCGTGGAAGCTACCCCTGGGGATCGCGCTGGATAACTCCGTGGACTTCCTGACATCAAGTACTCTGCAACACACAGCGAAACGTTTGTCCTTAATGCTCTGCTGCATAAAGTCACACTCAGCAATCGAGCAACGCATCCGTCTTGCATCGGTTAACGGCGATACAAACTACACATCGTGACCAACCACGAAGTGTGATTGCAACTACGCTCTAGAACACTTTACTCAATCAGTAATACTAGTATAATGATTCTATTTATATATTGCAAATCGCGAAGATTTCAAATAAATTTCAAAAAGAACGAGATATAATTGTACTTTAATATATTCAGCTATTCATCTCAATTTATATAATATATAAAGTACGAGGGTAATTAATTGAATAAAATTTTCTTCTTCGATTAATTTGATAATTTTTCAAGATAATAATTTTAGGACGACAATTCTCTACATTGCTGTGAAGTGCAATATAGCATAAATTCTTTGGCGATACACTCAGTGAGCGTGTTCCAATTTTCTATACATTTGGTTCATAGCTGCTGCATATTGCGGCATTTTGCTAAAACATATGCTGTCGTAACTACTGCTTAATTACTTAGACAGGTAACAGGATCTGCGGCGGACGCAGATATTCCTCTACTCTCGGCAACTTGACCTGTGTCATGCAACGAGATAATTGAGTTTATTAGACGCAAGTTGTTCTCGTATTCGCAAGTGCTTTAACCCTGTTTCGAATATGGTGTTCGCGGAATTATTTAAACGGCGCGATCAAAAACGGAAGCGTGCTTACGCTACATCTAATTATTATTTTTTATGATTATTAATCAAATAAGCTTGAAAACACATGAATGTAATCAATAAAGCTCAATCGGGCTAATTAATCGAAAATGTTGAAGATCTGTCTGAACAGAGAAATCGGCCGAGTGATAAGCGCAAACGTCGGAGGGTAAATTCATAGAAATTCCGCTTATCAACGGGTAGCGACGCGCGCGCGTGCATAATTAATTTTCAAACTTTCTTTCCTGCTCGACGGCAGGTTGACATTCGTTGCTATTCGATTTAGCCTTCGTTCGCCGTGCGTGGTCCCCGATCTGTCGGTTCGTAGCGTCATGCATATTCTAGTTGATGGGTCGTCGCGAGCTGTCTTCCTTTTATCTGTATAGTTAATGCGTTCATGACTAATGTAACCATCAGTGACGTTTTGCTATCGACCGCGAATAGTCGTCTGATGCTCGTCTCACAGCGAACACAAGATCGCTAAATCTCTTTATTGGATGTGACTCCATGTTATATTCAATATTTTTTTCTACAAACACATTATCGATAATAAGTTTTCTCGCGACATTGATTGCATATATATAGTACGTGCTTATTGTTTCCTTATTATATATACGCAGAGTATATTTTGAAAAAAATATATTTTTCTGCATTTGTAGTTACAAATAGAAGATAATCAACTGTGAGTGTATTTTATTTTTTTAATAGAAACAGTAACAAGTTCTCGAGCGACTGTAATGCGAAACAAATGCCTTTCCTACACCGGAAGAAAGACTTTCACACAACGCGAAAATTGGCTGTTGAATCAATAACGAGGTTGAACAGGACTTAGCGAGCGGAATCTAGAGAGAAAGAGAGAGGAAGCGGTAACAAAATAATATAAGAAAACAAGGATGGTTAGTTCGTTCGTTTACTTTGATATACCGACATTACATCGGTTTTAGCCCATAGGTTCTTTTAACTACCGCTTTCGCCCTCTTATTTCTGCAGCAATTTGTCACTGTCTCTGTTCTGAGAATCTCTACTATTTATACGTTGAACTTCGAGTATAATTTCCAAATATATTTATTACTCGCTATTAATGAATTTTTGATACCAATTTCTGCGTTTATATGTATTTAGTGAAATATTGCATTATTTGAATATTTTTCGAGATATAATAAAGTCAGGCTGTATTCGTAAGTTCTTCATCATTTAATATATCGTAGCTACAACGGTAATGGAGCAAAGATGACGTACTGTAATTCGTTTGACAGCATACGCACGAGAGAGGAAATGCGTTCGCATAAAGCCCCGTCAATCATAAGCGCTACCGATACGATCTTAGACCGGGCATACTGCGAAATCTGCGGAACGGGATCGGAATCGTCGTGTCATCGGCACGGCCGTGCCATTCGCTAGTCGTAAGCTCAAAGGCTCGCTCGCAACACATAGGACGTAACGTTTCCTTTGTAATTCTGAGCATAAATTGGCGCGTGTCAGATGCGAATGACTCGATTCCGTTGAACCGCGCGCGTACAGTAGAGCAGATAGGTAGGTAGGTAGGTAGGTAGGTACGGAAACCTGTCGACCGGAGAGTCCTGACAGCTGGTAGCACAAAGCGACGGGTTCATTCTCACAGGGCGAGAGACTGGTTGCCAAGCTGCCGAGGCTTAGCAGCCATCCCGGCTATCGTTTGTTTCATCCGGTAGCCATGGTGATAACACGGAGAAGGTGGGCGCGACTGATCGAGGGTTCTCCAATATCTCGCATATTTTCTAGTAGCTACCCCCTCGGTGAAAGCGACGCTCCTGGCTTGCCGGACCACCCATCGAGAATATTAACGCCCACGAAAGGGATACGCCGCGTGCCTCTGTCGGGGTACTTTCGGAAGAAATAAGCCGCATGCCGAGTTGCAAGCGCGACTGTAGCGAACATATCTCCGACAATGCCAGTGAAATGAGAGCAAGTCCACCATTGTGTCAAGATTTACTGTATTTTCATATTGAGTCTTCTAAGAAGACAGTAATTCTTCTTTTTTAAGGGTGCCAGCAACTACGCACGAGTATTTCCTTTTATCACGAAAAAAATACAATTGATAGTATTATCTTTCACGCTGACGTTGATAAGAATATAACGCTCAATATGTGTGTATATAATATACTGCAAAGAATTTTGTGTATATATATATATGTATAATATATTTTATTTGTAATATTAAATATATTTTATATATTGTACATAACATATACTAGAGACGCAGGAAAATAGAATTTAATCATTTAATTATTTAATATCGCATTAACGAAGCAATGATGAAACAATCTCTCTTCTATTATCTTGTCATATTTTTCGAAGTACGTACATTTCTTATATACTAAATATTTTTGTCAAATAAACTCAACGAAAACAATCAAGTTAGTAATGAGCGATCATTATCGTAGAAATCCTTAAATAAAAGATATTTCAGATTCTCTTTTGCAGTACTTCAAGAATACTTCTAAAGTTTTTCTTCATTAGCATTTGTTTCGGCCGATTTCAGAAAAATTCTCTGCGGAGCAATCTGCTCGTCAGAAACCGGACAGAAAACGATCGATTGCGTTCTATCTACGGGAGCTAAAGTCTGGCCAACCCAGCCTTCCTTCGAAAAAGTGTCATTATCTGCTAATGGCGCGGCAGCAACTAGGTTGATGCGCTCGGTCGGTTAATGACGTGACTTTCGCATTTTGCCAATGGACTATACCGATTTTATCTATACGCTCCAGTTTTACCTGATGTCCTCGGAGATTCGCGAGCATCGCAACTACCCTCCGGGAGGTTATTTAAAGGTTAAGGTCGTTTTTATTCCCGCGCCGCATTCTTATCGTTACTTCGTTACATCCAAGGATTCATTCGCTGCAGGGCAAAATATCTCCGAGAGTTACACGAGAGACAAGCCCACGCGAAATATTCTCGCATAAGAACGTCGCTGACCCAAATACGTCGCCGTCAGAATGTCGTCAAAGAGAAGCGAACATTATCGCAGTTACGATAGCCAGACTGGAAATTACGTAAGCCGAATTAAGTAAGCGAGGAACATCCCACCGCGATAAAGTTTATCCGCGCTGACAGAACGTGCCGACTAATAGCTCGCCTAAAAGCGTGCAATTTAGCAAATCGGGTGGTACTCTTGGATCGAGGAGAGCTTTCCTCCCCGTAATCGAGGGCGTACGGTCGACTGGTCTGTTCTTTATTTAATCACTGCACACGGCTCTAACGAAGACGAGTGAGCGACGTACCGGGTAGAAAACTGAACGTCGACTAGGGACGTCGACGTCAAACAAGGTCGTCGAGGGGAGAAGAGACGGTCGAAAATGTGGGCGTATTCAGGAAAAGCAACGGAAGACGAAGTGATAAGGAAAGTGATAACGAGAGTGATAGCGCAAGAGTGACAAGACCTAGTTAGAGTGACGGTCGAAAAAGGGACTGGCAAGCGGTTAGAAAAGGAGTGGAAGCAGAACTAGAAAATGGAATTTGAGGAGTCCAGGCGAGACGAAACGAAGCGAAGATAAGGGCGAAACGCACGTAAAGACAAGAGGAAAAGATCAGAGATAGGTACGTAAGTCCCTATGGATGGAGTGGATATAGTTGAGTCTGAGGGTTTCTGGTTGTTGGGTGTTTGGCTGTCGGCCAGAGAATCTCTGGAGCGCGACGGTTACCTTTTTCTCCTCCGGGAGGTCTCTTCGACTTTATACGTACGCCACGGTGAGTGTATCGCCTTTTCGGAATGTCAACTGTGTGGGAGTATGCGAATATATGCGTGTGTCAGTATGTACTGTCGAATGTGTATTGCCGAAGGTGTAGCATTTTCGCAAATTTATTTTAATTCGAGATTAGCGCAATCTTCACATTTTATCATTTATATTTATTTCGACTTTACATTTCGGACATTATTTAACTAAGCGAAATATATCGCAATTGTAAGCTCAATTAAAGCTCACGTAATAATAATACGACTGTTTGATAAATTTCTCTCTTTTTTATATACGTTGATTGTGCATTTCATAAATAAATTCTCGAACGCAATAATATATCACAAAGTAAGCTAAATTCTTATACAAAACAATCGCATGTTTTATTCCTTGGATAAGATCAATAGCTTGCATTCTCGCTTTACGGTATGCGAAAAATCAAGAGAATAACTTTTTAATTTCTTCTATATTATGGACCAGTCATCCGTATTGTTTCACTCTTGACACAGAAGATTGAGTTCTGTTCTATTATATTTCATGCAATCATTTATCATCTGCTTGTGCAAGTTGTAAGTTTTTTTTCACTCGCTCGGTTTCTCGACCGCGTATTGCAACATATATTATTCTATCATCAGAGCATATAATTATATACCGAAAATCTTAAATATATTCTTGTCAGATACTCGGAGTCGCGATCAAACGGTTTTCCAGGAACGCTCAATTCTTTATGAAAAAATGGCATTGGAAGCGCTAAAGATAATAATAAATAAAGATAAAAGTTTGCCGTCTTCAGTATAGGACATAATAGTATGTTACATTAGCGATGTAGATTTCTGCTGCTCAAGTCTGACTTGAAATTCGATATCATAATGTATCGGATGACTTTTCGAGAGATCAGAGGCATATACTGTCAGTCGTATATATATGAAAAATAAAAACAAAATAACATCGAAAATAATATAAAATAATATCGCGTCGTAAAATATCGTAATATTCATTCTGCTATTCGTTTCGCGATCGTAATACGAGTATATCTCGGTACTTAAACGACGTATGTAATCAAGAGGTGCGAGAGTACCGGTGTGGGTAAGTCTGCGTAAACACAAGGGTTGATTAACGATAATAGCCATGTGGGGTGATTGCCGATAGTCTGTCTCTTGATCGTGCGAAGCGTGGGGGTTCGAGAATGAGGAATACTTTAGCAGAGAGATGATGGACAAACTGTCAGCGCATTGTACGTTGCGAACGTTACGAACGCCAACCCCCATGGGACACTGGACGAAGGTAATCCAGGGGGATGCGTGTCCGGGAATTCTGATCAGCGCTTTACCTCTTATAGATCCCGCCAATGTGTTATTACTGTTAACACCCCTACTTCATGTAATGTCGCGCATATCATCGTCTCAACGACAACGACGACGACGACAACGAGAATGACCACGATCTCGATTCGCGAGGATTCGTATTCGATGATACGCCAGCAGATGCGGTATTAACAGACGGCTGTCGTTATTGCTTTCATTCCAAACGTCATACACGCGCCGGCGCTGTCCGCGTTGTTTTAAACGAGAAGATAATATTTGCAAGATATCGCGCGCGACGGACTGCGGGAATTGTGCACTCTCGGAAATGTAAATCGCGTTCTTGGCGCGTCGCATATTGTAAATTCATGGAAAATTTACTCTTTGCCGCGCGGCGCGAATACAAGAGATGAAGTTGTAAATAATCGAGGCCCGTTGCGTTTCATGTACTTTAATGCGCGCCTTTACCACGTCGAAATCACGTACCGACAATGCCGAGAGTCCGAGAATATATCGTCGTTGCTTCGATTTTCATCGCTCAAGATCACGTGGAACGTAATAACCTAGTTTCGCCTCCGCATTCATGGAGTAAGGTTCCGCATAAAGGCAATATCGCAGCCACATTCGAATGAATATTGTCTTTAGTGCTATTTTCTCCTTCTATTGAGGATAAATGTGTGTCTTTCCGTCCGCGGCGCACGTTCACGCTATGTGTTATCATTTACAACAAAGCTCTCTCGATCGCTTGCGAAGGAGCGGATTTATCGCTTTGCTTTGAGCAATCTTGACTTGTCCCGATCAAACATTCGCCCTCGCAAACATCTCATAGGATACTCTCGTATACTCGGATTACTAATAAGTGTTTGGTGAAGTCAAATGTGTCATTGGTCATTTGCTAAATGATATAGTTTTCTTCAATAGTTTTATAAATTTATACTAAATATAATAAAATAAAATAAAATTTTCTTTCCTCTAGTTACATAGCTAATAGTCACGATGATGCATAATCATTCTCTTTCAGAATTATGAAATTGTATAATATATATAATCTATCAAAAAATAATCATGTTAATGTCGTACGATCAATACAAGTTCTTCTCGCTTCTCGCGAGTCTTATTATCTTATACAAACCATCAATGTTGCCAATATCTAGAGGGTTGATCTCGGCTTGGAGGGTAATGAATGTTTATTAGGATAGAATCCGTTGACGGATCTCCGTAGACTCGGGACGGATCGATATGCGTCAGTCTAGACGTTCGTGCTTCGAAATAATTGGTTGACTCTGATCCTGCATTCTGTGTTCGTGAGAGGTAAACATTTGCGATTATCTGCGCTTCAAATACGTCGACATACCAACGTGAATCAATAAAATTAGTCAAAATCATTTACTGTCTTAAACTGAATTAGTGAAAATGCCACTGATTAAAGCAATGACAAGATTTCCCTGAAGATCAGTAAGTATTTCACTGAAATAAAATCTTCAGTAAAAATACTCATATTTAGCTCCTCCATCTTATGTTTCATTCTGATTATAGCAATAAGATTTCTTATAACTGATATTTAAATTCATGATGTACATACTACATTTCTTAAGGCATGACAAACTCACAGAAAAATAAACTATGGATCAAATATATTTCTTTAAAAAAATATAAAACATATTATTATAAAATCTCATATAATATTACAAGATGCATTTTAAAATATTATTGAAACAGCCATTATCATACTAACTGATTCTTTTCAAAGAGAGTTCAGTGTTTGCAATTTATAACTGAAAGTACTGCTTATCAGTGATAATACACTGATTCCATTTAAAGAAGTAAAATATTTTTTGAATATTTTCTATTTAATTTTAATTTAGATTTGCTTTCTCTTTAAATATTAATAGAAAATTAATTTTTTAAATTTATAGAAATTAAAATAATATATGTTGATAATATAATTTTAATCCAACATTTTAATAAAATTATGTTACGATAAATATAATTTTGTGTTATATTTTTAAATAGATTCAAATGTTATATTTAAATTTTTTTCTTGGATTTATTTATGAAATATTAGATTTTTTAAAAAGTAGTTACATTTGTATAAGTGACAATATATCATCTAATATTCATCAGCATCTAATATTCGCTATTATGTAAACCGGAAATAGAAATAGCTAAAGTTTAACTAGCTTCGTGGTGGAATAGTCTCGTTTTCTTCATCAACTCTAACTGCAGGAATTAGTTCCTGGCCTCTGTCCAGATTACTTCTATATTCCTCACCGCGCATCTCTTCTATCTTATTTGAACTCGCGCAATCTTCCCGACATGTTAATTTTGCAAATATTAAGCGAGCGATAAGTAATGTTGAATCTGAAATATTTTGGAACTTTAATTTCTCATAATCACCGATTTCGGAAATGATTTTTTTTTTGTGATATTTAATTTTTCCTTTCCAGATAATAATTCACGTAACGCGATAAATTAACATATTTAATTTTACTTTGAATGGGCAATATCATCGCGCTAATGGCGTAATTATCCGTTAATGCTTTAACCGAGGGACGACAGAGTAGGCAAAATTACAACAAAATTGTAGCGAAAGAATTGATACGTAGGGCGTTAAATTTAGTTTCACGGTAGTGTCGGTGTACATTACGGCCAGCCGAATTTCTCATATCTGCTCAAATTCGAGTGACAAGGGGATAAATTGTTGCACGCTTTTGGCACAGTGGCTGCCGGAGAATTGTGCATTTGCGTCCCGTAACCTGTTTTACGTTAGCGCTTTTGTTCCGCATGAATCTTATTAGCGCCACCCATTTTACCGGAAATTGAGTTAAACAGTTTTCTGCATTAAAGCTTTCGCTTTCCTCTTTCGGGTCGCTATTGGTCTAAAGGAAGTCGTGCAGAAGATCGTGATTGGGCAGTTAATAAATTTCGTCAATGAAGCAAAAAAGTATAACGTTAAAATTTGTTCGTTAAACGTTTCGAAAAGGAAACATGCATAAGTTATATAAGCGTTATATAGGCACATTCGTATTATCATTGTTATATATCATGGCATTGGCTTATCAGATTGAACACGCGGTATGTAAATCACCTATTACGTAGCAAAGTTCTGCTTTGAAAAAATCAAATAACAGATATAGATAAAAAAGAAATTAATTATAAAAAAATTATATAGAGTATGTGAACTGTAAACAGATTTTCCGATATAATTAAAAAAAATAAAAAGTATTTTAAATAAATATGATTATAGTTATTATTTACAAAGATTTTATTCCTTTTTATTATATCTCCTTTATTATATAATTTTTTAAAAATTGAATAGATCAATTTAAATATCCAATAATAAATGTAATATCTAAGAAGAAATTGAATATAAATATTTTATATGTTTATTATTGTAAAAAGAATTATCTTTCGTCATTACTACATTAAATTAGTTTATTTTATATAAGAAATAGGTTACGTAATTATATTGTTTAACGTAGTTATACTTGGTGACATGTCTAAGTACTGCAAAGGATAATTCCTATCATCTTCATGAACCGCACGGACGTATTGATCGTAACGCGAGGATACGTATATACAGGGTGGTCGGTAAAATATAGGAATCAATAAGAGAATGTATATAACAGAAATGTATATATTCTTTGCATTTTTCTTCTTCTCTTTAAAATTTTCTCTAAAATAATGAATCTAATTACAAAATTATGTAATGTTAAAAATTAATATCCAGATAAAAGATTAAATTTTAAATACTTAAGAACTGAAGAACATTATAACTATATGTTCTTATTAATTTATGCTTCGCCATAGAATTTTATTTTTAATACAAATAAATTTTCATCAATTGTTAAAATATATTAAAAATTAGAAAGTTGCAATATGATCGCTAATTAATTTAAACAAAATCGATTTTATTACTTTTTCGAGAATACATATATTCTCTTATTTTTAATATCTACGATTTATCGACTTATCTAATATAGGGATTCATGAAATCCATATAATACCGAGGTGACAAATATATGCGATATGATTTTTGTTTGCTAAGATGAATTCTGCCAACGTGGCACAACGAGCAATAGTCGGGTGGAAACGGAAAAGATCGAGCTCGAAAGAGGGATGCGAATTGAAAGGCTCCACTTTAGCATTCCCGTTTCCTGTTCCTTCCACCTCCAGACACCAGCAGCACTGCTACAGTTATAGTTGCAGCGTGCTGCGACTATATGGGACGCGAAAACGAGGCCGGGTTGGCGTGTTTTTATTTACGACCTCACCCAATGAAATAACGGCTGCGAAGGAGCGCGCAATTGCCTTCTCATCTCGGCGACCCACATAAGCGCCCATCAGCTTTCTCTAAAAACGTTAATTGCTCGGTGTTAATAAAGGCCTGTACTGCGGCGCGGCGTTTCGCCTACTCCGTAATTTCGTTCTCGCTTGAATTCCATAAAGAAGAAAAAGAAAAAAATTTTACCGTCACGCCTGGGATCGGCGAATTTTAAATTGCGATACGATTTTTCGCGGAAAAGGCGAACGAGTCGCCGAATTGTTTATCGCGTGTTTGCACATTATTCCGTCAGGAAGGTCGCGACGTTATGAAGAGGGAATTCTGAACATGTTCGCAGAGTTCGCTCGTAAGCATCGCTTTTTGGGCTAAACGTCGGAGTTGCCTTGTCCGAAACTTTTCGACCGTGTTGTGTCGCTTAGACAGGTGGTAGGAGCAGCGAATTATTCGACGCTCACCATCGGACTGTCATGGTTGTTTGCCGAAGTGAATGTAGAACGATCAATGTGAAGCTTCCTGTCCACTGATGGCTGCACTGTTAACCATTAGCGCTCTCATCGACATTCGGACTGCTCTATATTTTCTATCATTTTTATATGATCCACCATTTTTTATACCACTCTAGCAAGTTAAATGTTTAATCTGGTAATATGTAACATTCCAAAAAGTAATATAACATACATTTTGAAGTTGCACGAGTTATAAGATATTTATATGTTTCATTATATTTGCTATATATATGAGAAAAAATTTTTTTATAGAATATATATAAAATACATTTAAAAAATTTTAATTATAATTTGCAGATATAAAAGATTATATACATATATTTGCATATTAATAAATGCAACAAAAAGTAGAGAAAATTTTTTATTTTTAATCTCTACTGTTATTAATGAACTCGACGATGATAAGGCACGAACGATGCTTACAATGATAGAAGCATTCATTCTGGATAAAATGAATTAACAAAAGTTATGAAACAAAAGTGTTACTACATCTCAATGTATTTGTACAATAATTATTTTAAACAAAAGGAGATTTAACCCTTTTGCTTATTCTTTAATTTTTATTAGCGTATTGTATTTTTGCTATATCATTCTCTCTATCTCCCTCATCTCATTAATGTAATATCTCAATAGTACATTAATACTTGATTTTTACCATAATTTGCAAATGCATCTACAATAGTATATGAGTTAAATGTATAAAAATTGAAATAGATGAAAATTTATATTTTGTAAATTTTATATAAAAAAGTACATAACGTAAGCATTGAAATAATAAAAAAATCATATTATTTCATATATTTTCACATAGTTCTTCTATTCTATATATCTTTTAGATGCACCCCGCTAAGCAATAAGCGGGTCCGATCGATTTTCCCGAATTCAATTAGACGCGACATATTGCAGATGCGGATCGTCGACGCGGGTGGCCCGATTCCGCCTCGAATCGCCTCGCGGCCGTGAAAACGTTTACACCGTGAAAAACGCAGCTAAATTTCGTCTCCCCCCGCAAGATTGCATTAATTCCACGCACGACACGTAACCCTAGCAATAAAGTGACGTAATTGCCGATGTGTCCGTGCCCTTTGGGCGTCGAAGAGGAGAAAACCCCCGTCGGCATCGGGTGCAGAAAGTATGCGCAGGAAAAGGGATCGTCGACGTACGAATCCACCCCGATGTATCCTACACGCAGGCAGACAGTGGATCGACTTATGCGAGCCACGTGCGCCATTCTAATTTGCTTACGAGCTACGGTCTTAAAGCACAATGCGCCACAGGCTCCAGGAATACGTGCGTTGGTCGGCTACACGGACAATGCACAATGTGCCCTGCACTTTCGTCACGGTATTGTTTCTCGAGTTCGCGGGTCCAATGATATCGCCGTAGTTTTGTCATCTACATCCGCACGATTGCGGTCCATTCTGGTTAGCGGAACTAATGTGAAGCGCATGAGAAAGGATGCAAATAACTTATTTACGATCTAATTCGTGGCTGTCGAGAGCAGTGCCAGCCAATTTTCATTTTAATCTTTCAATTATGTTTATAAGTTTGCATCGGTTCCCTAAAAACTCTTTGTTGTGATTTCAGAAGAAACGCGTCTAATAATATTAACAGTAATTTATTTAATAACTGGCATTTTTGTCTATCAAATTATCCTAAAATATTAAGATTTTTATATAATAATATTATATAACATTAGGAATTTTATATAAAATATTATATAAGATTATAATATAGAAAATATCAAATTTATTTAAAAGACTCGATATATGTATAAAAAAACAAGAAATTCGTGTTTTACTACGAATAATCGCCTATGGGACGAAATTGTGAGCCAAAGTTTTTGAGCCGGAAATAGCACTAAAAGTTTTATTTCATTTTCTCATTTCGTCCGTAACGTATCTGGTCCAATTTAAATTCCGAGTAAGACCAGCGCGGAAAGCCCGAAGGACCTAATATAATTCTGAATACAAGGGGCACCCGGTACGCTTGGGATCTAACTTGCATACATTTGCCAAATAGGCACGTTAATGTTAAGAATAGTATCTGCATGCCTTCTCGCAATAAAAAGATAAAATATATTTCACGTCAAATATATTGTATATATCTGCATATCATGAAGCATATTACGAACATATATGGTTTAAAGTAACATCGTATTTTATTCGTATTTCAAGTAATTAATTATAACAGGTCTGTTGGATAATAAAAATTTGTCTAAAAATATAATCATTTTATGTGTAAACTGTAATAATGCGGTAATGCATAACACAGTATAGCTCGAAGCAAAATGAAATTTTGTGTTCTGACTGATAATTCTCCAAAGTTATATATCGAATAGATCTGCAATGCAAATTATTATATTCGAGCTTGTTCGGACATTGTCAGTGAATTTCATGGCTACGTACAATTTTTAAAAAATTATATCTTTTCAATTCATATTATGCTTTTTTAATCGAACATGTGTATTAAAACCATAAGAGATTACATAAATAAAAACATCTCTCATCTTCATAAAATTTCCATTATTCAAATGAAACATAATTCTGGGAAAATCACATATAATATGTAATATAATTATGAAATTATAATTATATGTGTATAAAAATTAGAATAAAATGTCATTTTTTCAGTTTTTGAAAACTTTACAAATTTAAAATAGTTTGAATGAAGAAAAATGTCTTGCTATAATATGCTTCAATCGTGTGCATTCTATTTGTTGCACACTTACCAACGCGATCTATGTCTTCTTGCGTATAGTAGTGATGCATCGTGCTGCTGGGTCGGCTTGCGGTAGCAATTGAATCACACGGGCGACAGTTTATGGCTGTACGATGATCATCATGACCAATACAGCGGTCACTTTACTCTGCTATTACTCACTTCCATCTCAAACAGTCGTACAAGCCACCCATTCGCCACTTCCGGCACGGTATTGTATCTACAATTTCGGCCGCGCGCAGATTCACGTAGACGCGTGTACACACGCGCACACACATACGATCCTTTTCACGCAATTGTCCCGATGTTTCTTCGAAAATGGCGGAGAGTCCCACGTGAAACGAGGTCGATGTTCGTGAAAGAAAAGGAACGACAAATATGCAATCGTCCGAGTATGTGTGTTTGACGGAAAGTTCACTATATGTACGAAATCAAGCACGGCCGTTCACCTTTCGCACTTCGCGCCATGATTTAACGCCCTAATTATGCGATGCGCGTGATTATCCAGATTTTACGCCACAAACTTCGACACGGCTTTAGCCGGGATACTATTCATTAATTTCACAGTTTCTTTTATATCTCTACGATCACGAAAGAAAATATCTATCCGCATCGAAAGAATCACCGGATAGATTTCTTGCCTTGGGTGAAGAAAAATTTGAGAAACTCGAGATCTCTTATGCACGACCGATTATGGGTACTTGCCGATGTTTCTCTTATTCTGATTCGAGCTTATAATAGAGAGACGATTGGTCCAGGAGATAGCGCCGATGGCTCACCACGGCGAAACGTCGATGATGCGGCGATCTCTCCGGAAGAAACTGAGAGTGCGCCTTCACTCCCATGTATCTCACGCACTTTATCTTCTCCCGCGTCCGCTCGTTTGTTCCTTGCTTCTCTCTTTTTTTTTTTTTACCAATCCAATGAAATCAACAACAATGGGGACACGGGGTAAAACGGCAAGCTCGATAACATTGTGGTACAACGCTCTTCCGCAAGCCGATTCTGCGCAGAGTGTCGGTCGCATATTCGGAGAGGCCGACGGCAGCCACGCTACGCGGAGAGAATGTCGGCGATCGTGGCGCCATCCACGGCGGGAGGGGCGTCGGTGGTTGGCGCGGGGGTGGCACACCACCCCCGCGACATCCTACCATCTCCACCCTTGTCCCTTCGTCTTCCTCTCGCTCTAGCAACGTCGTTCCTTCCCCCGCAACCCTCCATCGACCTGCCGTCTTCCCTGCCGCCGTACCCGCGCCCTACCTACCCTCTGCAGCACCCACCATTCCTCCCTCATCGCTTGTCCTTCTCGCTCTCTCTCTCTCTATCGCGGCAGCCACCACCGGCTGCGGTATCGATTGGCCCAGTTGTCCCTCGTCAGAGCGCGGCGGTCGCTCCAACATCCGAACACGGCCCACCACCGCCTTCTTCACCTTCATAGCCATCTTCACCTGCCGCCTCCTCTTTCTCCCTCCTTCACCTTCGCGTTCACCTCTTTTTCGGCGCGCGGTGATACAAATTGCAAAAAGGTTTTCCGCGCTACTGTGTTGCAGCGGGTTAGTAAAGGGAGAATTTTTATGACTATCGCTTTCACCGTTGATCAGAATGGTTTTTTTTTTTTTTTTTTTTTTTTTTTTTTTTTTATATATATAAGAAAGGAGGAATAATTGCATTGGCGAAAGAAGGCTTACAGTATGATGTGGACGGTGAATGACGATAAATTGGATTAACGGCAAATCGATTGTTTGGATAGCGGGAGGGATGTTTTTATGACGTCGCGAGAACGCGTCTAGTATTGATTAACTTCGTGTGGATGATCCCCAAAACTGATAAGAAAAGAGGATTAAAAAGCTGTTTCTTCCCGTAATCCTGTTATCATTAGGGAGGAGCGGCAAAAATTTATGTGATCCAATATCCCGGAACTAAAATTATGTTATTATTTTGTAGCTTATATAAAAGCAGAAGAAAGGAAAATACACTTGTATATGAAATATTACTTGTACATTTATATTTTCATGTCTAAAGCTCTCAACTAACAAATAACTCCTTGTATTTTTTCATCGAATTAGCCAAAAAAGATATATAAGATATATAAAATGTGTAGCGGAATTGCGACCGCTCAAGTAAGTGAGATCTATATATATATATATATATATACAAGGATCATCTGCGGAACGCTATGAAGCGGGTGGTCGATTTATTTGTTTATCGAAAGAAAGGACCGACCAGCGACCGACGGACATCGGCGACCCTTTGATTTTTCAGTACACGAATGACGAGCTCAACGCTCGTCAAGCTCAGCCTAATCGAGTAAAGATCGCGTCCCGGTGTTAACCCGCGGCCCAAATAAAGAAGATATTATACTCGTGTTTTACGTTTACCTCGTACCTAAGTTTCCCTTCCTCCCGTAATTATCCCTTACAAATGCAAGAAATTCACTGTCGTAGAGATGAATTTGAAGCCGACCTGCTTTCTCGATATCGAGTGACCGGTAAGAAGGTAAATGTACCACGACGGAAATACGAGCGAACAGGGTAATGTTCGTGAGTAGAGCGTGGCGGAAAACAGGGGCGAGCATAAGCGACAAAGGAGCCGGGCATTATTATATGGCGGGGCTCTGAATGCATGACAATGCCAAGTGAGGCTTTCTCTCTTCGTGTCTGCACCCTCTTTGTCTCCCGATCGCACTCCCGGTTACTCCCGCGGGCGCCGCTCAAGCACCGCTGCGGGACCGTCGCTTCACAATGCTACGCTAACAAGGTCAGCAATTAATGAATCGTTGGCAATGCGTCGCCAGAAAAATACGCGCATCCAATGGCACCGGTGTATCATTAAGAAAATGGCGCGCCGTGTGTGCCAACGTTTCATGGATCGTCGCGCTTCCGTTGTGGATGTTCTGACATTAGCAATCAGCAGCCTTTGAAGGACTTTCCGAGACTGAATATGCGGATACAAAAATTGTGCGCACACAAAATAATCTATTTTGTTTATTTCAATATCTTTTTGAAAGAGAGATTACGTTGAATAATTTGTACACAAGATAATTAGCAGCTTATAGATGGTACAAATTCTAATTAAAATGTTGATTGCAGAAAAA
This sequence comes from Nylanderia fulva, assembly GCF_048542155.1. Classification (NCBI taxonomy): domain Eukaryota; kingdom Metazoa; phylum Arthropoda; class Insecta; order Hymenoptera; family Formicidae; genus Nylanderia; species Nylanderia fulva. Next base: position 4,764,587 of record NW_028190807.1, on the reverse strand, counting down.
TAATTGGCCATAATATAATGCAGAATGTGTCTGAATCAACGGACATGAAATTGAAACAATCAGGGATCGCTTTTGCGATTCGCGGTACTTTTGCATCGGCAAAACGCGCGCGAACGGCATTGCGTCAGTAACTGAATATTCGCTTTAGAGCCTGTTCACGTTGCTGTTATTCGCTCCATAACAGATGTATGTTTCATGGAACGGTTTCACATTTTCGAGGTAACAATCCTCAAATAAAATTATCATTGTCGATTCGTTTATACTCCAATTTTATTTTGATCGTGAGTAAATAAAGTATGATTATTTCTCCGGAAATAAAAAAAACCCTTAAATATGAAAAATGACTTAATTTGGGAAAAAATACTGGGAAGTAAAAAAATTGTATTGCAGTTTACAATTGTTAAATACACGCACACGTACGCCCGCACATACACGATTAGTTTTATTTGAGATATAATGACATTGGACGGCGCGATTCGTTTTTCTTCTTTCACCTTCGCCGTGTCGGGAACTTAAAAGAAACGCTAAACGCGCGTTATTTCCCTCGGCGAGATAGAAAGCTAGTAATTAACTATCGAGAAAATCATAGAATTTTCCCTCCCAAGAGTGCCGCGTTCAAGAAAAGTATATACCTCAAGGGCTCTTACAACGCACTTTTATAGAACGTAATGGCGAACATCGGTGGGCGGTATAAGGTCGAGTTTTAACCTTCCCAATCTTCAGATTGCTTAGCTGCTTTTAGTCGAAGCACTTTTTAGCCAATCACGCAGTAGCGCTCCTCGCATTCACTGAGTTCCTCCGGTGTTTGTAGGAGATTTATTGAAAATTCCTTTTTATTTGTTATAACAAGTGTCGCAATTTTTAAAGCGAGCTGCATACAAATTTATATCAATATTTTAATTCATTATACAATTTTTCGTTATATTAAAAAAAATGCCAGTATTGTGACATTATTTTCAACGTTATCGATTGTGAGTAATTCGTTTCAGTCTTATAAAACAAATGCTGATTTTGTTACATTCAGCGGTATATTCTATAGTGCGGATGGGCGATTCTGAAGATGTTTGAATGATGAATCCAATATCACCCCGAGTTAGGTCGCGGCAGAAGCGAAATACACCCTCGGGACAGAAACCGTTTCCCTAAAACAGACCAATGAGCCGTTCCTGCTCCACATACATCAGGGACTTTGGGATCGCGGCATGTGTGCACGTAGCGGAGCAATGCATCATACGTTACAGATTGGTTTTACGTAAAAGAACGCCTATATAATAGTGTGGATGTTTGACGCCGAAGAGGGAAATGGTTGGAAAATAACGAAAGTAAAGCGCCAGCTATCCATTGTCTCGCGCATTGTGTCCATTTCGCGATTTTTTATCGCTTCGCAGTTTCACGCTTTCATGACCTAAAAATGTAAAGCTTAAAACGACCGACGTGGAAACTTGAAATTTCAGTTTACATTTTTTTTGAAAACGCTTGGCCTTGCGTCCTTTTAAAAATGTCGCTTTTCTTGTAAATTTTATATGACAAAAATATACAAAATATAAAAATATTTTGGACATTATTTATACATAGAATGAGAGAACGTTAGTACGACATTTTTAAATGTAATGTTAAATAAGTGACATGGCGAAAATAGTGAATGGCGTGTCGTCGCTTTGCCACAGCGATGTTTCTTCGTGCTATAATATTTGCAAAGATATGCGCCCTCGGGAAAGCGACCCCGTTGGCGGACGCTGAGAAGTACACAGTCACTAATTACAAGGGACACGAAATTACATAACTTTCACGAGGTTGTATATTCTAATTTGGCGGATCGTTAAAGGTTGGTTGGCTTATGCATATTCATCGGACATTTTTTAACGATCGTCCCACCTTCTAAATCCAAAAGAAGCTACTTCGTACATCGCACGCTCTAATGACCGTTTTGTAAATTAATGACGGATGCGCGGTGTCATTTCACGGTTGATAGCGGTGTATAATACGTCTACGCGCCGGCATCTGCAATTAACGCGCACGTTATTGTGGCACATCAATGTACGTAAATAAACGCGGTAATGGACATATGTTTCTTGTCATGACCTTCCCGTTGGAAGTTTGCAGTCGTACACGTCGTTTGTTATACGCGATTCAATAATGACAAATTATTCTTCTTCCTTATATTTTTCTCGATAAAATTTTTGAGGCAGAAAAAAATTTGATCTTATTATAATCTTATTGCATGCTTCGATAACACCATACAATTAGTTAAAGATCAAATGCTACATTTATATCAAAATATATTGCATTAATTTCATAAAAATAAAGAAAAAAATAAAAAATATAAATATATTTAAATCAGTTTTATAAAAAAAATATAAATAATAATTACATGTACATTATAGATTCAAAATTTTTATGCACTTTTTTGCATAAATGTAAAAGTTTTGCTTAATCTAATAAGACTTATAAAATTATTTTATTACTTTGTAAGATTCATAAAATTACTTTGCTTTATACTCGGATGTCTATAAAGAAATATATTAAGAATTAAAGATTGAAAGATATCAATGTATTCGATAAACATGACTACTATTTGCCAGTTAGTCAATCAATCAGTCAATAGCTTTAATTACACGGAAGATATTTATTACGTTATTGTGTCGACGTCGATCGACCTAAATAGCGTTTCAATCTGCAATTTTATGTGAATACCCTATTGAACAGCAATCGCGAGAAAATACTCGTGTTATAAAATCCGTGACAGGCAACCGGCCGGGGCCAAGGCTTTGCCGACAATCAAATCTTTCGACAATGGTCGCGCCAAAAGTGATAGGGCTGATTAAATCAACGAATCGAAACTTTAAGACGAGCCGTGGTCATTTAATTTTGTCGGGTCGGAAAGGTTTTCAGATGGACCCGGCAGCGTTTGTCGCAACGTCGACAGCTCTATCGATGAAAAGTTCTTTCCCAGAATAGATGGGAACGAGCGAAGGGGCTAAGAACGAGAGCGCATCCACCGAATCGCAAATGAGTTACGAGACTCGATTAAGCATCTTCTAGATGCATTATTAAGAGGCGCAACGGAAAAACAAAGCAGAGTTGCAGAGAGTAAGAGAGAGAGAGAGAGAGGAGGAAGAAAGAGGATAGGTGAGTTAGCTAGGAGCAACTAATGGGTTGTAACTAGTGTGTGCAGCGGATTATATCTTCTCGGTCAAGCCGGTACAAGCCACTATACGAGATAGAAACCTCGAGTGAGTGTATGGGTGCGAGGAAGATGAAGGAGAACGAGGAACGAGCTGTTAGACAGACCGAGAGAAACAGAAAGACAGAGAGAGCGAGAGAGAGGGAAGAGAAAACATAAATGGAGTATAAGAGAGAGAGAGAGAGAGAGAGAGAGAGAGAGAGAGAGAGAGGACGGGGAGAGAGGCTTAACTCGAGACTTTATGAATGCCCGACTGCAGCACAGGAGTTCAGGTAAGATAAGGGCTTTCTGCACCCTCTTCATCCCACCGCCTCAAGGGCTACCATGTCTGTGCCTCTCCCTTTGTCTCGTCGAAAACGCTACATCGCCACCAAATCCGGGTAACGGTTTCCCGGGCACGCAGCTACTCCCTCGTCTGCACTCACGTTCCGACCGCTTAACGCCAGATTTTGCAACTTCTGTCACGAGACAGAAACCTCATTAATATTCGAACGGCGATCTTTCATCGTACTGATGCCGCAACGACCTCGATATGCTACCAAGTTCCGGATATCATTGTAGCGAAAACGGCACTTCAAAATGCATAACACATGCTGTCGATTAATCGAAACCTTCTTTCTCGTTCAGAAAATGACTGCTTCGATCGATTGGTTCAACTTTGTAGCTTAGTGCTGCGAAGTCATAAAATTGAGACTCTGCTGAATCAGGAAACTGCTTAGTAAAATAGCAAAAATGTATCATATCTTCTACTTCTTATGCATATAAAAAATTGTATAAAAATATAGATTATATCTTTAATTACAAAATGAAAATAATGGCATAATTTTTTAAATAAATTATTTCAAGTATAAAATTTTCTCGCTTACAAATTATCAATAGAACGAAATCGCGACAACTATAATATATTTAATGCTTGAAGCCTTTTAAAAAATGCAGTATAATCGCACTAATGATTCAAACCAGCGGTCTAAACGATGAATTAAATAAAAGAGGACTGGCAAAATAGTTCATCGACCGTGCAATCCGTCTCATTTTGCACGAGAGTACCTATAACTTGGACGATAGGTTAGCTCGCGAAGGAAAAGTGCGCGCGAATGCCTCCGGAGGAAAGGCAGGATTTCAATTTCATGGCGAGCAAGGAGCCCATTGGAACCTTATTCCAGCGTATAAACATAAACGGCGCAAAACGATAAAAGTCGCTTGTGCCGCATACAGTACGCCACGAGCGTGAGGGAGGAACGGTCGAAAGCAGGTCGAAAAAGAGAAAAAGAGAGACAGAAAGAAAGAGGAAAAGAGAGATTGGAAGCCTGAGTGACTGAGCGGAGTAGAAAAGGGGAGCAACGTAGAAGAGTGCCAGCGACTTGGCAGGTGCGAGAAAAGAGTGCTTTGCGTTAGGAGTCGGAAAGAGGCAGGAGGATCTCTGGGAGAAGAGGAGGTGGGTATATACGCGAGCAAAATATATTTCCTGGCGGGACACGAATTACCGTGGAAACGAGAAAAATAATGAAACTCGTTCTGAAATCTGTTAAAGTGAATATTATTTAAATCCGTTGGTGTAACAGAGATATCGCGTGAACGATTACCTGCAAGCGGGAAACATATCCAAGGAAGTACCGACACCTCTAACTACACGGTGCATTCTTGTCATGAGTAACAGTGTTCTCAGCGTCCCTCGCGACACTGATGTCAGCGATAGTAGTATAGCTCGTGTAACTCTATGACATCGGTATTATACCCCTCCGATGTTCATATAGAGACTGCTATGTGAATATCACTACCACCACAGAGTCGAAGTTCAACCCGTTCGCTCCTGACTTCTAGCATCGCCGGCGGATAACCTCCGCTTCCAGTATTATTTCAGGTATATACGTACACGCGACATACACACACGTTAATATACCAGGATCGACCGCGTGTGCGTACCGTTGCCCACATATTCTGTCCTGTTTCCGCATGCCCGCTCCGCTTGCCTATCTACATCCATGTGACCGTACAATCGGCGGTCATAAAAAGCGATAGCGACCGACGGAATATCTGCAAAACACGTTCCCGGAGCTCCTGTACGCTTTTATTCGCGCACGCCGGCGCCGCCGGCGTTTGCCCGATGCGGTTATCTGCGTGACGCTCGTCCGATATCAGCCGTGTATAAATATGTCATTAGGAGAACCGATATCAGGCTTGTGTGTGTGTATATATATATATATATATATATATATATATATATATATATACATATATATATATATATATATATATGTATATATGTATATGTATCATTAAGAGAACTGGCGCGACAATTTATGAAAGCACGTATTTAACAATCGCGTTATTTGCGTTACGTGTGACGCTGCGCGGTAACCCTGATCCGATATCTATTTCCGAACGGACGAACGGAGCGATATCTTACCGCGCTCATGATCGGTTCACCGGTGGCCCGGATTACGTAAAATCGAATTTCTGTATATCGCCGCTTCGCGGAATAAGAGATGGGATTTACCGCTCGTCCGGAATATAGTATGTACGCTCTCCTCGGTTTTTGCCAGAAAACCGCAGATTTTATCGAGAGGAAAGAGAACATATCATCACGTAAAATCGCGGAACAAACGAGCTAACGAGAGCAGAGCTAATTTTTCTTGCTGCCATTTCTAGAAAATTATAAAATGTACTTTAAATATAAATTTAACGTATAAGACGGGCAACAAGAGCCAAATCGCGGATGACAATGCGTTATCCTAACGAAACTAAATAATTTTTCGTTAGAAATAAATACCGGTGCACAAAGCACCAAATTTTACTTGGACACGGCCAAGATTTTAAAAATATGAAATAATCTCATATTTTGAGATTTAATTTCAAATACCCCTTTAACCCCCCTAACGGAAAATAAATAAATGAATGCAAGAGAAAAATATAGATCCGAAAATCGCTGAATCGGGAATCGAACCCGAGACCTTTCGCTTGCCGGGTGACTGCTCTTCCAGCTGAGCTATTCAGATCCTTTCGATTCTATACTTTTCTCTAAATTTTCTCTAAATTATTTAGTTTCGTTAGGATAACTCATTGTCATCCGCGATTTGGCTCTTGTTGCCCGTCTTATACGTTAAATTTATATTTATATTACAGAGCCTTGTTAAAACTCTTATATTTGATACACGCTGGCTTAAAAAATGCGTTTGTTTACCAACATTAATATATATAACAGAGAAAAGTATAGAATCGAAAGGATCTGAATAGCTCAGCTGGAAGAGCAGTCGCCCGGCAAGCGAAAGGTCTCGGGTTCGATTCCCGATTCAGCGATTTTCGGATCTATATTTTTCTCTTGCATTCATTTATTTATTTTCCGTTAGGGGGGTTAAAGGGGTATTTGAAATTAAATCTCAAAATATGAGATTATTTCATATTTTTAAAATCTTGGCCGTGTCCAAGTAAAATTTGGTGCTTTGTGCACCGGTATTTATTTCTAACGAAAAATTATTTAGTTTCGTTAGGATAACGCATTGTCATCCGAGATTTGGCTCTTGTTGCCCGTCTTATACGTTAAATTTATATTTATATTACAGAGCCTTGTTAAAACTCTTATAAAAATGTACTTTGCACAAAAATTATTTATTCATGAATGCGCTCGTTAGTTTTGTATAAAAATATACTTTACATTTATCCAGTATTAGAAATGACCATGCGTGTTTGAACAGTAACTTCATTAATTTTGCGCGTTTCTGTCGCGTTAGGCAAATTTATTCGCGCGCGTTAGATTAATTATGGATGAGTAAAGACGCGCGAAATTACAAAAGATTTCGTGAGAATAACGATGGATGACAATTCCGCGCTCGACAAAAATACGTCGACACTCGTAACGATGGCTTCGGACATCGCTCGCGATATTATCTCTGGCACCCTCGGGAATTTCTTCTCGCCTCGACGGGTGCCTTTTATGCCCGTAATATCGGACGCGTGTTACGTGGTCCCGACGGCGTACAGAGATCGCCATTGGCCGATAACGATATTCTGTCAATGTAACGCGCGCATCGGGACGAGGGTTGTCGGTTGATCGTCATGTGTGCGCTACGAAGTAGAGAGACAAAGAGGGATATAGGGAGGGTAGGTCGAAATCTTGATTGCGTCACATCGTCGCCACGTCGAAACACCCGCTATACGACGTGACAGTTATGCACCGGAGATGCCCGATGCCCTGTCATTACGCGAGAATAAATCTTTCGATGGGGCTTTCCAGATGTTCGTCGAGATCGCGTCACGGATGGACGGCCGCGGTGTCGAGTATGAAACGCGACGCGATATCAGCCGCGGGAGGAAGCCTCGTTATCTAACGGACCGCTTTGCTCCGAATATCGGTTTGTTTGTGTTTATCCGCGTGCTCGATGTGTTGACGGTAATACGGGCGAAATGATCGGTTTGGCGAAGTTTGCATTACCTGGGTTTATCCCACATCCCGCTAGTGAACCGATTAGCCGCATCGTATTAGTAAATCGGCATGAGTATATGACTCGAGTGCAACCCCTTCGAGAATATGTATAGTTATAGTATATAGATGAAATATCGATAAAAAAAAGACTGATAAAAAAGACCCGCGAATGCAATTTTCCTAATTATAATAAATATATTCGTGTAATTTTACACATGTCTGTATAATTTGGTCGTAAAATATATTTAATATAAATATACATATTTTTCTATATGAATCTATTTTTCTTGTAAAATTTTTTTAATAAAAAATTTTTATTTCTCAAATCTAGTTTTTTTCTCATTTTTTGTAATATATGGTATATTTTTTACTGATTCCCTAAAGTGTAAAAGTATTTTTAAGAAGTGTCCGCAGTGTGAAATAACATTGCGACTTCGTCCTGCGATTGTGCGTAATACCTGTACCGATGCAAAAAAAATCAAGAATATATAGTGAGACGGTCCGGAAGCGCCAGTTACGGTCCGGGCAGGCAATTTAGGATAGTGTGGACACGTCCGCCATAACCGTACCGGATGTGTCTGGACATATGGTATGCGCACGATTAAGCTAGGGTGACCAGACTTTCCTCAGTCAATCCTGAGTAAGAGTTTTCTCATTTCCTAGTCCTTGCGTTATCGCTAGTATTCTCGCGAAAAGCCATAATATATAAATAACGCTAACAATAAATAAAATTGTCATAGCTTGTATTTTATGATAATTGTTGATTTGTGTATAAAGTATTTTTATAAATTAGTTTCAACTCCATAACTTCTGGAAATATTTATTTTTCGATTGTTATTTATTTGGCTATTTTATTTCGCGTTTCACGCTCTCTATTCAAATCTCAATTTTCAATGTCAATAATTCTCTTTTTATGTCAATTACTCGACACAATTTTTATTACAATATGTTTTTTAAATTTATTATAGAATGTAAAAATAAATATATTTATGAATAAATGAGTGAGAGAAATTTAAAGATTATTTGATACTTTTATTCAGACCGAATTGGTTCACTGGAGGAGAATAAACGCAAGTAAAATTACGTTCTTTTCAAACACTCATTGGAAACATGCGTTTCAAGACCTATTTTAAAACCGATTTTCTACTTCGTAACGCAAAATTCGACAAGTTGCAAGCGCATGCTTTCGAGTCAAATGCAGTCCGAGAAATCGCCGCCGCAGAGAAATTACATAACCGCTATTATTTTCTTTATTATTACAGTTTGCCGCTAAACGTTTGCTACGAGTAATTGTGTGTTATTATTACTCTTTAACAATGTCAAAAGAAACAGTTCCCTGTAACAACTGCAGTGTTTCTCATTCATTTGCCATATACAGAAAACGATGCACGAAACCAATTATGCGCACTGGAGTTTATTTGAAATACCATTCCTATCAGATATTTTGAACATGTATCCTGCGTGTTTACTTAAATATACACGTCGCTAATATACACAGATTTTTCCATTTAAAATCGTGATATTATTCACGCAAAACTATCTTAGAATCGCCGAAATTTATATCAGATGATAACTGCTTGAATAGTAGAGAATAGATCATAAATCAATACTACGATCGCGTAATCGTTAAATTAATTATTAATGTCACATAAATATTCAATTGTGTAAACTTAATTATCTCCAATTTTTTTTTCAAGTATCAACGCGATATAAATTTGTTTATTACACGATTGTGTTTATATAATTTGTTTATCGTAGGAAAATCGGGTTTTCGAAAAAATAATTCACTGAAAAAAGTCAATTACGCAGCGATTGCGAAATGTCTTTGTATAGTTTTAAACATCAAGAATTGTGACGAAGGAGAGTGAAGGGCGAAAACGAATTCCCGTTCTCTCACAACTGTTCTACAATTTCGCGCGAATGTCATCGTCGACTAAAGGAACGACCCAGGTGGAAGAAGTCATTCGCATGTTCATTAAAACGCAAACGAATTCCACGCGTCCTTCGTGCTGGCTAACTCGAACGTTTCGCCCTCGCGTCACTCTTTTCCTCCTCTCTCTCTCTCTCTCTCTCTCTCTCTCTTTCTTTTGCTTTCCTTCGTTACACCGTTGCAATGGTGAATTCCGTGTAAACGATTACATGCCACTCTCGTGGAAACAGCATCGGCGTCGCTTCTGTCACCTAGTCCTTCTCCGCCTACTGTAGACCGATGACGACGTTGTTCTTTGTACGGCAGTCGTTCGGTCTTGCGGACCACTGAAGTAGCGGGATCTTTTTTTTTCTCCCCCTCGACTATTCCTCGTTTGTCACACGCGCCGCACGATACCGCGATATAGCTTCGTTTCATTTGCAACCGCATCCATTAATACCGCTCGTTGGCGTGTGTAGCTCCTCGCCGTGCCGTGCAAGAAAATCGATGTCCATCGACTATGCCATCTCGATGTTTCCTTTTTTCTTTCCAATCCCCAGTGAAACCGAGCGGGTAAATTAGAATCTTGAATCAAACTCCCGATCGGCAGGAGGAAATATGTAGCTTTCCAACGGAAACGTATATTCTATATTTCTTTCAAGCAACCGCATTTGACCGCATGGTCAAATATATCATTTCTTTTGTATTGCAAATTTATATCGCGTTGATACTCGAAAAAATTTTGAGATAAATGAGTTTGCAGTCGAATAATTATTTTACATGGATTTATTTAACGATTACGCGATCGAAGTATCGATTTATGATCATCTATTCCTCTCTTCTTCACAATTCAAGCAGTTATTATTTGAGATAAATTTCGGCGATTCTGAGATTTTGGGTGAACAATTACACGCGGATAGAAATCCTTATCGCCATTTTTCGTCTGGTCGACACTAGCGGTGTTCAAATATACCGTTTTCCCCTTTCGCTGCGTGCACCTTCGCCTTCTTCGCCGCCATTTGTCACACCTATCGTACGTAGGCCGCGATAGCTTCGTTTCATTTGCAACTGCGTCCATTAATACTGGGCACGTTGTTTTCTGTCATCCCTCGTGCATACAAAAATCGATGCTCGCTGACCTCCCTCGTACAATATACGATGGGTTATACCTTAATGACGTAAAAACATATGTGCGGGATATATGTTCATCTGTTAATGACAGACTCCTTGACAAATTTCGAAGAACTTTGATGAGAAACTATCATTTGCCGCAACTTTTTAATTTTCAAAATTAAATATCTTGGCAATCAAAGTTTAAATTAAATTTCCGCTAAAGTAAAATTCAGTTCCAATTAACCGAAAGATAAGGTTAGTTTATATTTTCACTTTTGAGAAGCTTAATTCGTCAAAAAAAAACTTTTAGTTTTCTATATTAAACATATCTTCGCAGTTTGTGCTATCAACTTTTCGCTAAAAAGATTATCTTTCATTTTGCTCAAAAGAAAGTGGAAAAAATGCATATCTGATATAGAATTTGTATATATAAATATAAATCAAGTGAAAAGGTATGCACGAGGGTTACTCTAGTATTATTACGTCAGAGCGTTATCTCGATCTCCGCGGAGAAGTTGCGGCTAGAGTATAGCATCATTACGCAATACGATAATAAAATTTGAAGATTAATGATCATCTTTGGAAGATTGCAAGAAAAAAATACTTGATCATCTGCTGTCTACCGCATACTCCGCGGTAAGTAGCAAGTTACTATCTGATTATACAATCTCCTTAATGATAGAAGTGCTACAAGTTTGCGACTTCGTCGTCGTCTTATGATGCAGCTCGTTTAAAAATTCGTTCTCCAGTACATTAAGACTACCTACTAACTATTAACTTTTTTACTATTTCTCCTGTGATACTGTATGCAGTATGAATAAATGACTCCCTTTGCGCCGTCGAAAAAAATGTGTGCATTTTAGAAAAGAAAAAAAAAAGAAACGGAAGAACCAAAATTTTACACGGTTTCGTGGGAGGAATACGACGAACGGCACGAAACTCTTCTCTCTGACGAATTCTTCTCTCTCTCTCTCTCTCTCGCGATTCCCTTTTTCTTCTAATCCCTCTGTCTCTCTTTTGTGCCCCGTAGGATTTCACTAGAAAGAGATTACAGGCACGCGGAATCCGACGAATTCATGCCATCGTCGTGTCATACAATGCAGTTGGGTGCATTGTGAGATTGGCGCGTCATAATAGTGCCACCCAGTATTATTGTCGTTTTTTATACCCGTCGGTCGTCGTTTTATTGACTTCCGCCAATCGGAAATATGACTTATCGAGACGCGCGTTTTATGCGATGCATTGTAAGATATGAATTCACGTTAGTCGATTACCTTTTATATATAAAACGAGCTAAAATATTTCATATTATTGTAGAAGTGCAATCGATAAATTTGATCACTACGATATTTTCAATTTAATGCATCGGCCTAAATCGTATAGGAGTAAAACGATTATCTGGATTCGTTTATTGAAAATTTATCGAATTTATATTGCTATCACAAAGCTGTTTTAGCTGCACTCCATCTTTATAAATTAATGATATTAATTGTACTTTCCTACAAATGCAAAACGATCAAAAGTGTAATTGAATAAACGTTGCAAAATCGATCACTCATTCGCGTATAAGAATTAAACTATTTGAAAAGTTGTCTGTTAAAAATCGATTATCAATTATTGAAACCTTTAATTTCCTCGTATAAAATCGGAACTTGTGCGTGCGATTGCACGATAACGCGCAGATCGTTTGCAGCACTTTACAGTTTACAATTCACGCTCGAGCGCACGGCGCGATCGCAATTTTCATAAATAGATTACAATCATGCATTGATCCGTCATTAAGGCCCAATGAGTATTTAACATTTCAAAGTATCGAAATGTATTTACGTCGAGATTAATGCCAGCCATTGTTAATCCCGATGTAATTACCGATAATACGAATCCATTCATTTGTCACGTTACGCTTAGCGAGATAGCCATCATATAACATATATAACTGATATAACTGTATTCCCGAAATCTCGATCGTTAGATACAAGTATTAGATGACGAGGAGTGTAACGATCAATTATATTGCATGGTGCTGTAGACAACACGTATATCGGGAGACGATTTATTTATACATGTTTTACAAATAATTGGAGATTTTATACTTAATTCCTTTCGGTAATAGATTATACAGCTAACAATAAGAATGAAATAATGAAAAATGGGACGCTAATATTGATTTAACCATTAAATGCTTGCGTTCGTTCGCCGAACTTTTTATACAGCGCATGTCACGCATTAGGTATGCACGCGCAATTTCGTTTATTCTATTTTCGTAGCTCATCCATATATTCCGCTGCCGGGAGACTTGTCATGTCACGCAACGTTATTCGTCGATACCTTATCGAGCGGATCGATCCGCTCGGGGAATGGACGTGTCGTGCGAGCTGCATTATGTAGAACAGTCGGTGTCGTTTCGTTTCCCATCGCGGATTCGAGAAATTCCCGGCTGGTAACTATCGAGGCTGCACACGTCGATACGTAAACTCCGTCACCTCGTTGACTTTCTAAAAACTTCCGCGATAAGAAAAAAAAACGAGAAAAAGGGGAGGGGTGAGAGACAGAGAAAGAAAAAGAAAAAAAACGAAAAGGTGAGGGAGATCTCGGCGATGAAAGGCCGCCGTCAGCGAGTTTCCGGCGGGTTTCGAAAAGTCGGTCGTTGCCTCGCACGTAAAACCAGTCGGACAGTTCGCGAATGCAAGATATCTCTATATATGTATTAGATGTACATACATACATACATACATACACACGCGCGAACCGCACGGGTGCGGAAAGAGAAAGTAGGATGGGGTCGAGGGATGAAAATATGGGCGGTCATCCCCTAAACCAAAGTAACGACAGCCGACGGCGGCACCGTCCATACGTCTTCTCCTAAACCGGCCAATAAATCGAAGAAATCGATGGCTGATTGAATGGAGCGAAGTAGATTGCCGTACACTTTCTCCGTCTCTCCTCACCTATCTTTATCCTATCTGTTTTCCTCTCTCGTCGCTGGTGCGTTGCTCTTCCCGAACATCCTGCGCATTCAATTCGTAAATGCGTGTGAACTGTTTCCCCGATCCAAAGTGCTTAGACAGTTAAACGCCGTAGAAACTACGGGACCGATACTCTTCCGAGAGTAATACGACAATGTTATTAAGATTTAAAGAGGAGAAGAAAAAAATGCGAGGGCTTGTGTGCGGAAAAAATTCTCGCGATATCTCGCGAGAGCACTTTCTAGGTCACCGATCTCGCCGATAATTATCTTCGTCGACTGTTTTATACTTAATCGAATTGAATCTTTTTAAACCGTCACGTTATCGCGCGATGTCGGCAACGATTACGCGTGACGAAGCTGCTATAATTTGAGTAGTTAAATGCGATCATAAAATGGTCTCTCGAAAATGAAGCCGCGGAAGCAGATTGCTGCAAAATGTTGATGAATGCACTTCACCGATTTGCGTAAATGATTATATAAAAATTATGTGTATAATAAGAAATATATTTCTAGTTAAATAGGTACATTTTTTTTATCAATTATATTATAAAATAGAATTTCGTTGTTATCGTGCGTTATAAATTTATAATGAGCAAATTAATGTGACAAATTTCGACAGCATTCTCTATTAGAATTCTTTTTTAATTTAATTAAAATTGCACGACGTCGTAAATGGAATATAAAATCAAATTGCATTATTAATATTTATTGAAGTAATTGGTTTCGATCAAAGTTGCGGCGCGAGATCGGTGACCCGTTATTGTACGGTCATAGACCGGTAACGCCAAGTTATTAAGAGCACGCAATCGAGTTGATTTTAATTTACGCTGTACGATAATTGAATGTGATTATTAACATAAGACCGCGACGCACGCGCGACATATTCGTGAATCGTAAACGGGGGCGATTTCGGTCGTAAGTTCTGGGCGCTGTATAATAGTACGCTACACGCGATATGCGCTGCCGTCGCGCCTAAATAAAACAGGACGGGAGCACATAATGCGCGCGGAGCATGTCAATGTCAACGTCTCCCTCTGGAATCGAAATTAGGAAGGGAGCGTGGAATTTCAAGGGGTTATGCCGATCGGCTGGCTGATCGTTCTATTGTAGCACCATATCGCTATTGCAAAAGACGCGATGGGATAATTTCGTAGTATCCGACAAGGGTGAGCCTCCGTGCATAACTGTTTTGGATAATGCAATCTGGGGAGGGACTCACACACTGTGCGAACTGTAAAGTTTAAGAAGATAAGCAAGAGAATCGATAACGCGCGAGTTAAACAGGATTTCATGCGCGTCCATGCTCTTGTATGGAAGAGTCTTTTTGAACTTTCGTTTTAGCATAATTGATGGACTGTGAAACGCCACGTCGTAATTTATAATTCCTCACACGGATGTTCGTTAATGCGCGATTTTTCCGGCAACGCTGCGAATTTAATAGAGATTGTTTCAGATTCCACCTCTGGCTATGGATCAAAATTATATTTCTCTTCTCTACGGTAATTTGTGACGCATGCAAAATCGCGACGGAATATATACGCCGCGGAATATCAACATGTATGCCAAATTCGCAACACGAATTTAGTTCATCTTGTTCATCCGCGTTGACCGGCTCTATAGATCGAAATTCGGCGCTAAAAGATCGGCCGGCAGGTGTCAATAATCTATACATTGTACGATTCAGCCTGTCCGTTTTTCACCTGAATACTAATGAGCCATTTTCCACGGTTCGCTTTCAACGGACGAAGGGGGTGAAGCGGAATAGAGGAATATGTACCTGCCATTCACAGCCTGTCGGAAGAGCTACGACGATGGCAGCAGAACGAAGTGGTTTTATATATATATATATAGAACAAAAAGTCTTTTTTATATCCGTTGAAAGTTTTTCATTATATTGAGATTTACATTCAACGTTTATCTCGCTACTTTTCTCCGTTTCAATCACTTTATTTCATTACACATTCGACCATCACATACTCAAGCAATTTTCTTACATTTCAATCATCATTAATTTTGTCTATTACATAACCACAACGTTACAGCTGAATATAAATGTGACGGCGGTATTGTCGTATATATTCACGTCATTTGATATATGTACATACATACATATATGCGATATGTTTAATATTGTCTCTTGTCGTTAAGTAATGTAATAATACGTTAAATATATCTTGTCAACTTAAACGAACTGTTGCAAATGTACATATATACATTTGTATTTTGATTTGTAAAAAAATATATATAGGTATTATAAAAAATATACATGTATGCATGTGTATATAATTTAAGACATTTGGTAAAATTTGAGAAAAATATATGAGGCTTGACTTTTGAAAATTTAAATCTCTCTTTGTGACAATGATTATTTGTATAGTGCACTTGTGTTTATTCTCGAGAAATAAATACACAATGCAAATATTATCTGCTTCCTATTCTTCAAGCTTTCCATCGATATCCTTCCGATCTCAATGTAATATTTCTAAGTTGCAGAAATATATTGCAAAACGCGGTAGAAATCGGTATCCTATAAACCAGAGCGACTAAGTTGTCTAGAGAAGAACAGGGAGAAAGCGCGAGAGGAAATGTAAAGAAAGAGAGGCAAATAGAGATATCGAGTCCAGATCGAGCCAAAAAGTACGAGTTGGTTGATATTGAGAAGCAAATTGAATCTGAACGTTGTCGTAAAAGATGGATATCAGTCTGCACGTGCATCACCCTCCCCCAAATATTGTCTACCAATTCGTTACCAACTTTACTTCGGCCGTACGTTCGCTGTAGAGCTTTATCAATCTTTCCAGATGTCCGACGGGATTCACGTTGCGGAGAACTTCCGGATATTATTGCAAAGAAACTGCATCGCGAGAACGTGAGATCGATATGCCAAACAATATCGAAATAAAGCTTGAGTATTTTACTTTTGCAACTAAACATGAGAATATCAATCAGAAAAATAAATTAGTTGCATAAGAAAAAGAGAGAAATATATATGTAGATTTACTTTGCCAATGATTACTATAAATGATAAAGTATTTATTTTTTTTATTTAAATATCTCTCAATTTTTTTAACTATTAATTGCGGTAATATTTTACTCACAATTGACCTGATAAATGTGAAACATAATTGTAAGCCATATTAAATCGATAGTTAATTATTCAAAGTGAATGATGTCTAAAATAAAAAAATTTTTTAATCAAATTTAATTAACATAAAACCAAACATTTTTAGTGTGATCATAAAGAATTTTTAATGTTAATTTATAAAGTCAAAAAAGGATATAATATCATACACAATAAATGCATTTACATTTATAGATAAATTTGTAATATTGGGTAATATATACAGAAGAGATAATCGTGTGTATCTAACAATAATTACTCTGAAATTTATTGTACTCATACGTTTGAAAATAATTTTATCTATTTCACCATTTTTTATGTATCGCGCGACGTCGTGAGTGTAAATATTGTATTGACTTCATTAATTTTTCACATCATTAATTTTTGTAATATTATATTGACCATTGATTTTATTTTACACTATTATTTTATCCTAACAGCTATTTTAAGAATTGAATTTCATTTTTAATAATTATTTTATAAAAAAATTTCAAATAAGTGCTTTATACGCAATAAATAATAAAGTAATTTCGCTGAAATATTTATGTGTACATATATATTTTCTATTGGAATGTTACTTTTTTATTTAGCAAAATAACGCATGAATACGAGAAGAAAGCGATTGAATCAAATAGCGTTTTGTATGATTGCTTTCATAAAAATTTCAAGCATATGTATTTATTATATACGGCTTTGGATTGTTTCGGAGAGAACTGCATTTTCAACGCAACGCCAACATTTTCAGCGATACGACTTTTTAATGTCTATTTTCGCAAAGGTCTAAACTTGGCTGTTTTGTCCGTTACAGTCGTGATATGACTGTAACGTGTCCTGATTACGCGTAAACCGCGTTTGCCATGTACAGATTGCTCGTTTCGGCGATTATACATACGTGCACAACGCCAGGTAACTCTGCTCGCGGAATTTCCTAGCCAACATCTGCCTCTCGTAACGCGATATTTTAACACCAAAGGACGCGCGCTTGAAACAGCGTTGCTTTGTTGACATTAGAAGAGCCGGTTAGATACTCGTACTCATTGTCGTGTGTGAGAAGAGCGTCGTGTAAGAGGATATCGAAATGGAAAACGATCGATTGTTCAGCGCGCGGAGCAAAGCGCGAGACATTCAGATACGAATAAATGTCTAGTTGCATTATTGACTTATTGAGCAGTAAAATACCAGTGGTATAGTAAAACGAATTTATAGTACCTATGATTGATACGAACAAGAAAAAAGAGAGAAAAAGCAAAAAACATGATAAAATCTAAATGACAAGTTTATGTCAACTAATCATACATATGTGTGTCACAGCATATTACTATTAGAAATTCCTTTAAACTTTTCAGATATTTTATAATTATTTCAATATTTTATATATTATTGCTTACACAAATTACTTCAACTTTTGATATACATTTTATGTATACATATTTATATATCAACCTTGCTGTATCTACATTAGATCAGATAGGTACATATATTCGTCATAAATAATGCTCAGCAAAAATTAGTCGGAGACGAAAGAGTTTTGATGAAATTTCGCGTGCTTTAAACGTATTCAACGCGCCAACATTCGATAATGTACCGGGAAAAGGCGCGTTTCCATGAACGCGCGAAAACACGCACACGTACGGAGGCGTAATTTATTGTAACATATTTAGGGATATGTGGCACTCAAGCGGTTCGGCAGCGGCCGATTGAAAAACGGTTGCTAGGCGTTCTCTCTCTCTCTCTCTTTTTTTTTCTCGCGCCGATGTGTGCCCCTGTCGAGCGAAACATCGCTAGGGGGAGGAGGTGTGTACCCCGTGCAAAGCTACCGAAAAAGAGGAGAAAATTAGACTGCCTTTATTACTCACCCTTCGCGTTCGACAAATACGGATGCAAATGTAAAACTGGTTCGGGCTCAGCCAGACCGGAAACCCGTTTCATTCATATTCATTCCGCTCGCGCTCGGTACTGGTGTGACGTATCTCGTGAAATTTCTTCCATCACGACAGTCACATTCAATCAACAGCGAACGTACGTATCTGGCCCGGGTGCGTATGGGACGCAAGCACGCACACGCATAAACACGCGAATGCGCGCGCGCACGTTTTTATCCGTACGGTTGTCTTCCTTCGCGAATATTTAGCGAAATATTTTACGCCAGATTTTTACGCATAATACGCCCCCTTCAGCAAATGGTATATATTTATTTCGCTGATCATTATTATGGCGACGGCGCAGAAATCAAAATAGCTCTATTAAATAGCCATTGCAGCCACGCAGCCGTGATCTCGGTTTTGCCGATCGAAACTAAATCTCTCGTGCTTTTATTCCTGCAGTTCAAATCTGTATGCGTGAGCAAGAAATGGGTAGGGTGTGTTAGAATTGCGCGGGATGCGGAAGTTTCGATTTGAATAAATTTACCGACAGTAGTCGAAAATATGTACAATTTATTCATTTAGTCAACTTGAAATTTATCTGACAGCAGACAGTAGAAAATATAAACAATTAATGTATTCATCTAGTCAACTTGAATGCAAAATAGGGCAAGATATAAATGTTGCAAAGTTGAAAATGGAATGTTGTTATTCGTATATAGTTCACGAAAAATATATACCTATGTAAAGCAGCTTTAACAACTTATTACAAGTTAGCTTTTATAAAGGAAAGAGATGTCATACATTTTTCGAAATATAAATCTTAATTATTAAAACATAATTTTTATTAATTATTGTGATTTTGCAGTAAAAAACGATAGATTCGTATATTAATAGAAATCCTGAAATAATATATCTAAACATACATATATATAAAAATTCTTTAAATAAAATAATTACATTTAATTGAAATACTTATATATACATATTTGAAGATTCTAAAGTTTTAATCAAGTACTAATAAAACTCTAAATCTATTCATCGTACAATGTAAAATAAATGTATATATTGTACACAGTCACGTTCATGAACTATTAAATCCGCTTATCTGTAAAATGCTCTCTCACTCTCTGTCTTTCTATTTCTGCAAATGTTGAAAAATTGAATCAACGCTATTTCGCATTAGGTAAATATACAACGACCATTCACCGTAGTCCAAACGCGCATCGGGGATGTATAGTATTTTGTGCAACGCTTTACCGCCTTCGGAAGGTCTAAAAGCGAGCTTCCCTGTAATTCTCGCTGATCCAATTACAGTAACGCGGGGAATAAGTTAGCGCGCGCGGCAGGGGTGGTTACAAGTGTGCGATTTCTAAACAAAGCACGAACCTGGAAGCGGCCGGTGTTTCGTACCGTCCATTCTTAAACCGCATCGAGCCGGCTAATTCGAAGTCAAATAAAAGAGTTCCCGGTGCGCGCTCCCTCTTTTATATATCTTTAGCGTGCGCCAAAGTTTTTCCCCATTCTAAATGTTAGCTAAAGGTTACGCGACTCGGTTCCTTCGCTCAACGCCATCAGTGGTAGACGTATACGTGCTGCGATTTAGCAGCCAATAATCCGACATTTATCGCGCACGAGTTTAGGAGAGAGAAGAGTTGGGGAAAACCGACCGCACAAGCGCGCGTTTTTTTTTTTTTTTTTTTTTTATTTGCGAATCTCTTGTTAAATCGAGAATAACATTATCAAAAAATCTTGCGAGAGCGAAATCCCGAGTTTTTATATCAAAATAAAATCATATTTTCGTTAAACATTTTTTTTAGAGATGAAAAAATATAGAGAATTTCTGGGGCACGAAGCTTATAAAATCAGTAGACAGGTTTTAAAATGGTCAGACCGCACTCGTTCGCTTGTCTTGTACGATATCAGATTAGAACGAGCTCTGTTTTCAGACTATGTTTAGTAACACATGCTTGCAATGTAACTTGCAAAGCGTGGCATACAAGTCTTTGCATGCAAACAGACTGTGGATTGCACGTGCTGTGATCTTAGAACAAATAATACGTGTACTTTCATAACGATTATTAATGTTTGTTTTTTAAAGAAAAATAAAGTTTAGTATTTACTACAAAATATCGCGAATATTATATTGGAGAATATCATCGAGCAATTAAAGTGTTTGATAAATCCACAGTCTGCTGCAAAATATCGAATAACAAAGCTTGCGTCATGTAGAATTTATGAAAATATTCGTAACGGGATGTATAGGATGCTCCACATTGAAAAAGCGTGAAATTCGCAACGCGCGCATTGCAACATTTACACGTATTACGTACTGAACATTTGCTTGTTATCCCTCTCCCTTCCTCCTATTAGCATTTTATTCCATAAATAAATATCCATTGTTTTACGTCATTTGCGGCATTAGCAACGAATCTAACGTCGTCGTCGGCGACGATGTTTTGTTAATTTTTCGCGCGGGATGAAATGTAACCTGGACACAATGAAAGACTCACGATCTCGTTTTTATCGCCGTGTAACCCTCGTGGGTTACGTGTATATATAAATACACGCGAACTTCGACGTACGTATATACGCGCCGGTCGTAAATCCTTATAAACTTTATACCTCCTTAATCCTCAAGAATTAAGGGGCATATGTCGCCGCGAAGCGAATTGTAAAAAATTGTCGAAACCCCCTTTGCGCGCATCCTGCACGTCGTCGTCCGCCCCTACATCGGGGCCATTTCGTCTATGGTCACCCTTCTTGCTCGAATCTCGCGTCCCTGTTTCCATGGTGAACCTCTGTCCCTGTATTCTCGCGTCACATCCGTTTTTACGGGCTTCTGCATCCGAACGACGAGACGGACGAGACTATGTGCACGCGCGCGCATATTCTATATATGCGGAATGCTTTTAAAGAAAAAACTTGATCCGAATAATATAGTATCGTCTCCTCGTATAATTTACATACGACTCGCCAAGGATAATTTGCTATAATGTTCGGTTACGTCCAAAATTCAAAGGGTGAATAATTTAAATTAATTGACGTGTAGAGATATACGCGTACTATGTAATATAAATTGTGTTCTGTAAAGAGTAAATTTATGACGAAATATATAGAACAATGTAAAGATATCATGTTATCCTATCGTGATAAAATTGTACGCAACCATGTATTTTATATATATTTTTAATATGCGATTTGATTTTTGATATACCATAGATTATGTGGTTATCATTTACACCGGACAATTATTCAACACTTCGTACAATACTTTGATTACACGATCGGGACACGTTTTAAAAAAATAAATAACGCGAAATACGATAATTACTAAATGTTATCGATGTTCAATTATATGCAAAATTTGATCTTGATAGAGAAAACTCAATTTCTTATGATGTGATAATTTACACATACCATAAAACAACAAAAGCGCGCGCCATTTCCCAATTTTATAACTTTTAATAATTTAGAAGTTGCCAAAAATACATTTTTATTTTTCCTAATATTAGTATTATTTTTCCTAAAATTAGTATTATTTTTTCTAATATTAGTATTATTTTTCTGAGGTTAATTTTATATTTCCCAATATTAGTTTTTAATATTAGTTAATTGAAAAAAAATGAAGAGTCACTGCAGTAATTCCCTCCCAAACAATTAGAAAAAATTTTAGTGCTCTGCATTTAAGCATTTAAATAATTATAAAGATTTTTTTATATAATATGTATTCAGCTTAATTATATTTTTTCAAAAGGTTATTATACAATATTGTATTCAAATCAGATATTTTACAATAAAGGTTTAGTTTGTGATTGCAAGACAATCACAAATGCAGAAAATTGAAATAGAACCAAATTGAAAACTTTTTTAATTTGCCTTTTTCAATTTCTCTCGAATTTGTGTTATATAATTTATCTTGTAAATATAGATTAAATTTTAATTTTTAATAAGCAGCATTTGAGCAACGACTCTAATAAGTGTCGAAAAATTCAAACAACGTCATTTTCCTTATCTGCTATTCTGAGAACGAACCTTTTCTTTCTCGATGCTTATATGGTGTCTCGAACAAATAAGAATGAAATATTGCGAATGAGAATAGCCGAAATGTTACGTATATAATTAGTCGAAGAAAGCTATATAGATGCCTCTCTCTCTATTTTTTTCAGACTATTACAATATATTTTAAATATAAAATTTTCTATAGGAAAATTATTTATATTTTTTTATTTTATATTTTTTAAATAAATAGAATAAATAATTTTTCTATTTTATAATGTATAAATAATTTTGAAAATTTAATTCGAATTATAAAATAACGAATAGTATTTTCTAATTTAAATATTCTTATAGCAACAATGCTGTATATTTTATATTTCAAATATTATTTTGATTACGTGTAATCTGCATCGATAAATTATTTTAAGAAGCTCAATAAAATATGTGATATATAATTAGCGAGAGAGAGAGAGAGAGAGAGAGAGAGAGAGAGAGAGAGAGACAGAACATTTTAATAGCCACATCAAGTGCACCGGTAGCATAAATATTGCTAAGTACATGAGTCAAATTTAAAACACTTATTTCCATTTGCTCTTTAAATAAATAGCTGTATGTAAATGTATCGTATAAATTCGACAGAGACGTGAAAAGAGATAAATTAATTAAATTTTAGACATAGACAAAACTTAATTAAAAGTAATACGTAAACTTGATTGTTCAGAAAATAATGAATAAAATTAATTTGTTGTCAGTTGCTAAAATTAATCTAAATTACAAATATAAAAATGCAATATAATTTTTTATTATATTCCTAAAAATGACAGTGAATAATTACTTTCCGAACAATGTAACATAAACAAAAACTAAACTCACATTGAGTTGAGTCGATTATCTAAATTTAATAAGTGTTTCGGTCAAGTGCTTCTTCTACGAGGAGACCCAGGGTGGTATCGAGCAACGACGGAGCAACTAAATGGTAATTTATTTATTATTTATTATTACTATTAAACTCAATATAAAATAATATATTTTACAAGCTATATTAATTATTTTAAATGTCACTATTATAATCCCATATATTTTTATATTTTACAGTTTGCAACTCTATTATTTCGCATCGTATCGGTGAGTCTCATCAATTTTTACTTAAATTTTAGGTAATAATTTTGGGAAAATCCTGTCCAATTTTGCCAAAACTTTGCAATATTGTATATTTTTGTGCGTGAAACATAAATCTGTAAATTAAATCTGCAAAATCTGCTTCCCCCTACGGAGCTGTAGCTCTTTTTCTATTTAAGAACAATAATTTTAATTCGTGTTTTACGTACAAAAATACTCGATATTGTAAATTATTTGACAAAATCGGAGAGGACAGAGTTTTCCTTCAATATTGTCATATTTGGTTATGTCCGACATTCAAACGGTGGATAATTTAAATTTAATTGATGTGTAGATATACACATGTACCATATAATATAATGTGGTACCACATAATATAAATTGTATTCTATATAGAGTAAATTTATAGTGAAATTACCTAGGCAACGTAAAGATACCATCGTATCATGATAAAGCTGTGCGCAACCATATATTTAATATATAATTTTAATATGTGCATTCTGATTCGACACTTTATACAAACTTTGATTACACGATCGGAAAACGTTTTAGAAAATTAAATAACGCGAAATACGACAATCGCTCAATATTACCGATGCTCAATTACGTACGGAATTCGATCTTGACAAAAACTCTGAATTTTTTAAATGTGATAATTTACATTGATATACATATGTATATACAACGATAGGCAAATTTAGATTCGATTTAAAATATACTAAAAAAATAAATATTAGCAAAATAAAACCGCTGAAAATTTATTTACTGGCAAATTTGACTTCGTCGATACTTTGATTGCTTCGGATGCATGCTTCGATAATGGGAAAATCCTTAAGAAGGTTTCGTATAATCTCAATTATTCATCACTTTGCATACAGTACTCCCGTATTGCAAATAACGCGACTCGACTTCGACGAAAAAAACGCGGACCGATTTGGCGTCTTAATTAACTTTGATCTCAATTCTCATTTTATACGGCACTCCAGTCACACGTTTAAGACACTTTAGACGAGCAAACATTTAATCACTTAATACTGTCACTGTTATTTAGTCGTCAACAAAACTCGATCTTAACGAGAGTAACATAAAATACATATTGATTCAAGATTTTAATCTTAATCTGTCAGTTTATACGACACTTCCGGACAATTCCGTTCAATGTATTTTAGACAAATACATATACCTCAAAATATAATGCAAACTATAGTCACTACCAAATGTGTAGGTAATGCGATATTCATCGCCCGATATTTTTTTTTCGGCACTATCGATATTGTACATAATCGTGCAAATGACATTTATTTTCAATAATTCAAACTCAGATATAATTATTAATATAACTGTCACTATTAATTATGATTGATTGATTCTATGTCTCACATTATCCTTGATGACTTTTAATGAGTCTTAGCCGTCTCTTAAATAATATTCTCTAGACATCTTGACACTTTCTTTACGACACTCGCAAATATCCGATTTCAAAATTCCGAGTTCTTCTGGGTCTAGATACAACAATAAAATTAATTAAAAATTCTTATCACTAGTTATTGACAAACGCGATACGATTAATTAATTAATCACTTTTAACATAATTATATTACGTGAGTAAAAAACGCGTCCATGTAAGACATATCTACATCAAGAGAACGACGTAAAGTCCGAGCTAACACTCGCGATCGTCGAGGCGATACTAAACGTGAAACTAAAAACCTGAAGACGCCGTGTGTGTTCTAGAGAAGGAGAATCTAACTTTATTTACAATGTGTAAGAACGAGTATACGACTGTGTTTATCTATATATTTTTGAAAAGAATCGAAGAAAAAATATTGCCCTCGACTCGTCGCGTTGACTGTCGAGCGAGTGTGGGAAAATTTTGTGGCACTGACTTATGAATTGATTAAAGATGATAGATTAAAGACGAATTATAAAATACTTTCCAAAATATAACATAAAATCATGTGCGTCAAAAGAGTAATCGTCCTCGTAAATGATTCAAAAATAGATTATTATAATTAGAAACTTATTAAAAGACGAATAAAACAAAACATTTTGCATTTATGCGTTTTTCGATACTTTCCTGTAGCGATAAAAAGTAATATAAATTTTATAGATACTATCATATTATAAGGCGATTCAAAAATTTATCGAGTAAATCAGCTTAATTAATAGTAAAATAAAATATTAAATAGTTTAATTAATCAATTTAAAGTAAAGCAATTTTTACCATTTTACACGTAGATTTTTTAACGCAATCTCGAAAAACTTTGTTTGACTTTGAATTCTAATATTGTGAATATTTTACGACGAAAACGCGAGTTTCTTTAGAAAAAAATTTTGAGAAATACGATAAATGCGAAGCACTTTGATAAACATAATCGTACTCGTTATGTCACATTTATAGATAAAAAACAGACAGATTCGTTTTTAAGAATCCTCTTAATACACATACCTATATGTATTTACGTTTTTAGTTTATTTAATCTTGTCTCGAATATCGCGAGAGTTAATAAAGATTTACATCGTTCTCATTTGTGTGTATTATAAACGAATGTATTATTTACGTAATATTATATTAAGAATAATAAATCAACTGTTGATTTATAACTGCACGAGTCACAAAAAAATATGTATGTAGCCGATTTTCGACTATCAAAACACAATAATTGTTGTCGCGTTTTTAAATGTAATAATATACATATCAGAATGAAAATAACTCGTCGTTTTATTTTAATATACTCCGTTATCAATAGTATGATAACGAGATAGTATATCTAGTATATATAGTATTACAGAGAGAATTTTCTCTTTGTTGGCGTCTCGCCGTGCGAATTTTCGCCGGTTGGAGGACTGCTGGTGGATTGCGCGGATTAGAGGGTGGAGAATCAAACGAGCACTTTACACGTCACTTGTCTTTACTCACGGCACGCGAATCCGTGTCGTCGTTAACCGACACAGAAGACACAGAATTACAAATAAAAAGAAAAAGAACAATAGTATATCTTCCGTTACCTCGGTGATGGTATGGTGATGCGTATGGTACCGCTCGTCGTGCCAGACTCAGATTGACCCTTCGAGCCGCGAAGAGGAATGTCGAAAAATCCTCCTTCTCTCGTTTCGAGCTCCTCGATCCACCCCATCGCGAGGGAAAGGGGATCGCAGTCCTCGCAAACATTGTCAAAAAATGCCCATAAAAGGCAATCGCCGGTGGTGTGTATCGATCACCAAAAAAATGTTTTGATGGTTCGGGACGCGATCCTTCCGGAAGCATAGCGGTCACCGAGCCAACGACGTCTAGAGTGCCAGCGGAGGCCCGCCGACACTCCAACACTCTTAAAATTTACCCTGAAAATCATGGTAATCGTAGAACAATATGATATTGAAAGAATTTTATGTGAGTTTATTTAACTAATAATTTACTATACAATAAAAAATATTAATATGTATACATAATAAATTTTACTATGTATAATTAATAGTAAAATTAATCGAACATATTTTATATCTTATTATAATAGATATTAATATTTTTATTATGGTAAATATGTATTAATCAGAGAAACTCTTATAAAATTTTTCCAATACCATATTGTCCCACGATTACCATATGATTTTCAGGGTAAATTATAAGAGAAAAAATTCTTTCCGTGTAATATTCATTACCTGATATTTTTCTCAGCATTTTCGACACATTCGCGCTTGCAAATGATATTTATTCTCATTAATTAAAACTTGCATGTAATACCATATAATTATTGATGATTACTGATACTGATTGTAACGATCACACATTAATTACAACTGATTCCATTCCACTTACGATATGTTTTATCGATAGTATATATCCCCGTTACAAGCGTTCCTGGAAATATTTGCGTGTAATATTATGTAGACATTTCGACCGTAAAATATTTTGATTTTCGAATCGATTTTCGATGTTCGATTTTTTCGCGCAATTTACGAGATGGTTAAGTCTCGCATAAAAACGATGAAGGCTAATGTGAAAGAAATATTAGAATCAATTGGTCGCTGTAATTAATGCTGTTATAGTATCCGAGTTTGAACATTGAGAATAAATATTATTTGCACGCGATTATGTATAATATATCGACAGCTGAAAAAAAATATCGGGCGATGAATATCGTATTACACATTTGATAGTGAAATATTATATTATAAGACAGATATTTTTTTTAATAAAACGACAAGTTTCCGTTCTTTATTAAATTCAAAAACGCGATAACAATATATTTTTACATTTGACAGTTGTTAACCATTTTTGTATTTTTCTTGACTCGCGTAAATATGTATATATATATATATATATATATATATATATATATATATATATATATATATAAATCAACAGTATCATAATTTAGTTTGAACAAATCTTGCAACAATGTCTAATCGATCGCGTGCATTTTTTCGTTAAATTTCGAGTCTTGGATAATTAATTAAACATCGACAGCATTAAATGGTTATATTTCGTGACATATTTTGCGTTACATACTCGACCAAAATATGTTAAATGTGTGGCGGGAGTATCATATAAAGTGATGGACGATTGAAATTAATGAAGACGCCGTCGAATCTATGTTTTATGCGCACTTTTCTCATCGAGAATTGTGAGTGACCGAACATTGACAACACGAATAATATTATATTTGGTAGCATGTGTTCGTCCTAAAATATAATATGTTTAACATACTGGAATGCGACTGGAGTGTCGAAGGAGACAATAATGGACAATTGAGAAAAAGATAATTACTTTGGAACTCCACGTCTAAAAAATTAAAAAGTCGACACCTTCATTTTTTTCAAAATCGCTTTTTATTATCATAATGACCGGAATTATTTCTAAAAATTAGAATTATTTCTGAAAATTACAAAATCTTTTTCTCTAGTTGTAAATGACTGGGAATTTTTAACGGAATTGTGCTAATGTGATATAGGGGTGTCAGTTTCACAGACGGAATGTATGATTTGCTTTCAAATTATTTAAATTCCATCAACAGAAGTGGATAATTTTTATTTTAAGAGAACAGGCGACATAAACGCCTATGGATATTAAGAATTTCTCGCTTAAAAACGAAAAAATAATTTACGAGATCCGACTAACATCATAGGATCACATCACGACGAATACTTTTAAATATGACAAATTGTAATACGCATAAATTTCTTATAAATTCTCGACTCGAATTAACGGACTATTAGTAATTTTAAGTATATTATGATTTATTTTTTGTAAGAATTATAAAGTACTTAACATTGTTATACTGAGGAAGACCGCGTGCGGTTGAAACGTTTATGGAAGGTTTCTTTGTAATTTTAATATATTGTTTATGAAATAAATTTTAATTGGATACAACATCTTAAATATTGCTTGATAAGTTGGCCTTTTTTGAATACATTTGTTGTTTTATACAATACACGAGCGATTAGAAATTTTAATTGATATTTTTATTTTAAATTTGTATGAATGTTGAGTTATTTTAGTGATCGTATTTTTTATTTATAAACATTCACTATTAATATTTACTTTTCTAAAATCTAAAATATTTGTAAAAATGCTTTATTTTGATATTGCGATTCTCCAAGTTGCGTATTATAACCATATATACATATGGTATACTCGCATATATACTCTTTAAATTTTAAAAGGCTATATCTCTGCATGTATATCGATTGCATCGATAATTACGTGAAACATGAACCACTAAAGTTTCACTAAATGTGATTAAACAGGCGGCATGTAAGCTGCGTCATTTCCGTAAACCCATTCCGGGATTGCAATCAACATATTGTAGTGATTTCTACGGCGATTATTCGAGCGTTTATTGTAATGATTGGATGAACGGGATTGGCGAGGTTGCGTATCGACTCAAAAATATCGAATGCCGAATTCATGACGCTATCAAATCGGTTATTGTCGCCAACAAATTCACAAGAATCAGCGTTCTGCTCTCGTAACGAAGCTATAAACTCTGTAACGAAGCTATACAAAAATATGTGTTACATAACCGCATACAAATTTCAATGGAAGATTCATTCTACCTTGATTTGCCTCGCGCATTTATAAATGGTTCACATATATAAATGGAGATGTATACGGTGACACAATCTCTCTCTTTTTTTGAACATCATTTTTCAATCATATTGCTGGCTATTTGTTATAAAATAATAGCATTGTTATAAAATAATGAAATAATTAGCAAAACGTTGCTTTCGACATGAAAAAACTTTGTTACGAGAATCAAACTATTATTAAAATGAATCGATTCACGTAAAGCTCCTATAGATAACGCTTATATTATGCAATAATAAAAGTAAATATAAATATGTGCAAAAGGAAAGAAGATCGAGTACTTAAATATAAAATATGACATGTGTATTAAAGGAAAAGGAATCGTCGCGCGCTGTTTCATTTTTGGAATAATAAACGTATAGTGAAAAGCAGTCAAGATAATTAAAGCCAAGAATGAAGATTGTAAGCCAAAAAGAATGTTTTTGAGTAGAAACGGAAGGTATAGGAGAAACTGGGTTAAACAAGCACGAATTTAACGTACTCTTACACGGAAGCTTTTAATCCGCTTCGTAAAAGCGTTGCAAGTGAACTGTACAGTTTTAGTTAGAAACTATAATAATATACTGCATTTCCTGAAATGCGCAAAGCTTTGTTGTGTGTGTATAATCCTTTTTAAAATTTTTAATTCGGCGAGAGCGAGCGAGCCAAACATTTTTAATTCAATTTCTAAAATTTAATCTTGTAAAATAAAAAATTGTCGCAACACATCGTATATGAACTTGGAAAGCATATCGCGTTTCGAAGTCGCAAAAACGGATATACATATATAAAGAAAAATATCCGCTTTTCATTTTCAATTAACTGCATTCGTATATATATATATATATATATATATATATATATATATATATATATATATATATAACCGTGACTAGCATTTTGCAAATGCTCAAAAGCCATGGGCTACATTCGCATACGACGCACGATCGGTGCGCGCTCGGGTTCCTTCGATTCGCGCGTCAAGAAATTTCAGCCGCTATTCTGCAATAGCGATGACATGTGCGTGCGACGCGAATAAAACGGATCGGCGGCGGTGACGACGATGGCGGTTTAATTAAGCGTACGTGTCGTCTGCGATATGCTGAGAAAAGGCAGCGACGATGAGCGCCGGTGGTCACATATTCCCGTGTAATAACGTATGTAAGCGTCGCACGTAACAGCGACGCAACGCCGGCAGAATGGCGACTGATTGCCGCGCGGTGCGAATTTAATGCGAGATTCCCGGCGAATCTCGCGCGATACACCGTTGACCGAACACGCACGCAAACACATGCGAACGCATGCTTGCGTAAATTATCCGCGGCGATGCCGTGAAAAACGCACGTCGATGTTGAGGTTTGCGGTTCCTGTAGCCTGGTACCAAGCGCATTCTTCGCCGCGGGGGAATAGAGACACGTTGTTGCAACCAACTACGGTATAATGAACTAGAACGTGAACAGTTATTTAAATACTCACGAGCGAGTCGCGGATAGCGGAACTGTGGGAAGTTGCACTAGAAATTATGCGAATAAAGTAACAGTATATGAAATGTTATGTCAGTGTTATATCCGGAAGTTTAAGTTGCTCCAGAGTAATTTGTTGTAAGTGGAGTAAGCCAGCGGACTCCCTAATCTTTCTCGACACGTATTACGCCAAAACTTGCATATAGTCGTGATTACCCTCCTTCTCCCTCTCCCTCCCCCCTTCGTCTAGATAACAATTAGTTTGAGCCGGGCACTAGCGGTCAGACACGTGAAAAGGACAGCGGTTTTCGGCGACGCGGTAGGTAGTTTGACGCGATAGGTCGTCGTCGCGTGCGTGCAACGCGCTCACGTTTTGACACCCGTCCGTTCAAACGTGCGGCTTCTCCCCGCCGCGTCGTGCCTGATATTATACGTGTGTATCACGCGTGTATGTACACGTATACACGCGCGCGCGAGCGCGAGAGGAAACCGCAAAACCCATTCGCGATTGGTCGTCCGCGCCAACGTTCCGATCGTTTTTCCGCGCGCGCGGCAATGCATTTTTTCCCTTTTTTTCTTTTTTTTTTCACCACCGGGCTTCGCTCGTCTCGTCGGAACGGCGGCCGCGGTTGCCGCCATGCCGCGGTTGTCCGTCGGTAGAAATTCGCTTTTCATAATTGGCCTGCGGCGTTTTCTGCGCCTGGCACGCTAATGAGCGGTATTGGCAGCCCGTCTAATTTATCTGTGCCGGTGCGTGTGCTGCTGTCGCTGCCGCTACCGTTGCTGCCACCGCTATCGTCGCCGCTACCGCCGCCACCGCCACCACCACCACCGCCACCACCACCACCACCACCGCCGCCACTGCCACTGCCACCGCCGCCGCCTCCGCCGCCGACCGATCGATTATCCGGCTTAACCGCTGCGTAATGGGCAACCTGGGTTTCGCTGCGAGAGAGCGACCGACCGGCGTATCAGCGGTCGTACGGGTACCCGCGATGGGGTAAAGGACCCGATATTCCTGCGTCCTCCCCTTGGCTCCTCGGTCGCGAATACCATCACGGTTATACCCGGACTACGTTTTTTCGAAATTGGTTTCCGCGGGACTCGTCGAGTATCGTCGTTGCGCATCGCGCCGCGTTGCAGAGAATTTTCCTAAACCGTTTTCATTTTTCCGCGTAATTTTTTCCCGTACGGCTGCTGCTGCTGCTATCCGCTTGGCGTGCGAACCGGAGGCGTGCGCGAGTTGGTTGAAATTAAATAGCGCGTTTCGTTTGCGCACGCTTCTCATTTTTTTCGTAACGCTATCGATACATGGCGCAGTTATCTATCGGCGGGTTTAAAGCCACGGGAATTCCGATCATCCGGAAATTTTTTTTGAACACGATCGACTGATTGGTTGTAGCGGTTAATTTATCGATGAAACTAATGTGTGAGAATTTTTAAATTTTAATTTAAAACTAAAAAGAAGTTGAGGAAAAGAGTTATTTTTAATTAAAACTAAGATAAGACAAAAAATGAAAAAAATTCAAGAGATCGAACATAATTTTCTCGATGCAATGATTTGAAACCTTATAACCATCCACGTGTCAAGGAATCGTGTAACTTCATATTATCGATCGTTTACCTGGTAACACGATGCGCGAACTCGTAACGAGCGATCGAACAAAAATTTTATGTATGCTATCAAAAATTTCATCGCACACTTTGATCGTGTTAAAAAAAAAAAACGATATTTGCGAAAATACTGTAAATTCTAACAAAATATCATTGATCATTTTCATTGGCTTCTTCCATATTTACAAAGTTTTTCATCACATCAATCGATTGAAAAATAATTAAAGTACAAGCCTCGGATTTTGCAGTCAATTGGCGATTATTAATTTAACGGATAGATACTCTCTAGCCCGATCATATGGTCCAAATAAAAGAAGCCGCTCAGACGAAAAACGTGAGGGTAATTGTAGGGAACCCCATCTAGATCCTGACAGGAGCTTTCTTAATGGGCATGTCGTTGCGTGCCACAAAACACACTCAAAAAGATCCGATAACCGTACGAGTGAATTTCGCTCGCGTGTAAGAAAAAGTTCGGAGCAAGCAATCACTGTTATCCGGCACATTCATTTAAGATATCATCCTTATGCATTTATACTATTTAACAAAGAGCAAGTAATCACACTATATCGATTATATATCAATGTATAAATTACATTTTTTTATCAAACTTGTAGATTTTACTGTGGATAAGTACTATTGCTTTCGTTTTCATCAGAGAACTCGATTACGAAAAGATTAAAATTTTTTATATAGTGCAAGAAAAATCGAATCGCCCGTTTCGTGATAAATTCTTGAATGGTATAAATGTCAATTGCGATAGAATATCCATCGATTTTGTAAATTTTCTTTAAAATCATCTGAAGAATATTGTGTTCGTCTGCTTTCTGATATTGACAATGTTATATCATCGATTGAAAAAAAGTTCTTTCTTAATACAAATTTTCCTTTAACAATTTCGCTTTCCAATAAAATTGATTTTATTAAATACGAAAAACTGCTGCGTCATGTTTTCGTACATATCGTTATCATTGAAAATGATTTTAATTAGCGCGTTACTTCATCATATTTAGATCATTGTTCAAACTTTTTCCCCATTCTGTGCACTTGATTACGTTAAAATCCTTTCAAATAATACAATTTTTTCCGGTACAATGCATAATAAAAACCAATTAACTGGTCTGTTGATAACCCAATTTATCGTCGTGATTTACCACCGACGAATGCTCCCCCTCGATTCGCCCGCGATCGTTCGTCAGTTTAATCGGGACTAGGGATAAAACTGTTGATCCTGAGTTATGATGATCAGAGTACCGTATATTACACGAGTATGAGCGATGACTTTCGCATTTGCCTCGCATTTGTCGTGCTTCTTTCCGTACTATGTACAACGTCGAAAAATATCAAGACAGTAGTAGGGGCGACTTTCGCCCTCGTCACCCAAACCGAATATCGCAGGGATAGTTCCTCAAGGGATGACATTCAGACCGTGTTGTCTTGACTCGTTTCGAGCCATCTTTCCGACATTTTGATGAGGTGGGATTTGGCTGAGAGCCAGTGCAAATGCCATTCTCTTTCGTTCTCCCTACCATCCGACGACTCCTTCACGCGCCCTTCCAACCCTTTTCTTTGCACGTCGCATTCGCCACCCTTCCAAGTACAATTTCAGTGCTCCGATTACTGTTATCGCTATCCCGCAGTTTGTTTGAGTACATGGGATACAGTTCGAAATAATGTCGAATATTAAGTATATCGAAATAAATGAGAAACAAAAGTGACGATTGTTATTCAAAAAAATTAGAATATTCAATAAGTCGAATGATATGTCGAGATCGAATGCATTTACATGTAATATTATTAAATTAACGCAATTAAATTTTTATTCGCTCAATTAATCGTTTATTCAAAATCAACCACTTCATTTATGCAGACATTTTTTATGATATTTGAAATTAAAATCTATATACTACGCCAAATAATTAATGTAAAACATTAAAATGTGATTAATTTGTGCTGGTTTTATTACGCCTCTCAGTTCAGTATTAAGTATTATTGCATTCGTTAAGTAAGCTTTTTCCCTCGCCTCTTTTATATAGGTCGATGATAATCTTTCACATCTATAAATAATGAACATATTGCGAACAAAAAAAAACTGTTAACCTCTGAAAATCATTAGACTTTTCAACGAGGGAGCGCTCGATCACAACGAATGAAAAGTAATCATTTATTTCTCACCCCGGAGGGTCTCTGACTGTTTTATTGCTGCTTAATATAGCAAAGGAACAGATCTCGCGGCGATGGCGAGACGCACTCGGAAATCCAAAAGGGTGTGTCACATCGTTCGATATTGCGAAATAATTTTTCACCGCGCATTAGCATCGTGACACGTGTCGGCTCCATTTGTCAGTTCTGAAACCTGTACAACTCTATCTGTGAAAAAGCTCCAGGAATATAATACGGCCGTGCATGTATACGAGGCAATAATGGTGCGCGCGCGTGCACGAGAGAGAGAGAGAGACAGAGATAGAGAAAAGGGAAAGAGAGAGGCGGGATCGTCATGACACACGGCACGGTACCGTGCTGTGTTTCACAAACACGCCGACGCGTCAGTGTCGTGTGCGAGCGAGGACGGTCACGTGTGCGACCGCACAGCCCCGAGAGCGGCTTTATAATGATCCCGTAGAAATTCATTAAAACTCATAATCAACGCGGTGCATACTTCGCGTACGTTCGAAGCTGGCGAAATAATGTAATTTTAATGCCGCGCAGAACCGCGCTGCTGGACCGCGCGCGCGTCATACACGTTTTATCCGGGAGTTGCTCCCAACGGCGCGGCGTCGCGCCACGCGCGGATGTGTGCGCCAGAGGGGAAATGCAAATTTCATTCGCGCATTTTGTTTTGGAATTTAATGTAGTTAGGTGCAAACGGGGTTATATCAGAATGTTGTAATGCGGCGCGTCACGCGAAGCCAATTTTGAGAGTAATTTGCTCAGTCCTGACGAGGCGCGGCCTGGGCAGATTCAACATCGGTCGTATTAATTATCTCGAGACCCGGGATCGCTTCGAGACAATATTTCACGCTTTCATGAGCTTCGTTAAAGCAAGTCGTATAAAAAGATTACAAATGTATTTAATAATAGCCCGTTATTAATAATTACACCGCATCAAAGTACCAAATGGATTTTCGCTAGAAATCGACTACTTCTTGCAGCGAACGCGTGTGAATATTTTGCGAGTACTTGACCGACTCTCTCGACAACTTGGCAACGACCATATAAACGCTTACCTAGCGTATCTAAGTACGTAGAAAGCTGAAAACATGCTGTCCACTGAGTAAACAAGATACAAGATAGTAGAATATTAGATAACGTTTACAACGGGAAGTCACTTCGTGCTTAGTAAGCGCTTGCTTGCTCAAAATGCGAGAGAGTATAAGTTATGTAATTAGAATTATATAGGTTACATATATGTTTATATAGAAGTTCACTAACTAAGCAAGCTTCAAAATTAAATTGCGAAAAAGAATAACACGACGGTGACGTATATTTCACTAGGTAATAATTAATACAAAAGTCTATTATATAATCGTATTGTAATATCTTCTCTTCGATATATCAAATTATTTGATATAAAAAAATCTTTATACATCAGGTAGATATAGATTATAGTGACAAAAAATAGTTGCATAATTATCGTCGCTTATTTAAACGCGTTGATGCGATACGCTTGAGACGCTGCAAAAAAATAATATAAGCGCATTCGCGCCATCACAAAGGATTGTGTAGTAACGAATGCAAGCGCGATATATAACTCGCGCGCGCATAAAGTTCTATATCTCGCTTGGCGTATCGTTCCATATATACAATATATATATATATATATATATATATATATATATATATATATATATATGTGTGTACCCGGGTACAACATTCGCTCCGAGCGCGGCGACGCTAGTGCAAAGGGTTAATTGTTTCGCGCGGGGATTTGCGGCGCGTCAAAGAACACATCGTGCAACGCGGCGACGTGTTCCCAAGTCCCGTCGACGGATAATGATCTAAATCCCGGTCGAATCTGAAACCGGATCCCAATCTATGTTCGGTTCGCTGCACCAATGGAGCCCCCGCGTGCTATCGAGTGCGCCGAGGGGTCCGATCGTTCACCGCGTATCTCTCTCTCTCTCTCTCTCTCTCTCTCTCTCTCTCTCTCTCTCTCTCTCTCGATCGAGTGTCGTGATGGGAATTACGAGGGGACGATTACCGCGGATTTTCGTGAATATATATTCGACGGTACGATAAAATGGCCGATGAATTATGGGGGAAGTGCTGAGAAGTGCGGCAACAGGGAAGGATCGGGGTCACGTGGCCACGCGTGGTACACCAATGCGGTGAAATTTATTACTCGCTCAAGCGAGACTGATCACCAGGCTATACCTACCGTTGAAACTTCGGCATTCGATATCGGTGTGATCGACGTTGTTAATCAGCGGCAAAAACAAATCTCTCAAAGTTCTCTCGATTTCGATGCTTTAAACGCGAGATTTTTCGCGACTATGATTATGAAAATGAATTGAACGATGAAAATGATCACGAATACATATATTTTCTCTCTCTCTTTCTCTTTCTCTTAATTCATTATAGATTTTATAAACTAATCCAATAGATATGTAAGCTGTGGAGTTTTTATATTAACGGCTCCGTTTAATCTCAATTTCGACGCTAGTCTCTCGCGTTTCTTGTATACATATACCTACTACTCATAGAAATTGATCGTCCTGGTCTCGAACACGAGGCACACACGCCCGAGATGTCGCGCACGAAATACTAGATAGCGTAAGACGGGACACAATGGCTAATTAGGTATGCATAATTACTGAAATTCCTGGGATGCAAATACCTTCGTTAGATAACACGGCGAACAAACTTAGCTGAACTTTGATGTCGAATCCGAGTACGCGAGAATTCCAGGCGCCTCGCAAGTCCATTCGGTTACGTCAACAACATCATAACTCTTCCGCTAAGCGAGTGACAGTAACGATTCCGAGCAATCCCGGTGCATTTGGCTTTTATGAAAACAAATCAGCAGCCGTTTCTGCTGCATCGCAGATGCGTTCAAAACAGTACTTCGCTTAAGCGTCTACAAAGCACGTGTCATCATATTTTTTCAAAGGGCCCCGGGCTTGTGTAAACGCGTGTTTGAAGTGTCGTTTCATGTACACTAAAGAGATTCGGTTAGTTGAAATGCTGCGCGTAACCTTTGATCTCCAAAAAAATACTCTTTTTCGTGTTTGCTCATCGCGCGACGAGTATATTTATCCGGGCTATACGGCGCAATGAACTTTTCCGACCGTAACGATACTTGGTAATTTGTCGTTGCCGGCGCGATGTAGTATAACGATCATTTTCCCAACATGGCAAGCGAAAATAATAAGCCCGAGCTTACATATAGAAGCGCCGCGAGCTATGAGACACGTCAGTCCCCACCCGCTGTCTTCTCCCTTTTTTCTCTTTTTTTTGTTAATGGAAGGAAAATCTTGCATAAGTTTCCCCGACCTCGGGAAAGGATATATCAGATTCTTACTGCCTTTACTCCTTCTCTTGCGGTGTCCTCTGGCGCTACTTATTCTACAACGTTTGAGAATCAGCATGTCGCGCGAAAGAAAACTGATAATTAGGTATCTATGGTATGCGATAAAATGAGAAACGCGTTGCCACAAAATACGCATTAGAAAGTTTGCGAAATACCTCGAATTTCGTCGTGAAGGGTGCCAGGTGTAAGAACGAGTCTTACGCGAAAAAACGGTGAAATATTCAGACGTCTAAGCTTTGTTGCACATTTATTCGCATTCGTGCAATCATATATTATGGGCAATATTTGTAAGGATTTGTTTGTAATGTAATCATATGTCGGATGCATAAACTCGGGATTGCATTTGTCCATGGAGAAATGGACGTTGCATCCCCGCGACATTCCTGCTGTTACATTGCAGCGAGTCCGACGTAATACAACGTAAAATATGGCAGGACACCCAGCCTGGTTCGTGTCCTAATTACAAGCGTATCGTCTGCTGTCCCAGTTAAAGGTACACATCCGGCAAATGGGAAATTAGTGAGCAATACTTATTAATCACGTATAATCAAAACTGTAGTCTCCGCCTCGTAATTAATTGTCTCCCGTGTCTCGAAAGTTCAATCTAATCCTTCAGCGATAAATGTAATTCATGCAGATATAACTCTTGCGAAATTGTTACGTTATATATTTATTACAAATATTGCAAAATTTTATATATTTTAACGTAACTTTGTATTAAAAAAGTTAATGTATACATGATTATATGTATATATACGAACAAAAAAATTTAATCGCGCTAATATAACTTTCATTTCTTATCAGGGCCTCAAATTTTATTATTTGTAATAAATAAATAAAATATTATTTTCTAAGTTTAATTAGCGAATTATTTATTTCAAAATCTCGTAAACATTTCTCTTCGATCTATTCTGAAAATAACATTTCAAGAGGAAATGAATTGTAGACAGAGCCTCTGTTGATGGGACAAGAGGCTTGATGGTTGAGAGCGGCTTTCATATGACGAGGTTAAAGAGGCATCCGAGATCCTTCTTTCTTCGACAAGAAAGCGTGGTCGCTTCCAGACGCGCGCACCGACGAACCCGCTGTCTCCGTTCAACACTCCGTGTATCTCGCACTCGGCTTTTTATCCGCTCCGCTGCGAGCGTCTCCTCTCGGTGCTTCCGTTCACGTTTATGGTCCTCCCTCGGCTCGCTATCACATTTTCCAAGCGGCGTTCTTCTTCGGAAAGCGCTTTCTTATTTGCGACAACGCGCCGCACTTGCTTCTCTCTACCTCCGGACGATGTACTCGAACGGCAGCTATAATTGAAGAATATTGCCCCGCATGGACCGCAAATAGGATGCGACTCTAATTTCATTACTCGCGAAAGAAGCGTGCATCTCTCCGCAGAGAGAATACTTCACGAAGGTGACTTTGCCTACGAGCTTCTTGTATTGCTATTAGAACATGAAGGCGAGATAACAAGAAAAAAGTGGCACGTCTCCACTCCGTAGAAAATGTATGACGCGGATACCGAAATAAAAAAAAAATAGTTTTAGCCAAAGCGATATATAAAATAGAGTCGATAATTGCGATATAAAAATTGCCAGAAAAAATATATATTTTACGCACACACATATATATTATTCATTTAAGTTAAATCACGACATTTAATATTCAATTTGGTTCATAAAATTCAAATTAAAGATTAAAATAGAGAGGCCAATTTAAAAATAAAATATTCGTAATATATTTTTCATTTAGAAACTCATTCGTTATTATTTAAATCTCATCCTCGGAGTACTCGTTTCATGAAGGTATAGAAGTAGTAGTAGTATAATTGATACTCGTAAGGCATTAAAAATAAATTACGCTCTGTTGCGCGTTACATTAATTCTTTTTCTGTACGTGTTCTATAGCTCTTTCCTCGTTATCTCTTGAACGTTCTTTTAAGAACGAAACGCGGTTGCCTATAAAGCTGCAAATCGATACCTGTCTTCGCTCGACAAAGAGACTATTTACCGTATTACTAAACCTATATACCAAATGCTTCGCTACGACCTGTAGTATTAACTTTCTTTTTTTAACGCTTGTTGGATTTCGCACTCGATTTAACTATTGATAGATACTTTTATCTCGAGTGTTCGATTGTTAAAATTCGTTGCGTACTATGAGCTAATGAGCAATTGACCTAGACCGGCATTATATCACTTTCAATAAAAAAAAGTATCGTGACGTACATAGCGGAAAGGTTATTTTTTTGATGAAAAATATATTTTTCTATATAAAATACGCAGATAGCATATGTGCACATTCCACGAACATTCCCCAATTATATCTAGTTCAATATTGATTCGATGGTAAATTCTCGACGGTAAACTCGAGATAAACAAATATCGCTGCGTAAACGCATATTGACTAATATCGATACACGCTGGTGCTTTTTTATTCGCACGTTATTAAGATTCCATCAGACTATTCTTCTAATAAGCTGTTGAAATGTATGTCAAGTAAATACCTCTGATAACATCTCTGATCAGTTTAATAGTCCACAAAATACGGAGAACAATTTTCATCATATATATATAGAATATCCGAGATTATCTATATCTACACATATCGCGAATCGCGATGTAACATCCGCGTTCATTAAAATTGGCCGCAACATGATAATGACGACTGTATCGCGTGCCAGAGCGCAACGGAGCGGCGTCGATTTATTTCCCGCGGCGCGGCGGCGTAAACGGAAGGAAGTATAGTCATCGATGGAAAACGGCTGTCGTCTGCTGTCTCCGTGTGTATCGGAATATGTACCCGCCGTGATGCGATCACACGAGCCAGGAGCGCGGACATTTACAGGCATTTAACCCTTTGACGAGCGGAAACACGCACGGCAAATCAGCGTCGGCGCGAGCGTTCGCGGTATACGCATTCAGAGCATGCATCACCATCCAATTATTACAGCTCGCTGACGCTAATTTCGAGCATTCAGATATCATTTCATCCGTCAATGGCGGCCTGATTACCAATTGTATAACTCTTTTTTTTTCGCAATTTGCTCGCTCGCTTATTCGGTCGGTCTGTCTCTTCCTCGCGCCTGTATATGTACAATGGCCGCTTTCGGGCCGATCGTGCGGTCCGAGAGTGAATGCTATGCGCGAGCACGACGGCATAATATGTTTCGGAGGATGCCTGTCAATTTTGCAACCCGCGGCCGTAAACACACAGCCGTTCTATCGGAGATAAAATTTCAACGTTCGTCAGCTAATTTGACTCGCGCGGGAGGCAATGACGAGGTGCAAAATTGCATTACGTTAACGTTTTAGAGAACGCTTTGCGTATCTGCAAACGGTTTATTAGTTGATAAAAATCGCAACGTAATTAAACGTGGCTGCGCATCGATTGAAAATGTGAGCGGCACAGATGAAAAAGTTTGCGTGTCTTTTTTTTTCACAATTAATGAACGCTATAACCGAGAGCTTCTAGCGATAGTAATTATAGGTACGTCCTTTACGCGCAGTTCGGTTAAAAAATAATCTTTTGTATACATTTGACAATTATAATTTTTTAAAAATATATTTTTATCGAGATTTTTCTATACATGTACATAAAATATATATTAAATATATATTTATATGTATATGTATAAGCCATTTATTTTTATGTAATCATAAATTTTGTTAATACTTCTGCTCTGTGTTTAAACTACAGTGTTATAAAAAACGTGTGCGTAAGCGAAAAATTTAATATCGTATAATCATAAGTTTCATAAAAGATCGGCCTGAAAGGAATAACGTGCTCTAAAGTTTGCGGCAGCTATTGCATGCAGCAAAAGGCTTGCATAAACTTTGTAGTATTTTAGACTTCTTATTTTATATTGATAATAATGTTGCATTAAACAAATTTATTATTATATGAAATTATTATTATATATTAATTTGTTATTATATAGAATGAAAATTGTATTACATATTGGTCACATATAAAAGAAATTGCTTCACAATAAACGTAGTAGAACTAATGCGTATAACAACGAGTGTAATAATAACATGAGGATTCGAAATATTAAAGATTGCATAACAACAAAATAATTTCACATTTCAGATCTCTCTTGAAAGTGGATTCCTCTTATCTTCGTGTAAAACTCGCTGGAATCAATGAGGAAATCACCGCGCTGTGCACAATGTAGCAGCCGCGGTAAGTAATAATGTCTAATTTAGAAATACGACAATTCTATAGTAATGTCGACTTTACTCTATGCGTCACAAAATTCATTACATTAATATCAATCAGCACTCCAACTGCAGTATATTGCAGCATTCCATATAATTCATTAATGATAGAGATATATCTATATCTAAATACCATTTAATCATGCGGCCTATATATTCTTTTCTGATGTTAATCTTTGTGAGAATGATATATGTGACTATACAACCGTAGATATACAACAACATATACATATACATTTTACATCAAAAGGGGAATACTTAATTCTGGATTATTTTTTTCTTTCTCCATTTTCACTTTATATATATATATATATATATATGCGATTTCTATCTTTATAATCTTATTTGCCGCTATTATTTTGATTCGTACGCGTATATATCTCTTGCGATCGTTCAACGATCACAAGCATTTTTGACACAAAAATTCCGCATGTCAGTCCGCGCAACCATCGGGCCATCCACCCTC
Source organism: Nylanderia fulva (assembly GCF_048542155.1). NCBI lineage: Eukaryota > Metazoa > Arthropoda > Insecta > Hymenoptera > Formicidae > Nylanderia > Nylanderia fulva. The sequence continues at coordinate 4,721,541 of NW_028190807.1, read as the reverse complement.
GCTAGCTCCCGCACTTATTTATTTTTGCATTAATCTATTTTTATTTTATTTGCCGACGGAAATCCCGACTGTCGCCGGCTGTGCCGGTGCAGCCGCGTCGCGACGCGACGTCAACTGTAAACAGAAAGCCATGCGGCATTGTGGCAATCCTATCACGTATGCGCGTGTCTACGTGCACGCGTCGTTCATATGCTCGTCGGAGCAAATATGGTAATGCATTCACGCGAAATGTTTTCACGGGGATTTCTCGAAATACCAAGTCCGCGCGCAAGGCCTCCCTAACGGTTTACAAACAAGCCTGATCGTTCCTAGATGATGGCGAGAAACCCTCTCACCTATGCGATGTATTTTCCGTACCACATGTACATGCGTATACCGTGAAGCGTTACAAATGCGCGCGTGTTCTCGAGAAGGGTGGAACATGGCATATACCTACATATATTTAAAAGCCACGTCATCGTTTAACTATTTTTTTTTTATATTCGTTTGTTTAAAGTTATAAGTAGTCGCAAAACTTAATTTTTAGAATAGCAAATAAATATATAATAAACTATATGCTAATGCAATTTAAAAGAAATAAATTCGCGTATGTAGCGTGTAATCTTTTTTATCATATTTACTGAGACAGATATAAATTTGTGAAAAAATATTTACTTAGCTATATATTCAGTTTAATTAAAAATAAAGTTAAAAGCTTAACAAAGCTTTTGTAATATTTTACAAATTTTGTGAATTTAAATATTTTGCAGAATATATATTGTAAATATTCCGCAAATTCATTAATTTTTAATTCATTAATTCGATTCTCGGAGAACCAGCTAAATTTTCGCGCCGCGTACGTCAAATTGAGACTTTGCAGTTTTCCATTAAATTCAACGGCGGACAATAAAGTAATGTCAATATTACCGCTGCTATTATCCTAATCGATGTTCGTGATGGTAGCACTGAGGGCTTACACAGATCTGACGGGAGGCGACCCTATCAGGATGGCTCCGTTACATTCATGACCCTGGTGGCGACGATTACGGTCGATGATCCGTGGCGAAATAACCCTCGGTTCCAATCATTTCTCCACACCGGGACCGCAAGGCCAGATGGGCCGTGGTAGAGTCGCGAAATCCTCGGCTAAGCTGCGATCGGGACAACGCGTTTGAAGTCGCAGACCGCGGGAGGACCGATCGGGCGGGTCGAATCGAAGATTCACGGGCCATCTGTTGTTGTTAACCGGGGAACGTAATACCTCTATCTTGCATTACGAAATCATCGATGATGAAATCCTCCGACGCAATTAGCTGGAAAGCGGCACAAATCCGGAGGAAGCTTGGCCCCTCGATATCGCGGATCAATACTCACTTTGATATAGCATTAGCCGTGGGATTTGAAACTTCTAATCACAATGATACCTTGCCCCGTAGTGTAGATAATGTTATAATTATTATTCGTGTGTAACATATGGACAATTTATTTATGTGTATTTATCGTACGCCGCTTTTAATGTATAGCCTGGCTCTATAAAGTTTGGAATAGTTTTTTCACTAACTTTTAACAAGCAATCGCGTGTGTTGGATAGTTTTTAAAAGTTTCAAACCTGTATATTAAGGCCATTTCGTTCGATAAATAAATAAATACGTATATGGATTAAATTCTTAAATCAAGAGACAGTTTGATTGAAATGAACGCTTTTATTTGACTTTGGATGAACTGCATATTTTTCAAGTTCCACTTGTCAGTTTCATCGCGTCGCGCATAATTCTCGTTATGGGCATGGCAACGTACATATGTGCATTCGCAAGACTTCACGGATATCACGGATATATCGTAGTCATTTATCGATAGCGGAACGGCCGAGCGATATCTCTCGACGTAAACGCGATCTCCGCGCGGCGCATTCGCGGGAATACGAGATAAAGATATCGTATCGCCGTGATATTATATGCGCCCGACGCCGACGTGCAATGGATGATGCACCACCACGCGTCGTTACCGCCTCCGTCATCGCGCCGCGCACAGAGTAAATTCGAGCGCAGCCGCCCGCGTATTTACTCTCGGAAGCGACGATATCCGCTCGCTCGCGGGACCACGGTACGCTCTGATTATCAACGAATAATTCCTGCGAGCGACGCGCTGTAGCGTGCAAATTTCCCGTCAGAGCGCTCGCGTCCCGCCGCGGTCCGTCGAAAATCGTTTCGGCGACACGTGGGGGAAAAGCGGCCCCGCCGAAAAAAAAAAAAAAAAAAAGCGCTTTTCGCTTATCCCTTGAACTTTGATCCCCCGTGGCGTGCCGCTGACAGGTTGTTCAATGTTTACCCGACCGTTTGTCCTGCAGACCGGTATTTGGTTAATCAGCGAGTTAGTTGTCCATGGTCGAATTCCCGTCGTCGTTTCCTCTCGTTCTCCCCGTAAACGCGCGCGGTTCTCTATCTATCTATCTCTCTCTCGCTCTCCACCTGTCCGTTAGTTTGTTTATCTCTTTTGCGGATGGTGGGAGGCAGTCTCGCTGAATTCCGGCTGATCGGAATTTATCGAACGTGTTCGTGCGTTCACGCGTGCAAATATCCGGTGCGCGTCGAGCGATTCAGTCCACACACTTTAGATGTTCCCCTCTTTTATCTGATGATATGAACGCCGATAGAATTTTTCTTAGAGATGCGTAGTGGTCACGCAGAATGTAATTGATTCAAAGTACACTGGGGAAACCTTTCGATCATTCCGTTAGAATTGAACCAAAAGATGAGTTACATCTTTCAGCCAATTAAACAAATCATATTGTTAAATCATACGATAGACTTCTGTAGCAATCTGGTATAAAAAGAAATATCCTTTAGACGCGTAGATCTTTCATTTGCATACGAAAGAAATTATCGAAGCAGAAAAGTCGTAGGATATCTACCCGCAAAATCTAAATAACATACCCGGCATTTGCACGCTCAGATAGATAACCTAATCCGATCCTCTGCGTACTCCGCCGCGTATATCGCACGGTTTCCCTGTCCGCTTGAAAACCGAGCGCGTCCTCTCGGCTTCCGTCGTCTGCGCGTCCTTCGATGTGTGCACCAAGTTAGTGAGTTTGCGTAGTTAGCGTTACTTGTGCATTAATTGAGGATTACAACAGCAACGAGATATGGGGGAGGGGACTGACGGGCAGGTTGTACAGAGGCAGAGTTGGCGGGGGAAGCCAAGGAAGGAATTGCGAGGGGGTTGAAGAGAAAGGGAGGAGGGTGGTACCGCATCAGGGGGTTGAATGCGGCGGAGGACCGGAGGAGTTGGTCGACAAGCGTGAGTACAAGCTCGAGCGCAGGCTTCGGTCTCAGACTCTCTCAGGCACATGGCAACTTTCCTAATCACCGTACGAAGCCCCGAGGTAGTCATCCGCTCAGCCATCATACCGCCGTCTAAGTACAGCAGACACGAAAGCTCGATTAGAGACGTCGAAATCGCGTGCGGCATACGCGGATACCCTCGCTAGATACGTATACTTACATTGCGTCGCGTCGATCCACGGGATTCAAGTTTAAGCTCTTCGCGATCGCTAGCGCGAACATAAAAGAAGATCGCGGACTGTTAATATGTACATATGTAGTTTGATTCAGCGGAGCGAATCGATTCGAGAGTACTCCCGTACGAGGAAACGTGCTTTTCACACAGCACGCTTCGTTCGAGAGAGTATGTATGTTACATTGCATTCCGTCAAAGCTCTATATCTCAACGGGAATTTGTATGCTTCGCGGATTGCTACTGTTCCTTGCCCCACGGTTTAGCCTAGCTTGCTCCGACTCTCGCGTCGGTCATTGTGCTCTCTGCCCTCTCTGGTCTCTTAGGACATTAAATAAGTAAGCTAACTAGATTGAATAGCGTCAAGTTAATCCTTCGTCCCAATGCGATTTAATAGAGTATTCTCAAAAGATTTCGTTCATTACGATTTCTTGATAAGTATAAAGATTGATGAAAAATTTATATAATCCGTTATATCTCAAAAATGATATTTCTGATCCTCTTTTAGACGATTAACATTTTTTTTTGATCGAAGAATATATTAATTTTGTATATTAATATATATATATATATATATATATGCTTTCGATTTTTATTGAGATATTTTTTTCTTTAACTTTGAGAAATATAGAAATGTTATTGTTAAAGTTTCTTTAAACGCACGACGATATTGACAATATAACGTTAGTGCACCGTAAAACTCTAGTGAAATATATAACAGTCGTAGTTTGTTCTTTTTAACGTCAGAAAATCTCATCTTATAGTTTTTTTACTCGCGATGTATTCTTTTCAGATTCTGCAGTATATACACGTACATACATATGAAAGTTTGTAAAATTTCTTCTTATATTGTGGCTAATTTTAACGCGAAATTATATACTTGAAATATGTCAAAAAACAAGAGTATAAAAGCACAAATAACATCAAATAATTGCAAAACTTTATATAATCATAAGTTGGATGGTTATGAAACATTAATAAAGTAAAGCAAAAATGAGGTAATAATATTGATTCTTTTTCTATTTAGGAAAATAATGAACACTAATTAATTATTATGATAAATATTCTTATTCCTTAATGAGTTTTAATGAGAAAATTTGCTGATTTTATTTAGTGCGTTATTACTATTATTATAACTTATTAATCTGACTGTAAAACAAAGTTTACTGTTTGTACCAAACGGCACGAGATGGCTTGTTCATAAAATAATGACTGCTTCCTTTGTGCTATTTCTCGACCCTCTTCTGCGTTTCAACATTTTGAGAGAAAGAAACAAAGCACTCGTAATAACTAAGTACTTTGAAAGTATGAAGATAATATTCGTATTGTTACGGGCTGCGTGCATAACGTTAAAACGAAGACAAAAAGGACAATACATCCGATACAAAACTGAAAGAGAGCGAATCGTTATTTCGCGAGAAATATGAGGTAGGGAGCGAGACACTGCCGAAGACTTTATATAACCATCCGCATTAGTTCTTAAAACCGTTAGAGATGCGGAAGCTCTGAATAGTTGCGTTAAAACCATACTAAAGTTGCGAAGTTTCAAGATATTTTATATAATGAGTCGTGGCTGCATTACGGTAAGCTCAGCTTTAAACTTTTGGACATGCTTACGAACGTCTAAACGATATTACGTAATATTGCGCTGTAAAAGCACTGTAAAAATTATTTTACATTGGCGATAATGAACGGAAGCTTCTTAAAATTGAGATAGATTATTTAATATGTGCGAACATGATTGTTTAATACGTGGGGATTCTGTTTAGAGAAATATAAAAAGAATCATGAAATTTCTGAAATTAACTTGGACGATGAATATTTTGTGACCAAATTGTATGAAATACATTTTTTCTTGATAAGTATTTCTTTTCCTTGGAAAACAGCAACTGATTGATACATTGTCGAAAGAGATAGTTTTCCGCTGACGCAAGATTTATAGAAAGGAACGGAATTATAGTTTTTTTTGAACATTTTTTTAAAACGTGATACTCGATGATTTTATCCAAGCTGTTAATGAAAGAAGAAACTTCCATTGAGTTTAGAGATAAAGATAAACATTTCTCTTATTTTAAGAAAATGTGATCTGTTTTTCTGTTCTGTTGTCTTTGGTATGGAAAATTTTAAAATGTGGATGCATGTGTTTTTTTTATACATGCAAAAGCAAATGCAGATTTGATTGCATCTTTTCGAACATATTAAATACAAATATGTATTCTGACACATACAAACTTGCTCGTATATTTTATTATATATTTAAAAAATAAAAATTGCATTTATTTCAATAATTCTAGAATTTCATTACAATTAAAATGTAATAAAGATGCAATTATTTAAATTTCAGACAGATAAATTTTTAAATATTATTTATCATTGTTTTATTTTATTTTTTTATTAAAACTTGATTATAATTGTCCTTATTAAAGAGATTTCTTTTATAATGAATAATGACACATCGCGCTTGTATTCGAACCAATTTTTGTATTATCATTTCTGACGCTGCCGGTTATCAGCTAACTCGCAGGAATATGAACGGCTATACGTGATATCGTAAAACCGCACACAGCCCGTATTGAAGTCCGTGCATCCACTTTATTCATGAAGCGGCAATCGGTGGAAACGGAGGTATGCCTGGCGACGCTATCGTCGAAAATCGTTCTATATAAACACGGACTCTCTCTTAGCCGTTCCTCGCGTCCCACCGCCGGTCGCTCACCCCTTTCCCGATACAATGTAGCCGAGGCGAGATTGACCGGGGCTGAAGGGGGGTAAAGCAGGGTGGTTGGGTAGGGTTGAACCACCGTGCTCCAGCATATTCATGAGCGCTGAGTGCGCGGGGTCTGAACCAATATACCGCCTCTGTTCCGCTCTGTATGTATGCAGGCACGTATGCATGTGTGTACACATACGCACGGGTGTATGTGTGTATGTATACGGGTATGTAGGTATATGTAGAACGGCTAGTTTGGTGCCGTAAGTAAGGACGAACCGTTTATTCAGCAGCTTTTGCGCGGTTACGCGACAAGTCCGAAGAGATCTGAAAGGACGACGTGCCCTCCGGGCTTCCTTGCACGATCTAATCCGTAACACTTTGCAATTTTACGAAGTCAAGCTTTCGGGATCGCTTCGTGATGGAACACGTCTCGGTCGAAGTTTAGTTAATGACTTCACGTTAAATTTCGAGATAGTTACATTGTGTGTGTGTGTGTGTGTGTGTGTGTTCGATTCCCTTTTAATTATTACTTATTTCACATATTTTTGCTTACTTATCCTTTTTACAATGTGACTCGAGAGAGAAGATGATATATGTTTTAATTAATTAGAATTTTCAAAATAATTTTATTATATTACACAAACATATGCAGAAAGTAATTAGATTTACTTTGTTGTAAGGATAACAAATTATAAAAATATTATATAAAAAGATTAATACATACATACTGATATAAAATAAATTAGAAAAATTAAATTGAAATAATAGAGATTATAACTGAAATAAAAAAAGATTAAATATTATTAATAAAAAATTTTATAATTAAAAAAAACGTATGACATTATATGTTCCTCCTATATATATATATATTTTTTATAAAAACAATTTTTGTTTGAAAATCTATATTATATTATTAATGTATTTCCCGGAAGCAATTTCTTCGAGGACCGTTTATTTTATGAAGCATCGAAGCAGCACTGCGACGTCAACATAAAATCGATGCGACTCGTATGACAATTGTACGAATGCATTACGATCGTTTGGAATGCGATTCCGACGAAAAAAAAAAGAGAATGGTATTGAGATAGAGGATGTGTTCCGATGGATCCGTATATCAAATCTGACGTTTCGCATTTTACGTGGAACGGGTGCTCGCGCGCGTATCGGCCGCGGGGTATATAGGGCATTCCATCCGAGGCAAAATCGGTCCAATTACACATCTATCGGATATGTGATTACTCAAAAAATATTTATTGGTGCCTATTCGCCGTTCCCCATTCGTACATCAGTATCCGGATTACATTTTAAAGGCAATTTTCACAACTCCGACCTGGGCTAATTCACTCTTGCCGACACATCGCGCACGAGTGGGAAAGAAGCGAGAGAGGGCCGAATTGATGGCAATATTAAACTTCCCGCACAAAGTATCAACGTTACTTTCCCGCCCCTCGCCACAGATACATACGTATATGTATATACATGCGCACATACATACGTGCACATACATAGGATTGTCTCGATTTTCATGTGTAGATTCGATAGCGGACACTCGCTGGAGGCACTTGTTTGCAGTGTCCGTCAGCGAGGGGGTGTAGGATGAAAGCCCATTCGGGGTAGCTCGGATGCAGGAATACCTATTGAAATTCTTTAATTAACCCTCACGGCATTTCCTTTCTCGTATCCGCGCGCAGCTCGTTCAAAGGAGCAGAAGGACTGAGTAGCGCGCAGATTGATCGCGCTCAAACGATGTGTAAATTAGTCGCTTTGTAAGCAGCGACGACAAATATCTCCCGCTTGCATAAGCATAATGCGAGCCTACTTGTGGACTTTTGATTGCGCATGATATATATATATATATATTTTTTTTTTTATGATTATTACATAACTCATAAAGCACGTGCGCGTTATCGTGAATTCAAGGAGTGAGTGATCTCTGATTACGACAATTGCTGAAATTTAGCCATACAACGCGTCAATGTATTACTGTCGTCTGTAATTGCGCGAACGCGATGATTTAATAGTACGCTCGTTCAGAGGTTACTGGATTTCACGACGCAGTCAAATTTTATAGTTTGCACAGTGGGGCGATATTTCCGTCAATATTAAACGTCATTGCAGCTTCATTGGCATTAACTAATGTTCGACGACATTAATCTATTTTAGGTAACCGCAGACCGTAGCAATCATAAACCATTTTGCATACAAACCATTCGCATTAGCGGCTGTTTTGGAATCGTTTCGTAATTTATAACATATGACGAATGATAGTAGTAGGGTTTCACTTACGCGAGGAAGCAAGCGCGCCTGGTTGATTTATGACTAACATCTCTATTCCAGTAATTTATATCCATAAGCAGTGCTTTTCGAGATTACAGGTGAGATTTTTGTAATTATTATATCAAATGTTAAAAAGATACGAGGAGGATAATAATCCTCATATTTTTGTTCGCATATTCGCTAAATGTTTGTTACAGTAGTAAAAAATATAATATATATAGTAAGTCTAATTATAGATTAAAATTTGAAAGAAAGAATCAGAATTATAAAAGAATGCAATCTTCGCTATCTAAAACATCTAAAATAAAAAAAAGGACAGATGGAAAAGATGAGGTAAACTATACAAGAAAATTGACTGGGGGAGAGCGAACAAGCGGAAGAAATCGGCGGAACGAGAATCGAAGGAAGACGGATAGTTTTCTTTCGCACATCTACCTTTGTCGTTACCGTCAAAGGAGCTATCGATCTAAGTCGGACAAAGGAGCTACTTTAATTATCGGCTGTGTTTCGCGCGCTGGCGCATCTACTCGGCTGTTTCGTGTCCTTTGTAAGAATCTGGAACGGAGAGATGGGTGAGACCGCGTAGAACGGGATAAGTGTATCTCGGGGGGTTGAGAGAAGGGAAAGGGAGAGGGTGGGATTCACCCTAATGCCGGTTTGCACAGACAGCCCGGTAAAACAATATGGGCCAGCCGGCAGACAGAGCTCCGCATGCGCGACTAATAAGTAAATACGAATTAGCATTCCGAGTCCTTCAGCGATATAAATCAAACGAATTAATTACGAAGTGGAGACTAGAAAGCAACGCGGTACGGCGAAGCTCGTCCCGAAGTAAAGAACGCAACGCGCCGTCGTCTGCTTTGCATATTGCTCAACGTAAATACTAATAAATCCCGGCTCGGTACTCACGTACGTCCAGCAAATTAAACGCACGCGACAGACACGCGAATAGCTACGTGCTCGATTGAGCGTGTCTCTTTTGTACGTCGATTCATTCCTGGGAAGAAACGCGCAACATTCGCGATGAAGACGGAGCCTTTGATCTCGCCTGCAATAGCGTTTAAATTCGTTCGCTTAAACGGATATTCGGACACGCGTAATTGCATCTGCGCCAACTTCTTTATTTACGTCAAGTGTCGTGTAACACGGCACTAAGATATCGTTCGCGATTTTACAACGAGGTATCAACAAGTAAAGCGTTGATTCTCCGGAAAAGATGTAGACATCCACGGTATACGTTATATATATATAACATACGATGTGAATTTACGAGATTTATAGAAAGATCTATAGAAAGAAAATATTAATATATATGGAAAACAATTTAGTTTTCATTCCGCAAAATAATTATTGGAGAAAACCATTTGAATGTAATTTTTGGCATTCGTATTTTATTACGCGAAAAAGATATATCTAGGTTGTTCTGACAGATGAATATAACGCTCATCTATGTCTGCGGATAATAGATTCGCTTTCAAGTCCATTAGGAAAATGCGAATATGCGCATGATCCATGACGGATGCGCTGATTACAAAGGGAGATCCGCATCGGGCAGCGGGATTACGCGTGCGATAAAGGGCGCGAAACACACCGCCTCGCTGTAAAACGATTAATTCGCGCGCTACCGGCCGGCCCTGCGGCATTGCTGCTAAACGACATAAAGATCTTTGCTACGCAACGATTAATCCCATCGTCGAATAAACAGGGCACTGACGTTGCTCGTTTGCGACAAGCCGGCGTTATCTGTCATGTACACACGCTGATAATGCCCGGGCCTGTATGAGTGCATTGCGCGCAGGACGGTGCATAAACGGCTCTAGGAGAAACCGAGTGGAGGATAGGCTTTTCATTACTGTTTGGTATCGCGTTTCAGCCACCCTAACGAGTCGAATGAAGGGTTGTCGCGCCGCTCCGCGCGGGAACTGGCTGCGGCGGGCGTGAGGGTGGCACAGGCTGAGGGACGAGAGAGGAGAGAGGACGAGTGCGAGGGTTGGGGTTAAACGGGGATGAACGAGAACTGAGACGGGGTTGTTTGCAGTTTCCCTCTAATTTTGTTGGAAACATCGTTACACCTAGATCGTATCATCTTGTTTATGGGCTTATACCTAGATGCCGTTCGACGTTGCCTTCCGCGTCCTACCCCCTTTTGCACGTCGACCGCCATTTTATTATCGCCGAGCTAAAACGACGAGCTCTCATTCCCTGAATGTTACTCCAAATGGGCTGTCTGCGTCGACAATGTGATTTTTATTTGCGCTACTAGAAAATGAATGATTTGTAATTGAATCTTGTATGCGAACATTGTATGAGTAATTGATGCAGGTATTGATATAGCATACAAAATTATTAGTAAATTTGTGGATTTTGCAGACTACAGTTGCGAATACCAAGCTTGCAAAAATAAATTTTTTTCTTTGGATTCTGCGCGCAATCGTCATATTAATACGATTGAATATAAATTCTCTAATTTATTTATTTTTTATTTATTTAATTCATTCATTCAGTTGAAGGTTTATTGTCAATGTTTAAAATGTATCTATATTAGATATTGTAATCGATTTTTCATTGTTTTATTATATTGGAGTTTTATACAGTCCGAATCATATTCTTTTATTTTCTAAAGAATTCTAATCATTGGTAGATATAATTAATTTTTTTCATTGATTTATCTTTACAATAGTATTTGAAAAATGATGAAATCAATCGAACAATGGTACTCACACAAATTTTTTGGCAGAATAGCTAGATTCATCTTTGAAATGAAATTCGCCGACCGTGTAATGTTTCACTAGAGTGGAAAGGCATGCAACAGAGTTTCGATTGTTACGCATGGCGTAACTAATTACCGGCTAATTGTAGACAATGACATTTTCCCTTGTACTTTATTTTGCGTCGTTGTTATCGCAAATGCTCGCAAATTAACTTTAACCTACGTATCGGAACCCAATTTCGCTCAATTAAGCAATTAACGGCCTTCGAGTATCAAATAACGCTCGCTTTTCCGCCTCACGCGCAGAGTTCTACTCCATTATTTGTGTCTATTTTGTTAGCGATACCTATTACAGCATTATATAAAAATTGTCATCAAACGTGTGCGTCATATTTGTCATATTTGTGTAAAAAATCGATAATATAAAAAGTAAGTTTTATGAAACTCGTTCTTTTCTATTCACAGATTGTATAACGCGCGAGAAAAAATTGTATTAAATATATCAAACTTCTTTTTCTTCACACTTTTTTCCGCGAGCTTAAATCTTTTCTGCAAACTTCAGAATACGAATAACATATATATTGCCTCGGATCGAAATTTCGCTTATCTTACGTGCTTTCATTTTACTTACGCGTTCATCGGGAATCATGCGCGCGTTGTGTATGATCCGCGTATAAATATAATTCACGTATACGTCCGTATACGCGCGTCTATGCACGTTTCACGAAATTGTCGTGATTCGTTTCGTGTCGGCAGCAACCGCGTCAGCGGCGACTAGCACGTGGGAAACGACGCTGTGCGTAGCGCACGTGCGGAAAAATAAATCTTATTGTTTCTGGAGTCGAGTTTACCTGGGCGGTCCACCTGTCACGCTCGTCAGGCAAAGCGACAAAAAGTTTAACGATGTTATCGCGTTATCCAAACACGGCCAGTCCCACGTGAGCGCGTCGCGGCGCGCGCACGTGTGTACGCAGGGTACACAACGCGCGCGATGCACTCATTGTCGATGCACGCGCGTTGACAGACGCATAAGTCTGCGTACTGTCTACACAAAAAAATAAAAAAAAAATAAAAAATAAAAAATAAAATAAAAAAAAGTACAAAAAAACAAAATAGGGAAAGATAAAGTGCGAGCAGGATACGGAGATAGCAGAGGGTGACGTGTAAAAGTGAGACGCGCGGAATTTTTACGATTCCCCTGACGAAATTGCATCCGTTCGTGCGCTGATGACGCGCATCGTCGCCCCGTAGCCGTTCGCTTTGTGCATGCGTGCACCCCGAAATGTGTCGAGATCGATTTGAATGGAATTTCACGCAGTCAAGAACCCCGCTATCTTCCCCCTGCTTTTTTTCAACATTTTTACTACGACCTGACTTTTTTTTATTGTTATTCTGGGGGATTCATAGACGAGATTTCATATTAACCTTAAAAAATCCTGTCTTGTTCTGACACGATGAAAGACCGACCGACGACGAATTATTGTCTGCTCGCTGTTGAGAAAAATGTCAGTTTCATATAAAACTAAAATTTCAAACGAGAATTAGAAATTAAAACATGTTAAATTTTCTAGTTAGTATGTAGATATTTTTTTGAATGGACGCTGTATGTGAAAAAATACTGCGTAAATATTCACTGAAGCACAGATGAGTTTTTGTCCTTAAACTGTTTAAGATTAGAGATATGAGATATTGAAGATGTAGATGTAGAATGTGTGAAGAAAATGATATGTATTTTATGGAACTATTTTTTGAAGTGTTTTTTATTTTGCGCGCGTCTATATATAAATAGTATGTGTATTTAACCAATGCGAATGCTTAAACACTAACGTTGTATACATTTTATCGAGTGCTATATGCTGCTACACACGCACGTTTTAAACGGCATTATTGTACCAGCATTTCTGGAACACGTTCTACAGATTGCATTTTGCGGAACTTCCATAAATCTATTACAGTTAAACGACGAAGTAAACAGAGGCGTATAATGTGTTTCGTGCTTCCCGCGAAGTTTTTCTTCTTATCTTTATAGGATCAAGAATAAAGTAAGAAATCAGAAATTCGAAGCAATTTTATTCGTTCATATTTGTTCATATGTTATATACGTATATAGGATGGATTTTTAAACAATGTTTACTATCGACATTTCGTTGTGACATACTTTCGTGAATTTCATTCGAAATTTTAAATTTGAAAATAAAAATAAAGCTTTTCGTATTATATACTAGCTGATCCATGCCTTTACAATGTTTACTGCCATATCGTCACGTTGAAATTATAAATGAAACGAAAGAAATCGAATAAAGATGTTGCTCTAAATGCAAGTCAACTTTGCGAAATATCCTATATATGTAAACGCATCATCGCACTCTTGATTACATAGCGCGGATTATATATGCATGAACGTAATATTAAATAGAACGCAGCACATGGCATTATGTTAAAGTGTATCGCGTATATATGTCTGCACATTATAATGTTCTTGATTCTCTATCCGTGTCGAAATGCACGAAATTTGGAAACTTGAGATTCGATAAACATTTCTTATTGCTGGTGTACGAGAATCGAGAAATGGCGATATCGCGCGGTTATGTGTATCTTAACATGTGGGTCCGCGAATCCATATTATTCTCTTTGAACACACCATTTTAAGGAGGCGAGAGAATATCGAGAGTTCTGATAGAGTCTAGCGCGAATCTTTCTCTCTCTCTCTCTCTCTCTCTCTCTCTCTCTCTCTCTCTCTCTCTCGCTGGAGATTACATTCGGTGACGTTTGCTTGATATACGCATTGACGATATTGCCGTGATTTGTGCTACGTAATGTATTGTTACGACACGGCGGTATGCCACATGGAACGTACCTACGTTGCATGTTATAGCGCTGGGAATAATCCGGAATTAGAGAATGCCGAGATTAACTCGCTGCGGGGCATCCACGCTGCGAAGAGTTACACTGTAAGGCACTATACAAAGCAGCGTTTCCCGGATAGGCGATTATGGCAAGTGCGTTAAAACTTCTGTCATTATCGTGCTTATTCGAGATGATACCAAAGACAAGCGATTTCGTGTTGTTGTTCCGATGTAAAACTGCATCAATGTGAATATAGCTGTCCGAGGTATTTTCATGCTAAAGAGACTACGTTGCATATTCACATCAATTTTACTGTTATATTGTGATAGTTTAAGAAATGTTGAATACATATTGAATATTTGCTCGACACAAACACGAGCATAGGATGTTTTTATGAAAACAAAATCTATTAGAAATATGCTGACGAAATAATATAACGAGAAACGATTGAATAAGCTTATTACATGAGTTTGACAGTCTCTTTTTTCATGGACGTAAAAATAGTATGAGTTTTGTCATGTTGCCAGAAATAGAATTTGGATTAAAAAGGGCATTACCCATCTATCTGACTGAAGAGTCACTGAAAAGAGAACATTTTCAATGCCGTAAAACCCGATTTAAAGCTGTCAGTTCAGTGTATATGTCGTCTGTATGAGGGGATTAGTAATGAAGGGCCGTGTTACGTTACAGTAGCATCGGGCAAGTACGAAATACGTCGATAATAGATTTAAGAATGAACAATGCATTCACTCTCTAGATATATGTAATTCGATCGCAATAATGCAATGCCCTTGGAACAATACATTTTAAAAATTGAATGATTATAGCATAATTCCGAATTAATAAATATTAAAAATAATTATTGTTTTATTTTTATTATAAAGAGAGGAAAATAGGAGGAAAGAGATAAATTTAAAAGTTTCGAATTATACAAACATGAAGAGAGATTTAATATATAATCTCGCATTATTTTTTTTATTTGAAATATAATTTTGGTTTTATTTAAATTTTATTTGTCTTTCTTTGTAAAAGGTAGTCAATATAGAATTTTAATTAGTATTATTAATTAATATTAACTTTGCTATTCTCTTATTCTTTTCCTAATTTTTTCTGAGAATTATAACTGAATTAAATTCTGAAATCTTTCCATATCTCTACGCTCATACAATATAAGCTTTCATTTTATATCAATATATTATGCAAAGTGTCAAATAAATCTGTTCAATTCATCATCTTCCTCGGTTATATTATACGATCCAATTAGCAAGGATCTAAGGACAAAGGACGCATAATTTTTGTTAGTTCCTTCACATTTCATTGCTCGTTATGTGAGCTAATTAACTGCCCTTAGACAAATGGCTATGCGTAAAGTATAACCACAACCATTTGTATTTCTTATTAATTTTAATTTCATATTAATATTTTGGTACTTAAATATAATGATTATTACATTTTTTTATATTATTCAATCATATACGATATAATATTTTTAATTATAAATTGATTTGTTTGTTGGATTAATTTGAGAAAAATGTTTTAGAATTTTTTCAAACATTACATCATTATAATATAAAATATATTAAAATAAAATACAATCTTATAATTGTATTCTTTGAGAATACTATTATATCCTTACAAGTGGTCAATATTCAGAGGACAAATTTTTCTCGGAAAGTATGAGATGATGCTTGTCAAACTCGGCTCACAGCGGCAATTTTGCGAAATTTTCTCAAGATAATGGCTCATCTATAACTGTTCGGTGTATTATACCAAAGTCGAAGCGGGTGGTAGCTGGGCGCGACTAAAGAGGGTTCTGTAGAGGAAACTCGACACTCCACGTTGCGAGGTCTTAACGTCTAGATGATCGAGAGCCATGTAAAGTAAATGTATAGAGCGTATCGCACCGAAATGGGTGCAGCTCCGTGACGTCAAGGGATCCTTCAAAACTCGCCCGAACTCAACGTTTTCATCGTCGCATTTCCGCGCTGCGAAACACGCGTCTCGAGAGTCCTTAGCGAAAGTATCGACTTCCGATCACAGCCGCCGCGTCGTTTAGTACGGTGACGTTAGTGCCGAGGACCATACGGCGATGCCGCGCCGGTGATTGAAATTATGGGCAATATTGCGCAACGAGCGAAAGAGAAATTGAGAGAAAGAGAGAACGGGGTACGTGCACATTCTGTTTTAATCTACGCTCGCAGTTTCAGCTCGCGACTCATCGCGGTGTGTGATACGACTGCGTTTGTATCAATTAACGCGTCGCTACCACGGTGGCTCGTAGAGAAAGTGCGAAGGCGCGCCAGGAGCGACGATGATAAAGAATAGATAGGATATGGTTTTTCGCGCCAGTGATGCGCTGGTCGAGGATGGGTGAAATGATTTTTGCCAGAAAAAAATATACTCTCAGATTCTCTCTCTCTCTTTTTTCTCCTTTTCTGGTTCATTCTTTTGCCCTTTATTTTATTCTTGCCAAGAATGTGATGTACTTACTGCTAGATTGCTACGACGATGTCCCATTCGTTTACTCCAGTCTCCCCCAAGATTTAGCCTAAACTCAGCGTTAAGAATACAAATTGAAGCAACATCGCATCCTAATGGAGTTCTTTCCTTTCCGCTTTCATCTCCGCGATCGCGTTTCTTTTCTCCTTTTTCTCCGACTGTCTCGCCTTTTTCTATCTATATCTATGTCCGCACACGCATACATATTTGTATCCGTTGTGCGTATGTATATATGTATAGCTATGCGCGATGGCACGGGTCGGAGGGTTCCCGTGGGTGCGATTGTCGCGGCACAAATTACCATGCCCGACCGTCGGCGGGGTCAACCTTCTAACCGTGGCGTAGTCACATGAGGCCCGGTCACCGTCGTTGCCAAAGGGTCGTTCCACGCGCACCAATTCCTCTCGACCGTCGTTGTTTTTTTCTTTCCTTTTTTTTTATCCGCTTGCCTTGTTCGCCCCGCCGACGAAACATTCGTGGTAGACGTACCTTCGTCGCGTTGTAAAAATAATGTTGATGGCGCGTATTGTAGCGACTGAGACTATGGTACCATCGAGGATATTTAAAGAGGCCCCTGTTGATAATTAAGAACGAAGCTTCACATTAGTATAGCAGTAATGATGAAATATGAGCAATTGAAATTTCGTGTTATATTTGCTACTTAGAGAACTTTTTATTTTACGCTTCTATTTATGATTGGTAATAAACAGAATAAGTGTATCTAAAAATAGAGATATACTCAATCTTTGATAAATGACATAACTTTATTTAATTTATATTTAAATGGGCGATTCTATCCTTTCACAAATATTACGCATTTCTTCAAAATTTTTTTGATCACAATATTATCTTTTCACTTATATTAATGAGCTATAATAGTTGCATTTAATGGTAATTGATACATATTTGCAGAGTTACCGAAAGCAAATTGAATGAACATTCATTATTGTGCGTTTCCTCCATTTTAACATATGCGCAGAATAATTGTAAATGTTGCATAATCGTTCGCGATCCTCGATAGCAATTGTCGGCCTTTTATATGCTGACACATTCACACGAGCGCTATTGAAATGTTTGTATCTGAGTTGCGCGCATTTTAAACTGCAGCGTATATACATACATATATACACACACGCATTCATACCACATTGACGCGCAATGTAAAAGGCAGAAAGACCCTTCCACGAATAGTAATTTACGAATTTGTCGAGTTTGAATTTGCCACGCTCTACTATAGAGTCAAGTATTTTGCGAGGGAATTTGCCGGTGGCGCGCGAGTCCGATCTGGTGTAATGATCGTCGATGGTCGTTGAACCTGTGCAAGTGAGTTTTCCAAGCATATTGCCGCGTTGTGAAATAATTGTTCAGCGCCGTTTTAAACATGAGAATCGATAACCCCATTCCAGGAATATATTGAAACTCTTTTTATTATAACATGTGTATTATATGCTACTTTATGCAAGCTGTTTGCTACAATTATTTGCACAAAAATATCTTCTCAACGCATCATCGAATATTAAACGCGCGAGTTCTCTTCGGAGAAGAACAATCTGTAGAAATTCGTATGCCGCTTGCATACGAGTGCATGTGCACTGCAGTAAAAAATACACATATGCGTATTATACACCTGTGAACCTGGCACAGCCTACTCTTCATTACCAAAGTTCCCGTTGCATGGTGCAAACGTAGAATTTCTCTACAAAATTCATGCCGCTAAGTACGTAACCGCGCGAGATGCGTCCCGGCAAGATAAAATTGCTCCCGCGGGGCTCCCGCGGACGAGGCAAAAATTTGAGACTATTCTCGGAATGCAATCTCAAAATGTGGAGCTAAAAATGCGCCTTCGCAATTTCACACATATTACCGCAAGAATGCCACTGCCGTGGGGTGTAGGGCGATAGGGTTGTCGACGGTCAGGGGAAAGCACACACGTTTTTACATTTCCCCGTGGTTGCTAAACGTAATGCGGCTCGCAAAAAGTCGCGATCTCTTAATACCGCGGTTTTACCGCATTTTTTCATTTGCACATTACAGCGGCGACTACGTCGTTGTCAGCGCAAATCGTATATCGATAAACCTCTTTGATTTTTGAATTTTAGATTAAAATCTTTGATCCGGATATCATGCATGGAGAGAAAAGTGCATTACGTTGTTGAATAAATCGATATTCGGTTTAATATATATATATATACTATATATTATAGAATGCAGCATAAAAATGAAATTGGATACTATCGCTGGACTTGTGGACTTGTGTCGTATGCACCGGGTTATGATAACGTATTTAATGCATTTACGATAACTTTTATAGTCCTATAATCTGAAGCAGCTTTCGTGTATGTTCTTGCGCGGCTTGAAAAATTCCTTAGAGTATATTTCACAATTTAAGGATTTTTTTATCGTTTATCTTATACTTTACGTTTTGCTATTTTAACTTAGTTAGATTATAACAACAATCCTCAGAAATTATCTCTCGCCGTGTAAAAAAAAAGAGGAAATTTATTTATATATACATCAGTGCTGGGGTTATGCGCAAAGATTATCAAAGAAAAATAACAATATAAAAGAAGGGCATACAAAGAATTTGAAGTTTAATCACAGGCAAGGCACCGCCTTCTAGAAGTTTTCTATTAAGGAATGCTCGTTGTAACGACTTGGGAAGTTTGGGTTCCGGACGCAGTTACGTCTTCAGGTATTTTTATTTCCGCCGGAGGGAACTGCGTCTCATCAACTACGCTGTCTAACAACGAAGACGAGGGGGGAATATCCCGAATGAACATCTCATTGCTGGTATGGCAACATGACCATGCTTAAAAAGACTTCGTCACTGCCTAATGACTACCTCTTTTAGGCTCGTACTTTCATAACAAGTTAAAACACGAGCGATAACTTTTATATTATACAAAGCTAGTAGAATTTTAATAATCATCACAACATGCTGCAATTTAAAATAATTGGAGAAGACCAATTTGTGTGAAAATATCAGAAGTCTGCGAGGCTATGAAAGGTTTCTGAATATATACGTTTACAGTAAATTATTTATGTGTGAGTGTGTGTGAAGCTGACATCTGATTTCGTAGCAACTCAAATAATGAAGAATTTTGATTTTATAATATTTTTAATAGTTTCAGACTTCTTGATAATTTAAACAAATAATTCTGGCCATTAAAGCAACGAAAATGTACTGAGACAAACTCGAGACAAACTTTACGTAGCGTCTCATTTTTGTTCTACAGCATTTTCTTTATCAATAATTATCAGGATTGAAAAAATTTATAATTCTACACGAGTTCTAAAAAGAGTTCTGCCTTCTAAAAGAAAAAAATTAAATGTTCATATAGTCGTAATTGTTTGAAGCGCATATTTCGTGAAATTTGATGCAAAATGTGTGCCAAAACAATCAAGATAATCCGATTTGATCTGTCTTTGTGCGCGCCCATGAATGTATCTATCGTCATATTTATATCACATATATTATAATGCGAAATATAATAAGATTACTCTAATGTATGTATGTATTTTATTTGTTACAGGTAGCATTGCTGATAAGCCGCGCGCGAGTTTGACTACGAGGTTCTCGAGTGCCGAACGGACGTTGCTTTGTGCGATTATAATTTTTGCATCGTTTTTTCTCGTTGTGCAATGTACGCTAAATATACGCGTGCGATTTACGCGTCGTGTCGGGAGTGCCGTGTAAAGTATCGCGCGTTGGGAGTGCCGTGTAAAGTGTCGGGCGATTGTAATTGTTCGTGTTTTTCGCGAGTGTCGTGAGTGCTACGAAGGACCAAGAGAGAAGGAGGCCCGGAATGGTAACTGTGAGGTAGGCATATAAATACAATTTATAACATATTTAATTTATTAATTCGCTACTAAAAAATTACTTGCTGTATTTCTGCGGAATTTTTTACTTCACAATGTACAATACATATATGTATATTATTTTTATGCATATAAAATATTTTAGAAACTTTTTATTTCAAAATCTTCTCTTAAAATATTGATAATAAGATATAATATTTATAATAATTGAGATTTTTATATATTTTATAAATTTTTATATTATACAGCTATAATTATATAGTTTATTTATATTGAATTATTTATTAATAAATATACTTGAAATAATATTAATAAATAATTAACATTTATATTTAATTACTATTATTTAAGATTTTATACAAGAGAGTTTTTTTTATTTATTATCTTTTACAAAAGTTTACATATACATGTATTACATAATTTGAATATTTTGTTTTCAGATCTATATGTTGTGTACTACACCTCTGCTATTGCACGTATCGGTGATTGAAAAATTGTTTATTTTAACATTTCTATAAGCGGCAATGGTGATAAATATTTTTATACCTTCTTTTATATGATAAAAATATCCCCCTAAGATCCCTCTCTTTCTCAAGTGAGAAAGAAAGTAAATATTCCAAAGGTTAATTAGTGTTACTTACCCGACAGTCCATTATTATTATATCACTATTTATATAGTGATATAGTGAATGAATTATTTTTATAACAAATTAGAATTTTTATTTTATATTTTATCTACTTGGAAGTGATTTTATGTAATGGATTTATATAAAGAGATTTATGCAGCTAAAATAACATAACGGATAATTTTTAGTTAGATATACATATGATGTCCTTAATTTTTTGCTTATTGTTAGTCTCTCTCGACTTTATAACGGGAACTAGTTTGAACTTTATGTTTCTTATTCGTGTCTATGCGTTACTAACATAATACTACCAAACGTGAAACATCACTTATAATAAATATTGCATTCCGTTTGTTCGTAATTAGCGATGAAAATAAATAATAATTAACTTTTCGCGATTCTCACTATCATAACTTAAAAAAGTGTAGTATAAATTCGAAATTTTGAAAGCGGAAACTACATTGCCTTACCGGAATTGGAAGTTGAGATGTATAGTCATCTTTGTCTACAACGTGTTGCTTGCGATCATTTGTGAGTCGGGATGTCGGGAGTCGGGATGATCATTGTAATGTCGGGACTCTTGTGTCATAGATATAATGATAGATATAATAGGTAAAGCATATCGTGAATAGAATGGAATTAGTTAACCGTTGTGATTAATACTGTGATTGCTACAATAATATTATGACATCATATACAAACTTTGATTTTAAGTTAATCAGAATAAATTTCACCTGCAATAAATGTGTAGAATAAGATGATATTCATTAGCTATTTTTATGAAAAATATGACGGCAATTATTTTTTGATAATCGAAGATTGCCGGCTATTATTTGTTTTCTCCTTGACCTGCTAGTCATTTTACAACTTAACAATATTGTAGCACACTTTTTATGGTTCTTTGAAAGTATCGGATCATGTTTTACACATGTTTTCTCGTCGAAATCGAATCCCCTGAGCGACTAAACATTGGTATAGCATTGAGCGATCATTGTATTTCGCTTGTTCAAAATACATCGTGTATCGAACGTGTAATTATTCGGAGTATCACATGAAGTGGTAAACAGTTGGCCGACGCAAATGATAGTGGTGTAAACAAAACGCATATCCAAAATTTGGCAACAAGTCTATATGCGTCTTTATATTGTTATCGATGCATTGCCGCGAATTAACTCTATACAATGCAATCTATGTGTCTCTGAGACATATATGTACATATGTCTTTATTATTTCTCGCTTCGTTAAATAGATTTGAAAAAAATTTTACGTTTTCATTTTCCTTTTTTAAAAGATTTTGAATAGGTATATATTTTCGTTTAAATTGTGATATCTTTTAATTTTAACTCTTTTATTCATTTAAAATACTTAAATTAAATATTTAAATTTAGCAGATTTATTTAAAATAGTAAGTTTTATTATAATAATCAAATTTTCATTTGTGATTGTAATGTTTGAAATCTTTTTTAATAAAAACTTTATATTTTTTAATTATTATATTAATTGAAGAAAATTGCACGATTTCTTTGTGCGATATAAATCTGATAAAAACAAATAATAACCATATGCACTTTGCATTTTTATGATACTTTAACAATTCACGTGAGATATTTTTTCCATTTATTTTTGTATCGAGATTGTTAAATTCTAATATAGATACAGTGAATACGATAAATCCCGTTAGCATGGGCATGCGTATATGTGTGCGCCAAAATCGCCGACAGGCAACAATAACGCAATTTCCGTGGATTCACGGAAACGTTTTCGTTGAAATGTTTGAATAGATCACAGCGGTGGTATTTACACAGAACAATGATAGAACAAAGTACAATATTGCTGAAAATCTAAATTAATTGTGCTTTTCTATTATTTGCTTTTCAGGTATTTAGTATCGATATTGTTTGTTTAGAATTTGCTTCTAGCTTGTAGACATATTTTGCAAAGCTGTCGTTTCCATAAACAGTCGTGTACAATCTGTACCGATAATTAATTATCATATTTATTATAAC
Source organism: Nylanderia fulva (assembly GCF_048542155.1). NCBI lineage: Eukaryota > Metazoa > Arthropoda > Insecta > Hymenoptera > Formicidae > Nylanderia > Nylanderia fulva. The sequence goes on along the minus strand of NW_028190807.1, from coordinate 4,698,552 downwards.
ACATAAGCGCACACATATCTGCTATCAGTGCGCATTATGCATAAATATGCATGTAATGAATCAACCATATTCATTATCTTATTATGGTAAATATTACATCATATATAACTCTATTTTCTATAACATACATTTAGTATACAATTATATTCAAATCGATAATTTACATATAAACAATTTTGTTATTTGTCTTCAAAATTTATGGCAATCCATCTTATATAAGGGAGAAATGAAATATTCTAATACATAGTACAAACATTTAAAGTCTCATTATTTTTGTATTATAATTATATTATTATTTTATGACACTGTTATAATAAGAATTGCAATGATTTATTATCGAAACATTGAAGAGACTTGACGAAAATGTAATATCAGTTAACGTTTTCGGAAGAGGAGTAATGTTTCGAGTAGTATCCGAGAGCTGCCAGATCAATTTCGTCCGATGTTACGCAAATTGTCCTGATCCTGACGACGTTCTCATATTAATCATAGAAGCTACTCTTCTGTTACGGCGTGAGCAACCGCTCCTCCAATCTCGAAATTTGCTTTCTCTCCCTCCAATTCTCGATCTACCCTCCTCTATACCTTGGGTTTCGTCCTTCTCTTCAATCCATATATTCTCCTTCATTTGGCGGGGCGCATGATATGTTTAACGTTGAATGTAATTCGAAAGATAACCCGTTTGCGCGCAGCTTGCTTTTTGGCGTCTCAAAATTATGTTCTCGAAAACTTTCGGATTGGAAGCATCAACGGGGTCTATATATGCTAAATACAACGTACTGATATATTATTTACATCCGAGGTAACGCAACTTTCGAAGTTTATGGCATAATCTGTAATGTTGTTCACGACGACTTTATTTCGCGATTGCGCGAAATAAAAAATTTTATAAAAATTTTTGACACGTTTAAAGATCAATGCATTGAATCTTTTTCAAAAAAAAAATTGCGACTATAGCATGAATTTCGTTCTCAATCATTGTCGAAACTTTTTAAATCGGTGTCTTTGAATAAAGTACTTGGATGAATGCATCCTTAAGGTTTTACCGTATTTTATTACGTAACCGATCGAGGTCGCTTCAATTCACTGTATAATCGTGAAAGAGTTCTTGCGAATGCATATGCACGATAGCAACTTGCTTTGCTCGGCTTCTCTTGTATGTGCGCTTCTTTTTTCTCTTGTCGTTCAGTATGCACAAAGGTTGCAATCTGACCCCACTTGTACTATTGTACAACCTATTATATTTGTTACATGAAATTGAATCAATTATCTCGCGTCATTGTTAATAAGCATTTTTTACGATATTTGAATAAATGCATGTATTGATTGTTGTATAATTGATTTTAATTGCAAATAATATGTCTAACGAATTATCATCGTGCAAACTAGTTCCGAATTTAATTAAATCCTCGAGTTAAATTGCCGGATGATGCACTACAGTAAAGATACATTTTTAGATAATATAGTTTAAAGTATACGATAATATAATAATTATGTAATGAAAATTTAGTGTAGATACAACGTAAAAGTTTTGTTACGTGTTTTTTATCGATATTAATGAGCGATAGTGACATCAATAAAAAATTTTGCAGAAATTTTGACAATTTTAAATCTTATTTATTTAGACTAACTGATTATAAATAGAAAGAAACGAGATAAAAAAATTAAAGAGGGCTTATGATAATTTTTATGTAATGTCACAACTTTTTTTTTATTACAAACAAAGTTTGCAACACCATCTTATTTTTATAGTTAATGAACAAAAGTAATTAAAACGATAACGGCATTACAACAGTAATGTGTTATTTTCTAGTCTTGGGTCAGTCATACTATAAACTCTGACGCGCAGTAGTTGTATTTACGCCATTTATAGTCAAGTGCGTCTGTTTACTCATGATCGTATCTGCTTCCTAACTTTAGGCGTTACGTTCGCACAAAATCCCCTATCACGTCTATATTCTATCCCGGACATCCAATACCGGGAGTTTGTGGCACGAATTGACCTAACGTGACGACACTTTCGTGAGATTTCTATGATGATAAGAATTCGGACAATTTCATGGAATTTTGTTTGTGAGAGCGGTATTATCGTTGCATATTGCGATGACTCTTTGGTCAAATTCGCAGCACTGGCAGAATAATATTAATTTAATGTTAGATGTTGGTCAATTATATATTTTAATAAAAGTTACGTACGATTTATAAGTCAGAATAAACAGAGGAACATCAATGACAAATATTATAAATATTTCACTTGTGTTTTAATTTTACATCAAACAATAATCTGCGAGAAAAAAAAACACGAGTTTCGTTCTTTTTTCTTCGGTAAATACTTTTACGATATCAAGCGAGACAGAGATCTAGTAAACCCCAGGCAATTATTTTTAATACACTTTAGATTTATAGCGGGAAAGGGTTACAGTGAAAAGAGACGAGGATCTCGTTTCGGCTCTTTTTCTCTCGCTCCCTCTCTCTGTCATTCTCTCTCCGCTTCAGCTTTATCGTTTTTTTTTTGTTCGTAAAGTATACAAGCGCAACTAGTTATCTCTACCCTTTCTGCCGTTTCCTGCGGGCACACGAATGGAAAAACTGCTTCGTGACGGCGCGGGCAGGCAGTGATTCGTCACTCGCCGAGTAGCCAGCTGACGCACATTCAGTGATTTCAGTTTGGAAATTATTTCGACGTCTCGCAGTTTGTCGATAGCGATCCTTTTGTATTTTACTATTAATTCTTTGTCAAAGAATTTAGCTTTTTATATTACTCTTGGAAAATAACATTTTAAAATCATGATCGAAATAATGTTGCAGTTTCATTAATATATATTCGTTTCTTATTATTATTATTTTAAACGCAGACACAAAGGGAGATAATTATTTATAGAATCGATAAATTGGAGTAATCAAGTCGAGTTATTTTTCCAATCTGCGGAGCACATTACGTTAACAATTTTTAAATCATATTAAGCGGACTCCATGAGCATATTTTTATGAATGATGGTATTAAAATGCGAATGTTTTTAACCTGGTAACAAATAGGTAATAAATTGTATGATTATATCCGGATGAATGAATTTTAAATAATACTTAATGGCATAGTTAATTAAGATTGAATATTATTGCAACAAAATATTAAAAATTCGTTCATATTGTGAAAATTTCCTCTATAACATGAAAAATATATTCTGTTATGTATATATTTGCTTTTACAAAATAATTTCAACACTTGAGAATATGTGACTTATAACTTTTATTTATATATACAATACCTATATATTCCGTTGAAGAAAACTGAATAAAAAAAGGAAAATTTATGAGATCTGTCTATAATAAAAACGTTAAATCTGATGTAGCCCTTTATTACACGGTATGACACGTTATTTTATTAGATGCTTATCGTACCGAGGGTACCGTTAATTTAACCATAGCGGTTTTAATTTGTCGAGGAGGTCTCTCCCCCACGTAACGTCCCGACTCATAAGTCGCGTCATGGATAATGAAATCTATAGTCTATTTATTAAATTTTAAATGAGAAGTAATTCTACTTCCCTTTGCGATATTTTATTGGCAATAATAAGATTTTATTTCCAAATATCATCCCGTTTATTACGCAATGTCATTCGGAAAAGACGCTGCATAATGAAATTTCACAGATGTTAAACGTCATTATTTGCATGAAAATATTAACACATCCAATAAAATTACATTGTTTAAAAACGAAATGTAATTCCAATTTTATAAGAGAAATAATAAATATAGGAGGATATACCTATGAAAATACATGTGTATATATGCTAAATCGTGAATATATTATACTGTTAATAAAATGCGCGCAAATTTTTCGATATAAAATTATTGTTTTTGGGGTTTTTTTTACCAGACATATAATATTTTCAAATATAATTAAATATATAATATATATTTAATATATACATATAAAAGAGAACAAACACAAATATTACAAGAGAAAAATGAATAAAAATAAAAAAATGTTTTGTTATGATTAAAGCATACTTTTTTTACGCATATTTCCAGTCTAATTGAGTAATACGAGATGTTATTAAGTATTATTCAAAATTTATTCATCCAAACACATGATCATATTACTTGTTATTTATTCGTTACCGAGTTACAAAATATATTTGCTCTAAATGTAAAACATTTTTTCTAAAATAACATTTAGAAATATTGAAATATAAAGTTGCTCCGAAAGAAAAAATTCTTCTAATTTTATAAATTTTATAATTATTATATGAGTGGGGAGCAATTGTCAAAAGAATATACGAACTGAATAAAATTCCTACATCGGTAAATGACGATTTTCCCTCATCTTTCTTAATGTGATCCGCGTCTGTTTATTGCCGCATTGACTTTCCCCACCTGTCGCGAGCTGACGCACCACGAAGCCATCATGAATAGAAGCCGTCGCACTTAGCACGACGATCGTAATCTCTCACCTCGCTTTTACTGCCGCAATGAAAAGAATAGCGACTGTCGTTCTTCGCACTTCGTCGTCATCGTCGCCATCGCCAGCTAGCTCATTGGGTTGCCTGTCTGACTGGCTTCGTTGCGAAGGGAACCTGCGAAGAGAGAACGATAGGGCGCGCGAGGCGGGAAGGTCTAGAAGCCCTTCGTGATTTCCTATTAGCACAGATATTGCTTCACGAAGGACGAAAGTAATAATTTATCCGGGCGTAGGGTCGCGCTTTCCTCTCTCGTTCTCCCTTTCCCTTTCTTTCTCTCGCACTATTCATCTCTCATACTTTGCTTCTCCCTTTCTCTTCGTGATACCGTCGCTAACCGCCCCCGACCTTAACCCACCGCCACGTCCGCCTGGTTCATTGTAGCGCAAAAATAAGTGAGTGTATGATGCACGGGCGTAGGGGGAATTATATGCTCTGTAAGTGGAAAAGGAAAAAGGGGGTTGCCACGGACAGCTCTCCAGGGGTAAAGGGAGGAAAGGTTGGCTGAATACTTTACCGCGGCGACGCACATACGACGGAAAACGTGAATTCGTTCATTTTCCTAGTATAACCACTCTTTCTCTCTCTCTTTCTTTCCTTTTAAGATCTCTCGTCCGGACTATCCCTTCTACATATATAGCTCTTCCTTTCGTACGTTCTTATTTTCCTGATTCTCTCCCTAATCTACCTTCTTCCTTCGCTATGTCTTTTTTTTCCTTCGCCGGCCGTACATCCTACTAGGCTGCACGGGGAGGAGAGAGAGAGAGAGAGAGAGAGTTCATGCGGAACGAACGGACAGAGTTAATCCTTCGTGCACGAGAGAAGCAAAAGGCGAGACCGCCGTCTCTTGAGTTTTACAGAGCTTTGGCGATTACACCGGCAAAAAGAGGATCGTCTAGTCGGAGCTTCTGCAAGCGATTGTTAAATATCCGGACACGAGTAGTTGGAACTATATTTTTATGCGATAGCGCGAGAATGTTCGCGCATAAACGTTGATGTCATACTTATTCCTCCATTCATGTATATTCATCAATTATTAATCATAATACGAACAGAGTTAATAAGAGATAGATATTAGGCGCAACAAAATTCTTTTTCAAATCCTTTTTCATTATTTTCGACATTTTGGATCTTCCATCCTCAGCATATATTAGATTAGTCACTAATCGATATGTCGGAGAATCGAAACGTTTAAACTAATAGAGAAACATTTAACAACAATTTTATTGCATATAATATATCTGCGCCGGGTTCTTAATTATCCCTATTCGTATTTGATTTTGTATTTGTATATACATAGAAATAATTAGGGCCGTTTTAGTTTATTATAAAAGATTACTAGAATTAAAACTTTCTCATTTTTTTAGATTGCAAAATTAAATTTTATCGCTTACAATTATTTCTCTAATATCTATACTTTTGGCTATGTTCCATCGATTACTTAACGGTTCATTGGAGTTCAGTTAACGTTCATAGTTAGGCAATAAAATGCTGAGAAAGTATCACGGAATTAGTGGTATTACGGAATTAAATGACTTTTCCCTACTAAAGAATCAACAAAGATTAAATATAATCTTGGGCAGAATTATTGGTCGATTTTTTCATTTGGATTGCCTAAACTTTTTCTTGTAACTAACAGCATTTTACTGAAATAAATCTATGAAAATATTATTAGAAAAATTTATATATTAACACGTTTAGCAATATAATTTCTGTCGCACCATTAGAATAATTTGTCGCTTTAATTATTTAATAGAATTATACTCGTCCTTTCGCTAGAAATTAAACACTTGTTTAATGCCGCAAATATCGAATCGCGAAATTATAGTATCACTTCTGCGCGTTATCTTGTATTTTCATCAGGTGCAAATTAATTAGCACCTTTCCTAGCACTCAATCGCGACAACGTACGCCTGAAGGAGCAGTTTCGGATCCGTACGAAAGTTGTTCGACTTTGCTAATTTCGCGCGCGTGATAAACTACGAATTGCCCGTTTCTTGAAATAACGGGTGTCGGAAGAAGGAGTAAGAGAGCCAGAGGGGGTGGGTTAGCGCGATAATTATTATTATCCAGTTTGTCAAACGGTTGGGGCAGATGTCGTCGTTCCATGTCTCGCAGATGCGTCATGGATCGCGCCGGCTGCCTGAAGATGTAAATCCCATTAGCGAACTTGACGCGACTTCCTGGCCCGAGTATCTCGACGCAAGGTATAGGCGATGCGACACGGACGCGACGGCGATGATGACAGCGCGACGGCTCTGACAGAATATATACGTGATAACGATTCGCTGCGCGAAGCCGTTCGCTCCGCCGTCGTTACGTGAAACAATATTTATGTTATAGTTGGCAATGCAGTTTCTCTGCGCGGACTCCTTGTATGAACAATACACAACGCAAGATACACCATAACCACCGGGAGAACGTGCCGAGTTTCGAAACGTTACGGTAGGACAACAATAACCGGATACATATTTCGGAAATTGAGAGAAATGGAATTCTCTTCCTCTGTCTCTGTGCGAGTGCGCGTTCGCGTAATTTCATTTTTAGACATACCCGTTACTCTCGAAATCTATAGATGAATTAACGAAAGCACGCGCGGATTATATTTTCAATAAGGTATACGAATGATAATCACAAAGCGAAGCTATTACTTTTGCTACAAAGTTTAAACGCGGTTCGCAAATTAAAGGAGCACTTCGCGGATGCAATGTGAACATCACTGGATTTATTATATCGTTAGAGCGTGAAAGCAGGGAATATTTCTCTCCCGGTGCTGCCTAGGGGATACGTCACCCTTCTGGCCGACACGTCCCAGTCTTCCCCCTTTTATTTTATTACGAACGGACGAACGTGTCGTCGACCCCGCAGTCCTAAAATCTGCAAATATATTAGAAATAAAAGAAGAAAATTTTTCAAAAAAAAAAATCAATTTCGCTTTTACCGTTTTGTTTTAAAATTACAATTTAGAACATTCAAGAAAATATATTATACACACCTTGAAAATACTCTCGTAAAAATTTATTTACGAGACAAAGTTTCTATGATAATATATTGTAATACGGTATTTCGAAAACAATGTATACAGTACGACAAAAGCTTCGATCGTAATGTTCGTAATTGATCGCGCGTTTCCAGGGTAAGATAAACGCGACGTCGAGCGTCAAGGGGATAAAATCTTACACGGTCGTAACTCGCTGCGCCCGTTACGTCGTCGTCGTATTCCCGCGGCAGCGCAATGGATACGCGCCTGTAACACACGTGTATCTGGTGCGCGCGCGAGTGAGGCGAATTTGCATGCCAATATCTTTCGAGAGAATAAATCCATACGTATGAGGGAAGAAGAGGTCCTTAAATTGGTAATCGCGGTCTATACGAGAGATGCAGCCTCCGCCTCCGTTTACCCGCCTAGGCGGAGTTACGCAATAGTATGTAGGTACGACGTCTTTCTCGTGACAAAGCGTCGCGCAAACATTTGGTAACTCGATACACCAGACGTTTCGTGTGCGCGGAGTTATTTGTCCCGCGCGCGCCATGTTTTCGATTAATTTGTAAATTTAAATGCGCGCACACGCTCCGACAATTGCGAATTGCTCGAGCAACTATTTTGAGGAAATTTTACTGCGCGTAAAAACATGCCAATTTCTTGGCGCTATATCTTGTGTTAACGTTTCCTTAATATTTGGGGTAGATATATTTGATATATATATAAATGATCAAAAAATATTACACGTGATAGCTTTAAAAGAATAATCAAAGCTTTTGTACTAGCAAAATATGATATTTGTAATATTTAAATTTGTAATATTTATTCGATATTTATTTGATAATTGAATAATAATACATGGCACGAGATATATCATAATTATGTATTGTATTATTAAATATATTAATAATATTCGAATATTATTAATATACATATTAATATTAAAATACATATGAAATTAACGATAAGTTAGAATTTATTAGGTATATTCAACATTTATATATATATCCTTTCTTTCAATAATGTGTAGAAACATAAATATTATAGTATGCTTTGCTTAACTATCTTACAAATGGAAGAGTATGTAATTTTTATTATGTTATAAATTTTGTAATTTCTACTACATGAAGTTATACATATGTATCTACAATACGACTTCAATATATGAGCGTACGTTAAATTCAAACCGATTCATAATTCTCGCAGTGGATGAGAAGGGTCATCACAAAATCGTTAATATTAACATAACTCTCTACGATATGCAAAGTTTCTAGAAACTAGATCTGCTATACGAGATCAGCTGCAAAAGAACCGGGATTGAATGTAGCTTGTAAGCTGAGCCAGCGATGCTAACACATATCTACGTGAAAATTGGGGCACATGGTTAAAGCCTGTAAAGCGCGCGTCTCTCGTCACTTGTACATGAAAATTTACGTCTGCATTTTACTCGCAAAGCCATTTGAAATAACGGCTTAAACTAATCAGTTTGGTTTTTTTTCAAGAGACCATCTTTTAAAAAATTAAATATTTTTATTAACAAAAAATGAGCGATATATGCATTATATATAAACATACATAAAACTAAAATATTGAAATGTACAGCATTATTTTACGCGCTTATGTAATCTTATAATGGATTTCCAAATTCATACTTTTTATGTATAACTAATATATACTATAACATAATAATATATAAAAACAAATATATAAATATAATTATAATATATATTTATTACATAATATACGTACATATATACGAAAGAGAGATTTTGCACGTGTTAATCTTTTGCTTACAAAAGCGTAGCTCTCTCTCTCTCTCTCTCTCTCTCTCTCTCTCTCTCTCTCTTTCTATAATGTCAGGCGGAGTCTATTTGCATGGAAACATCTAACGCGTCGAGCGTAGCAAGTCGCGAAAATTCTCCGATGTGTCTTCCGTAAATATTCATTAAAAGAGGGAGGTAGACTACTCCCGAGTCGCGTTGACGGTAACGTTAAAGAGGCTCTCTCGAGAGAAGAAGCTTGTCGCTCGCTCGTGGTCCTGCTTGTCGCTGTTGCGGAGAGAGAAGTGTGCCGATACCTTATTTCGCCGAGATGGCGAAATAATCTGCTATGCATAGCTCTGCCCTCGCCGCGCACACACATCGCCATTATATTTTAACTTGGCACACGCCAAACCGACGGTGCTAAATTCCGGCGGCAGACTGCTTGGTAACGATCGTATTCCGGCAAACAGGCAGTTTCGGCCTTTCCTCGAATCCCTGGCGGGTCTTAGTCGGGAATCGAACGCCTACGTAGGTCGCGGCCCTTCCTCCCTTCTTCCTCCCTTCGTCCTCTCCCCCACGCCCATGCTCGGCTTTTTGATTAACCTATGCATACTTGAAATCGCCTCGGCGCGATTTTCCGTGCATGAAAATTTCAACGAACTACAGTCCGAAAAGAAACCGCTTTCTTCCGAATGTAACTTTGCCGTCATTGCTGGCGAAGCCAGACAGTCGTGTAATACGAATATCAAATAATTATTTCACCTGGATGCGAAACTCGGTCCGACAAAATTTAACGGCAAACAACATTATCTTAGTATGTATTAAACAGAGGCTTCTCTGAATCGCTTAAAGTTCAAATCAAAATTTGTCAATCATCGTATTCCCTATATTTTTTGCTTTCTTGCATCTATCAAATAATTCAAAATTAAAAAAAAATGTATATATATATATAATATTCAGCTATACGATTTATTTGCGACGATCGGATCATCAGTTTACCCGTAGCCTAATGAGCATCTCGGAGACGAATTGCGTCGACCGGCTGAGATATTGATGGAGGGCGTTCTTATTCTAAGCGATCGTGAAGCGGACGAGGAACATCAGCGAGGGTAGTAATCGATAAAAGGGCGTCTCCTCGTTAATACTGTTCGAAGCTTAGCTCATTATAAGCTTGCACGTGCTACATACATAATGGCTACGGAAATTAGCGAAATTAATGGTGCACCGAGTCCGCGAAGTATTAAATAAGTAGATTACTTTAATGGTCGCTACACGATGGTCCGTTTAAGCTTGAAACATCCTCTTCCCGAACGAATTTTCGTAGTGGTAGAAATAAGCGTTGATTTTTCGAACGTTTTGGCAAAAAGTAAAATTCAGCCAACAAATCTTTCTCGACAGAGGAAAAAGCGCGAATGTGTGTGTTCTATTGATTTGCATTTAAAAAGTTACAAGGTAGATATTACATTTCCGAGCAAATCTCGCATAATCTTTGCCTCAATGTGTTTGCCAAAGTAGTCGAAGTAGTAGCAGAGCAAAAATTGCATAACGATCGAATGTCGTGCTCATATATAGGAGGAAATTACGCGTACATACCGTGGGAAATTGCAGAAACGTGATTGCAAGGGAGAACCCTTTAATCGACGAGAGACGAAGGAGTTGGCATATATAAGGGGGAGGATATCTAATAATACATTAATGAAAGGTCAACCGGGGAGACGAGGTATATAGCTAACCAGACTTGCAAAAGGGCGAAAAGAAATAACGAGCAATAACGGTAGTTCGCGTTCTTCGAATACTCCCGACGGCTCAGATTCTCCGCGTCCTCACCCTCGCGACTATATAAATATAATATACTATATAAATACTTTCATCGCGTGCGAGAAAGAACGTGAGGGAGCCGCACATTCTGCAGTTTAGCGCCATACGCATCGCAATTATTTGATCGTGACGTCGATGCCACAGATATTTTTGCTAATTATCTCGCGCGATGCGGCCAATGGGGAGCCGTGTATATAGAGGATGGTCTTCAGAATGTGAGTAACGGGTGGGAAGAACCGTCGCCCAGGAATAATATGAAGAAATTGGCGAGCGAGAGGGCGCAGAACGATTGAAAAAGAGGGAGAAAGAGAAGAAAAAAGGATCGGAAAGAACTGTGTGCGGGTGGGGACAATTTGCTGAGAATTTCAAGAACGCAACATTTCGATCGGCGCGAAATGAAATAAGCCAATATTAATATTAATTCAGAAATACTCAAGGGGAGAGTCGCGCAGACGCGAACGCTCGATACAGATTATCTGACCTGCCTTCCGAACGGGAGAGATTTTCCGCTGTGGAATCGCATTCCGAGACACTGCACCGTTGCATTGGTATTCTTCGATATTTGATATGCAGCCGTTGAAATTATCGATTGGTATTTAATAATAAAAGTTTTGTTCCTCCCTTAATTTACGCATTAATTTTCTTTCTTTTTAATCGTATGGATCGTTCCAGAAAAAAATATACAAGTATTTTTTATATCTTGATTACAAGTATTTACTAAATGCTTGTAACAAGTATCTACTACATAATTATTTATTGATTTTATATTTTAACCTACATACATAAAACGGAGTACAGTAATAACGTAATAGCGTAATTTCGTGTAACGTAATATTCAGCGGCGAGACAGACAGAGAGAGAGAGAGAGAGAGAGAGAGAGAGAGAGAGAGAGAGAGAGAGAGAGAGAGAGAGAAGGAGACCTTTGTTTCACGGGAGCTAACAGGAAACTTTATATCCCATTTCGCTAAATCGTAATGCGCATTCGCTCTCTTCATAGCGCTTTCAGGCATCGCGCGAAGATTATTCGTGAGTAGGCAAAATCTTTCGCCCCCACAAGCGCGTTTTCCGCGCAAACGAAATTCGCGCATAAAGCCCATCTGTAGAAAGCGGTACGAAGCTCGCTGAGCAACCGCGGAACTTGCCGTGTCATATGTGTATGTATTTGTATGTGGGCGCGCACACATACACACGTTGATTTGCACATATGGGCGCACGTGTGGCACCCAGTAGTATAACGCGGTATGGTCACGCCATTGCCTCTGGGATTCTGCCGGTTTCCCGCATGCAACTTATGATCGTTACTAACGGAACATTATGTAACTTGCGATAAGCGCGTAATAGTTCATTCTAATCGTTATTTAAAACGCGCCCTCCCCCGTATCGTGCTGGACCTGTTAACTCCTCTGTAATCTTCCTGAAACGTTACTAATTGTATTAAGTCGACCCCGAGGCTGCTATACGCGCGTAAATTTACTACTCATCGTAAAAAGGAGCGGATCCTTTTACATATAGCATGTACGTACACGCGGAATATTTGGAGCTACTCGTTCTAATTAACGTTAAATAACATTTCGTTCCTTCGTTGATCTACGAAGGAAAATGACGTGTCGTCGTTAAGCGGTTAAGCGGAATCAATTTTCAGGAGAGCAGACTTTGCGCACGTTCGGTGATTCGTTAAAATCGCACGTTTTTTCGTTCGATTAATGTATTATCGAAGGTATATTTAAAGTCCCGCATGAGAGAGAGAGAGAGAGAGAGAGAGAGAGAGAATTTTACGAAGATGAAAATCCGTCGTTTAACGTCTTCTTGCTCCGCCAGTTATAACATTGCGAACTTTATTCATCGACGTATAAATGATTCCCCTAAATTGCATTCGTCGGATTTGCAAACAAAAGTGTATCAAGAGATGGGGGGAGCTGTCTCGTAAAGGTTTGTATAAACGTCCAGGCAGCGAGGAATGATCGAGTTATTAGTAATTTGAATATTTATAGAGCGGCATGAGAGAGAGAGTTAACCGTGAATTTTTTCGTTTTAATAATCACGAGTCGCAAATTTAATTCCTGTTGTCTGAACGTTCTTCGGTGGCTTCGCCGAAGTGAAATCGCGGCGCGGCGCCTCCGCTTAAATGTATTTCGAGGTAATTATCGTTCCGAGTGAATCAATGATAAGTGAATAATTTCAAATAAAAAAAATTGTTCAGAACGATTATCATAAAAAATGGTACCGTTTAACCTGCTGCTACTATCATCGCTATTTGCAGATATTACTCATACGGGACGGCACAAAAGTGCCGCGGGTAACTGCGCGTTTTTATTCGAGTATCGTATAAGCGAAGAGAGAGAACCGATATAATATTGCGAACGGCCGGGAAAGTCCTATTACTTTCTCCGCTATTACATAAGGCGTCGGCACGTTCGTATTACGATTCGTTTTGCCGGCTCATGTGCATTCAGCTATATGCCAATATCATAAGCTTCGAATTTACCTTCTTCGTGAAATCGGTGTGCAATCTCGATATGAAGGGAAAGCGAGAAGGTAGTTTCTATATGTATATAAGAGTTGGCCTGACGTGACTTCTTCTGCTTACTGCATCAGTCGATAAACGTTATTTTGCTCGTATTCCCACTCCGAATTGTTCATGCGCGCCTCCCTTATTTGTAATAATTATAATTTAGATCATTACGTTGTATTAATTAGGGTAACTAGTTTTCTATGTTTTTCTAAAAATTTCCCTATGCAAACTTATTTATCTCAATTAAAATTGGTATCAACAAGTCGCCATAAAGTATTTTTGATTTTGTCCAAATTATTTATAATTATTTATATCACGATATTATATTTCGACTATAAAATTACGATTGTTCCGGTCTACGACAATCTGGTGAAAATAAGTTGAATCGAGTTTTCTTGAATTTACATTTTCGAGATGTAATCTCAATGATGATTCAATTTTTTTTCTTTATTATCAGGACATTCATAATACAATTGTAGAACAAGAGGCAAATCTTTGTGCTTTCAAAAATAGAAATAATAAACGTAGAGAAATGATCACTTTCTAAATGGTGGCGTTAATGAAAATTAATGTTCTCTTTCAGACCGGTGAGTTTTCTATAGCTCCGGGGTTTTCGTCGTTTTATAATGCCATTCACGAAGGCATTTTAACGAATGGGATAGCTATTCTGCAATTTTTGAGGCAAACTGAGGAAAAACCATTATTCAGCTCTTAATATTCTTGCCAGAGATTGTTTGCAGTAATAGTTTGCAATATCAAGACATGTTTTTCTTTCGCACTTACCATCGCGCATTTTACCGATACTTGTTCAACGAATACATATAGTCGACTTTAAATTGCTATCTCAATTTCTAGTATTTTATAATCTTGAATTAATTGCGTTATAATTTTTTACTCTTTTAATGCTACGGTATTGCACTTTTTTATCGTCAATTTCATTCTTGTCGATTTTCAATCGGTTGTTAAATACGCCAATAAGAAACATCGATCGTGTTTAATTAAATATTGCAATTGTACATTTCGAAAAAGAGATACCGCAGAAATAGGAAAAATAATAATTTTCAAAAAAGTTAAACATAACGTTACTTGCAACTGACAAATATGTCGAAAGTATTTTGGCAACAATCGAAAGCGGATATAAATTCCATTGTTTTATGTGCATGTGGATGTTTTTTTTTCTTCATTAAAATATTTCACAGTAAATTTGCGATATGCTCATTTTGCCCGATTTAAATCCTAGTGCGAATTCCTGTTTCGAGCAATAAATCGCAAACGAGCGTCTTACCCGTTAATTTATCCATCGAAATTCGATTATCGCGTATTTTGAATATTTGCGGTCTCCGTTCCGTGGAATATCAGAGTTTCCGCGTTCAGGGGATGGTCGTGAAGCTCGGAAGTTGGTTATTATATTAAGAAAAAGTCTCGGTTAGCGGAAATTGGATTTCACTTTTAACCGCGAGATGGAGGTTGCTTAAGAGTCTGCTTCGCTTGCTAGATTTTGATTGTAAACTATTCTATCTCGTTTCCACACGTTTCCGCGGGCGAACCTTCTCGTGCCATCCGCATTCGAGCCATAGGCAGTCGTTTTCTGCGTACAGATATTATTGGAAAAATATATCGACGCTATAAAAGCCATGGAAGCCTTTAAGCTGAAAATTGCTTTTAGCCGAAAGTGGGTGTTCCGCCGCTGCAATATTTTTCCGGAAACTAATATTCGATTCAAGGCGTAAATTCGATAATCGCGACACGTAAGCGCACCGCATTAAATGTGGCATTAATGCCACCCCCTCGTGCTATTTCCGTATCTCTCATATAAAAGTGCGCGTTACTGCACTGCATTCATAATGTATAGCGTCATTATTTTTATCGCTGTTTATTAATTGGAAACAAATATACACAATTTGATGATCGTTATTTAAATAATTTTTACACGATATTCGACAAATATTTTTAGCTAGGCAAATTTACATTGTTTTTTGTGGAAGCGCAGAACAAAATTGTGAAATTTTTCATATTTTTTTTCTTTTTGCATATCTGTAATAATAAAACTTTCGTGACATTTGATACACATTATCGCAGGCGAAGATGGACTCTCGTTTTAGTCCGCGGACATCTTATAAATTTCCAGCCGAGTTAAGCGGACGATAAGTATTTCAGTTCTCTCAAGCAGCGGCGCTATTGTTGTCCGAACGATAAGATCTCGCGCTAAATCCAAACCTGGCATCGGTACCACAAGGACAGTTTGAGTTATGTCGCTTGGTACCACAATGAGGAAACTCGGTAGGGACGGTTAGGTGGACGAAGGTTAGGGGAAGCTTTGTTGCATGAAGAAGAAAGAAGAGACGGAAGAGAAAGAGAGAGAGAGAGAGAGAGAGAGAGAGAGAGAGAGAGAGAGAGAGAGAGAGAGAGAGAGAGAGAAAGAGGAGGTAGTAAGATCGAGAATTTATAGGAAGAAACGCCTCACGCAAGTACAAATATATCGTTAGGCCTTGCATGGGATATGTCTGAAATGCGACTCAAGTTTGCTCAAATACTCGCCTTTAAAGTATGTACACAGTTCCCCTCTATAAAAGGAATGTATCATTAATTTTCGAAAGTTCTAATAAATTGGACAGCTAAGGGAGACACATAAATATAAGATAACGGACTTAGATAATCGAGTAAAATCAAATTCGGTAAGCTTGTTATAAGTTTCCTTTGTACGTTGTCACGATATATGTTGTTACACATTTTACACAACTTTCCACGAAATAGCAAAAAGGCTCTCTTCCGTTTTGTTACGTTCATTACTTTTGGCGCGCTCGTTTTCGCAATAATGGATAATCAATGACTCGAGCTGGTCCTATCTCTTCCGTGGCTTCTCGCAGAATTCGAGCCATTCGAGCCCAGCCGATATTTATCATAGGCTATAATTCTTATTAGAATAATACTCGAGGCTTTCCGGTCCCACATCCGGTCGTGCGTACAACCTTAGTACGAGAGAGTTTCTCTTCCCAAATGTTGTCTCTCTTTATTTCTCTCTTTCTATCTGCTACCCATTCCAAAATATCTCCATTTAAAGCAAAATAAGCAAAATGACGTAACTGGTGGATGTGTGCGGTGTAGGTAATCAGCAGTGGCCGGTGGCTGCAGAAACGACGGAAATTGCGCGAAACTAGTGCGGGCCCTATACCGCCGGGATTAGTCTGTCTAATGCGCGTCCACCGTTACAGAAGTTCACTCGGATGCTCTGAAATATGAAGTGGCTTCTGCGTGGTTCCATGTTTATTCCACCGGTCATATCCATCTTCTGCATGGTCGAAGTGGCGTACCGGGCAACTACGACATCGCGTTTGTCCGCTTTGAGAGATCGTATCATTTGGCGGGATCGAGTTAATCTCGTACTACTTCTCGAAACAGCCTCCTTGGCTGTTTTAGTAACACAGCCAGACCAAAGACAGAATTTTGACTGCGGTTGCCTCTTGTGTTCTTATCAAACTGGAAAAGCTTATATATTTCATTGGACAGATTTTCGCTAAAAATTTTCAACAAAGTTTGAAAAAGAGAATCAGTAAGATTAAATTATACGTGAAAGTACCGTAATTTTAATACAAAATAATAAAATTGAAAATGTATTATATAAGAAAGATTTCTCATTATACATAATGCTATTTTATATGCATAATTGTAGCAATATCTCTATAGTCTGTTCAAAAGCGCTGATAATTGACGTCGCATTTTCCTTTAATGAGGCTTTACGAATAAAATATATGAGCTAATAAAATATTTACGAAATAAAGGTCCATTAAATATAATTTTTTCAAACAGAATTACAGATTGACTAGATTTTTTTAGTATAAAAATATACTAAAAAAATTGATTAGAATTTTAAACATTTTTATCACGTTTTATTTAGACAAACATTGAATTTAACTATTTTTTAATCCAATTCCTTTTATTATTTAACCCAATTTTTTTTATTTTTTAATCCAATTCTTTTTTTTATTCTATTTATTGGTTTTCACTAATTGAAGCTTTCGAATTTTAATACAACTTATATTTTAAAATTAACTAGCCAATAATATTAACTACAATATTTAATTTGTAATTAAGCTTTAGGCAGCTATGAAGCAAATACTGCTGAATTTTCAAGAACGGCAAGCAGGTTTCGTCCGCGCAAAGTGAGAATTTAATAGTCGATGAGACTATATGCTTTTGTATGTTCCTCCTATAACATCCTGAACGTTCTATAAATTGTGGAAAAGCGTCCTATTATATTCTCGTCGCTGGTGTGCTCGTTTTACTTATCGCCGGAGATGTATCTTGCATCCTTAAGCCGCGCAATAGGTTAAAGGCAATTTGTCACGGTACGCGTTATCGCCGTCGTAAACTTTCTTCTTTCATAGTAACTACACGCGGGTGCGGCCGTGCCTTTAAATATATGTATATTCGCGCTATAAATTTTATTATTTACTTATTAGAGAAATTTGAAACGTCGCATCTTTCCATCTACAGATATTAGAGAACATAAGAAAATGCAATGTGCATTCGTTATTCGATAGCGTGCGAATAGAATGTAGGGCGAATTTTTTTTTTCGCGTTGTACGTCTTGTACATGAGAGATGTAAAGGGACAATCTGGATATGAAAGAGGATCGATGCGCGTTAAAGGATGCTCGAGAGGATCGAGTTCGAGATCGCTTGAATGTTCTTGTTAGCGCCGGTGCAAGATGTAATCGACGGCGTAACGAAGTTGCCTCGGAACGACGCTACGATGTAAGTACTCGCTCGAAGCGGAGCGATAATGGCGCGACTCGGCTCGGCTCGACGTGGCGTGCGCGCACCAGTCTCTAATAAATAGTAATTAGCGAGCCGGTAATTAATACAGAGCGATTCTAGCAGGCAGGCACAAAGCATCGCGCGCAAAGTCTTTGCGCCCCTATCTACGTTCCTCTCTCCGGTCAACCGACCGACCTCAAGGCCCACCCGCTATTTTCCACACCTCTCGTGTTCCCCTTCGTGTGCTTCATGTTTCTCTCTCTCTCTCTCTCTCTCTCTCTTTATCTCGCGTGTGCAATGACCTCGGTGCTAATGCGACGATTATACTAATAAAATTTCCGTCCACTTTACGGCGCGCCGCGTCTATACCGGGGCGAGACATTAGGAAGCGAGGAACCCCAGAAGAAGGTAAACATTTGCCCGCCTTTCACCCTCGCGCGAGCAAACAACGGCTCGTAGATCGAGTTCATCCTTCGCAGGATGCGAAAGTTCGAAGAGCAGAAGGAGCGATAGTAGAAATTCCTGTTGGAACTCGAAACGATTAAAGAGGCCCTTTGAAGCATTATATCGCGGTGCGGCGCTTTCTGGGAAATCAGCCGGGATAAAGTGATGGTGTATGACGGTCTCCCTTCATAGTAGTAGCTAATGACCTCGCGCTTAGTTTCGATGTAATTCGCGTTTAGTTTGATACAGTACGCGAGGATTATCAAACGACGTGAAATTCATCTTGAAGTTTGGTCGCTAGTATAATACTTTACATTTCCATTAATTAGTTTCATTATTAGTTTCGCATTTTGAATACTTTAGCGATTAGATAGCGATTCGTTCTACTTTCTGATAATATAAAATCTTTAAATTAATCTTTTGAATATACAAGACATAATTTATAATATGCTTTAATAAATTGTAAATTGAAAATGTCGTGTCGTTGATATATTTTAATTAATTTCAGAAAAAAAATAAAATTATTTTCATGTACTGTATATTTGGCGCTGTTGTCTTATTTACCGTAAAGCTACTGGACAGGCAAAGTTGATTTGAGATTATATTCATTATTTTAGCAAATATCCGTTAATGAGAGAAAGAGATGCGTGGAGAGACCAAGCGAATATTCGCATGCGCTCCGTAAACTTTATACAACTATGGTGGTGGCCACTTGTACTTAGAGCAAAGTTATGAAGTGTCATTAACTATAACTGTACGTAACTTCCTTAGTTTGGGTGCGTCTCCAATCTGTTCATTACATGACTTTCTCTCGCTACACTCGCTTGGCTCTTTGTAAGCATAGTTTACGTTATTATTAGCTCTATATATACATACATATGTATATCGCGGTCTTATCTCTTGATACCGTGAGCTATGGTGTATTTACAAAGATCCTGTAAAATTTTGTTGAACGTTTTTACAAATTAATAAAACTGTTATCTTTATTCGATATAAATGCATTCGTTGGTACGGAAAAATTGTTTGAAATCTCTCTGGAGTAATCCATTGTTACTTACTCATGTGAATTTCGATGGGCATATCCTGCGAAAAAAAGGCATTGAGAGAGTTATCTGTGCTGTGCACGACATCGCCATTCTACGACACTACGTCGCTCCCCGAGGTGTAACAATAATTATTTCTAATTTCCAGTTATGCAAAAATACGCAAAGCTTAAGTACTCTAGATAATAATATCGGTCTCTTCCTAGACACTCCCGGAGGTGACGTAAATTTTCTCTCGCGAGAAAATATTTAGTCGACCATTGAGGAAGCAGAAATAATTTTCGAAACGTTTTCGATATAAATCGAAATTATATGTAATTTCTTATTTTCTCATATTGCACATTTTAAATTTTAAAGGATTGTGCCGATTTAAATAAAATATATATTTTTGCGTTCTCTTTACTGGAGATTTGTTCATATATATTTGATACCAACGAAAAATACTATGTACTATTCATAAATTTCGAGAAAACCGTATCGCGTGTCTGCTGATGTCGACCATGAGATGAAAAAATAAAATTTCGCGTGCATAATTTAATATGTGTAAAATACAAAAAATCTGATTATATACACGTTGTAACCGTAGCGAAGAATACGTAAATGTTTTGAGAAAATGTGCAGTAGAAACAGAACAACACGTGTACACTAGCGACAAAGGTTTTATTATCCACGTATAAAAAAATATTATTCGTATAAGCATATTGCAATGTGTGTTCACGTGGTCTGTTAGTCATCCTCTCTATCTCTCTTTCACGATTATGATATTATCTGGAAAATATCGCGTTTCACGTAACTTTTCGAGCATCGCTCGTTCCTTTCCTAAAGTTTTAGCACTTCGACACAGTTCGACGAACTTGAAACAACGGGATTACAATATCATCCCTATTTGTGTGCGTATACACTCTATCCATCTTTGTAGCGTTATATATCCAGTCTCTCGCTGTGTGTATATGTATGCGCGTGAACGATATAACTTTCAATAATTTCCTGAGATAGCAGCAAGTTTGGTACACTATGCTTCACGCGGCGCATACATATTTTATAACGTGAGGTTACATTATATTCACATAAAGCACAGCGTTATCCCAAGCTTTGTCTACACATTAAAGTCTTTATAACGGCACGTGGTTCACATCAATTAGTAATTGGCAACGGAAACCAGTATATATTATTAATAAATCGCGTTACATCGAGAGCGCGGCGGCGTATTCTTTGTGAGCGAGAGAGAATCTGCTGCGTTGGGCCAAATTTTGCGCGCTCTGTTAAAACGGTACGGATTATCGAGAATACATTACAATAAATTCCCATGTAAGCATAGTGAGCCATGTGCGCATTCGATATACTGGCGAAACACTTCGCGTAAAATCCGAGTGATCCCGTGGAAATAAAGTGCGTCGAATAGCGTTTCGTTGGATTTCCATCAAAGACCACGAGTTTACGCATTTCCGATGTATATATATATATGTATATTTATTTTTCGTTCCGTCTATAAACTCGCGATGTCGACGATATTTTTCGGTATTCGAATAATCTGTTATTTAAATTCATACGCGATATATTATATAATGCACAATTTTTTAAACGTGATTTCGATAAATTGGACAATGCGTATACAATTAATCGTTTGCTTGCATGGATAAAATTACAAGAAATAAAATACAATCAAACTTTGCAAACTACGATGTTGGCGATGTCTCATTAATTGCCATCGCGCACGAGTAATCGCGCTTGTCAATATCGCGTTTCTATTATTATACAAGTGTTTAGCGCAGCGGTACGTGAATCGAATGCGACCATACGTTAATCGCACATATGTAATCTCCATGCACATGTGCGAAGCAATGTTCAGGATCGTCACGACCAGTACAAACGATGTTTAGCCGTAGCAATATACTAATGGTATGTACATAGAAATATAGAGAAACGAATATACGCTGAGTATATTTACAATGAATTAATGGGTGCTTTAATGCAAACTCCCCCTTTCACCCCTTCCCCCCGCTTTTATGGTCTACACCCCATTAGTTTAAACAGATACCTCACACTGACGCGCTCTCGCATCTGCACATCTACATAATCGGTACCGGAGTATGCACCAAATTAAACACTCGCCGCTGAAAACTGAACCGTGTTATATAATGGTATCCGCGGGTTAGCAGAATGGATCACATTACGATTCGATTTTCATTATGTTGCTCTTTTCATGGGGACCCTCGCACCATTCGCGTTTACACTAAATTATGAAGGAATAAATACGCACTCACGCGAGTTTAAAGAGATCTGGTGCGAAATAAAAGTGATTTAAATGTACTTCAATAGAAAGTAACATGTATTGTAGAATAATCGAAAGTGTTGTGTAATTTGGACAAATGCAATAGTAGAGTTACTCACCGGAATACGTCTCGGTCGGCATTTGATCACTTGGCACAGTGAAATTTCCTGATGCGTTCGGTGGGCAACCATTTCGATTTTGTTGCGTGCGTAAAGTATGTGTTGCGTGTAAAGACGGTCCGCGCGGCGGCACTTCCGGCGGCGCAGGTTCCGGAGGGGAATCCCTACCAGTATCTGGAAACGCAAGACATTATATTTATCTTCATCAAATGCAAATTGTTCCTTATAGTGCAAATTGCACTTTAAAAAAACTTAAACAAAAAGAGTGAACGAAATTGGATAAATAATATTTTGTTTTGCATAAATGCGTGCGATGTAACTGTATAATATGTTGTGTTTAATTACATTGAATCGATCATTTAAGAAACCAAACTATTTTTGTTAGTATTCAATAAATTAAAAAAGTTTTTTTTTTAAAACTTTTAACTTTTGAGAAACTTTGTAATTTTTTGTTATGCAAATTCATAATTTTGTTAAGAGTTCTACATGTATATTTGGTTTCTCAAATAACAAATTCATACGTTGATAAACTCAAACAATTTAGTATTTATTTTGTGGATTATTGATTGAATGATTGTATTGGTGTAATTCCATCCATTTTGCTGCAATATCATTCTCTCTTACAGTGCGGTATTCATGAAATTGTAGTCTGGCCACATCAGAAATGCCGCGAGCAATTAAGCGGTATCAATAATTAGGCATCTTTTCACTACATTTTATGCATGCAAAGAATCTATCTGCAATTGCACGACAAAATTAATTATCCATTACAGGCGAAGGAATGTACAAGGAAATAGTGAATAATACTGAATGGAGTACTATAATTGAGATATTAATGGCGTATTGCAATGTACTACTATCATTAAGCATAAATGTACATTAAAAGCTGCGACGATAGGACGATAAGAAATGTGCTATGTGTGTCTCGGTTTAGTAGATGTCAAATACAATAATCACGCATACATATGTACGAGTAACGGATGTATATTCTGAGAATTTTGTGAATTCTTGTTTTCAATATAAACTAATTATGACGATATTTAATAGCAATAGTAAAAATTTTCCATTTCTAACAGCATTTTCTCACCGCCGGCCCTTCGGGGCTCAGTGTTGCAGGCGTTTCTGTAGTTAAGTTACTTATAAAGTTGTTCAAACTTAAAAGGAACTTCACCAAAGAATAATTAAAGTTACCTAAACATAAAGAGCACAAAAGAGCGCCTACCAGGCATGTCGAGGGCAACAAAAATATTTGAGCGTATACCCACGAAAAGTTTGTGTCTTATAGAAAGCGTCCGCATAATTAAAAAATAAAACGCTGATTTAATTAATGCTTAATTAATGTATCGAATACATTTTGAAAATAATATTTAATTTTAAAATAATTTTTAATTTTATATCTTATATTTGTCGAGATATATATATATATATTTTGACTTGACACATTTTATATTATTTATATCAGTTATAATTAGGAATTAGCCGAAACAGCCGACGGTGACACAATAAACCGATACCACGTTGAGCATATATACATAATTGGAGCAATGTATAACCATTAAAGGTTGTTAATGTTACAGAGCACATTATTGTAAATCAAGTTTAACTGCAATACAGTGGTCTATCGCGCTTTCGTGAAGCTACGTAACTTGGTTGCGGTAACTCGGATGTAGGATAATGGAATTTCGGTCCCTGGTCCTGCGGATTAAAATCTATTAAGCGAGTCGTTATACCTGTAACTTATAGATGTATGTTGTAGATGTCAAGACAATTACTCGAACTACATAGTAAACACAGTACTGAGTTTAACATCTTACAAGTTATCACAATTCTTTGCATTGGCAAACCACTTTGTTCAACACTTTACTAGCAGAAAAGCAATAATATATGAACGAAATAATATTTGCAAAATTATACATGTCAAATAATGAATGTTTGTGTCTCGAATTTTCTCACATCACATTTGTTGCATGATGCTGTGTTCTTAACTATAATTATTATAATTATTAAAATGCTTATACACATCAATTTAAACGATAAAGCTATACTTTCTACTGCTGACTGCTTACATACCTGTAAAGTAAATAGGCCTGGGCAGACCTGTGTGCGAAGAAATGTGCAGAGAGAAAAGTGCATTAGTGCGGCGGGATTAGCATGTGCACATGTGAAAATTTCAACAAAAGATTGCGTCATGCAAATGGAATGATGAGCCAAAATTTAACTTATTATTTACAATAGATATATTTACATTACTGTACTAACTTATTATTATAGGCAAATTTGCACGAAAGCGCATTACGGAGCGTTTCAAATGAAGAGTCATAATCCTCTAATTATAATATTTGAGCATATATCTCATTGAGATTCTGCTAATAGTAACATTAGTTATCGATGTGGGATAACAATAGGTCATATTAACTGGCGACTCTTCGTCGACAGGATTATGGATTTTCCATTAATTAATTGATGCGCAAAGTGAATATACCAGAGGGAAAGGAAGGTGCTATTTCGTGATTAATTTAATAAATTCACGCGAAAGATGAAATATATCACAAATGCATATCAGAATGCAATTGAACCGGATGACATTGAAGGTTAATGCAATCATCATGTACGTGAATCGCACGATAATGATACAATTGCAATACGCTCTTTCGCCTCTCGACAACGCTTTGCACCACCGAAGCTATTTAGATTTTCCGACAATTTTCGTCGTTATCACTTGGCCAGATCGAAGTCAAATTAATCGCAAAAATTATAAACGCGATAGAGGAATTATTTCTGCGAAGTCACGTGGGAGCGGCGTCGATATTTTCCGTAATAAGCGGTCATAATCGCTTAATTAAACTGACCCGTGAAATGCGCAATGCGTAGCTGTCATCACCAGCCGCGTCCATCGCATACCTCGGACAACTTTACCGTCGAAATATACATTTGTTCCAGTTATATTGAACAATTTGCCGGCACCGTTCGAGTGCTCGAAACACCTGTAACGCTCAATTACAAAGTCGATATCGCATCGACGATGGACAGGAAAAATCTCGGGGTTGCCGATATCGCGATAGAAAGAGAGAGAGAGAGAGAGAGGGCCACTGCCCTCTTCGAATCGTTACAGCGTGTTACTTTATGCAACTTATAACAATATAGTACACACTACGGAATCATTTCGGCTTCGTGATCGTTACACCGTTTTACATGCGTACGCGGCGTGATGTAGTACCGAATTAAAGCCCGAGGTAAAGGTACATATTTGAGGAAGATTCTTCTGAAATTGCGAAATACGCTGTGAATATAACGCTAAATTGTCGGAGTATGGGTGAAAGAGTAAAAACCATTTAAATTTATTTCGCCAGTTAAATTGCCAAAAGAAAAAATCTCGACACAAGTGCTGGGGAATTTTATGATTGAGTGAATTTTTAATGGATTAATTATATTGATAACAAACATTTCTCTCTCTCTCTCTCTCTCTCTCTCTCTCTCTCTCTCTCATGTATTTATATCAATGTATTCGATATGTTATATTTTCTCTTTTATTTATTTTATATCCAAATCTTTAGATTTACAGATTTTCGCATAAATATTTTACTAAATGACTTATTGTGCCGTGTATGTAAATTTGTCAGCATAGCTAATTAAACGCAGCAAGGATAGGAGATAACGTTGCCCGCATGTGAAGGTTAGATCAATACGATTCCAGCCAATTATGGCTAATACTGGTACATCATTGACCAGTGGTCAAACCGCGTTACTGTCTCTCATAAAGCATAGGTTAGCGTTTACATAACGCGCAAAATAAATCATGCAGTTTCTAATGGCGATAGGCGCAGTGCAATTTCATTCCGCAAAATGATGAACATGATATAACTCTATAATATAGATTTCGCTATTTACATCATATGTATATAGCTTACTCGTTGAATTTACATTTATTAAATTCGAATCAAGATTCGTTTCATTCATTTACCAATTTAATAAATATTTTTTTAGGAGTTAAAAAACTGTTTTGCTTATTTTACGTTCAATAATCGTAAATCTTAAACAATTTTAATCACAAATCACATATATAAGTCACGTTTTAATAATAACTGTAATTATTAGTTTTACTAGTTGTAATTTTTAAATATTACGAGATATCTATATTAGTAATAAAATATATATTTTTTTATCACACAACAAAATTAAATTATTTAAAACATCTTGTTTAAACATTTTCCAATTAAACCCTCCCAACTTTCTTGACATAATGTTTAAGCGAAATTTATCGATATTGCTTTAGATTGTTATTGCCGACGTGACACGCGTACACATATAGCTATTTGGATTAGTACGACATTTAATTGGACATATTATTGAGCAATATAACGTCGCCGGGGCGATATGTCTTGGCCAATCGTTGAGAGCCAATTATGTAGCGCGCGCATCACCGATACCGAGTTCAACCGAGTTATCCCTTGTCCGCGGGCAGCGAGAAGGGTTAGTCAGACAGTGCAAGGGGATGCAAGGTAGCCGACAGTGACTTGATGCGGTTAGCGATTCGCGTCTGTAATTCGATTTGTCGGTCTAACGCCTCCGCGTCGGAGAGTACACGTTCATGTAAATACGAATTATTTGCCGGTACTATGCCAGAGCGCGGAGTATTGCCGCGATGGTAGGTACTGTCCGATGACCAGTCCGACGAATCGTTCCGGCTTGACTCCTTCCGGACCAAACACAGTCTAATAAACCGAGTTAGCATTCGTGAATGCTTCGTCCGAACTGTCTCGTACAATTTCTGCGTACCGCATTCGCCGCCTTCATTCGCGCAAGACACACATTTCCAGCCATGCACACTACCATGTTGTTGAATTGCTAGAACGATTTTTTAACAATTTTTAACAATTTTAACAAGGTTTTTAACGATTTTTTAATTGTATTTTCGGACTTTCAATACAAAAGTGAAGTAGTGTTACCGACTCATCTGTACGTTTGACCAACGAAAGTGCCTTTAAATCTTTTTTTTCTGGTTATCAAAAAAATAATCGACAAAACGTAATCAAATATATTCGAAATAACGTAAAGTTTTTCATTTATAAAATAAACTTTATGACAATGAATTCGCGAAGGTTATAAAAATTCATAAATATCACGTCGCTGTAATCCGAGCATTATACGATAATTTACGACAATTAAGCTGGCGTATTGATTACATTTTATTTGAATTATTTATCTTAACGTATTGTAATAACACTAAAAAGTGATGAATCCATGAGTTCTCTCTCACTCTATACGAATAATTAAAAGATCGCATTGCAAACGATTAAATGTAATAATAGATTCGCGTTGTCACAGATATTCAGTCCGGAAAAAGGTAACCCAATAAAAAGAAAAGAACGATAACGGTAATGGCGAACACGGACTATTGGCATAGTTCGCAAGTGGTGCTTCAAATTATTCCTATTCGGCGAAACCTGGCATTTATCCAAGCAGACACACTTGCATATAGCTTCCTGAATGGTCAATGTAACAAAAAGTATTCGATTACCGTTAGAATTGTGATGCGAATTAACTGTTCTTTATTAAACGCATTGTCTTCTTAAGCAATAAATTATTTATTCTATCCTGTTATCAATCATTTATCAAAAATATTGACGTACATTCGTCGCGATGCACGATTTTTTTAAATCTTTTGCTCGACTATATGAGTCAATTGATTTCGCGCGGATTTATTTTGTTTGTGTGTGTAATACACACACACGCACACACACACACACACACACACACACACACACATATATATATATATATATATATATGTCTATGTATATATATATATATGCAGAACCTACTATAAAACCTACATCAATCGGACGAATTGATAGCATCAAGCTTGCTGGTGCGCGTGATTCGTTCCACGGCATTAAATGCAACAACCCGCATCAGAGCCCGTCAAAAATTACCAACCATCATTGAACGATTGCGAAAACCCGCGGAAAATTTATTTTTCACCGATAGTGATTTGTTTCTGCGTATATTTACGTGGTGTGTGCAATTATTAATTTTTACAACAATTATATTTTTTTTATTAATTGATATAATTGCATATACATTTCATGAACTTGATAACTTAATAGTCGGATAAAGAAATAAAAAATAAAAAATAAAAATTTAACAAATAACAAATTTAAATTTATAATAAAATTATATTTCTTCATATTTATTTACTCATCAGTTTGTCTAACATTCGTTAATCTAAAGTAGTCTATATATTCTGTACAGATAGTCAACACTTGTAGAGGATTATAAGTAACGTGTGTTAATTTTTTATCTCACGACGATAAATACACCTATTTAGCGAATGTGTTTCATGCTTTGTGATAGTAAATTAACGTAATGTAATGTTATCGAGTTTCGCGCGTACACCAATTCAATAACGATCTCCTAGACTGGGTCACATTAGACTACCGGCGGTCTAATGTAATATCAATCGTCTTTCTGGCGATGGTGCGCACGCGGGGTTAACGCGGGTAAGCTCTGACCGTTGGGAGCCATTTGCTAATAGATGCCGCGACATGCCTCCATTAGACCGCAGGGACATACTGGCAAGCAATATCCCATCGGAGATTCAGACTCGAATTACTGCTTACGAGATCCTGGTAATTATACGTGGGATCTCGCCGCATTTTATATAACACTGCTTGTTATCGTCGCTATTTTCTTCGGTTATATTACACGTATATTATATAACTATATTCTGCATCAAAAAATTACAGTATAGAAAAATATCAATAATTAATATTTTGTTAGAACTGAAATTGTGAAAGTAAATTGTTAAAAATAACGTATAAATCTAAATCACGGAAAGAAAATGATCAAAAACGATAAAGTAAAAAAATGGAAGGGAAAAACTTCACACCACCCTCCTCAAGATTACTCTATCTTTATGCATGATATATCTTGGTTTGATTTACATATACTATATGTATTATATACATACGATGTATAGCTGTATCAAAACGCACGCGTTGCAAATGCCCGCGCGTGAACGTCAGGAGCTTAATCCGCGTCGTTAATTTCTACGGAACCTAACGTGAATAATGCGATCGCGCACTCAGGTGAGCGGGAGAAATGCGGCCCTCGAAGAACTGAAATTCCGAAGATAACCGTCTACGAGGTGTGCGATGGTGGAAGCTCGCTCCTCATCTTCCCTTGCGCCAGCTTTCCACCCGACTATCCTTCAACGCCCTTTCATCCATCCATGATCTCGTCGTCGTCTCGCGATATCGGCGAGACTAATTGGCAGCCAGCATCCCTCGAAGCCGACGTGACCACATCGACGTCGCGTCGGCACGAAATGAGATCCGGCGAAATTTCGTTTAAAACTTAGCCGACGAGCGTAAGCCGCTCTCGTCGACCGCGGCCACCGCGTCGGCTCCTCAAAACCACAAAGCTACTTTCTCTCGTCTCTCTGCTGGCAGAGCGAGAGCTGGCGTTATACGGTGAGACGACGCTAAGATAGCGCGCGCGCGCGCGCACAGCTCGGGAACGACGAGAGACCTAAATACTGTTGACGTTTCGAAACAATATAGTCGCCGGGGTCGCACGCTAACTTCGACAGTATGCTCTCTAACTAGCCGAGCTCGGGGGCCAACTGTTAACTCCGTTAGCCCTTCGGGCTCGAATCTTTCTCATTCTCTCCTCCAGCGTTCGCGTTGCGCTCTCATTGCCTTGCCCGTTACCGACACTGTTGGTGTTGCCGTTGGTACGTGTATCGGACAACAATAAACCTAACTGCCAAAATAGAAGGTCCTATAGTTATTTAATGAGCCGGCGCATAATTTAGTTTGTCGATTACGGCATTGTTCGCCGGACGATAATGCGGGCTCCAGAAATGTTTCCCTTTGCCAAGATCTTTCGCCTTTGGCTTGTTTCGCGAAGCTTCACAGTCGCGCATGTGTGTTAAAGGGAAGCGCGAGACGAGGGATGCTCGTAATGAGAACGATATTTGTAATTAGTACCGCGGCTACGTACCTATATTTGCGTATTGCTTTAGGATAAGATTAACAACAGAGAGCGCGTTTTCTTGTGCGTCAAAGTTATTGCTGAGATAGTGCGTAGATGAGAATCGCTGTTTTGATTAATAATAGTAACTACATCTTGTGCGCGGAGCTTGTAAAAGATCGAGGTTGAAAATGCTTTGTAAACGTACAATCTCGAATAATTGATTACGCTTGCGCTGCACGTTTATAGCGAAAGTCTCTCGAGAGGTACGAGAAAATGTGTAAGATTCGTAAATATCGAATTTCACATATGATTTCTTCTTTTCCGCCAGCGTGTCTGAATGACTATTAATATTAAGCTTTTAACGAGGAACACGTTTGCTCAAAACCCGATTTAACTTCGGCCAGGGGCTCGATACCAGCCAGTAACTCGATTAGTCCAGTAATCGCATTTGAGGCATGGATCGTTAACTTATCGCACCGCGGCAAATTTTACGTCGTGATTTAAAGGGTCGATCCGCTCAGGGCGATCGGCAAGAATTTATTCTGATCCTTCGCAATTGTATCGATTTCTTTGTCGAAATCTTTAATAACGCACCAGTTTTATATTTCTCACTTTATTGGGATTCAATAATATTACCAATACTCGTCTCGAGCAACGATACGAATGGCATGCGATATGATGCGATGGTCATGCGTATGAAAATAATTATGTGCAATAATATGCGCGAAAATGAAAAAAAAATGCAAACATGTTGCCTCACCGTTGGTGAGATGTATGCGAGTGTGTTCATCGGGGAAGACAGTTTCAGAACGGTCACTCGCGGTAGAACTACTGCTCAAAGCGCTTGCGTGACCTCGACGTGTTCTTCGACCTAGGGTACCGCCGCCGGAAGTCGTCTTTTTTGCGGGCGCCGCGTAAACGGTATCTGCAATGAGAAGAAGATACAAATATTTTTAAATAGCCGGATAAGAAGTTCTTTCCCTTAGGTAAGAGCGCCGGTTTTGCTAACGAGCGAGAGTCGTGCCGCTTAATTCAATCTTCCATTAGCGCGTGGACAAAGAAAATTCTTGAATCCCTTTAATCCTTCCGAAATTACTTTTAAAGAAGCGAAATTATTTGTAAGATTAAGCGAAGGCATTTTTCGTGTAAGCTTACTTTTAACTTTTAACAAGTAACTTTTGTATATTCCGTCTTAAAAATTATAAATTCTAATAATATTTTAACGATTGCAGTGAGATATGTAAAGTGTTTGGACAAAAATTTTTTAGCGCGACTAAAGGCATTTAATATCTAAGATGAATATGAAATGTCATATTAGAGAACGAGTTGAAATGATATAGTTGTTATGTATTATACTTATATGTCATATATCGATTATCATTTTATCGTCTCTCCCTCCCGGAAAGAGTTCATCTTGCACGCGTTATAGTTGTAATGTGCAGTATAAAATTGCGTTTGATGAGATTCATCTTGCGGTGAGCCCGTAAGTATCATCTTGCGTGCGCACCGCACAACCCGTTCGCGGTTCTAATTAACTCCCTACCATTGCCGTTGCGAGATCTCTCGGAGGATATGCTGCCGTTATAATGATGCCGGCGAGAGTTTGTGCTTTCGAGGGGAAACGGAGAAGCTTGCCGATGATTCGGTGTCAAGGTTGGGGGCGGCGTAGGGAATGGCGTTGTTGGATTGTCCGTGGTTGCTGCGCCTTCCGTGTCGGATGCCGTACGGTACGATCTGTCTCCCGCATCTGCGTACAAATTAATCACACGTCAATGTCGTTCATTTTTATTAACTCGGCATATTCAACAAGATATATAACATATCATATTTTTAAATTCTTAAATTAATTCTTTATTTCTTCATTTTTTCATTAATTAAATAAGATTGATTTTTGCATGTGCTGCAGTTATATCAGCAATATTGAACTCTCTTGTCGGTGTGAGTTAGACGTTTATCGTGTTTAATCTACGAGTTCTTTAAACCCGTAGTAGGCTACTTTTGCGGACTACCGCGAACACACATGATGATACCACATATAACAATGTGCATCTCATCTATCTTTTCACCTATCTCGGAAACAGCGAGTCTTTTATGAACGCAACCATCGTTCCGTTTTAGACAGATCCTCCGCTGCGATTTTACTGTTTACCTAGCTTTTCCGTACCTCTATCGTCAGTCGACATTTCCGCCAGCTCTCTGTCAGATTTCAACATTTCATCGCGCGGTGCCTCTCTGATTTACATTTGCTTAAGCTGGCACACATCTAAACTGTTAAAGGCGCTTGTCACCAAAATAGTGTCACTCCGAGAGAGAGTGCATTACTCGGTGCGCGCGATAGCGGAACATAAGAAGTGTGGACTAGAGGAGACTTTTCTACCGTAAGAGATGCCGGTGTGCTCGGTACACTAACACGCACAATGCGCGTACGTATATAGATACGGCTGTATTTTTAACTACGTTGACGTACAAGGTGTACCGAGAGTTATTTCTTTGAGGTATATTCAAAGATACGCAGGGATGACGCTGAAAGGATAGAGTGAGAAAATATAGTTAGCCGCACCGAAGAAGGAATTTCTCTGTGTGACATATTACACACTCTCAATCACCCTTCTGTCGATGATAGAACGCTATCGTAAAATTACTTTTACTTTCAATTTTCGGAATCTGTCTTCAGTGTGTATATATATTCGATGAAAGTTTAGTAATTAAGAAAAGTAGCGTATATACTTGATATACATCCTTTTATTAGAAGCAAATGACTTTGCGATATCACGCGATCGGCCTTGTTAATTGGCAGATAATTGCCGGTTGTAGGAATGCACGTTCTAATTCACTATTAAACTTGGTTGTGGCGGACAAAGGGGTAAAATCATAGTGGGAAAAGATCGGGGTGGGAGTTTTGTATGGAAGGGAGAACGAGATCGAATCTTGTCGGTAATTAATGAGTAAAGTTTTACAAATAGCCGAAGGCGTAGTCACTAAACGCTTTAGCGAGCTCGTGAATCCCATTCACGAGCAGAGTATCTGTATGCAAAAGTCACTTTTTAATTGATAATTATTTCTCGTGCGAGAGGGAAAGAGATAGACGACATCTCGCGATATGTTATACTATGTTGTTAATGGATAAAAATATTTTAGGAAATTGCGATCAAAAGCTTTAGTATGTAGGTACACACATTAATTTTTTTAATTTCTAAATTAAGCGCAAATAAAAAAATATCGAACATATAATTTTGACAATCTCGCGCTATCATCTTTTGTTCTATCACTTCTCACTAAAAATCGATAATCGAGCGGTAAAAAGAGACTGAACGAGGGCGTTAATTGCGTTTTTGCCTCGCGTTCTAAATGTTGTTTGCATCGAGATGAACGCGATCGTCGGAAGCGACGCGCGACCGCGGATTGACAAATCAGATCGAGGGAGGACGAGGAGCTACGCGCGAGCGCGGAACAAGCTCGAGGCGACTTGCGGGTTACCTCGGGACATCAAAGATTCGAAGTGCTTTCTGCCGTCTACCGCTTCTCTCCCTGCTCGAAGCCGCCGTTGCAGGCGCACTCACGATATAAAGAGAGATACGGCCAAGATGGGCACCGTGATAGCCGAGACGTCTGAGAGTGAGTAGCCGGGGCAGTGGCGCTGATATTGCTCGCATTAAACTTTCATATTCAATCTTGCCACCCACCGTTGGGGCCCTCTTTCCCGCTCTGCCGTACGAAGAGAGCCCCGGCATCAACCCCACATGTAATTGTGTTATGCCCTCTTCTCTCCCTCCGTCGTCTCTCTCTCTCTCTCTCTCCCTTCTTTACTCTTCACTAAACCCCAGTCGCTCTTCCTCCTCCGACCTTTCCTCTTCTCTACCCATTTCCCTTCGGCACGACCTCGGTCACCCTCCCCTATCTTTTCCCTCTCGCTCACGCGATTCCGCTACACCCTCGCGATGCTTTTCCTTTCTATATTGGATTTTCTAATACATATGGATTCACGAAAATGTCACCGTGACGTTTAAGAGGATACGTCGTCGCGTCGCTCCTTCATCGGCCACGTCGCTTTCAGACGGATAGATGCGACAAATGACTATGTGATTACTATTTCTTTCGGTCCACGTTCTTTATTTGAAATAGCAAGATGTGTCGATATTAGGAAACGATATACATATATATTGCATGACAAAAATTATACATTTTTATGAACAATGATAAATTATTAAATTAAGGCCATGTGTAACGAGCAATACGATATTATTTTATTATTTAGAAGAAAATTCTTAATTTGAAATAATAATTACACAAACGTTTCGAGCTCTACTTGCTCCTCTTCAGTGCGCAAAAAAAAATAATGATAATAAATAACGATAATAAATAAATACATACATAAAATTCTAATAAAAAATCCGCAATACATAGTCAATATAAGTTATATAGTTAAGTCATAGTTAAAACGCAAAATATATTTACAATGAATTGAAACCATTAAAATAGTTCAACAAAGTAAGAACCCAATTAGAAGCAGAATGATTCGTCCGGTTATTCATAAAATATTTTAGAATTATTAATAAAAACTCGGAGTGCTCGTTACACATGGCCTTAATTTAATAATTTATCATTGTTTTTATTGTCATACGAGCTTGAGCATTGGTATGTGATGGTTTGATTAGGTATTAATTTTGCATTACATTTTTATGCTTCTTTAAAATTAAAAAAAAAAAATAGTTTTTCTATAGAAGCAAGATATTACAAAACATGAATACATGATGTTTCACGTGAGAGTTTCGCGCGTAAACGCTATTATAGCTTTAGTTTAAATTAAATTCTAGAGTTGAAATCCTCTCGGCATAAAATTGATATAATCAATAAAGTTTATAATAATAATATAATAATACTATTTGATAATTATTAATTACAGTAACGTTATAATATCTAAATGGAAACTCGACGTTCGAAATTCATTGATACAATGCAAGTGCTTTCTCTCTCTCTCTCTCTCTCTCTCTCGCATCGATCGCGCGAGAGTGTTAACCACGTAACAACATCTCTCGCTAGCACGTCGACGTAGCAAAACGAACAGTCGGCGCTTATCTTTAATCGACCGTTAATCATCGGCGCCGATCGCGTGCTCACCGGTGTCCCCTTTCGACACTCCCGTGCGAGTGCACGCGGGACTAGCCGGACGATTTATCTCGCAAAGCACACGGGGGCTGCTCCGCTCTGCCGCCCGTACTCTCCCTACACTCGCTCGGAATTTACAGTCGTGTCTCGTCCTGTCCGGTGGCATTTCTTCACCCCGACAACGGTTCCTTCCGTGCCGACTAAACGCGCGGCGGGTGGGCACCGGCGCGACAAGGAGAACCGTGGTATGTCGTGTGCACACGATGCATTTTGTTTGTAGGGGGATTGTTGCCATGGCAGCGAACTGCGAACATCGAATGCACTTCGCCCCGGCGCGGTAGTCGACACGGCTCGTAGACCACGAGCGAGCTTGCGGAAGTGTAAGCCTCTGGCTGCTTTCGCAAGCTCAACGCGCAACGGCCCGTGCATACGTCTACCTGGACACGGTACACGACGCGACTTCGGGCGATGCGCGCCCGTTCATTTTCTTCCAAATTTTCCTCGTGAACGGGAGCAGCCCCGCCGTCCGCATAATTAACATCTTTTCTCTCTCCAATGATTTTATGTACATATCGCATTAACATACGTGTACGAATACGAGATACTGTATCAATAAGGATGTTGTATTTTAATCGTATAAAATTGAAATAATAGCTTCTATAGCGTTAGAATAAGAATTATGATAATCTATTCTAATTAATGCATTTTATTATTACACGTTTTAGCTATTTTAATCGTTATTATAACAATCAAAATTTTATATTTTAGCAGAAAGTGAATGAAGCAGTTGCAATATGCAGTTTTGTAAATATATGTATACGTTGCAAGAATGCAATGGATATTTGTGACAACCACAAATAACATTGATACAATATTTTTGGAATATCAATATGCAATAGCGTTGCAATTTTCTTCTTATATTTTGCATTCAAATATTTTTCGTGCAACATAATCAATATTTGTGTTAAATATTAAATTTCCTTCGATTTACGATTATAATTTACACCTCCTTTGCCGACCACTTTAGACACTTTCTCGTATCAGCCATTACGAAAAGTGTACATGTGTAAAAAAAAAAATATAAAGGGGATGCGAGACGCGTTTTTCGAGCAGCTGTCGCACGCACAAGGAACAATGGGATACCTACGTCGCGACTCATATCGAAAACCAATTTCCGAGACGTCAACGAAACGAAATCGGGCGCTAGAAGAGGGGGTGGAATTTGCCGACGTTTTTCTAGTAACTGCCAGAGGTTGGAGATCACTTTGAACGCGGGAGAGTTTGGCAAGATCGAGGAGTGGCTGTACCTTCAACAGGTGCAAAGTGTCTCCGTTGAAAGGGCCATTCTGCCGACTGCTTCCATGCGCCTCTAACCATCTCGCTCCGCGTCTCTTCCTTCCGGTTCTTAAACTGCAAGCTCTTTGATAGAAAGCCTAAAGCGACCGGCATGCCTGTCGAGGGTGAGACGAGATATACCGTATATACAATTACGACGGCTTATAATAAGCCGATGCTCCGTTTGAGAAAGCAACGATGCCCGCTAATGAAGTAGGCATACTCGCCGCGCTTTGCATTCCGTTTACAACAGTGTGTTCGTTTATTGCGGAATATTTCGAGCCTTCTTCAATGCGAACAATTTACCCTTGCAATATAGGAGCACGTTGCAGTATATCGATACAATCGAGCTTCCTGATGAAACATGATATGATAGAATGTCGTAATGATATTACTTATCTCTCGAGCGTGTTTCGCATATTAATATATTGTACACATAACGTGCTCGAGATTTAATGAATCTCTCTCTCTCTCTTCTGCTTCATCAACTTTGCAGAGTTAACTGGAATTATGTCAGATATTTAATTATTCAAGTATGAAAAGTCTTACATTACAGGGGGACGGAGATTCTCGTGATTGTTGTTATTAATGCTTGTATATGATTAAATGAAATTCCAGATAGTTTTATGGTTTCCCTATGGAATTTTAATAATATCCATCGACCTCATAAAATGCATTTCTTTTTCTTTTTTTCAATATTATATAAGTATAGCCAATATGCAAACCGCAATGATCAAGATTATTTTGGCTGCTTATAAAATTGATTCATAAAAGATATTGGCTTTAGAATATATATTATATCATAATACAACGCATCAAAAATTTATTAAATATTAAACAAGTATGTTATTAAGTATAAAAAATGCATTTAGTACAAAAAAATTTTTTGAACACAGATTTATCAAGAAAATATAGCTCTATTATACATAACATACATACATATTTATATGCATATAATATAATATTCACAATATTCAGGTAAAATTTGTATTGAAAAAAATATTCTTAATATGACCTTGATATGGATGTCAAATTGATGAAAATTTTATTTTTATTTCATTTTTATCTATTTCTCGAAACCGTGTATAATGAAGTTAACACGTGATAATATTTTATACAAAGTTACTAAAATTTTATCATAATGAGTAATTTCGTCTGTCGTTTGCTACAGGCGACTGACACACATTGTGAAACGATATACATAATTTTAACGCGGAATAAAATTTAATACGTTGGCATCTAAACGATTTAAAGAATTAAATGGTCGGTCAGAAAAACACAACTGTTGTCACTATCAATGAATTAGAAAAATAAATAGAGAATTGTCACACGAAATTCCAGAGAATGTTTGAAAAATATTGTTTATGTAAAAGATCAATAATACGAACTTAAACATTAGATACGCCATTTAAACAAGTTATTATTTGAACTTGTAATTATCTACGACTAAGACACTCATTATCTTACATTACCTATATGAAAAGTTTTACGATTATAATTTAAAAAATATAAAAAGTTATAGAGCAAGAAAAATATGAATTATGACGAAGATAACGTACGAAACAATTTTCACATTAAACAGTTTCATTCAGGCAAAAAGGGATAAAGGTGATAGTCGATTCTCTCTTTGTACGTCAAAAAAGGAGGGTTACATGTTACAAACGCTAGCAAAGGGAAAACTTTGTATTTGTCTGAGAGCTTCGGGCAATCGAGGAGCGTAGAGCGTACGCAATTTTTCGCCTTTGAACCTTCGACGAAAAGATACCGGCGATTATGTAAGCGTAACTGGAATCTGCGGTTGACACTCTATCAGCTTTTCTCCACGTGTTACATGCCTTTTCCGTTAACTTGTGTCTCACGTACTCTTTATTATAGGATACTTATTTCTTTAACGATGCTTGTTAGCGAACATACATAATTAATATGCTTAAAATTTAGTTATTAATTAATGCTTTATTAATATTTTTTGACAAAAATCAGCTGATAACTCAAAAATATTAACCCAGTCAAAAATATTAACCTAGTTTTAAGTATTATAACATATAATTAAAACATTATTATTTTAACTTTTATAACATATTATTATTTTAAAATTTAATTAGCAGATTAACGTTTTAATTAACTAATTTCTATCAGAAAATATTAGTAAGGCGTTACTTTGCTAATTAAATTTTAAATAATGTTTTACAAAAATTAAAATAATGTATATTATGTTATATATATAATATGTTATGTTGTAATACTTTAAACTCGATCACAATATTTTTGACAGTTATCAGCTGATTTCTGTCAAAAAATATTTATCAAGTTTAAACAAACTTTATATTATTTGTTTAAAAATATCATTCTTTTTGATACAAATTAGCTAAGCTTTCTGATTTTTCTTTTTGTTATTGAATAATGACATTCAGCACATGATTAACATGATAAAAAAATTTAGTTGATATATCACAAATTTATTGGAGAGAAAATATATTCCAGCAAGCAGGAGCGAAACAACTAATTTTGACAGATGTATTTAAAAAACGTGTTTTATAATTAGATCAAATTATAATGATATATTCAGAATAATCAGATTATTCATGCAAAAGAACGTACGCGCGTACATTATTGATACGAAAATTTCTGTTAATTGCTTGGAAAAAATACCGTAAAATTTAATATTGTTTGTTACGTATTTCTTATTCTGTGCTTATAAAAAACAGAATCGTAGTCAACGACGAGGGTTCGAAGTTCAATGTTCGCTGCAGTATTCCCATCTACTTAATGTTTTGTTTTTCTCGTGCGATCGGCAACTACGTTGAGTCTCCCTTCGGCAGTAATGAATAGTATCCGTTATATATTTTATGAACAGCATGAGAACTTTTCTCATCATCCTTGAAACTAGGAGTTACATATCGATATCTTTCGTTATTGACGACGTTGGTGCGGAATAGCATACCATCGGTAGAAGATCCCCCCTAGCTTCAAACTTTTCATCACGAGTTTTTCTTCGCGTTTTCCTTTTTTCTTAAATTTTTTTCTCCGCCATTATTTCATAAAAAACAAAGTAGCCTGCTTTAACGTAAACAAGTACGCTAGTACTTGTTAGTAACGCAAAGAATTATAATAAACAAAGTGCAACGGTGCATCGTGTTTAATAATAATAAACAAATATTTTTCAAGAATTATAGAAGCTACGTAAGTAAATATTTGTTGAGGTTCTTCATCCGATATGCAACATTAGCAATGAATAGTTAAATATTTCTATATTACAAACATACTTCTCTGTGATGTATTATATACTTAATACTCTTGTTAAAATGATAATTAATTAATTATAAATTGGTTATTCATATAAATTTAAATCAATGTAACATTGTGAAATCAGCGTCAAGCTTAAAATAAAATGATGATGGTAATATTTTAATTGCCATGGATACAATGTTAAACTGTCGATTCGAGCAAATATATATATCTCCTACTGAAAATAAATCATTGCTGTTTATATAGTGAATCCATTCAATATGCATTCATAATATTATACATGGTTTAAGTAATCGAAACATCATACGTAGAAATATATATTTTTCCTACAAACGCTTTTCTCATGCATTTTCAAAATTAACAGCTCAATTTAACCGATCAATCCTGCACGCGCGCACACGCACAGAAATTAATATATATTCAGAAATAATATTATTCAAGTATGAAAAGTCTTACATTACAGGGGGACGGAGATTCTCGTGATTGTTGTTATTAATGCTTGTATATGATTAAATGAAACTCCAGATAGTTTTATGGTTTCCCTATGGAATTTTAATAATATCCATCGACCTCATAAAATGCAAATAAAAAAATTAATTACATAAGTTTTACTGTGTTGTAAGTTACTCTACAATACAAATAGAACAATAGAAAATGATTACCTTTTTCTAATTGTAATAATAAATATTACGAATATCATTGAAAAAAAGGCAAAAGAATTTAATGCATGTGTAATGCAGCCCCATTTTCTCTCGGACATGAAACAAGCTTTCTGGTTCAGGCAATGTGTCAAATAGATAATAGAAAATCTAAGCCTTGAGCGTTACGCTGCGGAAACGTCAAGCTCAAAACGTATTTCACCGGGTTATCGTTAGTGGCGAAACAACACGGCGCGATAGCGAGATGCGCATTGTTAAATAGCGACCGCGGTAAATTCATTACGATACCCAACTACTTTTTACGACAGAGTGTATCTGATATTTCGTTATGTAAAACGTGAAATTTTTCAAGAGCATATTTCTCACATAATTTATTAAACCCTATTTATAAATAACAATAAAGAATTATTCTATTACCTTGAAGATGAAAACTAACAACAATATTATTTTGGAATTTGAAAAAAAGTGTTAATTTATATATGTATAAAAGCATAAGACTTATTCTTTATTTCCAAATCATAGGATAATAGAGTTAGTCTTTTTATTCTGAAATATTGATTTACTCCATCTATACATTACATTTTTTATTTAATTTGTATATTAAACTTACATCAGAGCGTATATATTTGATATGTCCAGCATATTAAAAGCAGCGCGATGAATCTTGTAAAATTAGAATAAAATAGAATATTATTCCTGCTGAGGTATAAATTTAATATCGACTATTAATATTTTTAGTTTAATGAGATTTTCTAAAACGGCTCAGATTTGAATTAATGTCGACAATGAATGATAGATAAGAATTACGTAGAAAAAATATGTATATATGTGTGTGTGGAGAATTCAAATTTAAATGCATTAAATCTTTAAATCTGATCAAAATTATCTCTTATCTAAATATATGGTAAAATTTTCTATGTTGAAGCGACTTTATTAACGAAAATTTCGACAAAAAGAAGCTATATGTGCGCTTATGAATTTGTGCATCATAGTCTGCATGCGGTGATATATAAA
The DNA here is from genome assembly GCF_048542155.1 of Nylanderia fulva. NCBI lineage: Eukaryota > Metazoa > Arthropoda > Insecta > Hymenoptera > Formicidae > Nylanderia > Nylanderia fulva. The sequence goes on along the minus strand of NW_028190807.1, from coordinate 4,657,044 downwards.
TTAAAAATAATAATCTTTTTATAGGAGCGACGATGATGTATACATATATTTATCTACTGATGTGCATTGACATCTAATGCATGCTTTCTATATTTATATTAAATATATAATTTCATTGCTATGGCACATGTTCCCTACGTCAAACAGATAAGGCTATAAACAGATAAGATTCTTTCAGTGATATTATTAGCCATAGCCACCCCGACACATCTTGGTTACCTCCACGCAAGACGTTAAAACCTTACGCCCGAAATTATGATCCACGAAGCGTGAATAATTCCGTCTGGCCACCATTCATTCCGCGGTCGGTGTAAATTATTGCAAGGAACGCATTAATTTCCTTTGCGAATAATTAACAACGTACCGGACAACGAAACCTTCGCGCAGCTCCTATGCTTTTGCAATGGTCAGTCCTTCCGTTGGTACCCTCATACTCCCTCCCGACTACTTCCCGCCATCCTATCCCCCCCCTCCCCCCATTCACCTCAACCTCTTGGTCGACAACTGAAATATTAATCATGACTTACACATGGTGTTCCGGGACTAGGGGTATTCTCCATCTGCATTATTAAGTGACCTCGCGCACGAGTTACGCTAGGTAGGCTCAGCCCTTATTCCGCAAAACGAATATGGATGTGCGGTTCACGTTGTTATTATTCCAATGTGAAGGTCTGTTGCAATATTTTGCCGATGGTTACCAAGTAGATCGCGTAATCGCACGATGCGAAGCTTTCTCTCGCGAGCATACATTCTGCTAGCTGTGTATGAGACGCACAAATGTTGTATAATTCACTTTGATAAAAGTTGAATGAGATTGATTTACATGCGCGCGCGTTTATGAAAAATCCCTTCGATAATATGAAAATTATGGTGTAAATTTTTCAAAAAAATTATGAAGAATACTTATCCCTCGAGTCATAAAAAATCCGATGTGTATGTAACGTAATATATTATTGGTTCCTAATCTTACAATCTCTATTAATTAAATATTTTACTGACATATTTCTCGGTTTCATTATAACTCGACAAACAGATTCAAAACGAAAGTAATAAATAGCGACGTTCCAACTCGATCTCGCCGTCTCTTTTACGTGAAAATAAAATTGTTATTCTTGTATTCCCAAAGGTTCGCGCGAAAAAATGAAAGTTCATTAAAACCAGTATGGTTTATCGGCTTTTCGCTCGGATTTCTCGGGCCTCTGGAGTGTTCTCGTTCTAGGAAGCGATTTATATCTCTTTTTTCTTTTTCCCCAGTGCAACGATACCAACGAGATAGTGGCGCAGACATACTCGAGTATTTCGATATCGTAACGTTTGCTCGATACTCGCGAGTTATTCCGTTCCGAGAATCCATTTGGACGGCGGTAATGTACGTTAAACGTCGTAAAATTATCTCGATATAATTGTTCGCCTTAAATAACGACGATTGTGCCGGTAGTTGAGCGCCAGATGCCGGTATGTATCCCTTCAGAAATTAATTCAGTATTCGAAGGACTGCGCCGCGCGACATCAAAGCGAGTAATAATAGGAGTGCTGCTTATAGGAGAGTGCGCCTGACGAGAGGAGGTATGTGACCGCAAAAGTAGATAATGGCGACTATAAGTAACGAATCGAGTAATAGAGAATGATGATGCGATGGACGATATCAGTCGATTTGCAGATGGAAACAATTCGCTCGCACATAGAGTACACCGTGTTGTTACAATTGGACATCTCGATTAATGTGTACCTAGATGATCGCTACGTTGATATCGATTCGCTATTCCAACTGCTAGAACTAACGCTCGTTTCATCATAATAGATGTTGACAACGATATTAATTTAAATCGCGCGTTGTGTCAAATCTTCAACATCAGTATTTTACTCCGATATAATGTAAACATCTATAATGAAAATGGTATGAGTTTGCGCCGTGAATGTCATTCGTAAAATTGGTTGGTACTACAGAGAGATAATCCAAAGTCAGTATATTATTATGAAGCGACTCACAACAGCTTTTCTAGAATTAAATCCGACCGCGCGCCAAAACTAAGTTACACCTGCACGTCATTTCGTGCGCCTCTATCTTCCTTGGATTCGATCCAGACGACAGAGGAGATGGCAAACTGCTAATAGGTGGGGAGTTTTAAATGCGCGTAACGTAATAACGCGTGCATTAGGCGACTACTATGGCGTCGGTGGCGTCTGCGGCGGCGACAACGATAGTAGACCCATTCTCCGTAAGGGGTAGTTTGCTTGACAACTCGATTATACGATACTGCAGGGCTGAGTGGCAAGTGGTGATATATGGTGCGTATATACACGCCGGGCTGCCTCTGAAGTCACTTAAAATAATGAGAAACCCGGTATCGGGTACCACGCTTGTTTTTCCCCTCTTTTTCCTTTTTCTTTTCTTCATCGACGGCATTTACCCGCGAGTATCGGATGCGACAAACAGAGTGACGGACCGGCGAAACTTTGTCGTCAGTCTTTCTGCGCGCGGATATAATCGACGATCGTTTAGATAATCAACAGAGTGACAGAAAAGGATGAGCGTTTTTGCACCGAACATACGACCAATATTTTATTTTTCTCCTATGATGCTGTCGGTCGGTGGACAGTTAGTTACAATTTTATATTCGATACGTATGTAAGCAATTTTCAATATTGAGTCATATTACATTTCTCTCTTTCTCTCTTTCTCCTAACTCTGCGAATACGCGGACGATTTTCGGATGGACATTTAGATATTTACATTGAGAATCCCGAAACGTAATAACGCGTTTCATTAAATCACACATATTGATCGTTAGTCAATATTAATTGCTTGCAGCGAGGTGCTTGACACTCTATCTCAATTTCCCTTGTAAGCGATAGCTAAATAAGCGATAGTGTTAAATATTTGTTACACTATCAAATAATATCGATAGTTGACAATTGACAGCTATAGTTTGCTTTATATACGTCATATATAATATATCACGTGCGTAAATTTAATATCAAAATATTTCTTATTCAAAATATTAATTATGATTTTCTTAAAAAGTACTCTTTTTCCTCCAATTACTATTGTCCGCTGAAAACAAAATTGAACAATTATACATATATATGAGCAATTTATTATAATAATTGTTCAATGTTTGCAGGAGAAATAAAATAATACTTTGATATATACATAATATGTGTATATATTGAGATTCTAGTCGGTGAATAAAAAAAGACGTGACTTGATTACAGGGATAATAATAAGTATAGGAAAACATCATTTTTAGTAGATCAAGGGACACGATTCCCTCGTTAGGGTAACTTTACCTCCAGCGTGTTTATTTTGTCGATGAGAAGCCGCATCTACGTAAAAGGAGAGTGATATTTACGACAGGGTCGCTCGTTGGTACGTAATCCTGAAACGAGCTCTATGATCAAGCACTACATAAGAGGAAAAGGAGTTGGTAAGAGGAGATACGTATCCAGTTCGTAATTTGTGTGTTGTTAGTAATTTGGTTGCTGCATCGAGAGCAATGCTCCAATATTATAACTATCATTACCATATAATTACTCGGTTTTTGTTTGATATACCGAATCATTGAAAAGCGTGACTTTTTAAACATTGAAATTGCTACATATTTCTAAGGAGAGTTGACGATTCATCGAGCAATTAAAACTCTTAAAAGATCAGTTGTGATTTACAAATATAGTATGCTTTTTCTTTACTTATTTACATGATTATAAGTAAATTGTAAAAAATATGTAAAAAGAAAAGATCACAAACATTTCCACAATAAATGTAAAATTACACAATAAATAATGTGTAGTAATCAAGTATAAGATTACACAATAAATAGTAAAAATATATAACAATTTTATTATTTATTATGTACAATTTTGTTTAATTTTACCCGTATTGTTTATGTAATTTTACATATCTTTTTTGTATACATCGAAAGCTTTTTATTTTTTCAATGCGTATTAGTATGATCAAACGTTGACTTGTACTACTTCGTTCGTAGCACCCGTTGTTTGCTGTCGATTGATATTGACATTGACATTAATAAGTAACAATATTATTGAATAATTTAATAATATTGATTACTAAAAAAAAGTTAATATTAAAATTAAGAGTTTAACTAGGCTCTGTAATATATAAATATAAATTTAACATATATAAGATAGGCAATAAGAGCCAAATCGCGGATGACAGTGCGTTATTCTAAACGAAACTAAATTTTTTCGTTAGAATTAAATACCTGTGCACAAGGCACCAAATTTTTACTTGGACACGGCCAAGATATAAAATTGGAATAATCTCTACAAGAGATTTTTAATTCCATGTATCCCCTATTCCCCCTAAAGAAATAAAGTGCGAGAGAAAAATATAGATCCGAAAGTCGCAGAATCGGGAATCGAACCCGAGACCTTTCGCTTGCCGGGCGACTGCTCTTCCAACTGAGCTATTCAGATCCTTTCGATTCTATACTTTTCTCTGTTATATATATTAATGTTGGTAAATAAACGCCTTTAAGCCAGCGTGTATAAATTAAGAGTTTAACTAGGCTCTGTAATATATAAATATAAATTTAACATATATAAGATAGGCAATAAGAGCCAAATCGCGGATGACAGTGCGTTATTCTAAACGAAACTAAATTTTTTCGTTAGAATTAAATACCTGTGCACAAGGCACCAAATTTTTACTTGGACACGGCCAAGATATAAAATTGGAATAATCTCTACAAGAGATTTTTAATTCCATGTATCCCCTATTCCCCCTAAAGAAATAAAGTGCGAGAGAAAAATATAGATCCGAAAGTCGCAGAATCGGGAATCGAACCCGAGACCTTTCGCTTGCCGGGCGACTGCTCTTCCAACTGAGCTATTCAGATCCTTTCGATTCTATACTTTTCTCTGTTATATATATTAATGTTGGTAAATAAACGCCTTTAAGCCAGCGTGTATAAATTAAGAGTTTAACTAGGCTCTGTAATATATAAATATAAATTTAACATATATAAGATAGGCAATAAGAGCCAAATCGCGGATGACAGTGCGTTATTCTAAACGAAACTAAATTTTTTCGTTAGAATTAAATACCTGTGCACAAGGCACCAAATTTTTACTTGGACACGGCCAAGATATAAAATTGGAATAATCTCTACAAGAGATTTTTAATTCCATGTATCCCCTATTCCCCCTAAAGAAATAAAGTGCGAGAGAAAAATATAGATCCGAAAGTCGCAGAATCGGGAATCGAACCCGAGACCTTTCGCTTGCCGGGCGACTGCTCTTCCAACTGAGCTATTCAGATCCTTTCGATTCTATACTTTTCTCTGTTATATATATTAATGTTGGTAAATAAACGCCTTTAAGCCAGCGTGTATAAATTAAGAGTTTAACTAGGCTCTGTAATATATAAATATAAATTTAACATATATAAGATAGGCAATAAGAGCCAAATCGCGGATGACAGTGCGTTATTCTAAACGAAACTAAATTTTTTCGTTAGAATTAAATACCTGTGCACAAGGCACCAAATTTTTACTTGGACACGGCCAAGATATAAAATTGGAATAATCTCTACAAGAGATTTTTAATTCCATGTATCCCCTATTCCCCCTAAAGAAATAAAGTGCGAGAGAAAAATATAGATCCGAAAGTCGCAGAATCGGGAATCGAACCCGAGACCTTTCGCTTGCCGGGCGACTGCTCTTCCAACTGAGCTATTCAGATCCTTTCGACTTTCGGATCTATATTTTTCTCTCGCACTTTATTTCTCTAGGGGGAATAGGCGATACATGGAATTAAAAATCTCTTGTAGAGATTATTCCAATTTTATATCTTGGCCGTGTCCAAGTAAAAATTTGGTGCCTTGTGCACAGGTATTTAATTCTAACGAAAAAATTTAGTTTCGTTTAGAATAACGCACTGTCATCCGCGATTTGGCTCTTATTGCCTATCTTATATATGTTAAATTTATATTTATATATTACAGAGCCTAGTTAAACTCTTAATTTATACACGCTGGCTTAAAGGCGTTTATTTACCAACATTAATATATATAACAGAGAAAAGTATAGAATCGAAAGGATCTGAATAGCTCAGTTGGAAGAGCAGTCGCCCGGCAAGCGAAAGGTCTCGGGTCGATTCCCGATTCTGCGACTTTCGGATCTATATTTTTCTCTCGCACTTTATTTCTTTAGGGGGAATAGGGGATACATGGAATTAAAAATCTCTTGTAGAGATTATTCCAATTTTATATCTTGGCCGTGTCCAAGTAAAAATTTGGTGCCTTGTGCACAGGTATTTAATTCTAACGAAAAAATTTAGTTTCGTTTAGAATAACGCACTGTCATCCGCGATTTGGCTCTTATTGCCTATCTTATATATGTTAAATTTATATTTATATATTACAGAGCCTAGTTAAACTCTTAATTTATACACGCTGGCTTAAAGGCGTTTATTTACCAACATTAATATATATAACAGAGAAAAGTATAGAATCGAAAGGATCTGAATAGCTCAGTTGGAAGAGCAGTCGCCCGGCAAGCGAAAGGTCTCGGGTTCGATTCCCGATTCTGCGACTTTCGGATCTATATTTTTCTCTCGCACTTTATTTCTTTAGGGGGAATAGGGGATACATGGAATTAAAAATCTCTTGTAGAGATTATTCCAATTTTATATCTTGGCCGTGTCCAAGTAAAAATTTGGTGCCTTGTGCACAGGTATTTAATTCTAACGAAAAAATTTAGTTTCGTTTAGAATAACGCACTGTCATCCGCGATTTGGCTCTTATTGCCTATCTTATATATGTTAAATTTATGTTAATATTAAAATATATATAAAGTTAATATAATATATATATTTTTTTAAATTAATATTTTTACGCGCGATGTATCAGTGCGTTATATGTTGTAATTATATGCTTCATATGACAACGATGTTAAGAACGAGACAACAGGTACTGTTATTGTGTAATAGGGAGTTAGATAGTGGGGGGAAGAGATTTGTACGAAAATTTATTGGTAATATATACATGTACATATGTACTGGCACAGCGTGGCGGACCATGTTGCGGTGGCGCCTGGTGCAGGATATATAGAACATTCAGTCAAGCACACAAGCTCGTGTCTTGGTACTTATGGTCATGTAGGCCTATAAAGGTATAAACGTAAGGACATACCTCTTCAGTCTTGATTCTACGTTATGCGAATATTACCGAAGCTCTGGTTATGTAATGTTAACACTTTGCACACAGGATCAAGTTACATGCTATTACATGCATAAGGTTCATGAACAAGAGTCAAACACACAAGTAATATATTGTGACACGGTTAGGAAAATTTAATAGCAAAAACATTGATTATTAATCACATGTGAAAATGTGTAATAGACGTTATATATAAACAGAGATTGAAAATGATATAAATTTAATGAGTTTTTTTTTTTTAATACGACGGGATATAATCTGAAACAATCGATTCTATTTTCTAATTGTAAGTAAAATGAGACAGCAATACAGTTCTTATTGTGGAACAATGTATACATTATAGTTTTCCAAAAATACGATTCTGAATATTAATGTATACAAATGTATCTCAATAACAAACACTTGGTGATGTTTAATGCAAACTTAGTTTGTACACGAACGCGCGTCAGCGACTCTTCTCTCGTACAACCGCCGGCAGCAAGTTCATCGACAAGATTTATTAGAATTTATCGGGATATTCCCGTTACGTTACGCAATTGGCGCGACAAGAATTCGATTCGCTGCATTTTAATGAACCATTTGTCGGCAATAGAGTGATTTAAATGGATTGACTGTCTGTAACGCAATTATTCAAGCGATCGCACGAAGAGAGAACCGCCTTCCATCCCACCTTCCCCGCTCGTAATTTGACGTTCAAAGCGATTCCCAGACATGTGAATTTCGATCATGCGATCCGACATCTTTAAATTATTCATTCCTTCTGATAGTTACCAACTCTGACGCTCGCAAGTGTGTTAGTTTCTGACATGATGGAATAAGTGGAAACGGTAGACCGTTGCTTTCTTTCTTGGCGAAACTTTCGCATTATCTTCTAATGAGTGTTGTTTTAACCTATTTTCCAGGCCCACTATACGAAAACTCCAGATATCTAATCTTGTACGTTAGCGTCTCAGAGTTTCCAACACACACGCATTTGCGCGTGTATATATATATATACAGTTACACTCGAGTAAGAATTCCATTATATAATCTTTGTTCGTAGCTAAAGCTCCTAATAACATTTGTGCAAAGATAGCAATAACTTGGAGAAAATTAACAATACCAAGTCAATCTTGTTTTAATTTGTTTCTCCATTTGAAATAAGGAAATACACGCTTCAAGGATTTAAATGCTCAAAACTTATTAATTTATTTTGTCTAATATATCGATTTACTACACTAAAAAATAATAATGTTGTTAAATTATTATTTTGAGACGTACGTGTTGAAAAAATTATGAGTTTATCGAGACTCCGTTATACTCGAAAACTATAGTGATTTCGTTATATCTTCGTGAATTCCGAACTAATCTCTCTATCCGATATCTCGCGTATACCATACGATTACTTCGCGAAGCTGGAACTTCCATCTGACCATTAAAAATTTACCCATGGCTTAACCTCGTCTTCTGAAATCCTTGAGAATACATCGGAGCTAAGAGTCCGTGGTATGTAGTAACTTGAAAATGCTCGGAGGCCAGATGGAGAGCTCAAGCGTGGTTAGAAGATCTCGAGTCTTAGCTGGGAAAGCAGTCGGCTTTTAGTTCTCGCTACCGCTTCCATTAATACTAAGAACACGCTTTGCTACGATATCTTCTAGTTTATTTTATTCATTTTGGTCGTGACACTTTTTGTAACCGATCGTTATCCGGAATAATCTACCGGGACGTGCGATTTGTAAATATTTAACATAAATATAACTAGATGATGCGTTCCGCGTGATTGTAATAATCTCAAGATTTACGCTGCATCGGTTGCATAACTAACAATAACGCGCACGCGCCGCTTTCGATCGATTACGCGATAGTATATCGATTCTAAAATTTATCGGGATGGAAAAGTGACTCGAAATATAGAACAATATATATATATATATATATATATATATATATATATGAATCAAATGTATCAATATCTCTCTTCATGTACTAAATAACGTATAAACAATATTTGATTAACGCGAATGAAACGGTTCGATAAACAGATAGGCGTGCACTCGCGCAATAATCCCGGAGACTGCTATTGTGTGTATATATCTCGCTATACCAAATTACCAATTTATATTTATCATCTGGAAGTGTAACGTGGCATCACGTATACGGTGTCATTGTATGTGAGATTTCTGCGCACATTGTCATTTCGATGGACAACATTTTCCGGAAGGTAGTAAAGCGTGATGTGAACCGTTGCTGGTAATGAGCTGGCAATATAATGTCTAAGCCGGCTTGGTCCAGCCTGGCTACCCTGGAGATAGGACCCTACGCCTGAACATCAATATATTGATGACTGTGCGGACGGAGATTAAGAGCTGCCATCTATATCGACGCTTGAGCCCTCTTGTAACGTGACACATCGGATGCCATTAATAAAGAGACGGTACTTTCGTTCGCGGCTGGCGGAAAGCTATAATAGGTATTTTGATCCTGGCTAAGAAGGCATGGAAAAGACGAGAGATCTTTTTCCATTATATCATCGAGATGATAATGAGGGATATTATATGTCCCTTAAAGAGTAAAGGAAAATATATATTAAAACTGTTTTACTTTTTTTTTGCCAATAATATACTATCGATCATGCGAAGTGATTTTAATTATCGAACTATTTCTAGGCAATGTATTATCGATAATGAAGATCATGGATTAACGATTAAAATTAAACATTTTATCTGTTATGCCTTGAGCCATATATTTGATATATTACAAATAAAACTCTTAATCGTTCATTAATTATAAAAAAACATAATGAAGCGAAAGATGAATTAATAATTGATGAGATTTTAAAGTAACGTCGACGCGGTTAGCTTTCCTAAAGCGGAAAACGTCGGAAAGCTGCATAATATCGATTCACGGTGAAGTGCGTATCAAATGGGTGGGCAAGAGGACAGCACGCGGAAACAGAATTGAACAAGCAGGAGAAGCTGTGGGCGAGTAAAGGCGAGTCGTTACGTTGTCGGTACATCGCCTCTTTCGATACATTTCGAGTGCGGTTACGTGACACTGCGCCGTGCCCACGAGTCGAGTGGTAGATGGATTCGAAGGAAGGGGTCGGTGAAGATACAGGGCAGAGGAAATGGGAGAATAGGGATGAAAATGGGGTAGGACGAGAGACGACATGGGATTGGAGGGCGAGATGTGTGGACTCGGCGCGGAGAGGCAGCGCGGTAATCGGCAGCAAGTGAATTGGAACAAATGCAGACAGACGTGAGGTGGACTGCTAGATATTCTCCCTCTCTTTCTCTCCTTCTCTTTTTCTCTTTTTCTTTCTTTTTCGTTTGATACCGCAACCAAGAAATATAGTATAAATCGAAGTATCGTATTAATTGAGTTCATCCCTATCGTCGAACGTAACAGGCAACGTTTCTTATTTTGTTCGGCCTCAAGACGAATCGATGAAACGTGGGAATCGACGAGCAGCGAGGGAAATGATGACGAAAGAGAGATATAGGGGAGCATTTAAGAGAGAACCACATGACAACTTATCTTGGCTTATTGCATTATTCTTTGGGACCCAAGTCGTTGTATCATCGTTAGAGCCGAAATGTGTTTATATTGCACGAAATACGTTCGGAATATTTGTATAATCGAAATACTTAGTACGAAAGAGCCAATTCGTTACTTTGGCTATTATATAATATGCGCATACATAGCAGTTATTGTTCGCGACGCTTCATTTACTTTTCAAAGTGCTCGCTTATTATATTTGATATTATATTAGAAGAAGGTTACTGCGCGTGTGCGCGCGGCAATCTTGATTTTGGTCTTCGAACGTAATATCCGGCAGTGCTTGTAGACGACGCGAGGAAGTAAAACTAATTTCGTAAATCCTTTAATCTACGCGTTTGGTGGAAAGCCGAGGCGAGATTAAGGGAAGCGGTCTGAATGGGCAAGCTCCTGGGTGTTTGATGGAATATGATGAACGAGGTACGTAAAACTTGGTTATTGGTATACCGGATCAAATAGAGGCAAAAAAAGCAACTTTAATCTGACGCGCCGCAATTAAAACATTGACCAAAGTCACGCCATGCAATCGCACATAATAACGAGATAGTTGATCATGTTTTTTCATTGATTTATACGTTGCATTTATTCGTGTACAAAATGCCTTGTTGAAATATACAATTCCTTCATTAAGTTTAGAGATTTTCCTCGTTAATGCTCCTTTAGGTCGAGCTTTGTCGGAATAATCTGATGGAATACCATTCAATTGAAGATACTTCAAGAAATATAGATCGTTACGTCAATTGTTCTACTTACAAGTGTTTGACAAAATATCGAAATTGTTTTCGCATAATAAAATCAATTATGTTACTAAAAGTTTCGTGTATTGTTCAACGAATAATATTGACTTTTATATTAATATTAACATAGTATATTTTTTTTAGTTATTAGGACTGAAATCTATTGAAATCAATATTTTGTGTTATATCTGTTACTAAACTAATTATATCTTAATTATTTTTCATGAGTTTATACATGATGTTGAACATTAAATAAAAATATTCTCTAATATAGTAGAACAAGTGACTGGTTGTATCAACATGTTAAAATTACGTCTCCCGATCGAAAAATCATTATATTGAACAATAATATCATAATATTACACCGTCACGGGATTCGTTCATAAAAATAGGATCAACTGTCAATCAAAAATAGATATCGATAAAAAAAATCAACAACGATATAGTAATGGCAGAATCACGTTTTCGGTATAGATTCGAACGATTGCAAATATAGACATATCGTTTCGTTTGACAAACAAACATGATACTATGACAGATTTATAATATATAGCAAATATAAATGCAACTTGTATCAATATAACATGTCTATTTTTCTTGTCAGCATATTCGTCAGCACATGTTATTTTACATCGAATATAACATAAATTTAAAATTAACGCGCGCTAAGGAAAGTAAAGTAAAGATATTTCAACACATATAAATAATGAAATTATACACATTTTATTTATTAATATTCGAGTGAAATGTAAAACTCACTGTGCAAAATTGATTTACTTAAAAAAAATTAAGTTTGTGAAAAATGAACTTTGTTACTTACTGCCGTACGATTGCGCCAAAATGGAGGCAAAGACTTGACCGGGGCTGCGTGCGCCTCTTGCAACAGACGAACTCGACACGGACCCCACTGCGTGACGTGCGTTATCTTCATCATCGCTACTGGATTGAGCACTGGCTCCATAACCGCGCCGTTCTCTCCATTCCAGGGACCGTTGACGGCGCAGTCCACGGCCCCCATTTGCATGACCGCGGCCTAACGTACCCTCGCTGTCCATCACTACAGCATCTGCAACAAGTGAGTGACAACTTTGATGAGACAACGATCAAAGTACCAAGTGTTACGAAAAAAAGCATTAATGTTAAATAAACGCGCGTATCCCTGTAGATTTTATTATATAGAGACTACTGCAATTTGACAGCTGTTTTTTTTTACAACTTGACACTTTTTTTAAAAAAGAGATAATAAAGTATACATTGATTTCCAACTGTAGTCGCGAAAATGCAAGAAAGACATATGAAATTTTTAATACAACTTTTCCTGGACGTCAGAGAATCTTAAGATTTTATATGAGAACGACAGATGACGAAACAAACACAACATGAAAATTGTTGCGTAGAATAACAATGATGCTATTCCGTGGAGCACCAATAGCACGTCAATGTCGAACAACAATGGCTCATTAGGCATTCACGGCCGTTGCTCGGAATCATTCAGGGACGAATGAAATCGAATTGTATATTCGACATTTGCTGATATTCAATGCAAATAATTCCAGCTTGGATGCTGACAGGTTTGTTTACGTCTGAACCATAGAGCTGGTTGATATGCACTGTCAGTTCTAATATGTAAAGGAGATAATGATGTTTTTCTGATTCTGGTAGTGTTTTCAATGTAGAAAATTATCTGATAAAACGAAAGAGCAGAAGTAATAATATATATTTTATATCAAAATATTAAATTAATTGCCAATTATTTACAATAATTTTATATCTTTCAATTCGTCGTTTTTGATATGGTACAATTGGCAATAATTCATCGTTCATATTAATACATTTTTTATATCTGTTAAACGGAAGTTAAAGCGATCTTAGATTTTCGTAGAATTTTGCCGTTGACCCTCTCATTCGAGTGGAGACCTCCATAGATCGATAAGATCTCGAATGTGTATGGTGGCAGATAATTGAGTGGTGGATGCCTCTCGAAATTCCCATGGAGACGTCCTCTTGCTTGCCGTTGCTCTCCCTTGATTGCAGGGACCGTTGCGTTGATTGATGCTCCGAGGGAGAATCGAACAGCGATGTCTTAAGATCACTCACTGTTCCTTGGACTATGAAATTTAAGTTTAGGATGATTGGTATATATATTACAAATAGAATGGCTCTGTGTTACGTTTTTGATCACGTCTTCGATGAAGAATAAGAATTAATGTTAATTTATTGTCGTTGTTATTTTCGAGAACATTGATCGTATTTTTATACGGTTAATAATACATAATAATTGTAGACTTTCGAACGTGATATAAATGTGAGTGTCTGGCAAAAACAATCTCATGAAGTGATCCCGTTTCAATAAAAGAAAATAAATACCGCCGTTTACCAATGGCTGTATCCGATAGAATTGGTCAGGGAATTTGTTCGGCAAATATTATATGAAAATTGAATGAGATTGAAGTAAATTAAATTCTGTATATATGGCAAACACACACAAAGTGCGCCAAATCGATTTGTAATACGAAGTATAATAACGATTGTAATACACACACATACAGGGTTTGTCCGGAAAGTAATGCGTCGCATTTTTTTGTGACGCGACTATACATCGCAGAGCGATGGGACCGGTTGGGGAGGAAGGGGGGTACCCTTAGCTTTCCAACGGTAGGTCGCTCAATTGTTTCCATGCGCTTGGAGGGTTAGGACGGCTTATTCTGTGAACCTCTGCTTAGTGGTCGCGTCGAACTTGTGATGGAGAGAACGATAGAGCAACGCTATGCGATAAAGTTTTGCGTGAAGCTGGACAAGACGCCGCTGGAAACTTTTGAAATGCTCAAGAAAGTTTTCGGGGACGATTGCCTTTCCAAATCGCAGTCAAACAGATGGCACAAGATGTTTAGAGAAGGTCGGAAGGAGGTCGCCGACGAGGCCCGCGCAGGACGCCCGTCAACATCGCGAACGGACGACAATGTGACTCGTGTGCGCCAATTATTGAATTCAGACCGTCGAATGAATGTTCGCTTAATGTCGGAATTATTGAACTTGCCGAAAACGATTGTTCACGAGATTGTATCGGAAGACTTGGCCATGCGGAAGATTTGCGCAAAACTTGTGCCCAGAGTGTTGACCGATGCGCAAAAGCAACACCGAGTGGAAGTTTGTGAAGAACTCAAGCAACTCTGTGCAGATAATCCCAATTTCCTGAACAACGTTATCACTGGGGATGAGTCATGGGTCTTTCAGTACGATCCGGAGTCAAAGAGGCAGAGTGCGGAATGGCACACGACGTACAAGCTACTTCGACGGCCTCCCTGAACAGCATCCCAGTCAAGGAGTTCCAGAAATCTTATGACGCATGGAAATCGCGTTGGCAAAAATGTATTGACGCAGAAGGGTCATACTTCGAACAATTTTAAGTTGTTTTACCTATGCGATCAATAAATTCTTTTTTAAAAAAATGCGACGCATTACTTTCCGGACAAACCCTGTACACACGCATCAGAAATTTATCATTCATATTTGATAAACAACATTTTCGCGCACACGTTCTAAAAAATAAATCGACGAGCATCGTAATACTTAAATGCCGTGAATGGAGGAAGCCATACTGTGGAATGACAAGCTTTATTCCGCCGTAATCCCGAATCAGGGAGCTAAACGCGACGGTTCATAACCACGAGCAGCATATCGGCGTGAATTCCCAGAAATTTGCAACCGTGAAATTTATGGAGAGATATCCAACGTTGTCGGGCGTCGCGTTAATAAATCTCAATGCTTCGCAAAACCGGGCGAGGGATAAGCCATCCTCTGAAAACGCGCCCTTATGCATCGTCAGGCACCTCTCTCTCTCACAGCCACTTTTCTCACTTGCCTCAATAGCGACTAACAGGTCCCATCCTCTACACACAAGGGCACTTTACAATGTATGTTTTGTTTTGTCGGCCTTTCGCATCCTCCTTCGTTCGCGTAAGTGCGTCGAGAATGTGGGCGACTTGTCAAACCGTAAGTGATTCGGAAAACAGCCGCGGCACGAGATGAGTTAACGAAGAACCCGCAAGCGTAGTCGAGTGCCTCTTTACGAGCAAAGCGAGAGGGACCTTCTCCTGTCAGTCTTCATGATTTCACGTCATCGATCGATATTTTTCATAACGCTGATTCTTAACTAAGCGGCAATGAAACAATTTCGATGACGTGCGAAAAGTGGGTACTCCATATCATTCGTAAATTTGACATTCGTATCCTGTGATCATTCATATCTCTTTATTATTTGATTTGAATAGAGGCTCGTTTCTCCATGACAAATTTTATTTTATCAATCAATGAGAACAATGGAAGAGAATAAACGCGAGAACCATTATAATTCTGGTAATTCAATCAGTTTCAAATTCATTAGTGTCAAGTGATGTATCTCGAAAGTATATTGTACACATAAAGTACATTGTTCAAGTCTGATTTGTAGCGACATTTTCTACTTATCTACGTTGAATTGCTCATTAAATAAATATTTAATTGCCGTCGAGCGTTTCTGGAATACAAACTGCCGTTGGCGTAAAAGTTTTCATCCCTCATTCTCGATGATCAACTTTAGTTATATCGTTTCAGCTAGATAGTCTTGAATAAACCGATGCTTCAAAATTAGTTTTGCGAATTAACGATCGAAGAATAATCTCCAATTTACGCGCGTGATTAGCGAAGTTCGAGACGTAGCTTTTCATGCCATCGTAATAGCGGGAAATTTTCACGGTGAAAGAAAATAGATAATCTAACATTACGCTTCCATATTACATAATGTATTACGTTATTACGTTATTTCGTAGTGAACGGTGTTCGTCGTTTTAATAGAAAGTTTTTATAAGGGGTCGTAAACATAAAGTAGATCATCCAGCCGTGGGGAGCTCTTATTTCTATAACACATATGGCTGATAACATAATGGGCTTGCGCAATATAAAGCGCTTTGCGAAGAGGGCTGTCACGGATTTGCTGACTGCGAGTTTAATATGATCCTGTTATTATCGTCTACTTATGCTTCTAACATGAAATTTGAACTTTAGAACGAAAAAAGAAGTGTGAACTTATATTTTCAGAAAATAATACACATTAATTCAATAAACAATTACAATTTTTTTAATTACTCGGCGATGAAATAATGTATGGTGATGAGATAATGGCTAAATCTCGAAAGAGAGAAAGGATTAAATGTTACACGTTTTACAAAGTTTTCCTTTCTTTTTTATTACTGTTAGTTATCGTAGCTAATAAGATTGCTGTGCCGAAATTTCTCGGTGAATCTCAAACGAGACAAAATTGGTACCAAAAATCATAATCTTACGAAGAAACGTGGGAAAATACGTTGACTGCGTCCTATGTCAGATATAGAACGAAACATTCGGGTAGAAGTTCTCAATATTGAGGCGCGTCTCTTTCTCACATGTGTTTATTATTGCCAAAAAATCGTTGCAGTTCTGTAATAATGGACCAACAAAAAATGCGAAAGTTTTCCACTACTTTTCAACAATAATGCCAGCTGTTCTCTGGACACCATTCCAAGTTCCACGTATTGTTTATTAGATTAAATAAAAGAAAAGTTTCTTTTTTTCCGCGAGAAAACGCGAAGAGAGTTTTGTCAGGTTTCGCAACGTTTTCGCGTGTGCATATACTCTCCACTCAGCGAGTATAAATCTGCACGTGTCGTACGTAACCTCTTAGAAAGGAGTTAAAAATCCTCAGCCACGCAGTGTATGTATAACCTGCGCGAAAAGTCGTTTCGTAATATCTTCCCATACTGGAGAATATAGTAGCACTCCGACTTTCAGACCACGAATTCAGTCTTAGAGAGGGCATACCATAAAAGGCTTTAAGAGTTTCCCCGTGTTCGTGCGAATTGAGTGGGATTTGCATGCCACGCCGCCGCGAGAATTTCACGAGAAATGTGGACCGGGTTTTTAAACGGCATCTAATGAAGGTAACAGTAGACGACATTGTTCAAATCCGCCACGCTTTGGGATGGAATGTAAGAAGGACATCTGAATGCATGAAATATAAACTGACGGTAGTAGGGTCGTCAGATATACATAGTTCGAGAAGGACTTTTGCATATTCATCGGGCTCGCGCGATACTCTTGTTCATCAAGAGGGGCCACAGTCTTAAACATTAGTTATACTCATCCACCTTTTCATCATTGGATCACCTCTACTGCCTCGATATTACCATGTCGGATAATTACACGGTTTTAATCTTAATAACGTTTCTGAAACGCGCATTCGTCGTCCAACTTTGACGATTTGAATATGCGTTAATGATGGCACATGCAGCCATTTATAATTTAATTAACGCATAGATAATTTAATTAACGCATAAATAATTTAGTTAACGTATAAATAATTTAGTTCATACATATCGCATGCATAAGAACGAATTTATTTAATACTCGACGCGTGAATTTCTCAATGCTCTTTGCCATATTAATTCAAGAATTATATAAATAGTGCGCTTAATAGAAGAGAGAAATTACTAGTGCACTAGTTTAATAGTTTCGCTCTTTTATAAATAGAGATAAATGTTTTATCACTGATTTTTAGATATTCTCGTCTCGTAACCTACCATTATAGGCAATTATTAGCTTGTAATTTCGCAATAACAAATACATTTAAAGTCGAAAAAAGAAGCACGAAACGTTTGCTGTAGTCATTAAAATCTCAGAGTAAGCCTAAGAGTATGTGAAAATCCCGACACTCGACTGAAAGTGGTCTAAATGCAGCTGTTAATCATCCCCTGGCATCGGATAGATAGATCCACGCGATGAAGAAAATTGCACGGCAGCGGCGGCCTCCGTGGCATTTTGCGGTGCAGAATGTCAATTAAACGGCGTGGCCGATTAACCATAACCGAAACCTCGACAAAGGCCGGAGCGTGCACGGTTTCGCACTCCGGCGGGTTCATCACGCGATAATTTATATGGTAATTCCAGGGACGTAATAAGTCCCCCTCGGCAAACTCTGGCTGCCACTACACACGATCCTCCGGTACGGCCGCGGCGTTCTGCGTTGACCCCGGCGTGGCGTGGCGTTCCATCGGGAGAGGATGGCCTGCCATGTACACATCATTACTAAAAGCGGTCATCGATTCATCGGAGTTCGACCACCGGCCGTGCCCATCGACCGACAGCGGTGTTGTACGCGTCGGTGCATAGACAATATATATATATATATATATATATATATATATATATACACGTAGACTGACATATATATATATATATACGTTGTATATACATATATTTTATATATGCATATATATATGTGTGTGTGTGTGTGTGTGTGTGTGTGTGTGTGTGTGTTCTATGCGCCAACCAAGGCGTGTAGACGCGTCCATTGTCAAATTTTCTCACCCGCGATCGACCGTGCGAGATTTAATTAACACCATCTCGTTAACTTTTGTCGCGACCTATCGTGCTCGCTTGATGTTATCTCCCACGAAGATGAGTTTGCTTGCTCCATCAAGTGGATCGCTTGTATCGGTGAATTAACGACACGTTGTTATTTTTTTTTACGCTGCTCAGTTTGTTCACGTTATCTTGATGCATCTCAATAATGTATGAAATATCACACTACATATAGGTGCATACATTTTTTTTCAAACATGCAATTAGATTTTTTATGTTATTTATTTTTTTATTTTCTGTCTAGGATATTTTTTTACAATGATGTAACGTTAAAAAATTCATTCATTAAAAGTTTCAAAAAAAAAGATTAGATTTGAATCGGATAAATTTATTTGTACGATACAATTAATATATATACAGTTAATATACATATTGTAGCTTACATCTTGTTTTTAGCTTCCAATTTGTCAATTCAAATTATTTCTAGATAGCCTGTGTGATAGAAGAGTTCCATACATATTTCAAAATCTGTCGCGCGATTGATGTTGATTCATGGAGACGAGATAGAAGTTATTAAAAGCGGTGATAATCGATGAGGATGGATGGCATAATAACATTACAGTGAAGCGGTTTACTCATAAATTTTGTTTGCCTCGCCAAAATCGAAAAACCGCGAGGCATCGCTAGGGCGTGAATATATTGACACAAATGTGGCTCCAACATCATAGCAGTATTTATTTTTCCGGAAATTTTTATCACAGTGAACGGGCACAAGTATTGAATACCCATTGCATATATGTAGTACTCTTTTTACGGACAAATTATAGATGTATCACCTTGAAAATTCTAAAAATTTATTTCTGCTTGTTAACACTAGTTGGCATTGCAAAATATTTTTTATCGTAACATTTATTTTGTGCGAACACACGCAATCCTGAATACTTTATTTATGTTAAATAAAATAAATTTATTTTTGCCGAATAATGATCGCGAGTTTATTTCTGACGATAAACAAAGGACCAATTAACAATTTAATTTCTTGTGTCATATATAAAGATTTTTTTAATTCTAAAAGCTTAAAGATATATTCTTTCCTTGCAAACAATAGTGCAAAGTAGAGAAATGCTCGCGCAATTTTAGCGACGATAAAAAGCAAAGAAAGGGATGCGCTACGAATAAGAGGAAAGGTAACGATTTCCGTTTAATTTACCTCGAAAGAGAGCTCCACGTGTCATAGACCGAGTGCTATCGAAAGTTCAAAGTAGCAGTCGATAGAAAACAAACGGGTCCATCGCCGCGCCGTTTATAGACGTCGCGTTCGAGATCAGAGAAGGAAGGCATCGAGTCCTAACGACCATTCCGTTCGATTGCAGTGATTACAAAGTCGATTGTTAGTGACTCTTTGAAGCTCAATTATTCTTGGTAATGACTCCTCTATTTAATCGCAGATATACATACGTAGCAGCGCTTACATACATTATGATCTCGGAAACGTTTTAGAATCGGAATGTATTAAATACAAATAATTAGAGAGCATTGATGCAAATACAATTGCAAAATGTGAGAGCTTGCTTTCAAGGAAACGAGAAATATCCCTATATGTGTTCTACTTGCAATTATAAAATCATAAAAAAATTCGTCTATGAACGTGTCCTCCCATATCTTTCGCGGCAAATATAGTGAAGCATTGTCTATCTACAGATATATTAAGGTGCTCGAAACTCTATTGCGTCCTCGCTTCGCTCTCTCGCTCCATAATCTACGATGTAGTTTCGTCTTCATTTGCCAAATGGTCGGTAAATCTACGCGGCGCGACATCGTCACTGACTGTAGGAAAGATGGTTTAACATCACGGCATCCAACCATCGTAGGGGCGTTACGATGAAACTTAACTGCGATGTAAACCTACTTTCGCTCCACTGGATGCTGCTAGATGAACAGCGCGTTTCTCACGAAGTCGCACGAACCATTTAACGATTCCCCGAGTAGGATTACGTGCCGCGATCATGATGATCTGTTTTTGTAGGCTTGTAACGTTGAACAAAATTGCAATACATCAATTATAGGGTATATAGTGTCTAATACTCATACGAAAACAAATATAAGCTTGAGAGAGAAAGGAAGAGAGAAATTGATCTTTATTTTGTTCTTATATATAATACACATGAATCCATCATATTAAAAGTTATAAATTGTATGAGTTTTTTTAACTTTTATGAGTAAAGTCTAAATATAGATAAAACAATTTATTATACTTAATTAAAGTCGAACGAAATATTTGAACGTGAATGACGATCTCGTAATGAGTTGAATACTTTTAGTCTCGTGAGAAATAATTAATTTTTGCAATGCAATAAACGAAAATACAAATTTATTTTAAAGCTTTATAAGCGAAAATAAATGTTTCAAATGTATATACTTTGACGTAAAATAAAAATAGCATCACGCAATATATTTTTAATATATAAAGATACGATTTTAAGATGAAAAAAAAGCAAAATGTCTGTGATATTACCGAAAAAGAAGAAACGCGAGACTTTCAGACTGTCACTTTCCCGACCTGCAGAAAACAACATTCTTGAAACGAAAGACTGGTCGTGGAAATTGGATTGTCCTTCGAAAGCCCCTGGGGTGTCATGCGTAGGAACGCGGGATGATTCATTCAACACTACATCCGTGAAATGTTCTGAAACGCGCGTTCTAGAATCCTGTAGAAGAGAGTAAGCTATAAATAGAAACGAAATTTCGCGCGTGTTGGTGTATTCTCGCGAGAAGATTTTATGGACCGTTTAAAATGCACTCTTGCCGTATGAAACATTCAATTTTATCGGATTCATATCGGAATTGTGCATGTGCGCTCGATATAATAATAAGATTTAAGTAATATTATATTGAAGTAGATTATATTTCTGTTACACTTGCTATATTAGATTAAAGAGGTAATCGATGAAGATCTAATATTGAAGAAGCAGAAATTGCATATTTATTTTGTCATTCATTGAATATCTGGATATACATAAATGATGAACGCCTGCACGCAATTGCGTTACAACTATAATGTATAAGAAAATGTTATTACAAATATTGACACGTATAATAGAAAGAATGAATATCGTATATAGATATTTTAAATGTAATTTGTAGAAAAGTGGAAAAATTCTACGTACTTACGCGCACGTAATTACAAATTGCCCCGGCTACTCGAATTTAAAAGTGAAATAACGAAAGTAAATAAAAGTTAGCGTTTGATGGTTGTTTGTTTATATGAACTTTTCTCATTATTTTGTTTAGTAGAACACACATTCTCTCTCTCTCTCTCTCTCTCTCTCTCTGATAAAGTTAGATTAAACATTTTAGAAACACTCTGTACCACGCCGGCTAATCATAGATATACATTCAACATTTATTCGTGCAATTACGCCGAACAAGAGAAGCTACTCTTTAAATGGATGTAAAATTCACGAGATTACACGACATGAGGATTTGTGTCTCCTTGTCCTCCAATTGCGATTAAATGTTTCCGCCCTCTTGCGACTTTGATGCTCCGTTTCTAATATCGCTATTCTAGTGACAAAAAGAAGAACATTTTATCATTTCTTTTTGTTTCCCGTGGTTATAGCGTTTGTCGGAGCATACTCACAAGAAAATACAGTGACGGTACCCAAGGATAAACTCGCGTCGTAGCGCAAATGTAAAATGACATGAACATTAAATAAAGCCTAGAATAGCGACAACATTCTGCGCGTCCTGCAAAGCCTCTTAGATAGAAGTAAATTGTAAGTCTCTTACCCGACTGGTCAACGCCGTAAGCACTTTCGTTTGGTCGGCAAAAACAGCTTGGAGCGTAAGGAGATTAGAGTCGTTATAGCGTCAGCCCCGGAGGACAAAAGTGGAGGAAGTTTCATGCGAAAGTCGCGACCCTTGTCTAACGTTTCGCCATCTCTCGCAAACGCAAACCGTGCAAAGTGACGGAAAGCCGCCTACCGCTACAAAAGAATCACAGTCGAGATGTACTAAAGTACAAGTTGCGTAACGGTGCAGACGACGTTGAGCTTGCGCGAGAAAGGAATAATTCACGCGACGAAAATGCGAAGAAAGTTTCTCTCTCCGCCATGTCGCGATGCTATATAGCAAAAGAATCTCGTCTGTATACGATGGAACGCGCAGTCTAGATTTCTTTCCGCGTTCAAATAAAAATTCTTTCTTAGCTTTTTGTAGTTATTGAAATTTCCATAGATTAATACGTAAATCAATTGAACGTTACATTTTCGATTGATATAATTTTTCGAAAGAGTAATTTCAGATATACTTACAGTGATGCGTCAGACTGGTGGTCAAAATCTGCTTATTAGCTTCCGCGTACTCGGCAGAGCTGAAAACAAGAAATTACATAATTTCAAATAATTGTTAATAATGTTAAGTAAAGCAGAAATATCATTAATTATTGATAAATAATGTATTTTATTCAAAATAATTTCTGCTATAATTATTATTAGTTGTATGTGCAATACAAACATCTTAATAATTATGAAATTTCTCAGTACAGATAAATCTCGGTTTATGCGGGTCTCGAGGATTAATGCAGCTACTTTTCTTAGAAAGCACGGTAGGAATGCTTGACTAGATATGTATGCAAAGCGGCCCGCATTTTATTTTATATGTCTGTTGCTTCTACACGCTATGCAGTAATCTACATAAAGATAATTTTAATATGTAAAACTTTTCGTGTTTACCGTCACATAGGCAACGTATAATTTTAAGAAAGCGAAATAGAAGATGATAGAAACATGTGCGCATAATTTTTTTTTCACCAAATTGCATATTATACTAAAATTATTTTTTTAATTTAAAGGAACGATCCCAAAACTGTTGATATAAAAAGTTACTGTTAAATATAAATATAAATATAGCGTAGAGAGTAATTGCACAAAGAAATGTATAGAAAAAAAAAATAATCTTATAATATCCGAATAGGCTTATTTTTAATAATCGACATATGATATAAAAAAAATATAAATGATCTACATATATCAGACGACTCTCAAACGGATGTCTCGGATAACTCGTTTGTGCCGGCGGTGCATGTTTGATGCCGGAAGTGGCTCGACTTCCAGGCCCCACCGTCATCCTCTCGTAGCGGTTTCCGCTAGCTCCGTAGGGTCATTAGCCAACCATTCATTATGCAACTGCGAGGCAGTATTGCGTCAATATGGGGGGGCGGCAGATTGTTGGCCCAATCGATAACAATGCGCCGTGTTTACCAGTCGGATAATCAACAGATGCAGCCTCGCCTTCCAAGACCAAGCAAGTGGGAATTACGGTCCGCCTCGCTCCGAATGATATTGCGTTCCGGAAGTGTTAACTTTCCTCGTCCCCCCTCCCCTTCCTCCTCGGTAATCCGACGACGTCGATTGCTGCTACCTCTACTATCTCGCAAGTGCCTTTTAGTCAGAAGCGAGCACGATTACAAGCTCATCAATGCTAAATGATACACATGATCGAAAAGCTGTTCGGAATTTGTAGCCTAATCGCGCAGATATCGTTACTCGTGTGATCGAATTATTCCGATATGATTTTCCACTCTGCAATTTACATGGTCGAGGTAATTCGAACGCATAAATCGGCTTTGTAATTATGCGTTTATAATTATACATGGATGAAATGTATTGATTTTCTAGAGAGATTGCTCAAAGTGTTCAGCCACACGTGTTGAATTATGTAGAAAAAAAAAATGACATATTTGAACAAATGATAGAGCCAAAAATCGCGATATAGAAGCCAGCAATAACATTAGAACGGTGAATGATATTTCATCGAGATTGGTCGCGCTAAACTCGCGCGGTATCACTGTACACGACAAGCTATGTATTTTGATGCGTTCGTTACGAGCTTGCTTTAATCGCGATTGCAGGACGGTCGAGCGCGTTCAATCGCTCGAACCCAGCCGAACTCTGTATAAGCCAGCGTCTGTGTGAAACGACGAAAATGGAGGAAAAGAGAGAGAGATGCCGGAAGTACGGGTGTCGTGAGATGAAACGTCGAGCGCGATATTCCCGCGCGCAGAACGACGCTCCCTTTGATCTAAGTTGCCGGGAAAGCGAGGCGAAGGGACAGCGTGCGTAGCTGTCGCCCAGAAAGTTGAGAGTAATTTGCTTAGTTGGATTAGATTGTGAATTTTGTGCCGCGGTGTTTGAGTCGCCGTTCGTCTCGTCGCTTCCTCCCTCAAGTACCGTCTTTCCGTTTCTCTCTTTCTCTCTCTCTCTCTGTCTTCCTCCAATTCACTATCATCGGTCCTTGCACTTCTATCGCGCTCCCAACCTTATAATTACAATATCATCTTCAGAAATGAGCTTGCCAATTCGTTGGATAATGCAGATGGTCCCTGATTTTCCGTGCTTTGATCTGTTGGGCTAAAGCGATCGCGGCAGCGGAACCACGCAGCCGGGAGTAATATTTATCCGTCGTCGAACACGACGGATATAAACGAGTCGTGCGACTTTTGGGATCGTATGATCGCACGTCTACCGGAACGAGACGAGATTTTGCGCGGATAAAGGGAGATCATATTTTCCTCTTCGATATAGCATTAATCCGAATTTTTCTTTTCATTTGTGTATTTTTAACAATTTTTATATACACAACCAGTATAACAAAACAAATTCCTACACAACTCGATTCACATTTACTCTGTCCATATACGCGATTTTGCACGCGCACGCGCGTTACGACAATTCGTCGTGATCGTCGAATCACACTCTTTTGCAAATAATCGCACACGCGCTATGCCATGCGATCGGTCGCTCAGAGTGATCGGGCCGACCCAAATTCCATTAGTGTCGAATTATGCGTGGAGCTTTCGTGATTCGCGTGTAGATTACGATATCGGTAGACGCGCGTACGTACGTGTATGCTCGGGACGCACGAGTGCACGCACGCAGAGAGACAGAGAGAGAGAGAGTCGGATATAATCCCGTCGAAACGGTGCGGTGGTACGTTTCCGTATGCACGCTCGGTGGCTCGGGGTGTATCTGTGAACGGGAGGGATGCCTAACGGCATTGCGAATCCTATACAAGAGACTTCGGGCACGAATGGCGGATCAATGTTTTATCGATATTGCAGCAGACGCAGCGCTCTGATGTACGTCTCGAGTCGGTGATACGTATATTGCGCGTGCTTTCTACCGTTTGCAAGAGGATTTATGGATTAGCGTTTGTTTATCGTCGCCCTTGCTACTATTTTTCCCCGGTCGGCCGTTCGCGTTTTTTTTCTACCCTCTCCCGGACGATCCGCAGACGCGGAAAGGGGCATTAAAATAAGCGATCCGAGAAAAAGTACGAGACTCGCGACACTCGATACACGTTATGATTCTTCCGCGTGCGTCTCTCATTTTCCTTTTTTCTCTCACATTACACGCGGAAAACTTTATTCGAAAGAAATATATTTAGGAATATAATCTGTTTCTTCTTTAATTCTTTTGCAAGTTATCGTTAGTTGGATTTATTTAATTTTTATATATAAATAAATTACGCAAAATTATTCGATATCGAGATATATACATATATATGTATATATATTTGAAAATAAAATGAAACAATTTTGCGATCATACAATTGGGGAAAAAATGCTTGGCGGAAGGAAGCAGCAGAATTTCTGTAATGGGTAGAGAAGACATAAACGAAACATGTTAGAGTAGACAAAGAAGCGATGTGCCTAGCTCATGGTCGAGCCATGCATGAACGCGCGCCTAGAATCCGCGATGTCGACAGCAGAGAGGAAGGTAGAGACGTGAAGGAGAAGCGGGAACGGAGAGGGAAGGCCAGAGAGAGGTTACCGCCGTCAGGAAACTTTTGTTTAAAATTGGAATTCCTTTGCGGCTCGTTGGGACTAGGAATGCAGATAGGGCGGAGGCGACGAAAACCGTGAGTGGGCGAGAGACGAGGTCGCCCGGTGGAACGGAAGAAATGCGGATGGCTGCTGAAAAAGGCGACGTACGATATTGTTTCATCATAAAGGAAAGCTTCTTGCTCGCGGGGCGAAAGCTTTTAAGGAACGCGCCGTCAAAACTTAAGCGCGTGTTGACGCACGCCTCTGCCGCGTAAACATTTTGATATACACCGCGGATTTTCGCAAATTAGACCGACGTGCGCATATATCGATCGTACGCCGCGACTGCTAACAACAGTCGACAGAGATGGCTAGTAGTAATGTAGGACTAGTAGTAGTAACAGTCACAGTAGTATCCGTCCGTAAGTAGTAACAGTCACAGTAGTGTCCACCAGTAGTAAGGGATTATTTTATTCGGACGTTTCGTCAAGTTTAATCATAATATTGCATATAATAATAAAATTTCATATTATTAATTATTATATTATCAATATATATATATTATTAATTTTATGTTATTAATTTTATATTATTAATTTAAGATTTTTTAAGAGAATAAAAAGAATTATAGAATTACGTATCAACTTTATTGAAGTTATAGATATGACTAATGTAATTTCAGAGTGAGAGAATGAATAAGATTCGATTCGCGCGGATTTATACATTTCGAATAAGCCGTAACAATTGAGCAATTACGTGTTGGCCCAGTATAGCAATCGTTTAATTAATTCGCAGGTATCTCACGTACGTCTGGAATCATGTTCCTGGTACGTGTGCCGCTATCGTGGCTAAACGCATTAACCCATAATTATCGAAATTACAGATCCGTGCGACAGCCAACCGAGGAGGCTCCACACTGTGTGTCGTCTTCCAGGATTCTCTCTCCTCTCGCCTGCTATGTGGCCCACTGCGGGTAAGTGCATCCCATCTCGCTAATTATTCCAACATAGCCACCGCAATTTTCGAGTCGTTTTTCTTCCTCTCGCTTACTGGCTTAAGAAAGCGGATTACGATGGCTTCATCGTTTTAAGAAAATTCACTCGCGAGAATTTTCTTTCGTGGAAGGCTCGATATTAGTATATTGTGTCAATCCGCACGTGATACACATACTATTTTGTATTACAAGTGCAGGCAAAGTGGCTTTGTGCGCGTTTTCTGGGCGCGAGGTGGTCGATCGCCATCTTGCGGCGGCGTGGGAAATCGGCCGCTTTCCGCACAGAAAACACGCACACAAAGTGCCACTTTGCCTGCACGTGTAATACAAAATATCAAGTCACACTCGCTGCGTCGATTATATATGAGTCCGAGTCGTTGTTTGCGTAGAGCGAGTTTCAGGAATGTCGAAAGAGCGCGAAGGTGGCGAATATTTTACAGAGAAAGTGGCACCTGGCGTGGAAGACGCCTTTAATTTGCAGTTGGTACGATGTCGCGAGGGGCGTGGGGGGATGGGATGTCTCTCGTTGGAATTTCGCATCGAAATCGATCACCCGGAACTATGAAATATCGCCATCGACGATGACGTATTTCATTTCGCCCATCAGTTTTTTTTAAAGGCAAGCATCACGGATATCGACGACCTTTCAATGAAATAACGGATCCCCCGCGAAGAAATAAAAAGGAAAAAAAATTTCGCCACGTTGCAGCTGTATAGTGTAATTGCGGGTGCAGTAAATACTTATATTCCGGAAGCAGTGACGTGGAATAGGAACGTAATTAAAAAAAACGTTTTATTCCGTCTTGCATCGAGCATTGTTTATGACATATTATAATGTAGCGATATTTGTTTCGCGCAGTTGTAGTGTCTTTGGACACCGATGGAATTTCCTCTCTCTCTCTCTCTCTCTCTCTCTCTCTCTCTCTCTCTCTCTCTCTCTCTCTCTCGCTTCAATGCGTATTAAATTAATCTTACGAGAAGATCCACACAAAGTACGAAAACTTAACCGGTCGCGCCAAACTTTTTCTATTAGGTATTATCTAGATCCCGGAACACCGCTTATTTCCGTCTAGAAAGTGTTTTATTTGTTAATGCTAGGCCGTCTTATCATACTCGTTATTATTCAAGAGTCACGAAGTACCGCGCACACGCGATCGTTACATACCGTAAAATGGTCTCTCGCAACTGTACTTCCTATAGCCGGACGGGTTCTTTCAAAGTTCAGCATTTTTACGAAGCGTTACTATCGTATCGAGATCATTCAGCTATTTTATCTTCGTCGCAAAATATTTTCTCGAATGAAAAAAGAAATATGCATCATTCGGGAACGATAGGATAATACACGATAATTTTGAAATGTTAGACTCTGTCTAGAGAACTTATAAAATTGCATTAAATTATATTAAATGAAATTATATTATGCTTGTGATGAAGAGCGAGCGTGTAAGCTAATGTGTAGAGACAGGATAGAATTTTAGATAGATAAAATTTTTACTATTATTTCCAATTGAAAGAGAGATAGAGTTTTACTTTCTGCGCTAAGTGTTTCCGTCCTCCGACTTTTATCCTGATGAGTACTGGACGGGGTGTGGCTGATTCTGTCAAGGAAATTTAGTAGCGATTGTGGCGTCCAGCAATTAGAGAAAGTAGGTGCATAAAGTTTCTTCGACTCGTAACAAAAGGCACTTTTATAGCATGAATTCCTAAGTGCTGAAAATTATGCGAAATTTCTTAATTTTTTGTTTAAATTACTTTTAAAATAGATCTCAAAGAGAAAATCATATTATCCAAAGTAAAAATAAAATAAAATAAAAATAAAAATATGCTTTTTATTAATGTATAATAAATATTATAGATATAACATACATTTATGCAGATAATTTATACATTTATATGTATATTTATCACTTTGTTAAAATTTGTACAATATTATTACCATATGAAAACTGCACTTAATTACTCTCTATATAACATACAAATTACCATATACTTATTCATTCTGTTTTGCTGTGCTAATCAGTATCGATAATAATTATATGACGCAAATTAAATGTTACGATAAAAAATTGTAAACATTTGTAACGACATTCAATTCTTATTTCACCACGCAGCATTAGTTTCTATAAAATTTACAAAAATTTATTACGTAGCATTCAGATTCTTTCGTGCGATTACATTACATATTACAATATGAATTCTAAATTGTGTTCCGAGAAAATAGAATAACACATTCGCGTGCTAATAAGATTTATGAGTTCTTTCGAGAAGTCTCTCTTTGAAATCAAAAGCACATGTAATTATAAAATTTCCATTCTTTTCCGATAAGGCCTATATTATGTATATTTCGGCAAATTAATTTTTAAAATAAAGTCAACACGCGGGCGAAACGTGGCAGGCAAAACACTGTAATCGCGTAGTTGGCGCGTATGCACACGGAGTTTGACGAAAGTTTGGTTTCCGGCCGCGTTGGTACTCCGACGAGGTAGAACTTTATGCTAATTCGACGCGCCGACTGTACAACATTAATAGGAGTCCAACTAGCCGTTGCAGCAACGCTTCCCACGATCGTGGAATGAGCATTGTGCAATGGTCTCTTGTGAGGATGATGATGATGCGGCCAAGTCGAGAGGATGATGCATCGATGATGCACACATCTAATTTTCGCGTTTATATTGGAATAAAAAAAAAAGCGACGCGTATTATTCGACGTAGATTATTAATATGCCGTGCGCTTTTCGCGCACATTATAAGAACGATAGGAGCTCGAAATTGGTGATAATAACCCCTTTGCATCCGCGTTGCATTTATACGTAGGAGATGCACGCATGTGTGTATGTATATGTGTGTGTTTGTTCGGTACCGTCGCGGAGAGAAGCGCGAAAGCAACGAAGCCAGGGGTTCCTTGCTACAGGCGTCACAACTCATCCTAATTACATCTACCCTCGTTTCCGGATTCTAGGGGTTTCCCGTCAGGAGAGTACACTAGCACTTAATTAGTATTGCCAACCGGACTTGCCGGCGCGGCGCGCGCGCTGCAATTGAGACGTTTAACTATATTTCCGTCCCGGAGAATTATTACCTTCTGATTTACGGTCCGCGCAGACATTGATAATGACTTTCTTCTGTCACGGGCAAGAATTTAGAGAAAAGATTCATGCGTTTATTGATCCATCCATACTTTGAATATAATTGATTCATACAATTTCAAAGATCCATTGAAGCATACAGCTTTTATATGAATGCATTTAATGTAATATTTTATTATAATGGACGATGTGCAGAAATTGTAGCATATTAAAACGTTAATGGCAGTGAAATTGTTAATATCGTTTGTTTAATTCTTTGTAAAAGATTTTACTAATTAATCCGTTTTACATAAATTGATACCGTTTGTGAGAGATTCACAGCCTACTTTTAAATTTAATTGTAATAAATCCGGTGTGATTAACGAGCAAGTGGTTGTCGGGTTGTCTGAATATATATGGTACATCACGAGGAGCATAGCGCTCCGGTTTCGCAAATCATTTATAACCTAGCATTAAAAGATCTTAACGCTCGTGTAGCGTAAAAAATGAACAGGCCGACCGAGTCGGGCCCACTAGCAATTTCGTCTCCCCGGGACATTCTTTCTAATTACCAGAGATTTATTAACGTTGTCGCTGCACAATCCACTTCTTGCATCCCGTGCCACCTCCTGCGCGCTTCCCTTAAGCAAGTTCACTCTGCCCTATCCCGTGACGATCATTCCTAAAGTAATTGCTCTTGTCGTGGTCTGAGCTAAAAATCAGAAACGCAACACTTTTATTGCATAATCGTTTTATTTTTTCATTTCTCCGTAATAGCGTATCAATTTTTAATTTTTTTAATTTAATATTTTTTTACACTTATTTCTTTCTCTCTCTCTCTCTCTCTCTCTCTCTCTTTCTCTCAATTAAAAAAAAAACATTTGCAATTATTGCAGTTAATAAAAATGTGAAAAAAATTACTTGTCTCTTTGATACTATTTTTCATGTATGTATAAACATTTTTTATTAAGTCATATAATTTAATTATATTAATTTCAGTGTGCTAGTTTACTTTATATTCCAAGTTTACTTTGTTTTATATTTTACAAATAGATGCTTGTGCATCATTATATTTGATCAATCAATCGTGCATCTTTATTTGTAATAATAAAATAATTTACTCTTTCAAAACAACAAAATTATGACGGTTTATTAGGTAGAATGATGTGAATTGAAACGATAAAAGCATATAGCCTTATTACTATGAAGGGTACAAGCAAGAAAGCACCAAGCTAAGTAGGACTAACCGAGCTACGAGGGTATTTCGGTGTAATGGGGCGAATCCTATTTGATATTTAACAACTTCCGTGATTGGGCTTTTCTTTATTTCCCTACTTCTTTTCACTACATTAACGAATACGCTGAAGATTTTAAATTCGCTCCAAAAAAAAAAAAACATTCGCAATTATTTTAATGAAATAACTTATTACATTCTATAATATAATAACACGGTTATTTATTCATACTCCATAATGCATAGATTGAAATTTTATTTATACACATATGTTTAGTTATGTTCTGTGATATTTATGTAGATAACATATGATTTGTTTGTGTTATTGCATAAACCATACATTATTCTGCATTTGGTATAATCAAATATTCGGTATAATTTGGGACGCGCAATATGGCTTGATGATGACATTCACGCTATCATGTCAGCTATTGCAACTGAATTCGTACATTATCTCGATTCGTGCATCTGAAATAATTTTCGAAATAAAGAATAAGTGGCTTATTACATTGCAAGCTTATTGAGACAGAATTATTCCGCGAAAAGTAAGATACGCGTCTTCGTACCATTGAGTTTCCGATTTTAACTCACAGCAGCTCATTGGGGTGAGCTGCCGGATGACGGAGAAAAATGGGCAGCAATTTTCCTCAAGGGTAGTCCGACGAACGCGAAGTAAGAAAGTCAAATTGTTAGGTACGTTCTTAAAATCACGAATAAATCGAAATTGAAGGGCGAGAAGGAAATGAGTGATGACTTCATTAAATAATTTGAAAAAGAGAACTAATGGTTTTTTTCTATATTTCACAGGATAATGACATAATTCTCATGAAAATTTTTTTATCTTTTGAAAACCATATAGATATGCACGAATAATATTTTGTGATTAATTAGTATAGTATTTAATTGATTAATTATGAAACGTATTTACAGAAAGTTATTGAAAATACATTCTCGTAAATTTGTAATCGAAGTATAGATTAAGTTTCAGGTCGATACAAGTAAAGTAAATGTACAATCGTTATTCTTTAATTATTACAAAATTGCCTGTCAGTTTCACTTGTGCGATTCATTTTGTGTTACAACTTATTTTCCGTTCGTCTTTCTCTTCCACTCTTCGTGTCCCATCGTCTCTTTACTTCTCGCATTGAGGGTGACTGATTAAAGAAATCCACGTCAGATGCTCGCATCTTGGACAGAACGCCTGTCAAAAGGTTACGTTAATTGCCTCGCACTTGATTGATTAACGTTCAGATCCTATTAACTATTGAAAAAGATTAGAGAAAATCCTCTCGAGCGCAGATAGATAGTCCCAACGTTACGAAATCTGATTTGTTTCTATTGTAAAGTGAAAAATGGTTCTTTGCATTTCGGTAAGCATATTATAACAAATTGTATGGATTAGTTTGAAAATTAATTATATGCATACCAATGAAATAATTGTTCAGTTTTGGAATACTGCGAATGTTTGCATTACTACCAAAGAATTATTATATTTTAACATTTGTGGACTATATTATTTAAACAAATTAATTATTTAATATATATGCAAATATAAAAAAAATATATATATTTATCAAACAAATTTACCGAGCATTTAAAACAGTTGCAGTGTAATCAGTAATATGAGTAATAGAACAGTAGAGTCAATATTGCGAACAACATACTTTGCATGAGAATACAATCAGTGCAATTCAGCTGGTGCAGACACGAGAAGCATATCACTGTGAAATCAGCTTCACGATGATATACCGCTATATACACATATGTATATACTATATACCGCACATACCGACGGATTAAGTCAACGATTGAGAATAGTATAATGTCGAAGATAATGTAAATAGATTCAACTTATCAATCTTATAGCAATTGGCAGTAATTTGTTTTATTATTACGTACAAGAAACACTGTCAACTCCGAAGAAGCCCCATTTTCCGTGAAAGACTGAAATATATTCGGATAGCCGTTAATAAACGCTGATATATTGTTATCATAATCGTTGTATTAATAGACAGCGGCAATTAAAACTTGCGAGAAATGATTCCGTCGACGTATAACGATGTGCACGGGCGTCTGAACTTCATTCAGCCTGTCTGGAGAAGCCTTGAATTCTCGGTTTCGCGCAAGTTATGCGAATTGATACCAGTAATTAAAACTTTCCTCAATCGTGTCATGATTGTGCTATTAAAGCAAATCGCATTTATCGGTTCATTCGAGATCGGCTAAATGTTACTACTTGTGCGATTTTTAATATTGTATTTATTTTTTTGAAATAGGTATATTTGTAAAATTTTTATAATAGAAAAATAATATATATATATTAAGCGTCTCTCGAGCAAATGGTTCGTTTTTCATCAAAATAGTATTCAATTAAATATAACATTTTGAACTGAATAATTGGCCGATATATCATATAAATTTTATATAACACGTCGGCCAATTATTCAATTAAAATGTTATATCCAGTTGAATACTATTTTGATGAAAAACGAATCATTGGCTTCTCGGGTATTCACATGTAACAAATTATACACGTATAAGTATACATTTGTGCTATTATACGTCGCAAATTCGCTCGAAACGTTTAAATAATATATTTTCAAGCCCATAAAAAAGCGAGAGAGAGAGAGAGAGAGAGAAAGAGAGAGAGAAACGAGGAGGTATACCGATCATAAATCCAATTATAGGTGAAACTGTTTCCGATGATGTCACATCCATCCTTTAGAGGCTCTTTCCCTTAGTCTCGATCGGATAACAATTACGGCCTCCCCATACTACTACCACCTATACTCGCCTAGCCATCGATATCTCATCCCTTTCCTTCGCCCCGACACCCCTTCGACAACTGACCAACACCTCAAGAAAGGTCTCTCGTTTCGCACTTATGAGATCCATGTCTGCGCGCCACAAGTATTCGTTTGTCGTTGAAAACAGCAGCAATATTCGACTAGAAAATGTCATTAATATTATCCATAATTTAGATCTTGTCTTCAAAATTTAACGCGAACACGATATTCCTTGAATTCTTCTTTTAGAATTTGTAATAATCGATATCAGATCGAGTATAATCACCTAGAAATCTATATAACTAACTTCCACAAATCTAAAGACGAAAGATGTATTTTCGTGACATGAAAACTTGTAATTATCCGATTATTTTAATTAATAGATAAACGTGAAAGATAATGTAATGACATGTAAAACTTATGTATATTCATGTTGCATGAAATTATTGAGACTAGTGAGATTATATTAGTAACGTGACAAAGGACTACTACCACAATATGAGCTTGTCTAAATATGGATGTGCGCTGTAGAAGATTATTGACTAGACTGACTATAAATGATAATAGACAGGCTGGACAATATCTAATAGTAGAGAGAAGTACACAAAACTATGCACGTAACGTAATGCACGACAGTTATGGCAAGAGATAACTATTAAGTCGGTCATATAAACTGCATGTTTATTTCCTCTCTACTATGCACGCTATTAGTTTTATTTTCACTCTCTAAATGAGTATGAAAAATTATTTTTTACGGCCGAATATATTATTCAGAAATATTATTCGGCAAGTTTAGGCACCGCCGTAAATGCCGACATTTTAATTTCATCAACGCATTATATGAAAATTCCATATATTATTCTTCCATGAATGTGTTGAATGAATTGCACGAGGCGATTATGTCTCGTGAAAGAACTGGAATGTATGGGTGCTTTCTTAGCTTCGTTGAAATGTAGCGGCTAAGAGCGATAAACCAGCGAAACATCACAAATTGGTATTAGCGGGCAATCGAGCACGAAATAAACAATCGTATTTAAACGTACATCTCTGCCACGAGCCGCCATCGTCCATTTGTCAGAGAATATCACATTTTTCCACTCGGCCGGGCACAAGGTACCGAGGACTCAGCTCGCTTGTGTGTCGCTGTTAGTGTGTAGCGCGCGCGCGTGTATCATAAAATAAATCGCGGCAAATAAAGAAAGCGCCAAGATACAGGAGACTCTCTTCCTCGTTCCCTCTCGCGCCATCTCGATTCCGTCGACGTTCCGCGAAAGCCGACTCCTCCGACACGACGGTCTCCGAGATACAGAAGAAAGCCGGAGGAAGAGGCAGAGCAGAAGGAGAACTAGGTGGGGTGAACTCAGCTCTTCGTATCCTTACTCCGGGGATGGATGTGGTATTGTACTCTCTTACGGTATTTCTAATAACTTCTTCTTCTACACTTCTCCCTCTTCTCTTCTTCTAGCTCTCCCCGCTGTCTCTTGTCTATCTTTTCTCCACCTTATCGCCGTTTTCACTCTCGTACCACTGTTCTTATACACTCCGCTCCCTATTCTCTCTTCTTCTTCCCCATGTCTGGACTCACAATGCCAGTAGTAATCCGACACCGTCGAGTCTCTCTCTCTCTCTCTCTCTTTCTTTCTCACTCTCTGCTCCCGCACCATTCTCTTTCGGCTCCCCTTGCTCATCGTCCCTGCGAGTTCTCTCTGAACAACAATTATTCCGCCATATTGTCCGTTATCCTATATCGTAAACGAAAGGTTGGAGGTCGAGTAAAACGAACTCGAAGGACGAGAGTGCGATAGATGGGTGGGTAGGACGGATAAAGATGGAACGATGCGGTAGGATCAAGTTTTTAATCACTCTCCAATGTCAATGGAAAAAGAAATGCGAGGAGTTTGACCTGCGCGCATTCCTGTCTTTTTTTTGCCACGTCAGACGAGACATATTGTCACTCTCTTCTTTCATTGTTTTTTTTTTTTTTTAATTTGTAAGAACGAATGAATTTGCGAGATCTCTGAATTTCTTTTCCATCGATACGACTTTGTCTTGAAAATATAATTAAACTAATTAATAAAAAGTTGTAATAATTTATAAAGTTGAAATAATTGATGATTCTCTGTATTTCTTTCTCTTTGACCTAATTTGCTAAGTTGAATGTTTCTTTGCAATAATATCAGCGACTATAATTGACGAATCAGATTTATTAACCTAAGGATTAAATACTATTTTAGTTATATTAATACAGGATATATTAAATATCATTTTATGCGCCAACGAATGTAAACGAATATAAAGATACAAGTCATTCAAATTATGTTTGTTTTAATTAGTCACATTTTATATTAATAACAGTTTTTATAGTAAGAATAATTAAAATATAATTTTGTGGAATATTTGACACCATAAAAATGATTTCCTGTCGCATTAGTGAATACTATTGCACAATACAATATCCCAGAGCAATACCGTTATCGCCTTATTCGCTTGATTTATTTTATGTTTCCATTCATGGATATATCCTACTACTCTTTTATGCCATTCTCGTGTCTTATTTATAGTCTATCGAATACATATCTATGAGTAGAGAAAATATAACAGAAATGCATTACTTACAATTCATATATTCGTGACATTATACATATAAATCTTCTACTAAATACACATTTTCTTATATTTGGACTGCCTAAGTTGTTGTAGCACGACATTTCTGAATTATATATCATTTATGTATAGTCATATCGCGCAAATTTATCTCATCTCGTAGCGATATTAGTAATTATTAAGCGAACTCAGCATATCGCTTGTGCTTATTCTCATGCTTGTTTATTTAAAGCTAAAATGGAAACGGACCGACATAGCGATACCGTTAAAAATGAACGAGAATGCATCCAGGGAAAATAACGTTGTCTGTACGCGATGTAACATGATGAAAGCTTTTGAAACGCGCTGACAAGTATCTCGCAACGCTTGCATCGCACTCCGACATTTACGTATATAATTCAAAGTGTTAGGCGAAGACGGAGCAATAATGATAACCTAAAGGAATAAGGTACAATGGAAATGTCTATAACATCGTGGGTCTATCCTCGCTTGCGCGCGCACTTGTCAGAACCATCGGCCATTCCTGGCCTTCCTGTCATATCTTCTTATTGCAGTGTCGGGCCGTTATACATGAGAGAAAATGGCTCGGCACGACTGTCACTCACTTTTGACGTCTGACCCGACTTTGTCGACGACCCTAGGCGGCGGGGAATGACGGAACCTCGCATTTACGAGTGGGAAGTGCTGGCACGAGCTAAGACACGTGCAAGAATATCTGCAACCGTGAGATCGATATCCCGGAACGATGATGTTCGCGTCCGAGCTTTTACGAGCAACGCAGTAAAAGACGTCGCACAAAATCGCGCGAAGTAGATTCGCCTCCCCGTGCGCTCGATTGATCGCGCTCGGAGTATTCGGAGAATTGTTGTTTCACGCAGTAAAACATTCATAGGTCGGTATAACGCAAACAACGAGTGTGCGGCTTTTAAATAATTGAAATCGCACAATTTGATATATTAGACAAGCATACGTGCGAGGTTGGATATAAACATTTCTTAATAACAGCTGACGCGCAAATAAGAGCGATAATTTTATTGTAATTAATTGGCAGAATAGGCTATTATACTTGAAGGTATTCGATATTGTTAAATATTTCGGCAAAGTCTTATCGGCAAACGATTACATCGATAAATTACAACGGATGATATCGTTGTTAGTTCGTTGAGGCAAAAAATTATCTGACTGGTAACCCCATCGCTCGAGTTTCATCTCAGTGTTCAGTTTGTAGAAGGTTTACGAATGCTCCATTGGCAACGAACTACCCTTTGCTGCGAGACTTCCTTACCGACCACCTCGAGTAAAACTACCCCTCGTTGTCGGGGTGCGATACCAATGTCGGTACACTGCGATGGTGGTGTAATTCGCACGGTATTCCTAGTTCTGACACTGCTTTACCCTTTCAGTAACTCATAGATATCGATATATTTATTTAAGCCTTTTTACTTTAGATATCGGGAATTTGATATCTTTTATTTAATAACATATTTATTAATAATATGTTTGTTATAATTATTATTAGTCAAGATTAATCTTAATAATCTTAATAAATTCTAATTATTTTTGCGCGGTCAATTTATTAATAAACCATTTGCACACAAACAATATAATAATATCGTATTTTTAAATTTGATATCTTCTTTAGATTTACTCTTGGTAATTTACTCTTGGTCAAAATATATGTAATGCGAAATGGTACCATTGCATTACACGGTCGCATTCCTATGTAAGCAGCATGGTTTTCAAGTTTTCAGGTCAAGAAAACTTGATGCCTGAGAAGAGTGGCCAATTTTACCGCTGATGAGCCACTACGTGATATGGGCTTCTAATACCGCGAGTTCTATGTAGTTGCTGACGAAACACTTTTCTATATCGAAAATTTACCAGCGAGAGTTTGATTCGTTGCTGACTGTAAGCATTCAAAGTTTCTTGTACATGTCAAATGTGCTGCCGATTTTGTTATTTATTGTGACGATTATAATATATCTTTATAAAATTATGGAATTTATATATTAAATGCTTTAAATATATTGTGTTATCGATTAAATAATAATATATATTTGATAAATTAATATACATTTTTTAAAAATGCCTATATGTCTATGTAATATCGAAAATATAATAAAAATGCATGCACCGGAAAGAAGTGCATTTTTTAGGAGAATGTATTATATACATATTAGCCCGAGGTATTATGCGTCGAATAATAAAGAGGGCCAGAGGAATATAACCGTTTAAAATGTAGTTATACATACATAGCTATAAAAATAATTCATAAAAGTTAGTTTCATTTTAGGAAATCAAATTTAATTACATTTGCAATGTCGTTCAATGCGCGAGCAATTTATACATGTTATAAATCTCTTTTAATATATACATAACTAATCACGTTTAATTGAAATCGTAAATCGGAGATTATTATTTTAATTGTAGAGATTGATAATTCACCAGCTTTCATTCCATTAATAATAGTCATTCCAACCGTGTATCAAAATCCTATCGTGAGGCGTGATATAAATAGCGATTCGGATTTCCATCGAAATGCACGGCGCGTTTACGTAGCATATTCACAGTTTTCGTAATATCGAATAAGGAAGGGAGTTACGTTCGCATAAATATAAATAATGTATCAGCTCGAATGCCTTATCCAATCATCTTGGATGCTGCGGGATATTTGAAAATCATTGCACGTTCCATCGCTAGAACATCCAGGATCGGTCACTTAAGAGTGTCGTCTATAAGTTCCGCATATTCTGCGCATCTCGAACATCTCGAAAAGCCCAAAATGGTCTATGCCGGCGAATCTTGTTTCGTATTGTCCGCGATGCTGCCAATATTCGTTCGGTTTCTATCCAGTTTCATGGATTGTTTTTGGTCAGTTTAGGTAGACGGTAGAAAAATGCGCAGACTCGATGCGCCATATTGAAATTTACATACGTATTCGGTGTATGTACATAGTGCGCATCTTCTACCTACCTATCTACCTAGAAACGTGTGTACCTGTATCGACAGTGGAGTGAGAAAGGACTTAAGGGGTCTCTATTGGATTACAGAACAAGCGGCTAGCACTCAAGCTCCGTAACCCCCACCGCCTTGCTCGAGGCAAAGTAGTTTAGCTTTGGAGTATAGCCTTACCCATCTAGCCTTAGCTTGCCTGTCCATCCGTTACGTTATGTATCCAAGATCCACCCTAACGTCGTGTTTCGTCCTTCTCCTTTCTTCTCGTTCTTCCGTCTTCTCTCTTCGTTCCTTCTCTGGCCCTTCGTGCGTCGCAGCACGTGACCGTCCCACGCAGGTGAGGAAAATAAAGGAGCGGCTCTTCTTCGCCCCAATCTGCGACCTTATAGGGCATGTATATGTAACGGGTGAAAATAGCCTATCTCGGCGAATCGTATACCTTGTTTTTTTTCGGATTTTCTCTCTTCCAGAGCCTACCTTCTTTTGCAATTTCGCAATTTTGTAAAAATGGTATTCTCAAGTTTGTTCAACTTAACAATAACAAACTTGTTCACGAACGCGCTGCTTGAGCAAAGGATCGCGCTGCACGAAAGGATGAGTCACTTTTTTGTATTAAATTGACTTTAATATTTTAAAACAATTAGAAAACGAACACTTTAACAAACTTTTACAATCTTAATTAATTTACAGAGAAAATCGAACTCAAATCAATGTGCGGAATAGCGGCGGTCG
Organism: Nylanderia fulva; assembly: GCF_048542155.1. NCBI lineage: Eukaryota > Metazoa > Arthropoda > Insecta > Hymenoptera > Formicidae > Nylanderia > Nylanderia fulva. Next base: position 4,616,021 of record NW_028190807.1, on the reverse strand, counting down.
TCAACGAATTTTGCGGTGTATCTGATAAGCGGTTTGCGATATGTTTTCACGGCGGAAAAGCGATAAAGCCCCGATTTCGGGCGCGAGCTCTCTCTTATGGGTTTCCGAAGAAAACCCACCTTTTCGGAAAGCGCCAATTATTGCGAGCAATTTGAATTGTGCTCGAGGTGACTCGAGGGCACAGCTCATTATTGGCCGCTGTTTTAAGATGCGCAACGACCTCGCGTTTTGCCATGCGCGCGCGGCCGCTCGCTATTTCTAATTGGTGATCGAGGCCGCGTGGCAATTTTGCGCATGCTTGTACCGCGAAAAGTATCCGGTAAAACGGTTGCGAAACTGCTAATTGTTTGTGTATAAAGAATGTTTTTTAGATGACAAGTTTAATTTATGACAGGTTTTTTACCGTGACAAACATACAAAACGACCGTGACTTTTGTTATTGACGCGGATGGAAAATTCTAGAATTTACAAAAGTTTTACTTAACATCTCAAACAAAACTATTTAAATTTTTGAAACAATATATTTATACATTCTTGTAAATTTAGAATATATATATGTCCTGAAATAATGATATTAAAAATAAATTATTTCGCGCACGTTATACTTTAAATAATGTAGATAAATAATAGGAATAAATTATAGTCAAATTTTAGTATGAAAATACGAGAGTATCTCGTGAAATAAAAAATTCTTTACTTAATGAACAATTTGTACATGTCATCGTTATACCGATCTTGCGGTCCGCGACGGCGATTTGACGGCGAGCATACGCGCTCGAACATTCTGTGCAATTCGTCAGTGGACATACGTCTCGACGTTGTTTCACACCGCAGAAATATTATTGCTCGCACAGATAACGAACACCGCGAAGCATCGTGTTGCGCCGTTAAATTAGCAATGCTACTTTCCGTTCCGACAGGGAACAAGTTGCCGCACGGTTGTTACCGGATTTACGTTTTGCAGCCAGCGATACGCTGGCCGGCGCGCGCATATACATGGTCACTAGCAAACAACGGGTACAACTTGACCCAAATACTCGAAATCGTTGCCGTCTGTCGGACAGAGGCTGGATGGAAGTTGGCGAACATTGGTACGCCGATGGCGTGGCCCCGCGCGGTGTATTCGTATATGTGTGTGTGTGTGTGTGTGTAGGTGTGTGCGTGTATGTATACCTGGATAGCAGGAAACGCGATGTTATTAAAGTAGTAAATTTCATCCTCGCCAGGATATGGATTAGATTCCGCGTATGCTCGCCGGCTCGAAACGACGGTACGTCAGAAAACAAAGTAACGTTCCATTGTTTCAAGGAACAAGAGGGCCAAGCTGGTCTGGCGTGTGCCAGCGCGGCCATTATTATGCCACGTGATACTGGGTCAGCTTAGAGGGACCTGTTAAAAAGAAAGGGGAAAAAAAGAAAAAGAGAAAAAGAAGAGTCCGCTCGTAATGGGGTAATCCATCATCGGGGGGTAACGAAACGGGAAAGAACCAACGAATACTCCAAATTGCATTCTACAGAAAGAGATTTCGAACGATCGATAAGGTCGCGAGACGATATCAACGTAATACTCGTAATTCCGCTCCTCGTTCTTCGGATTTCTCTCTGTCCCGGTTGTATATATCCTATATCGCATAAACTTGGATCATAGTTTGCGATAGTTGCCGAAGCTCCATGCTCTCGTATATGGGAGAGCTCACGGAAATGTTGTCGCGTGTATGTACATCTGCATAATTATAGCATGTATGAAATTTATGTAAATCTCTTCCTCGATCGACAAACTGTATCATTATTTCCTAACGAGAAAAATATCGTGCGCATATATTTTTTTTTACTCCGAACTTTTTACGCATAGTTCGAGGTAAGACTAGATGTAGATAATCTCATGAGAAATGAAATTTATTAATTTTAACAAGTAGCACATCTTTCCAAGATACGCTTCACTTTTATTCGTCAGTATCGCCAGACGGAAGGTACTTATGCCCAAAAAGCCGAGCAAATTGACTCGAGTTGCAGAATGGGTTACTCTATCGGACAAGGAACTGGCGGTAGGCCAGCTCATTAAGAGTAACATTCTTTTTAGCTCGGACCCTCCGAAAGGCCATTTTGGTTCACTGGATGTATATACACGCACATAATCACACCGATATAATCGCTTGTGTAACGACTCTGCTTAAAGATTTCACTATGTGCATCTGAGAAAAGAGGTCGAAATTATCGGACATTGAATTATCGGAGATTGAATTCACGTATAATAGCCCTTAATATATTTTATTATGATATTATCAATAGAACAATAAATTTGTCTCGTTTGGTACAAATATCCCGTCTGGTCTCGTAATATGACATTTAAAAATTAATATATCAATCTGTTGCAATTTAGTTTTGACAAGATTAATGATAACGTTCTAGGTATTTTTACGTGATTTGTTACTTAATAATTCATCTACCGTACGCCAAGTTTATAAGTATGTCTCATTTAAAATTTTGAAGTAGAGAATATCATAAAGTTTAAAGAGAAGAGAGAGAGAGAGGAAAAATCCGTGAGATAATTTATACAGGACAAACATTTTGCTTTTAAGAATATTATCATACACATTTTTGTCTGAATCTAGAGACTATTTACGTTATAGGATATCAATCCACGAAGGATTATAGGCGATAAGTCCTCACGAAATCGCGAGGTATATCGCGCTTCGATGCGTAACGCAATAGCGGTGCTTAATGTGACGCAGCTCACCGTGCGTTTAATCTACAACCACGACGGAGTGGCTTATCCTCTTAATGCACACGACGTCTGTTGCAAGGGTCCTGGGGACTCCACTCGATTTGGGATTAGATAGCGGCTGACTGCTAACACCTACGGTTACTCGCTCCACGGCGTTGTCCGTAATTGGAAACTTCCGTATAATTATCCGCCCACGGCTTCTTGTCCGTCCGCATACGGCGCGCCTGCAGCACGATAAAGCATCCTCTCATCCGTTGCCCTCTGCTTCTGGTATAACCATCATTAATGCGATTCGCTCGGTCGGCTACGAGTGTCGTCGTTTTCGAGAGTGGCCGTACGGCAATGTCGGCGTAACACCGCGAACGTGCATTCGGTTCGAGCGCTTTTGCGGCTACTGTAGCGTAATCGCTGCCACAGGATCCGATTGCGGTTGTTTCGTCGAACGGGAGGCACGTAGGTCACAAGATTCCCGGCACGTTCATAGATTCTATTGATTCTTGGTCATCGCGCTGCGCGACTTTCGTTGCCAAAATACGATTGTCCGTTAATATATATTGGTGCAACTGGTAAACTTAATCTTCCAGCAAAGTACACGGTGTGTCACAAGCCGAACGACCGACTATTTTTCATCGAATTGCGTTTAATGATTTTAAGATTGAGATGCTTGCGATATAACTATATATGATCAAATAGATTGTAAATGTAAATCAATATTTAAATCTCGATCAGACGAGCCGAATAAAATATATCTTACGTCGAGAGAAATAACGTATACGATTGAAGGGAACACAAAGCGTCGATTTTAATCGACGTTAGTGCCATTTAATATATATACCTCTCGATATATAGCTTACGATCGAGAAGCGGATATAAAAGAAGCGAGAGCTTTCTCGAGAAAACGCCGTTAGCCGCGGGCCAGACCGGGATTGAGGTTTTATTGATCTCAACGAAGCTGTATTTTCGAGCGAGCTATAACCTAGACAACACACGACATTGCTTTTTACCAGATTTCTCTCCTCGGCGTGTTCTAGATTCACGCGTTATCCGCTTCCGCGGGCACGATTTATTCGCGGCCTTTTCACCGACAGCAACCAACGCGCGGCAACCAACCCCCTTTAAAACGGAAGCGCTCTCTCCTTCTTCCATCCCTCGATTTTCTCGATAAATTCGAGATAACGGCTCATCGCGTTTCGTCTTATAACGCGATTCCGAGAGGTCCATTCTCTTTTTCCGCAACCCGTCTCCGCGTCCGCGCGCGAAATCGACCCAGAAACAATGCCGGGAGGGTGGTCGATGGTCGAAGCGATGGAACTCGTTTAATATTACATTACGTGCGCAGCTCCGAAAACATATACTATACATACGGTATATTTCCACCTCCCGGAAAGAGATCGAAACGGGAGGTATTTTTATTCGTCTCTCTTGCACAGAGAGTGTGAAGGAGATCCCTCCGTTGACGAGGAAATGTGTACGCGAGAACGGAACAGCATCCGGTCTCTATATTCCGGTGGCGTTCGGCGATGACCGCTCTTCGATAACGTTTGGACACGTCGGAATTCCCGCTCAAGTCTTTTTCCCCGAATCGACCGACCGCCATCGCCTCGATATCCAACGTCGGCGTGGCGGCAAACCGTTATTTCACGCCGCGAGGGACGACAACGGAGAACAGGGGGATGAGAAAGCGAGGGTGGGACGACTCTGTGGCACACAACGGCGGCCAGAAAAATTCTCCCTCTCTCTTTCTTTCGAGCGCCGTTCCTCGCCGGCCATTAATTCTATTGTCCTTCCGATCACACGGTATCTATAGTCCAGGCTTTGTTCTCCGAGGACCTTGCGAAAAAGTTGCGACCGAGCAATTCATTCGAGAGTCGGCGGCGGGCTTACCGCGAGATAATAAATCGCGCGAGACGCGTCGTTTGCCTTTATTGCTTCACCTCTCGGGTAAGTCGAAAGTAGCGAGTAGTAGTTTTGGACACGTGCGCGTTTCGCGTCGCGCGTTTGCCGGATACTTACGGCGGCGAATCGCGTTTCCGTCACATCAATCGCGTATTTTCTCAATTGCCTTCGCCGCGAGTAGTACCTATACTTTTCTTCCGAACGCCACACGTGTCGAGAAGTGGCAGCGAATGTGTCGGAAATGTTGCTAATGGCGGAATAATTTTTGGAGGATAAAGGGAGACGCGTCGGGATGGTTTTTATTTTTTTTTGCGTACCGCTGTCTGTTATTCTTGTAATATATATGCTTTGTATTTTTATGACTATTAAGCGATGCTGCATTATTTGTTTTTTTTCGGTAGATGTATAACGTGCACCATTTTTCAATAAATTTCACGACATTTCGATGGAACGTTTATTTTAATACATTTAACAACCGCTGATGGTGGAATGCGCGTTTAAATTAATTCGTAGCAGGTCGCTAAGTTGTCAACAGCTGTTTGTTTTAAAAAAACGGGAAGGGGGGAGGGAGGGAGGGCATCGAAAAGCAATGTCAAGTTTCGGCCACAACAATGTTTTTCACAAACGTTGGAAAATAAATGAAAATAGTGAACACGCGGACCAAGTGCGTTTATGGGAGGTAATGGAAAAAAAAAAAAAAAAACGAGTTTTAACGGTACGTTTGTGACCCAATTCCCATTTTACATTTTAAAGCACCGCGACTCGTTTAACTCCATTACAAGGACGGTATTTAATTAACAGGAAAAAAAATGTTGAATAGTTTCGCTGTAGTTAGCTCCGAACTTCCCCGCAACGTAGAATCGACGTAAGAACCACGTGCAAGTCGGTTGACTCTTAAAATGTCCATGAATCGAACCTTTAAAGAGGAAAAGATAGATAGAGAGGAAAGAATAAAAAGAGAGAATTTTATAAATGCTTTAGCGATTGTATCCACACCCACGTTGTGTATGTGTGTGTGTGTGTGTGTGTGTGTGTCGTATATCTTGAATTTTATTTCGTAAAACTGCACGTTTGCGGTCCTTCGATAACCAGGAAACCACATTGACGCAATTCTACAAACCGACATGAAAGTGCGCAAATCAAAATTTTCTTTCACTTTTTTTATCAATGCTTTTTCAAATGTACCGTCGACATAGGGAATATATATATATATATATATATATATATATATATATATATCCCTCTCTCTCTCCCTCTCTCTCTCTTTCTCTGTATGTCAATATAACTTCATAGAAAAGATGATTTTACGTCACGTCTATTTCGAAAGACTTGATGTAAAAAATATGCGACGAATATTTTTCACATTTTGATCTATTGGTCCAAATGTATGTAAATGCACCGTATAGCTGATTAAAACTTAATCTCGTAGAAAATGATAATATATTAAACTTTCTTTTCAGATTAATCGGATATTCCGCAAATATTTACAGTATATTCTCGATTCGTAAGGTCGTTTGTTCGAAACTACGCGGAATTAGCGGACGGACGATCCATCGAGAAAAGTTACCTACCACCATCCTGTTTTCTTCTCCCATTTCCACCAATCAATTTCCTTCGTTTCACTCCCGGTCGTTCCTCTCCGGCCGAGTCAATTTAATTCCGATTAATTACGTTTTAATTAATACAAACGCGTTTCCCGAACAACCTTAGACCGAGAGGGAATGGTTTGCGAATGGTACGTTGCTTTTTTTCTGCTTAGTTCTCCGCTTTTATCTCGGATGAAATCGAGGCACACGGTTGTCCCGGAAATCCGAGTGAGAAAGACGAGTGACTCTTCAATCTGAAAGCGGAGGGGCGAGGAAAGGATGTCGGGTTTTTCCTGCCATAGCGGATTAATGGAAAATAATGGCCGGCAATGTGAAATCGCGGTCGAGGAATCTCGTTATTTCGAAAGCCCGTCGTTCATATTTATTTGAGACAGAGAGAACCGTTCCAGAGTACAACTATGTAAAAATCTGTCCGATAATTGCCTGAACACTGAGGACGACGGTTCTTTCATATTGTCTCATTTGTGCTTTTTTTCTGCTGTCACCGTAAGATACAAGAACTGGTATATTTGTTAAAGTTAAATCGAGACAAATTTAATAAATACGATCTAGACGGAAATTTTCCTCGAAGAGAAAGAGGTCGACGCAGGTCGAGAGGTCGAGAGTTTGATGCAGGATATTATGCGCTTGAAAACAAAAGAAATAAGCAAGAGTTATAAAAAGGAGGAAGAAAAATATAAATCTCGACTGAAAATCCGCTGATAGATTGCTACATGATAAAGTCGCCGACGATTGCGACATTCCTTTTTAAACCAGTTATTTTGCGAGAAAAATAATCACGATTGTCGTCTTGAAAAAAAAAAAAAAAAATTGACAGTTCTACATATATTAAACACTCTATCGAATCAATTGCCGAATGAAGTAGGATTGACATTTCTTTCTATTGTACATCTTTACACTATTGTGTTAATATTACCGTAAATTTTCGCAATAGCTTAGAGTCCTTATCTTTTATATGTAACTGTATTAAATGCGCAATACTCGCTCCTTCATATCCTTGCGATTGCGGGCGGTTTCGAGACTCGTTTCCCATTTCTCGCATTAGCGAATTTCTCCGCACGACTCGCGCGCAGATAAAATCAACGTTATAACGATATTCAAAAGTCGAGTGCTCTCGGAGCTGCTGCGGCAATAATTGTTCATAGCGGATGTCCGCGCTCTGTCTCTCGCAAGCGGGAAAAGCGATTTTCCTCTATCTCGAAGACGCGACGCGACCGGGTGGTTATCAGAAGAAAACGCGTACGGCAACCGCTCAACCTCGAGATTTCCCGGGCGGGGAAACGCGCGGGAAAAACATTTCTACAAAGAGACTCATCGTTTTGCAGCTGCAGGTAAAGTCGGTCCGCGTTGCGGTGCCACCCCTCTCCAAGATAATGTTAATATCCAGCTCTCGAGGTTTTGTAATTGGCAATTATTTTAGCTTACTCCGCTCTTTGTTCTCCGACGTTATCCCGGCGATGGTGCTCACTCGGATTCCCCGAAGAATCCTCGAATGTGTCTGCAGCTGCGCCCTTTACGCAATCACTTCGGGGCTAAGCCGGAGTCGTATCCCTAGCGGTCCGGAACTTCCCTTAACGCGAGAAAACCTACGTTCCATTTTCCGTTGAATTTTCCTATTATCGCTGAACGGCCGAGAAAATTTCGGGATCAGGATTTTCCAAACCTACCTAAGCCAGTGGTACTAACTTTTTCCAAAACTTACAGCAACGGAACGAACGTGGAGACTATTTTCGAACATTATTCCAAGAGAGAGGGAAACCTTCCACGTCTCGTCGACGTAAACGCAATGTTCGTTCGCGTTTGCTCGCAACGCGCGTCCACCCACAAGGAAGACTGATAGTCGAAAGTGCGGCATCAGGATCGGGGCGCGTTTTAGCGGTAAACGCGAGGCGTGGCTTCCGGACTTTCGCGTTACGGCGCGCGCTATCGAGGACAGGCATAAATCCTGAACGTCGACCGGCCGCGAACGAGCACCACTGAAGCGCGTGTACACCCTGAATCAACCCCTCTCTCTCTCTCTCACTCTCTCTTTACATGCACACAAAAGCGAAAGGTTATTAACGAGCCCAGATTAAACCCGATAACACGCCGCGACGGTATCTTTCGGTTCATGGCGATGCACGAGGCGCCCTTTGCCGGCGGCGCCACGCGCACACCAGTTCTCCTCTCTCTCTCTCGTTATCCATTTTCGCCGTTAACGTTTAATGCATTCCCGGTGCAGGCGCGAGCACTCGCCGTGCCAGTTGCAAGCCTCGGCTCCACAAATTTTGCAAAACACCGATATAAATCGTTTGATAACGCGCGTTGGCCCTGAGCGTCGATATATACAATGTGCGGGGGTCGACGGGGCGCGAGAAGCGCAAGTGGGGCGGCAACGAGGGGGAGAAAAGAGGGTGGCGGAAAAGAGAGAGAGAGAGGGTGAGCGCGCGCTGGAAATTTGGCGAAACGCCAGGCGCATCGACGACGCTGCAAAGTGCGCACGGCCAGCCGGTGCATCGCGTCCGACCGAACGTGTCGGATGACGTAACCGATATCGCTAATTGCAAAAACTACCGCCGCGGAACATCGCCCGCGGTATCTCGCGCCCGGACTTTTTAACCCCCGGGGTGGTTGCATGCCCGCGTCGCACCACCCAGTTTTTGAATTCGATACTATCGCGGAGAGGTAATTTAGACGTTTCTTTTAACGGGAAGCCACAACGGCTCGGCGATGTTGCTATCACACTCGTCGATGTGCGCGGAATTTCGCGAAAACTTTTCTAATATCCATCCGCATTCACATATATACACGTACACACGTCGGGCTGTTAGACGTGTTTTTAACTGCCATTGCTATGTACCGGGACGATATACACGCGATCGTGAATATTCCCCGACGTCACTTTCAATTAATATGGATATACAAAAAAGAGAGTGCGCGGATATGTATAAAAAGATATTAAAAAAATTTCAGCTCACGCGGAAATTCATACGCGCACTAGTGCGATAGAAAAATATAAAAAGCATATCGAATTTATTCAAACGAATATAATATAATACGTTTTCTAAGGCAATATTAAATAAAGCGGAAGAGCGCGTGACTGAAGCGTTAAAAATAAATTTATATATATATACATAACATGTGTACTCTGTCTCTGTATATGTACGTCGAATTCCAAGAATTTCAATCTCCGCTAGCGTCTAAAAAGAAAAAAAATTGGCGCGCGATAGGACTTCGTCAGGAAACGTTTCCAAGGCCTGTGCAACGGCGCGGACACTTACGGCAATTAAGCATCCCTTCTCTACAGGATCCACAAACCTCTTCGGAGAAAAAACTAAATAAATAGAGGAGTTCGCCTTGCAGGTCGCGAAGGACGAGGAGGTTGATGCGGATACGCGGCGGTGGTCGGTAGTGCTAGGGAGCTTGTGCAAACACAAAAGCTCACGGCTGAAGATAAACAGTGAGACTGTAAGCTGCAACATACCTTCGGGCATTGCGCCGGTAGGTAGGAAGGATAGAGATAGAGGAAGAGGCAGAGAGAAAAAGAGAAATACGCGGACATTGTGCAAGGTTGTGAGCCTCTTTCAAGGAGAGACGGGAAACTAAGACGGGCGAGAGAAAACTCTGGCGAAAAAGAGCCACCTATAACGTTGACACCTAACAGCCGAAGGTCTCTCTCTCACCCCGAGCCTCTTCCGAGAGAGGGTCCTCTGTAAACTTACGACATTAGACCGTCTGTGGAATAAACTCTCGTTTTAATAGCGTAAATATACATGACGCGTAATCCACTTTGTCTTTTTCTCTCTGCCGCGGTTTCTCGCGCGAGATTTTTGCGTGTAACATGGGAATGTCTCCGACGTATCGTGAATCTTTTTGGGTCGCGAGTTTACGCCGTTACGGACTGCAAATTTTAGAATGGTTATCAGATAAAAGCTCGTAAAGCACAGATGAGAGCTGTATTTACGCTTTACATTTTAACACGTAGATATTGAAATTATAAGATATATAATATATAGCTGTAATTATTTATTATACGCATATATATATAATCATGCATTTGATAGATAATTGACATGAATTTCAATTCGTGTACGTGTAAGCAATATATCAACGTTTAAAAAGGTCTTACCTGTTGTGGTTTCCGTTGGATAGATCAGAAATCGTCCTGCAACAGACACAGATAATTTTGCAAATTAATTATTAATATATGAACTAATAACAAATAAATAATTATAATTATGTTACTGGATCGGAAATAATAATATAATTAAATTCATTAACCGGTCTGTGACTTTCTGTTTTGATAATACATATACATATAATATGCGAAACAAGGCAAAATGTATGTTATTATACTCGCAAATTACATATATGCATATATAGATACATGTATATATAAATTCTTAACGCTTCGTCATGCTCGCAGTATAGATGTAGTTTTTATTAGAGGAAATACATTTATCATATATTTTCTGCATATATTAATATAACTACAGTTTCAATCGAGCAATTTAAAATAGCTCGGAGCAGAGATGGGTAAGAGTATATTTTGGAACAGCTAATCTAGCTTCAGGTCTTAACTTGTAACTAGGTTAGTGGACGCGTGCTCATCGTCCGTGACAGAGGTTTGCACTTCAAAACTACGTGACGTGGCTTACGTTCTCGCTGCGTGTTCTCGGAAAACTGACGCGTTGGTCATTACTTGCAGCAACGAGTGCCCGATCGCAAGAGGAATAATTAATTCAAGCAATGTCATTAAAAGTACGCGGAAGTTAAAACATGCTAAATGACACGTTTATCATGGTAAGCGTGTTAAAACGACACTCTCGGCGTTGTGAATTCGTATAGGAGGGATATGTGCGTGCAATTATACGGAATTAAATAGAACACATGATCTCATTGAAGGATAACGCTTATGAATCGTGTATGCGCCTCATCTTTTTTGCGTTTCGCAACAAAAGTAAAATAGTTGGCGATAAATAATCCCTAGAGCAGCGCGTTCGATAAATAAAATGCGGTAATATAATTCTTCTTTTTTTGTACCGCACAAATGGCAGCCACGCCAATGATTATTCATCGAATCTATCACAAACGTATCCTCTCGAGGCCTGCATGTGTCGAGTCCGTGCATATAATTTATTATCACTTCGCGTTACACTAAAAATGCCTTTACTGATTCATTCGCAGACGCATAAAAACCACGCCGCCATACATTACTCCGTGGAAACCCTTGTATCCACTTTACGCACACACAATCAACTGCGCTATAAAACGCACCTCGACCTACCAATATTTTTCCCTCTACCTTTGCGTTTTACAACTTTGAGCATGAATATAAGAAGCAACGGAAACTTCATCACTATATATTCTTTCATCAACTTCTATCTTATCTAACATTTTACGGCGTCATGTGTCTCGATAGTTAATTTTTCTACACACGTTACTTTTCATAAAGTTACTATCTATCGACCGAAAATTATTACAAATTGTTATAAATTTTTACTGTCACATTTACGTTACTCAGAGAAACTTGAGCATATTTTCTTCGTTTTTATTTTAATGTAATTTTGCAACGGACAGAGCTTTCGTTGTCGTATGTAAAGTGGCGTATACAGATATAAATAAAATTCGTTTGTAGTATTCACACAGCGAGGCCAAGAAATTCAAAGCTAACTGAAGTTGTACCGAGTTCGAAACTTGCTTCACGAGACACAGAGGCAGTAAGATCTTGCACAATGCGTTACAGACTATAGAGTTCCCTTGTTAAAGATTAGCACGATTCTAGAAAAGCTTCTGGAGAGTGAATGAAAGACACGAACGGAGATATTGTTTTCTTGTCGCGTGCTTCAAACTAACTCTGAAGGGTAATAAAGATAGACAGTGGAGTAGAGGCAAGATATATATCGTTGAAAGAGCGGACACAGATTTTTAAGAGCGATGAAAAAAGCTTTAATTGGGACCAAAAAGTGATAACGTTGTAAGAAAAATACGTGCACATATTATAACATGCGTATGAAAGTTTGTTACATTTATCACGGGACTGTAGAGAAATTTTTACATATGGAGGAATGTAACGAATATAACGGTCCGACTATCTTTCAACGCAACAAACATTTGCCCCACATAACCACGGCAATCCCCTGAGGAACACTTTTCATATTCCGATATAAATTGGATAGACCAGGCTCACAGCATAATCGATAGTATTTTATCGCTCGCTAACAAGATGTCTCTTCTTTTTTCCGTTTCTATTAAATATATGTTCCAATCTTCTTTGAAAATCAAGATAAATAATAAAATTTACATCTTCTATAAAAATAGAAATAAAATCGAATGATTCTACTTAATATGCTACAAAATATTTCCGATTTACATACAATTTTATCATTTCTATTACGTGAATTTAATAAATATTATTTTATGGACTTGACAATTTTACAAATATTATTTATGCTATTTTAATAATTTTATATTTATCGCAACTTTTGTATGTCATATAAAATAAAAGTGAAAATATTTTTAATAATACATTTACATTTAATAACATATGCATACACATACTACATTATAAAGAATAATGATATTGATACTTATTTGCTAATAAAGTATCGACCATGGCTTGTAATTACGAAAACAAACGCCTCATTTATTTTTACATATTATATCTTTCTGCTAACACAGCGTATACTGCAAATCATCCTGTTGGAACGATTAATTGGGTCAAAATCATTATCGGTCTCTCCATTGATATAATGATCGCGACTTTGAGCAGTTAACTTCAATTACTAGGGATCTGCACCGCATTCATTATTGTCTACTAACTGTACGCACACATACACATTCATCTGGGTATAATCTCGTTAATATTAGAAGATAATGTTAAGGGTTATATGGAGCGCTAATTATTTAAGCTGCTAACTGTATAGGAAACTATGTAAATTTTAAAGATTTAACTCGTGTAGTACATAATGATAATTTTATAGTTGACACATAAAGAAGAATTCAAGAGAAACTGGATAAAAATTATACTATATAAAAATTGTTTAAATTCAATTTTATACAGGGAGAGAGAAAGAGAGAGAGATAAATGTCTAAAATTCCGAATTTTATTGTATTATACATATTATTAAATATTTTCCCTCTTTCGTATGAATAGAAATAAATCAATACAATAGAAATAAATCTTCCGCTACATTAAATTTGCGATTGTATATGAAACGCAATTTGTTTCTCAGGGAGATGGAGCATGGTGTAGTGTGTACATGCTTCAAAATTTAATAAAGCTAGAATAGCACGGGAAAAGTATAAAACGATCGAAATAAAATGATTTTCCAGCAGGTAGCTAGCCTAGGATATATATATTCCATGGAATAGTAGTGGAGATTACCAATACATGGAATACGTAACGTATTGCGAGACACGCGCATTAAGTGATCAATATTTGATGTCGCGGCAATCGATAATTGAACGTATTGTTTTCCGAAACGTGCTCTCGAACGTTCGTGCTTATTTCGCGATTCGTCGAACATGTGAGCGTTTTATTGTCAAGGAAAACGTGAAAAATTTAAGCCGGTCTACTTTCACCGTGCGAATGTCAATGAACGAATATCTCGATGCTCCATCGCATCAACGAGCAAAATTTCGTTTAATTAGACGCCATGATAAGTACATCATTTTTATTTTCAACTTCTTCGTTCTACGTACGTTGATGCAGTCAAAAGGTAACGCGTTCTATGCATAAAACAGACTTGTCCAGAAATATTCCGATGCGCGTGTATACGCAGGAAAGTACCCCTTTTACCGGGGAATTCGACGAACGCGAACGCTAGGTTTCGTTTGAAGAGAGAGAGAGAGAGAGAGAGAGGGGTTGGGTCTCCAACAACTTGAACAACTTCACAATAGTCGCGGCCTTTGCACGGTTCGCTACGCGAAATAAACTTTACCAGCTACCTAACTTTAAAATTGATGATCGCGTTGTGTCGGCGCATGTAAGTGTATCCGCAAGACAGAAATACGATGTTTGTGTGTCAATGACAGTTTATCGGGTGCGACTTCAGATGTACCCTGAGCATAGAAGATCGGAGATAAGGGAGTGTGTAGACAGTGATCATTATCACGCGTACGAGAGTTTCCACTCTATTTCGTCGTCGACGTTATACACAGAGAATATCATTACGCGAAGATCGCGTGAGAAAGAGACGGAGCATGTGCGATAGAGAAGGCTCTCCTTTGCAGCCGAACTCTCCACAACGCTCGAGGACACTTTTCCGCAGAACGGAACCCGGCACACATGGCGATTGTAAGCTTCTGCCGATGGCATCGGCACAGAGCGATCAGCGAGAAAATTTTAGATCCGCTCCGAACCAGCAACGAACCATTGGACTACGATGTTCTCCACATTTGGTTTGGTTTCATTGTTACGAAAAGGGCGTGACTCGCCCTCGCTGCGCTTATTGTTAGATGCAAAAACGCGTGAATTTCAATGTGGAATCGTCCTGTCTGAATCAAAGGGACTGGAATTTGGAGCGGACAGCCATGCGAGCTGGTATGTAAATGTATCTACTCTTTCTGTTTGCTGTTACACAGATGACACGGAAAAATTGTAGAGATGGTTCTACATATACGCGTGGAAACGCATTTGATTTTACGTTTTACTGTAACATATTTTAAATCGCAAAAATGTTGAAAAAAAAAAGATTAAACGATTATTCCATAGATTCAGTTATTCTCTTAAATAGAAAAACTTGTTTAATCTTTAATTCATAATCACTAAATTGTGTACAAAAGAATCGCGATTTATATTAACGTGAATTATATTAAATTCAAAAACTTCTCATAAATTATCACGGAAATAATATCCACAGAAATAGCTATTAAATACGTTACGATAGAGAAAGAGAGAGAGAGAGAGAGAGAGAGAGCAAATTTCTAATAAACTATTAAAAAGAAAACAATATAATTAGTTCTCTAGAGATCTTGTTCTCTAAATATGATATCTTATTTATATATTTGAAATTTAATAATTCAATGCGATTGTTGTAGTTCTCTGCACCCCAGTGAACAAAACAACAGGAAGTGTAATAAAATTCTTTAATTATTGAGAGAAAATACAACAGCAAACTGATAAATTATTAAACAATGTTACGCAATATTGCATAACAAGGAAGAAGTAATATTTTCCCATAATGTACATTTTTATCAAATTGCGCAGCATTAAAAGTTCATCGATGCAAGCTTTCGTACTTTTTAGTGTAATTACAGCCATTTCGTGAGAAGAGAGTTGGTTGTGGAAAGTCAGAGTCATGAATGTACGTCAAAAACCGTATGAATGCGCTGTAATTTAAATTACTTATTTCAGATTGTTAGCATGGTTTGCTTTTCTTCCGCTTTGATTAAACGTTTCAACGTAGCGTGGTTATTTATGAGATTACTACTTGTTCGGCCAAGCGTCGCTTTAAACGATCGAATTTTCCGGAATGTAGGATACGAAAAAGATAAACACAGATCCGGCCCATAGGAATTCTAACATAATTACGCGGCGAAGCGTGGGTCTCGCTGCTACAATAAGTGTAGTACGTGCCGCGTTTGCACAATGCGTATTAATCCAATAATTACGTACTAAAACCTGTGCCCATCCGAGAGAAGTAGCTCTTACAAGCCACTACTACATTCGCCCGAAAACACGCATTAACAATCTAAACATTGTGCAGATATCGACCTAGGTTTTACTTATAGGTGTTTATTTTTCGCGGACCATATATACACACATTTTATACATATATATGTATAGATATATATCTCTTGTGAGTTTTATTTTCTTTTAAGATAATCAAACACACACCGTCGAGTGAAGCTATTCATGCGTTATCCACATATCGATCCCTCGGGTTTCTCAAAACAATATTTCAGCGGAAAGGTAAAATGTATTTTTGCGTGACCGTATTAATGGAATTTTTCTTGCATGCTGTAAATTCGTAGTAATAAACGATGGAATGTTATTAATGTACGTATAACAAAATTTTGATAAGAGAAGAAACAGCGAAGTTTATTTTTTAATTTTGCATAGAGATTATTTACTCCGCTATTATTAATATTTCGCAAAATCGATAGCATACGTTGCAGCAAATACAAATATCGAATGTAACAATTGATCTCTCACGTTAGAATTGATTTCATTTAATTATATATATATATATATTAATTTTGTGCTGCTTAACGAAGTGAAATGAAGATAATGACAGTTGTAGTGATAAATTGCAGCGCGCGAATGTAGATATATTTATATTTATTATGAAGAACTTTTGTTGAAGCTTGTAATAAAAATGCCGAGTATTTTTAATAATTCAGCTATAGTAACTATAATACACTGAATATGCAGCTTGGATTAAAATCGAATAAAATTATACGTCAATTTACTTTCAAATGAAGTCTGCATTATTATCATGTAGCGTGACATCACTCAATTATCTTATACCAAATGTGAGGAGAGTTTATGAAATAGAGCAGCAATAATAAAATTCTTCATCTCACTTCCTCCGAATTGCAAGATTAAATGACGTAAGCGTTTGATCAGATATTTAATTTGCTATCGTAATTTAATTTCGATAATAATAAGTGGTTACGAAATAATGATAGAAAATTAATTTTATTGACAACACCGGATAATGGGCCGTACATTATGCCTCGTACAGCTGAATAACCGGTTGATTATCCAAGTAGCTGCATACGTCTATAACGATCTATACCAAAGCCCGAGATCTGCATTGTAGTCGATATAGAGCAGAAACAAGACGATATAGCCCTAGCGACGGGGCGACGCGGGAGAGGATAACAGTTACGGCATACGGTAACGCGCCAGTATTGACAAACATCTTCATTAACTCCGGTTGCTTGTGTACTATCTGCCTACAAACGTTGTGTATATGTGCCACGGAGCTATTCTCTACCTGAGCCATACCTGCGCATACCTCCGGAGCTGTAGACACGGACAGTAATTTGCCAGGATTGCTACTTGATGCGAGTTAAACCGACACGTTCGCAGTGTTTCGACCTCTGCTAAATCTTACGGTATATTATCGGGGTTGAGCGAAACCGTTGGCAAATCGTTTGCAATCGATTGCGATCGTTTATAAATCGAGAGAGAAGCGCTTTCATTCTAATTTAAGTCTCGGCATCGCATACCGCTTATTTTAGAAATGCATTTATAAACTCGGAGAGTGACAGCCAATCGACACTTGATATCGCACTCTGAGATTATAACGATTATCGATAACCAATTAAATAACGATAATAGGACAAGTATATATAAATGTGTACTTTTAGCCTGAAATTTCATGATAAAAGACTAATTATTAAACTGTAAAATACATATACTTCAAAAAGCACGATATATATATATAATTATACTATTTAACTTGTAATTGGAATGGTGTTGTTAAAGAGTGTTGTTTAAAAAATATTTATATTATGTACTAATGCTCTTGTTTTATTAATTATACTCTAGGATTCGCAGCATTGATGCATGTAATAAGGTAAAAAATTAATTAGCACTTGTGTTAAAACAATTATATAAATATAGGTCATGCATATTGTACCTATGATTATTACCTATAATAATTTGCTTTACATCGATTTTTAATTTATGCCTTCCCAGATAACACCAAGTCCAAAATTAGCGCATAAGATATCATTAAGAAATCTTTAAGACAGCTTTATAAGAAATCTTCTAATATGATATCCAAAAGACATCTTAAGGATATCTTAAAGATATCTTATGCGCCAATTTTTTCGATTTGGTGCCGTCTGGGTTATTATATTTAGGATCGCATAAATTGCTACTAACTGCTAATAGAAAATACGATAAATAATTAAAACATATTTTTAAATATTTTCAAATATTTTCAAAAACATATCATGATTTAATATGGTTCACATTGTTAAAACTTTATATACTAGCATTTTTCTAATATATTGTCCAACTGCAGATTGTATGTAAAAGATATTAAATTTTTATTTGTTTAAGTTTATTAACATGTGTATTGATTGTATTAAAAGTAATATACAGTCAATACAGTTCTGTTAATAAAATAGAATTATTATGCACAACGTGATGTCATTTTTACTTTATTTTATAATCAATATATTGCATTGTTGTAAACCCTCAAAATTTTGATTGTCGAATAATGAGAAATAATAAAGCATTTGAAAACGCATATAGATTGAATTGTGTATCAATATTTATTTATTCGTATAATGTATTAACATCTTTTCGCGACTTTTCCATTTTGTCAAGTACACTTGTAATTGTTATCCTCTTGTATTTAATGACATACTATCTGTGATTTGATAGAAAGTGGATATCATGTCAAGAATCGTACACAAGCACGAGCATGACTAACTTTTAACAAAACAAACGCGCATAATACATAATATAAATCTTTTTTAAACAACACTATTTTTAGCGGAACCTCACATTTCGATTACAAGTTAAATAGTATAATTACATATACATATACATAATCATGCTTTAAAGTATTATATTTTAAACATGGCAATATTTCAAATTATATTCCTTATAGAACCAGATTAATTAAATAAAACCAAATTCAATATTTGCAAGAAACTTTACTATTTAACTACTTAATTATTTAACGAAACATTTGAGATATATTCATCAGATTAATGTGCTTGGAATGCTCAGACAGAATAAGAAAAAAATGTAAGTTTTATAGATATTACTATATAATTTTCCTCCTTAAATATATTTTATCTCTTTTTGTGTATATACACATAGTAATGTGTACAATACGGAAATGTTTTATATGAATTTTGTATATATATATATACACAAATAAGCATATGAATTATTAAATTAATTTGGCATTTGTTTACCACAAATAATATAAGATAAATGTTCGATAAATATTCAAGTCCTGCATTATAGCTGTTAATACTATATTTCGATATGACAACTCAAACTTGTCTGTTTATAATTCAAAAAAAGATATATATATATATATATATATCATAATATAATAATATGATATAAAATATATATAATAATTAATAATTTTTATTAAATACATATATATTTCGATAATCAGGCAAGAATATTTGAATAGAGATAGTATTCTGAGTTTCAAATATTTGGTAAGACGAAATGTAATAATAATAATGAAGATTTCTAATAATCAAATGCCACTCATTAACATTCACTTATTATATCACTTTATTTCTATACATATATTTAAATTTTAAAATAATATTATATTAAGCAATTCACTATTAGTATACACACTAATAACAATACGACTTTTGATTTGCATATTAGATTGAATAACAAATTGAAATGCAAGTTGTTTATGCTTAATTAAGAAACTATTTTATAGTTCTTTATACATTTTCCTTTATTTTTAAGACAATCTTTGGAATCGGAAAAGCATTTGACCCCTGAAATCTAATTTATTTCTTAATTCAATGTTTGCGGTAGAGAAAAAGAATAAATGTAAATTAATATTCCATGTATATATATAAATGAAAGCAATATACGTATAAAAAATCATTAAAATGCTGTTTAATAAAATATAATGAGATAATGGAATCACACACATATTGGTTTTCATTATGAATATAATGTAAACTCTCGCGACAAATAAATGCTATTACCGTCTGATTAAAATAATAACTGATTATCATAAACAGAATAATCAGTTTTTTAATCAAAATATACGTGAGTACAAACACGGAATTACTTTAAATTGATCAATTTTCCGAATTATATTAATGACAAATAAAATCACATTTTTAAACATTCAAATTCGCAATTTAAATCACTTTTGTTTAAAAGAAGGTGCTAACTCTTTATATCGCGTACCTTTTAAAGGATATAATCCTAAAAATTCGTTTTTGTATTTTCGGCATAGATCGGTGAAAAATGCAATGTGTCCTGTGAGATATCTTTTTTTGTTTTAACTCAAACGATTGCTAACTGTTCAATTTTTGGATGCATGAAATACATTTTCCAGTTTTATTCGGCTCAAAAAGTTTGGAAAAAAGAGGAAAAGGTTAATCGAACACATATTTTCTCACTATAAAAAGCGTGTCATTCAAAGTACACATTCATAATCCTACGATATAATATAATAAATATTATATTAGTGCAATATATGCTAACACATATTTTGTATTCTATATAATCTCTGTATATATTTATATAATATATTCACAATTGTGCTCTGTTATCTGACTGAAAAGACATAAGAGATTCGACGAGAAAGCTATTGTTGCTAACCAACTGAATGCTGAATATATACGAACGCAACGTATCTGTAGATGCGGTGCAAAGAGATAATGGTCATAATCGTATTACCAATTCTATTTGTCGTAACAAACGAACTACGTTCGGTACGTGCTGCTGTCGCGCGTGTCTCGCTTATTGCCACTAACACCGTTGCATTTTCTGTTTCAAACTGGTCTAGTCCTGCGATAATTAGATTCTCAATACGCGTATTTTCTTTTAAACCCTTAAGCAGAATCTCTAAGTATTCTCTTTACAGGAAACATAATTGATAATTACTTTTATGGTTGTATAATGACTTTGACATTTTGCGTAAAGCATATATTCAATATATAATTATTCAGATTAATTTTGTATATTTATTGTAATATTGGAGTGGAAGAAACTAGAATCGAAATAGAATTACATTGATAGCCGTAATTACATCGATATAAAGATATTTTCGGTTTTTAGATACTCATGTTTCAATAATTTCGAAAATATACTATTTGTAATAATTTTAAACTTTCGAGAATGATTAATAAGGATGTCAATCATAATTATTATCGTTACACGGATCGCTCGTACAAGAACAACGACAATAGCCATGATTACACCGAAAGTAATATTCATGGTATTAATAAATTAGTCGGTGATAGGCAAGCACGATGTAACAGCGTCGTTTATCACGAACTTGTCCATTCATCGTTACGAGGATTAGATTAATTACCGAAAAGCCCGATAAAACGGCATGTCTGACACCTAAGTGCAGCACGGCTCGTCAATCAAGCCGGGAAGTAATTCTTAGGGGAATTCCTAACATTAGCAAGCGGCGAATGCAATAAAAACTGCAATAAAATGGGGACAGTAAACTTGGGAAGAGTATGCAATGCATTCGACAATGACACGCCGAGCTAAAGAAAAAAAAACTTAAATAAATCTTACGTTTTTTGTTCTCATGTATTTTTCAATAATAAGTTATATAACGTCGCAAACATGATTAAAAGTCACAAATAGTTTATGCACGAGACTATCGACGTTCGAGCTATACTTAAGATAAAGCAAGCAAAGAAACACGCTTAACGAACTGATGTAGTGTTAGCAGTGTATCGTGCGTAAGTGTCGTTTCTCTCATCATAGGGGAGATCCGGATGGACGACACATCGCAATCGCGCATGGTCAAATCTGGATCGGACGCGTCGATAGATGGTACGCGGCCGTGCCATTATTTCCGAGAATAGAATCATTTTCGATGCTATTACCCTGAGTACGCCCGTACGGCAGTCCGACAGATAGACACAATGGCGATGTTTGCGCCATGCGGGAGTAGGAACATGGCATACGTAGGCGAGTAGAGAGATTAGGCTGATAGGTGGTACAGGGCAGAGGCAGGTCTGGCCGGGCCACGATATGCTTATGAGATTGATAATGCCGACACGTCGGGATCGAATGGCTGTTAGATAAGTAGAACCCGGTATATAGATGACGCTCTACTCAAGCGTACGTACATACATAGCGCTATGCCTAATTGCTCGTAAATGACGGATCACGATGTCAAGTCGGAAGGTCAAGCGACTCCTCTACGGCGTCCTCCCATCCACAGATCCTCCGTCGTCTAATCCATCCGTCCATATTCCCATCCATTCGATTCTGAAGCCCGAAATCGGGCCGTCGGGCTCTTCCTATTTCTCGTTGACGACCATGCTTTCCCCCTCTTTCTCTCTGTCACTATCGTTTCAGGGATTTAAATGTAGGTCATTCTACCCTTTGTCGATTACGAGCCAGCAGTCGTTTCGACTCATCGAATTCGTCGGCTCGTGACGTGGAACAAAAATTTTGCAACAAGATATCTCTACAGCACACACGTTTGATTATAAAAACAAACGTGAGGCGAGATAATATAAAAATGTGTTGTCAACAGAAATTATTTAAATTCTAAATAGCGCATGAACCAATTAGAAGAAGCAGATATTACACGCGTTTATAACGTGTGGATTTATGGTATACAGGTGGTTATCTAGCATTATCTTTCATCTCGTTTATATTTTTTCAGAAAATACTCGTAATTAACTTTTGTTATCTGGCGATACATAAACGTAAGAGCCATAACGCAGTATGACGGCCACCAACGGCGAAAGTCTCTTTAAGAGCGTTTTGCACTTTTATAGCGTAACTTTTATAGCATAGACTCCATAGAAATGCAGCCCGTAATATAAATATCGCGCATATGCATTCTGAACATACTTGACCGTGGATAAACGCGATAAATTTTACGATCCGAAGCTGGTAATGGATTTGCAACATGTTGCAAACAGGACGTGGGATGAGCGACATGTAACGTGAAAAGTGTGACGGCTTGCCATCAGCCAAATTAATACGGATAGAATCATATTTGCGTTATATAGAATTAAAAATTTTCAATCTCAATGATATGTTTTATTTTATTAATATTCACATTTATTACACAGGAAAAATATTAAATACGACTTTAAAATACAATTATTAAATCACTTTTAAACAACGTTCTTAAATAAATGAAAAGCAGATTTTTTATTTAAGAACGTTTATCGTTTCTTCGTTTTATATTGTTTATTTGTATTCTTCTCTTAATTATATGACATTTTATGCCGAGTATTATTCGTAATTTGGAAACAGATAAATGAGACGTAATATACAATAACCATGCTATATTCTCAATTTCGTTCATTTGTATCCTACTACATTACCAACATTACAAGCATCGTCGTTGTACCATATGTAATTGATGAACATGATCGATGCATCAGAAGATTATGATACTCGTTGTACCTCCGATGGTTGTAGCGGAATGTTCAATAAGAGTATCCTTACCGTGAATTGAATCCATCTATCAAGTCCAGCCGTCATGATTGGTGCTTAAGGGTGGTTTGTTGCTTGGCTTAGAACAAGATACCTTGATTGAATAGCGGGTGATATACGAGCGTGGATAACGAAAAAGACGGCGCAAATCTGCAGGCTCAAAAAGTTTAACCGATAAATAACCCTTAACGAGTATCACGATATAGATACGAATTCGATAAAGTGCAATATTCTTGAGATAACGTTGGTATGCGTCAGAAATGTTGTTCCTGTCAGAAATTTCGAAGAAATTATTTACGCTAAAAATAAATAAAGTATACATCTCGCGCAATAAGATAAATTAAATCTAATTGTACTTATTGCATTATAATTTTATATTGAGAATATATTTGTCGAATGAATGAATCATAATTTTATCTTGCAATGCTGAGAATATAATATGTTGAACAAGCAAAATGATTTGTAATTTCTGTTGAGACTGGAATATTATCTAAGATATATTGCACAATTGGCACTTCGATTAAATTTACATACATTAATAAAAAGTAGGTTAAACCTTTCTATCGTTTTTCTTTTCTCTTTCCCTCCTTCTCTCATGTATTTTCGTTCACAATTCTCGCGCGATGTATGGTTATTTAAATTTCGATTTAAATTGGATTAGCATATTTTAATACTAGAATCGTTTCTCTTCATTGCGATAAATTCGATTATACGATAATCAAGACTTTTATAAGCGATCATGGCTTAACTTTTCCTGAAAAACAAAATAAATTGACATGAAACATATGATGTGTATTGAGATAAATATTTTATCATTACAAACATCTTGTAACGCTGTATATTTTCGATACTTTCTCAACTCGATATTAATTGTTCGCACTCGTGATAGTGTTGACAGCACTGAGAGTCTTGTTACCAAGTGCGATATGCATGCATTATCCTTTGTTCTGGGATAGAATATGCGGCTTTTGGTCCCGACCAGCATGAAGCAGTACATACGTCATTGTCCAACGGGTGTTCTGCGGTAGTAATTGTCATTTGATCTCGGTAACCCCTCCCATATATACGTAGCACCCGCAGTTCCTACCCGCCCTCGCAGACATTCATCATTTACAGACAATTGCCTCAACTTGCCTTGCACGATGCGTAAGCTACTACTAGGTAACCCTAGTGAGACATCCATCGATGTTCATTGACATAATATACATTCCGCGTACGATTGCAATTGTAAGACGACGCGCGCATAACCGCGACTGTCTTTGATGAGACTCATCATCACTTACAGAATAGAAATAGTTGACTGCACGATCGATACCGGGACAGAATAAGAGATATTCGCGACGCGAAAAGAAAATCATTATTATAGTTTTCTGAGTGATAAATATATAATAATGTATAATAATTCACGCTTTCCGATTGTAATCAGTCGAGAATTTCTCTGAAACTTGCAAAAAGCAAAGAGATATTAAAAGATAATTTATTTAGCGATTTCTAGCAGAAAGTTCTAAAAAGTCACTCATCTTAATATTATTATAAATTAATTGAAGCAACTAACAAATTTATTTATTATCAAGTTGAACTTATTATCATGCGGAATATTAAAGCTTATTTGAGAGAAAATACAGTAAACCATTACAAACTTGCTTAATAAAAAACGATTTAATGCTTTATAGTAAAAAAGATACAGTTATTTATTATTCAACCCGCGATAAATTCTTTCATCTTATTAATGCTTTATTAATGCTTATAATTTATTCGCAATGAATCTAAGTTTGTTATCTCTTCTTATTGATTTAATTAATTTTGCAAAATGTTAGTAGATGTTATCAGAGATAACATTTTTAGAGAGAAAAAAAGAGACAGAGAAGAAAGTGATTGTAATATATGTAAGTTCTATTTTAACAAGAAAGGCTATAGCAAAGACGAAGAATCTCAGAGACTCCATCAACAGTCTATTTTATAAAGCTGTTAATTAAGGACAAGACCCATGGTCACGTTACACGTTAGTAAGAATATCTTGAAACGCCTTATGAATATTTATATACACACACTAGCGAAGGGCTTCTGGTAATTATACTGGGCGTTGCTACATGTCTCTTACCGTTTATGCTAACTACTTCAAGGTTTTTCATCTCTTAAAATTATTATTTTGAAATTAAAGCAAGTAAAAAATGTATCCTTTTTCCTTTGAGTTAATACGAATTATGTTTAAAAAATAATTCAATTTTATACGGATGCGTTCTTGAAATAATTGACGTAATGCTGACAAAATAAAATGTTTGCACATACCTGTACATATTCATTTGTCTGACAAAAGATGTGTACGACGTAAATTCGACGTTCCGAAAAATAACGTATATCAAGCTGTTGAATTTAATTCGAGAGCGGAAAGATTATCACGAACAACGTATAATTAGGAAAATAACTCGAAAGCTCGGGTCGTAAAGAGGAAAGAGCAAATTACACGCACTAATTATTTGCATAAATATTTACGGGAGAGTTACTTGCTTGCAAGAACATGTATTTCGTCCGTATCCAAACCGCATATGCTGTAGGTAAATAGAAATTAGGAGAATGTAGTTTTGAAATTTTCGCGTAATAGGATAGGGAGAAAATCAGCTTACCGCGAAATCACCGTGAGATGCAAATCCAGATTTTTACAGTATGGGGATTTGCCGCTGAGATCTCGGCTCGCGCGCGAAATATTCGCCTTGGTGCATTACTGTTAGACACCATAGATCTGAACGGAAGCGCTCCAAGGCGCTAGTCTAAATCTACTGCGGTTTTGCTGTGAATCTCGGAGGTAACATACCAAGAAACTCTGTTTACAACCGAATCCTGAGGATCGCTAAATCCAAGTTGCTCATTTCCTCTACATTGACCTCGATGTACGTAAAACGCGTTTTAATGAATTTTCCGCGCGAAGCCGACGGCTAAATGTTGTGAAAATGCACAAGAACGATCTACGTATGTGTGTATTATGTTCTCTGGCAGTAACTATAATTTTACAGGAAGCGACATGTATAGGATTTATAAAAATTATTAAAAATTTAATTTTTTTGTATATTTAAAAAAAATTATTAAAAAAAATAATATAATTAAATAAAAATGTGCTTGCAAACATGTCAAGTTAAAGAATTCATCATTGATTTTTTTTCTCTTCGATAACGTGCAATATAAATGATAATAAAATTTAAACGCGGTATAATGAGAAGCTGTTGACTCCGTCGTCGCAATTGTGGAATATTATAAGGCTTTGTTCGACTAAGTGTGAAGAGCACAATGCATAAAATCATTGATTTTCCCATGCGAGCTTATCCGGCCGGAAGTTATTATAAAGCAGAAACGAGAATAAATCTCGACGTAAATCACGAGCGCGAACATTTCTTGGAATTATTCAGATGGAGGAGATTATATGCGTTTGCGTTCGAAGTGGACGTACTATAGGTACAGAGGAGGAAACTCCTTGCCTTGGCCTCTCTCGAGTTATGAGGGCAGCTAAAATTCGTATCACGTCACCTGCATAATATCGGCTGCACGACTTATCGCTTTTCCCCGCAATGCTGACCAACGTAAATACACACGCCCGTATCACCGGACACATCCGTTTCATCGTCCGACCGTTTCTATTTACCTTTTAGCGGAGTCAAGAGACGTTTCGTGCAAGATAGAGAACGTCAAAGCGTTGACTTCGCTGCGAGCAATACGGGATTTTCTAAAATCGTCACTCATATAACGGATGCTAAAATTAAAACATTCTTACTGTTGCTTCTATCAATCATTAGTATATTTTGCGGGTTCGAAAGCGTTTCGATCGATGAGCTCTTTTCTGTGCATCTTATATATGATTTAAACGTTCTTAAAATAAAACGTCAAGTTACATGTACGAAAAACAGATATAGAAACAAATTCGCATAATTAAAGAAAATATATCTTTGCGCAATTAAAACGGTATATTAAAAATAATAATAATGTAAAATATATATTTGTAGCGTATAATGTAATAAATGATATAATCATGTAATGTACGCGTTATTATTGCACAGGGAAGAAAAGGGATACCGATTTAGCAAGAATGAGAAATAAACTAAGAAAAGATAGAGCTCGTCTATTCTTATACTGTCCGAGATAAAAAGATAATAATAGCCTTTATACATTTAGCTAACGAATCTTATTGCAGTTATATTAAAATTTACAAAGGAACAGTTTCTTGATGCAGAAAAATAAACACCCGTATTATCAATAACCCTAAGAGGAAACGAGTATTAATAATGTAATGAACCGAAAATTGCTTCGATTTCACGGTGGAATGTATATTTCAAAACAAGTAAATACAAAGTGTAAAGGCAGAAAAAAACAGATGTTTTTTTTCGCAATACGTTTCGTAAAATTCTGTGCTCTAAAAATAAAATATACTTGTTTCCGGTTTGTTGTTTCAAGATGCACTTTACATAAATTCCACATTCTTTTTTGATAAAATAAAGTTGTCATTTATATCGTATCTTCATATTTAATATAACTTGTTAAATAAAATCTTTATGTTAAACCATAATACTTCAACATCGATAATCAAAATGAAAAGGAAAAAAAGGATCATAGCAAATAAAGAGCAATCTACTACGATATCGATGCTTCTCAAGGTGAAATCACTATTTGGTCGAAAAATCGATTATGTCTCCGGCACCGGACAGTCATCCCAAGGAAAATAAAAAAAGTCGCCAATGCATTGTCGGGCTTCTGCTCCTGATATGCAAACATAAGCTTTGGCCAGAGAACTATATGTATATATACACACACATACATGTATCTATATACGGCAAAAGATCCAGCAGATGCAGGATTACTGTTGCACCATTGCGAAAGGACCTATAGCATGCGGTCCCGAAACGGTTTGGTGCGGAGAAGAGTTACCGGAGCTTGTTCGTACCGAAAGAGGGAACGGAATAGCAAAGAGGAACGGCGTGATGGAGGGAAGAAGAGAGGAGAAAAGGAAGAGAGTACGGTTTCACCCCCGAATGCATCGATATCACGGTGGCCCAGTTCTCTCTCTCTCTCTCTCTCTTTCTCCTGCCTCTGCTTTTTGCATCCTTCTCTGATTCCTCTCATTTTCTTGCTCTCTTCGTCTATCCACCTCTTGCATTCTATCTTTGTTGCTCTGTCTACCTCTGACATCTAGTCGCTTTCTCTCCCGTCCTTCTCTCCCTCTCTCTCTCTCTCACGCTTTGTCCTCTCACGTCGTCCTATACGAATTTATAGGTGACCTCGTCGCTACACATCCGCGGCTCGATAGAGTTACGACGATATGGAAGTGATTTCGGAAGTCTTTGAGAAATCGCACGCGAGGTAAATTTTCAAATATTTGTACAGCACAAACTTGTGATATTGTTAAAACTATTGTGTTGGAGCAACATTTTTTTCGAATTACACTTTTTTCGAGTTTATTACTATATCATATGTATATCAGTTTGCGAATGAAAAGTATAAAAATAATGAATGAAGCGCATTGCTGTTGTTCATTAAATTTGAACGTCTCTTAACTCCAAGGGAGATGATAAGCATTTACATAAGTGTTATATATTACATGTATTGCACGTACCAGTAATTGAACGTAGATAACATAACATGCTGTATATAGTGACCGCAATGCATACGCTGGGAAACACTTGCGATTAGAGTGGAGGTTCGCAATCGCCACGAGCACAGAATTATATTGATTACAACACTCATCAACAATTAATTTCTCGGGAGCTCTATCTATACGCGATGTTAGCACATATACTCCAATATTCCGTAGAGTACACAATTGCAAACCGCAATTCTGGTCTACTGAATAATTCCGAGCCGACATAATATTTCCTGGTGAATGAACTTAACGTGCTTGGATATGTCTTTGACGAAGCCAATATGCATAATTAAAAGAAATATACGTGTCAACGCACAGCGAAATGAAGATAAATAAAATAAACACAATATTAAAATATATTCAATAGTATATTTTTCATTAATTTTCTTTAAATACACAATTGTTGAATTTGTTTATCGTGTATTTATATAAATATTTATTTTTAGATATTAATATAAAAAAAGAATCCTATAGAGAGAGAGAGAGAGAGAGAGAGAGAGAGAGAGAGAGAGCACATATATGTATATATATTATTACAAACTTAAAGCTTTCTGAAACATTTTTAGATTTATAGTTACATATTTGATTAGACTCACAATGTACAATATTATATTTATTCATACAGATTAATTTTTTCTTTCAAAAATTGAACAAACTCATGTGTAACGTTTGAATGAACAAGCACGCAGTATAACGAAGAAAGCGCATTCAATGTTTTAATTAAAATCTATGACAGTTTGCGAATTTGCATCATAACGGTCTTACCATGCGAACATTTGACAATGTTCGATCCGCACGTTGGACCGCAAACCTCGAGATTACAAATTATTCGCAATCACGCAGAGTGGTTTCCCTATATCCTTCGATGGCATGTTCGTGGAAAATTAATTTGGTTCCTAGCCTTAGTTACAATGCTGTCTAAAGATTCATCGTGGTACATTCAAACTTATATATATTAGGATTAATTAAACAACTGTGCTATCAAAACAAGAAACTCCAGAAAAGAGCTTTTACGAGCATTCTCCAATAAACAATTTCCTTGTCAAATTATTTGCGAGGAGACTCGGAAATGATTTAAATATATCAAAGTGTGTGCGCACGAAAAATTTCGACTATCTACTTCTACTTGATTGTCATGATACTTTCGAGATATTATCGAGACCGCATGTTTTACGTTTGTCGTCAACTTTATTTCCGCGCTATTCAGAGAGAAAAAAAAGAGCAGAGTGCAATCTTTCGCCTACCCTGATAAGCATATAGCCAAGACTTGGCTCTCATATCGCGCAATGTCTGCATACATACGTATGCAGATATTCCCGTATTTTTTTCTCTCGTGAAATCCGTCGTAGCGGTATCCAGTCAGCCGCGAGGCAGATCCCGAGGAAAACTGGCATTATCCGGCACCGTACTTAATGGTTGTACCGAGCGAAGTTCTTCGCCGCCGAAGAAACGACCCGCTTTACTATAAATTCCAGATAAGCCGAGGTTTACGGGCGGCATGCAGTTAAGACGTCGTGCTTGCGCGCGCGCGGAAGCGGAAGCGGAGCGCATCCCGTCCGCGTCGCGGAAAACAGTCCGCGGAATTACTGTCTTCGTTCGTTCGTCGATGCCAGATTAAAGGACTCGAGGACTTGAGCATGTTCGCTACACGTATATATACGAGGAATGTGTTTCGAGTCTCGTAATATAATGGTACGAGACGTGATAAATATTGGGGGTAAACGAGGTCAATCGATATTATTTTATATGTAAAAAATTTTTTTATAAATTTTGAGAATCGAGAATATGAAATTAATATCTGAATATTTTAACGAAAAAAGATTATATATATTTCAGTTATATATTTAAGTGCAGGACATTCAAAATTTATTACATCATTTTGCTGTTAAAAATGGAAATGTGAAAGTCAGAAATAATAGATAATATTAAAATAAAAAAATATGGTTTATGTAGATCGATGTTTAAACGATAGTCAAAGGATTATAAGAAATATAAAAATTGGATAGAATATCAGAATAAAGAAAAGTACAATATATATGTATATCAACCGATATTTAAATGTTCAAATCGTAGTCAAAAGGGTCGCGGATGAAAATTAATTTTACCGTCGACGCTTTTTCGTCGACATCAGTGCAGCTTTAATCTAGAGATTTATTTTTGCCGGTGTCGACCGTAGTGAGATTAGTTAATCAACGCTGAAGATTGGCTGCTTCCGTTGCGGGTGGTGCGTCAGGCTTCCTTCAAGTTTTAGCAGCCAACGGTGTCTCCGGGCTACATTCGCTTCCCTTAAACTTGAATTTTTCATCTAATTCCAACGGAAGGGTCGAGCGAGCGACTACGCGTCAATTTTCGCGCGGATTAAATATTAGAGAAGCGAAGCGTCTTTTCCTTACCTCGCAAGAGACGCGGATGAAAAAAGGTTGGAGGGATTCGACACCAGAGATGAATAGCCGTAGGATGTGCCGTGTGTTAGGAACGATATTCTATGTGAGATGGCGTTTAGAGAGTTAGGATAGTTTTCTTGATGGAGGCGGAGAAATGGAGAGGAAGAGAGGGTAACCCGATGATTTAACGGCAACATAAATATTGCATTTCTCTGGAAGTATCAAAAGTTTCGACGGCGCCTGATACGTTATAATTTTTAAAGACGAATCGCGGTATCTCGGTAATCACGCTTCTGCGAAATCAACGAATTTCATTTTATCAGCGATATAAAGTTTCGCCAAATAATATTGCGCGCATCGCAGAGGCAATATTTTCTTGATACCAAATATGTAACATATGTATATATATATATATATATTTTAAGTGCTTTTATTTTCTATAATTATGTTATATTACTTTACGTACATAATGAGTAACAATTTATTAAAATGTCCACGATTGAGAGGAGTGTTTATAAACCGAATAAATTGATTCAATCAACCGCAACAGTATTTACACGCGTGAAACCGTGCGTTTAACGCGAATTCGTTTAGTTAAGTGTTATTTGTGACATTTCATAATTCTATCGATAGCTAATTACAAATATCAGCGCTCTGGTGAACACCATCGTGCGCGCGTTATTAATTACGCGCCATTTATTGCGCGAATATCATAGTGCGAGTGACAAACGGCATGGATTTGACTTTACATTATATGACCGGATAAAAACATCGACAAGACAATTTATTGTAGAAAGAATCCTAGATGACAAGAATCGCGGTAACGTGCTTGATCGATGCAAAAAAAATTATAAAAATGTCCATCGCATTTGATTGATTTCTCGCTAAGATGAGCAAAACATCGAGCAAGATACTTTGTATATTGTGCCGAACACTGATGGGGAACGTACATGAAAAAGCATGCGGGCGAATCGTCCATCGCGCGCATCTAGGTAGGAAAATTGGTTTTTCCGGGCGGAAGTGAACGCCAATAAACGAAGCACAGCACTCAGTCACTCAGTCGCTGAGCGAAGTTGACCGAGATTCGGCTGGCAAAGCACAATAACTCGCCACATCAGTCCTGGGATTTTGCAGAAAGCGCGCGCTGCGAACTACGCGTGCACACGTCTATATCTACAGAGCTGCAAGCTCTGCGAGCGCTTTCACGCTCCGACGAATCCCGCAGTCCGATTGAATCGAGATGTTCCCATGGCCGTGTTCGCGTCCCTCCCTCTGACTCGCGATTTTCTAATAAAAGATTTGCGCAAGACAGATATTTCGCGATATTGCGCAAAGTTGAGACGCTGAGATTATTTAAAATTTCAATTATATTTAGTAAAAATTTTAAAGAAAGCTTCTCTTTAACGGAAAATTGTCAATGCACTTGAAACTTTTACATTTTAAAAAGATCGAAGCAACGCAAGATTTTGTGGCGATAAATGCCACAAGCATAAAATATTACAAAGTAAAATATATATAAAATAAAAGTACGAAATAAAAATATATAACAAGTAACGAATGTTAAGGATATCGCGACCGGTGATACAAAAGAATAAATAAACAAGTAAGCGTCTGACATGACTAAAGGAAATTTTGATTGCTGTAAATAGAAAAAAGCGAAAGTACCGGAGAATAATAGAGAGACTAATAACCGAAAAATAAAAATAAGGTCGTGGAAAAATCGAGAGAACGAAGACAATGCGCGGCCTCGAGAGGCAGAGAGATTTAGACTCGCGTCCGCGATAGATGTTTTATCTCGGTGGAGAGAACTAATTGTAATCTCGGTGTCTCAAATAAATCCTAGTAAAGACCATATACAGTTTAACACCTGATAATAATTCCGTCTGAATTATCCTCTCCCGATTCGCGATATTGAAAGGACAGTAATAATTACCGAATTCACGCATTCGCGCACGCACGCACGCATTTAAAATCAAACGACGAACCCAAAGTGGTGACCCCGACGTGATCTGGGTGATGCGAAGTGCTGTGGACATTGACATTGCCGCGAATCGTGATACAGATTTTGAAGTGAATTTTTTTAAAAAGTGACGGAATGGTGCTGACACGCGACGATGGAGCTGCCTCTCCGCTGATACAAATCGAGCAGCCGAGACGAGATACACTGCCTGTGCCAGGGACGTCGCAACAAGGAGCAGAACGACCTTGCCTGTTCATGGCGGGCGCCGAGGTAAATCGCGTAGGCATGAGAATGCCAGAATTTACTTCCGGAGATCCGGAATTATGGTTCAACATCATAGATCGGAGCTTCCAGGCCGCTGGAATTATTACGGACGCGACCAAGTTCGGTTACGTATTGACGGCGATCGGTCCACGACACGCGATGGAAGTACGCGATATTATAATGAACCCGCCAGCGGAACGCGCGTACGAAACTTTAAGATGCGAGCTGATAAAGAGATTGAGCTTGTCGCAGGAGCACAAGACGCGTCGGCTCCTGGAGCATGAGGAAATAGGCGACCGCAAACCGTCACAGTTTTTGCGGCATCTTCGAGGTCTCGCCGGTAATGTTGTCGGGGATGAAGTCCTGCGAACCATTTGGTTAAGTCGACTGCCCGTTTATTTGCAGCCGCATCTCGTAACGCGCGTAGGAGATACGCTGGAAACTCTCGCGGATATGGCGGACGCGATCGTGGAGGCAACGAGAGCGCCCGCGGTGCACGTCGCGGAAGCGGCTCGGCCGACGGCATTCGCGGGTGCCGAAGTAAACGGCATAGCTGCGTTGGAAGCGAGAATCAACGTCCAGATGACGCAAATGCGTATGGCCATGCAGCAGGAGTTCGCTGAGCAAATGACCGGCTTGCGAAAATGCATCGAGGCACTAGGAGAGCGAGAACCTCGCCGGAGCGACGGCGGTGGTCGTCGCAGGCGGGAGCGTTCGCGATCGCGCTCTCGTGTCCGTGGTCACGCGTCGAACAATTTATGCTACTTCCACTGGAGATTCGGACCGGACGCGCGAAGATGTGAACCCCCGTGTGCCGGACAGCCGCAGGGAAACGCGATGGCCCGACACTGATGACGGCCGGTGATCAGGGCCAGGATTCGCGCCGTCTATTCGTTACTGACCGCGACACGCGAATTGACTTCCTCGTGGATACGGGCGCAGACCTGTGCGTATTTCCTCGCAGGATGGTGCGTGGGCCGCGGCAACAATCGACGTACGAATTATCCGCAGCGAATGGAACGGTGATCCATACGTACGGAACCGAGACTTTAACTTTAAATCTCGGACTACGGAGAAATTTCACGTGGCGATTCGTACTCGCAGATGTGTCGAGACCGATTATCGGCGCGGACTTTCTATCGTATTACGGACTCCTGGTGGACTTGCGGAATCGTCGGCTAGTCGATCAGGCGACGGGACTCGTAGCCGGGGGACGTAGCGCGCAGTGCGGAATACCGAGTGTCCGAACAGTGACGGGAGTGACGCCGTATCACAGACTTTTGACGCGTTATCCGGACATCGTACGACCTGACGGGCGCCCGAAAGAGGTGCGACATAACACGAAACATTTTATTGAAACGACCCCGGGGCCGCCGGTAGTGTGCAGACCGCGGAGACTTGCGCCGGATAAATTGACCGCAGCGCGTAAAGAATTCGAAAAAATGATGGAGCTCGGGATCGTGAGACCGTCGAAAAGTAGTTGGGCGTCCCCGCTGCATATGGTGCCGAAGAAAGGTGAAGAGTGGCGACCGTGCGGTGACTATCGCTCGTTGAATGCGCGGACGATCCCGGATCGGTACCCGGTCCGGCACATTCAGGACTTCGCGATGGAGCTTAGAGACAAGCGGGTGTTCTCGACGATCGACCTGGTGCGCGCGTACCACCAGATACCGGTGGCGGAAAGCGATATTCCGAAGACCGCGATCACTACGCCGTTCGGCATGTTTGAGTTCCCGTTTATGTCGTTCGGATTAAGGAACGCGGCTCAGACTTTCCAGCGGTTTATCGACGAGGTCCTACGAGGACTTGACTTTTGCTACGCGTACATTGACGACATACTGATCGCGTCAACGACGGCCGAAGAGCACAGCGAACATCTGAAAATATTGTTTGAGCGTCTTCAGACATACGGCGTCGTAATTAATCCGGGAAAGTGCGTGTTCGGACAAGCGGAAGTCGAATTCCTCGGATACGAGGTGAGCGGACGCGGCACGCGACCATTGCCGGCGCGCGTACGGGCGATCGAGGAGTTCCAGGAGCCGAGGACAGCGAAGGAGCTGAGGCGGTATCTTGGCATGATCAACTTCTACAGGAGATGTCTGCCAAGAGCCGCGGAAATTCAGGCGCCATTAAATGAATTACTTCATGGCGATGTCAGAGGAAAAGCGCTCGTCAAGTGGACGCCGGCAGCAAGACAGGCTTTCAAGGACGCGAAAAGTAGCCTGATGCGAGCTACCTTGATATCGCACCCGAAGGTGAACGCGGAGCTCGCCCTATTTACGGACGCATCGGACAGCAGCTTGGGGGCCGTACTACAGCAGCGAGCGGAAAAGGATTGGGAACCGCTGGGCTTCTTTTCGAAAAAATTAAGCCCGACGGAAGCCAAGTACAGCGCGTTTGATCGGGAGCTTTTGGCGATCTACTTGGCAATAAAATATTTCCGCCACATGGTCGAGGCACGGACTTTCACAATTTACACGGACCACAAACCTCTCACGTATGCATTTCAGAGAAAACCGGAAAAATGCACGCCGCGACAATTTCGGCATCTTGATTTTGTCGGGCAATTTACGACGGACGTACGACACGTGAGAGGAGAAGAGAACGTGGTGGCGGACACGCTATCGCGCATCGAGGAAGTGAAAACACCGCTGGACTACGAGGCACTCGCGAGATCGCAGGAGGACGATGCGGAGTGCAACGAGTACATCGAGGGCACGAGCGGATTAAGATTGGAAAAAATAGAGATTCCAGGCGCAGGCACGACAGTATTGTGCGATACAACAACGAAGATTCCGAGACCATTTCTGACAAGGCCTTTTCGGAGGGCCGCATTTAATATACTACACGGACTTGCACACCCGGGGATACGAGCGTCGGTGAAGATGGTAACACAGCGTTACGTCTGGCCGTCAGTAAAGAAGGATTGCAGCACTTGGGCTCGCGCATGCATCGAGTGCCAGCGAGCAAAAGTTACACGCCACGTAAAATCGCCGAGAGGAATTTTCGAGCTACCAAGCCAGAGATTCGAACATGTGCACGTGGACATCATTGTCATGCCGATATCAGACGGCAACAGATATTGTTTGACCTGCATCGACCGATTCACGCGCTGGCCGGAGGCGTTTCCCATGGAGAACCAGGAAGCAGAGACAGTCGCAAGGACATTCTACCACGGCTGGATAAGTAGATTCGGCGTGCCGTTAAGAATAACAACCGACCAGGGACGGCAATTCGAGGCGCACCTCTTCAAGGAGTTGAGCGGATTGCTGGGATCTAACCACCTGAGGACGACTGCCTATCACCCCCAGGCCAACGGCATGGTAGAACGATGGCACCGCCAATTAAAAGCATCGATCAAGTGCCATCAGAAGGACCGGTGGACGGATGTGCTGCCGACAGTTCTGATGGGCATAAGAGCGGCGTGGAAGGACGATCTGCAGGCGACGGCGGCCGAGCTGGTGTATGGAGAAGCGCTCAGACTGCCGGGACAATTCCTAAATAAGCAGTCCGGCGAGGAGAGAGACGCTAGCAATTTCATTAAAGAATTGCGACGTCATTTCGAGGATGTCCGGCCGGTCGAGGTCACGCAGCACGGAGAGCGACGCCCATTCGTGTTCAAGCAGCTGGGAACCACGGAGAGTGTGTTTGTTCGGCACGACGGGCCGAAAACACAATTGCAGATGCCGTACGATGGGCCCTACACAGTGGTTCGCAGAGGAGAAAAGACCTTTGTCGTGCGTATGCACGGGAAAGAACAGACAATTTCAATCGATCGCGTAAAACCAGCGTATTTAATTACAGAGAGACAGAGTGACGAAGCGTCGCCGACGGCAAGGACTCCTGGAGACAGAGAGACGAGACTGGACCCGGAGCAGTCACATGAGGCGCAGCCAGCGTGTGAAGGACGACAGACACGAACGAGGAGCGGTCGAAGGGTCCGATTCCCGGACCGATATACGATGTGACGCGGCGTGTCGGACAAACAGAAATTTTATAATTTACATTATTATTAATTTTTATTAAGTTTTATTTATTTATTTATATTTATTTATTTGTTTTATCTCTCCACGCGAAGTATAAATCGACGCGGTGACTAGTGACGACTCGAAACGACAAATAGGCGCGATAATTAAATAATTGTACAATTAGGAAACCACTAGAAGGGGGGTACTGTGGCAATAAATGCCACAAGCATAAAATATTACAAAGTAAAATATATATAAAATAAAAGTACGAAATAAAAATATATAACAAGTAACGAATGTTAAGGATATCGCGACCGGTGATACAAAAGAATAAATAAACAAGTAAGCGTCTGACATGACTAAAGGAAATTTTGATTGCTGTAAATAGAAAAAAGCGAAAGTACCGGAGAATAATAGAGAGACTAATAACCGAAAAATAAAAATAAGGTCGTGGAAAAATCGAGAGAACGAAGACAATGCGCGGCCTCGAGAGGCAGAGAGATTTAGACTCGCGTCCGCGATAGATGTTTTATCTCGGTGGAGAGAACTAATTGTAATCTCGGTGTCTCAAATAAATCCTAGTAAAGACCATATACAGTTTAACACCTGATAATAATTCCGTCTGAATTATCCTCTCCCGATTCGCGATATTGAAAGGACAGTAATAATTACCGAATTCACGCATTCGCGCACGCACGCATTTAAAATCAAACGATAAACCCAAAATTTCAAATTTGCCTATATTTATGGAAATTGTGCGAATGTACTTAACAAAATTTGACATTTGCATTTGGACCGGAAATTATTATTGCAAAATGCATATATCAAAACTTTTTAATTATTTACTCTCTCTAACGCTTTCTGTTACTTTACAATGTAAACATAAATATTCAAACTGTATGTAATAATTTGCGATACTCGACGGAAATTATAATTTATAAATATAGTTCCGTCGTCAACATATTCGCTTTCATGGTCTTTTGCTAGAAATACAAAATTTATAATTATCGAGATCATATATGACTTTAATTAAAATTTTGTGAAGTATATTTATATATGCAATACATGGTATTCAACTATGAAATGCAATATATGCACACACATATATATTTTTTCATATTCACTATATTCATGTGTGTATAAAACGTGTTCCATTTTCCTAGCTTTTTCCTGTAAAATTTTTCGTTTAAACATCACTGCCAATCAGCAGTAAAATTTTACAAAAATAATTGGTCTATATTCATTATTTTTGTACACGATAAATCACATATATTGTAACTCTCTTATATTATAGTGAACTTTTAATCGAGCTCCCTGAGCTATAATACGAAATTGCTTTTGGTTAATTTTCGATTATTTCGAAGTTATTAATTATTATATACGTGCGTGTGTAAGGGGAGGCGCATGTTTATTCTATAGTGGTTCGTATAACAATGATCGGAGAATCGCGCGACAGCGCCATTCAATAACACCATTTCGCCACTTTAGTGAGGAGACTCTTAAAAAGTTTACATGTGCGAGCGTGTATTCGCGCTCGCAAAAGCGCGCAAGGAACAGACGTGACACGCATCCATTACAAGCCGGAATTTGAATTTCTTCCGCCGAAACGCGGGTGACGATCGCGCGCGTGTGGAAACGTTACTCTCTCTCGAAAGGGTCAAACAATAAATTACCCCGGTAGTAAACGGCGCTATTAACTTTCCCGTCGAAACGACAAATCCGTTTAACGCTCGGCTACGCCGACTGCATCGGTAATAAGTTTCATTCTGCGTCCGGTCCAGAGAGCCCCACGGCATGTACCTATACTCTACCAAGAGACTATTAGTCGTGCGTTTGTTTTATACGGATGTGGATACGCATATACGCAGGTATTATGAGGCACGCGGTTTGCGTGAGCGCTAGAACGCGAAGAGGAAAATATACGCACGGTAAATCTGACGGCAGCTGAATTTTTCGAACTGACATGTAGGTGCATATTTTTGGTCGTTACGGAATGATGAGACGTATATGCGCGAAAACGATACATGTCTCGTTGCAAAAACATGCATATATAATAACAATACGTGCAACGTTGTTTACGGCCGACGAGCGAATTTATATTTTAATTCGAGTAAAATCATATCGCGTGCGAGAACCTGCTATGATGGTCGCGAAACACTAACGAGAATACGCACCGAAATGAAATAAATATCCTGCGTCATAAATAATATTACCGTATCATCGTAACGTATATATGTATGGAAAAATTTAGAAGTTAGAGAGATTGTAGTATAAAATTATTATGTGTGGATTGCGTGCATTAATAATACTGATAAAAATATTACGGCACGTCATGATATTACCGAAAATATGATATTGACAAAAACACATGTATTCCCAGCATTTGACGGGTGACATTAGGACGCGCGCGCGCGCGATTACGTGATCGCGAGAAACTGTGGTGGATTAAACGAGAAATACGGGAGAGAAACCGACGAATAAGCCGATATAAAGTACGAAAATATATTTTTCAATGGAAAGTGGTCGATTCGCGCCGCGTGGCAGGGGAAAAAGATGCGAGAGTAGGCTGAAAAGCAGGATCGATCAGCTGATACCCTGGGGTAAGCTAAAGTTTCGTTTACCGACCCCTTTGCCGATACACTGCAAATGGCGTATCCCTCGTGGTACGCATGAATATATATATATATATATATATATATATATATACGAGTGCCGCTCGTGTATATATATGCCACAGGAAGCAATATAACTTTCTCACCAATTAATTTCATAGCAACAAACGTGTACGATTAATTCGAAGTTAAACGGCGCCGGCGCAAATTCGGATAGTAATGAGGTCAGGGGGATGCTATAGGCTGGCGATGGAAGGAGGAAAGAGGGTTGTATGCTCGCTTTCCAGATCCATATGGTGCTTTCCCGTCGTTTCGTGCTTCTTTTATCCCGCTCTCCTGGATTCTTCGAGCTCTCTACTCTCCTTTTTACCTACTTTTCGCGTCTATCTCTCCCTTCTCGAAATAATCTGATTTCAGTCGTTGTTAGAAGCTTTTACTCCAGTATGTTCTCGGATCCGTTCCGGCTTGTTTGGCAACTCATGCAACCCATTTTCAAATTGATATGCTCCTATCTTGTCAGTTTCATTAATCAATATGTAAATTCTTCTCGTTTGACGCTTTTTAGAAAAGGTTAGATAGAAAACTTACGTCCCTCCTGCTGTGTAAGTTGCGTAGTGCATAGACAAAATATGCATATTGCAAGCTCGCTGGGCTTTTGTTTTTGAAACTTTTACGCTATACTATCAGAATCTCCCATCTAATTCTCGCTCATTTGACATGACCGCGATCACCGGAGCGATATTTATGCACGGATGATTTTTTTATGAACAACGCAAAATTATCTGATCGGTTTTTTCCAGTTAGTTTATCTTCGATATAAAAACTGTTTTAAATATAACGATAGCGTGTCTGAAAACTTTCACCGGTACGCTAATAAAAGTTTCAAGCGGATTCTACCGCAGTGGACAGCGGGGTCCTTGCTTAGAACCACCTCTGCGGATGGCATCCTCGACTACAACTTTCGCGAAGCCCGGCCTGAATTATTTGCATGGTACACCTCAAAGCCTTGACCAAGCAGTGCTTGCCGTTATCGTATTACTACAACACAGAGAAATAAAGGAAAAAGGGAGAAGAAAGGCACAAAATTGAATACAAGAATAGAGAAGGACCGAGGCCAGATAGGAAACTTTATTCTCTGCTGATGGCATTAACCGGAAAACGTCGAGAATCAAATAATCGTGTGCTCTTTTGTTGTCTTTCTGTTTTAACAGAAAAGCAAAATAGATCACTCTGAAAGCATTGTTGTAATTTCGTAAAAAAAAAAGTTTATTCATATAAAAAAATTTTTATCAATATGTGCACGGTGCTTTGTAATATATTTTGTATATTCTCTTTGAGAGATAAATATAAATGAAAATGTTCCTGAGATACATAACTGCAGTGTAACCATTTTCGTAATATAATATGATACAGCGTTTATTTAACAGTTACCTTTAATTGCATCCTCAATTAGACACATCACGTTCGTGTATGTATAATCGTTCTCGTATCGCGCACATATACCTACATCGATTGTAACTCGACTCTCGTCTGCTCGAGACAAGCAATGCACCTTTGCCGTGTGTTTTCTCTCGCTGGCTCCGATTACGAATCCGGGGAGAAAATGAAAACGCTTCCACGTCGACAGTCCCCGAAAATGTTTCTACATTTTCCGGACTGTTTCCAACGACATCGCCCTATCGCCCTTAGGATTTTCCAATGGGAATGTTTTTCGAGCATCACAAATTTGCCTATTCCCCTTCTCTTCCCTCATTCCTTCTTCCTGCCATCTTCTTTTTTCGACGAGATCGGCGAGATGTAAACGGCAGGCGCCGCGAGACGAGGTACGGTTCGGTCGGGCGAGGAACCAACGGAGGAACTTGCGTTTTCAGGAAATTTCCCCGTAGCCCCATGTGCAAATATTTATCGGGAGTATCGGGACCTGTGCGAGTTCGCAATATACATGTGTGTGTGTGCGATCGCGATGCAGCACCAACACACGCGCAAGCTCTACACGCGCGATCGCGCTACGCGCCGTAGTATGCATCAGGGAGCCGTGTGAATACATGCATAAAAATGTCTGCTTTCGCATGTCTGCACCCTCCTCTCTTGGCGTATCCTCCCTCGGGCCCCGATCTCCCACTTTCGTTCTCCCCCTCGTACCCTTCTACCGAATCGACGTACCGCGACGACGACGACGACGACGACGACGTCGTCGCCGCGCGGCGCGAAAATGTCTTCGGATCCGGAACGTGCCAGCCGAATGTTAACCTTTCCGGCACGTCGCGGAATGATTACGCTCACGACCTACATCTGCGCGCGGTAGTGCAATCATGTATCCGCGCCACCATTTCTACCCTCGCAGAGAGGCAGTCGATGCGGATACTCGTCCGTGAAAGAACTCTATAGACTTTGTTCTCGAGCAAGTCTGCCTGCCGGATACCAATTCGTGTGACCTCTCGCCGTGGAATTGTCTGTCAGTGCCAGTGTAGGGAAGTCACGCATAACTTTGGAATATATCGCACATGTTGGACCTGAATTTCTAGCTTTACCTCTTCGAAAACTCCTCGAATATTCCGTAAAGATTCGGAAATCTGTTTGTGTGTGTGTGTATATTTTATCAATGTATTCGTTGAGAATTTATTAATATATATTATGCGCGAAAATGTCATTAAATACATCGTACATCCGCAGCGCATATTTATTTCAATTTCGAAATTAATTTATTTTTGTACTCCCACCACCAGCAACAAGTTTCTTGAAAGCGTTTCTCATTATTATTAGCGAACGATTTTATTGCGTGACTTTTACGATCGTGAGTCATCGCGATTCGCACGGCTACTTGCACTCTACGGTGCAAAGTGATTTCTTATCACGAAATGAGCATGCAGAAATATAATTTTTCGGCACAAATTATGGCATATAGGTAATGAGTGCTCTGTATAAAACGCGATGCCTGGTTTTATGAATTCTGATGAATGAGTTGCATTAAAATTCTTAACTATACGGAAGTTATTTTCTGAACGCAATATTATTTTTTTCACTTGGAATTTTACATTATATAAAAATATTTCATTTTCTATAATCCAAGGTAAACAAGAGTTTATCGTCCAAAGAATTAAGTTTATAAAAAAATATTGAGAAATTTAGGAATTTAGAAGAAAATTTTAGCTTAAGTAAATATTGCGACATAAATCTTTCAATTTATATTGTTAGAATGAGATTTAATTCGAATCGCAAATAACTATAATCGTGGCTTTTCTCCTGCGATAGTTCTCAATTGCGACAAACGTAAAAAAGGATTAATGTTAAAAACTTCTGACAATTGTCAGGTCTGTCAAGTTCGATCGAATGCAATGAATCGCTACAATGTAATTTTCCAGCGGATGCTCTGCCGTGATCTGCTAACCCGCTTATAATGATTATGCCGCATTCTGCGCTAACGAGTCGCACTGACACGCATTCTACACATATTGAACTGAGATATGACAGAAAAAATTGTTCACAATGCATTTTCGCACAAATATTTATTGATACTCATTCTTCCATTCTCCACAAAAATGCAAGTAAATAAAGCTTTGTATTCTTTGCATTAAATCCGAGAGTATTTTTTTACTGTTGAAAATTATAATATAAATATGTAAAAGAAAGTAACTTTAAATTTTTATTCAAATTTTTCAAGAAATTATCGATTCAAAATATGATGACACAACTGGAGCAACTCGTGTAAAATTGATATGTAATTTTTTTCTCTTTTTGGACTTCTTCTATCTCTCGTGTTGGTCACGCGGTCCCGCGATAATTTCC
The DNA here is from genome assembly GCF_048542155.1 of Nylanderia fulva. Classification (NCBI taxonomy): domain Eukaryota; kingdom Metazoa; phylum Arthropoda; class Insecta; order Hymenoptera; family Formicidae; genus Nylanderia; species Nylanderia fulva. The sequence continues at coordinate 4,572,105 of NW_028190807.1, read as the reverse complement.
AAATGTTCCTAACTCCGTGCAAAGTATCAGCGGACTCCACGAAACGAAACGATATCGGCGAGACCACGAAAGCCAATCGTATCGTCGGGGACAGTAGCACCGACGAACTTTTGAAATGACACATGCACTCGTATTCGAGGCACGTGACTCACATGCACGGGACAAGCCAACTATTGAGAAACGAACCGCGCGCTTAATGTATTGACCCACTTCTCGATATGAATCTTGTCGCGTTCCGGCCGAAAGTCGCTCGGTCACGTTGGTTTGCCTAGCGACGAGCAAACTCGCGCAATAAAGCCGAGAGAATCGTTCCCCGATACATCAATGACGGTGATGCATACGTTAGAGTGTTTCTCAGTTGGAACGAGATGAGCTGTCGTGAACTACTTCCGAGTTTTACGCCGCTGAAATTGCGCACTATTGAACGTTCAATCTTCTTTAATTGTCACGCTTCATGCCTTAAATTTGTACTGTCGCGAAAAATACAGTTAAATTACACGAAAACTCGCTTGTCTCGTCGTGTGACAATTCCTATTTTTTGAAACAATTTTTAAAAATAATGTCTCTTATATATATAAAAATATGCATCTATATTGCATTGTATATAGCTGCATATAGTGTGTTTGAATTACTGTTAGAAGGTGCAAAAAAAACTATAAAATCATTAACGAGATATTTCTACGTATATTTTAAGTTTAAATGCGATGTAAGAGTGCGAGAGATTTTCTTAACAATCATAATTGCAATTGCAAATTAATATAAAGCAAGACTCTTGCTACAGGTGTTCCTTGTATGGCTTAACATTTAATACCTCAAGCCCTTCAATTAGCGGCGCACCCAACGGAGGGTTAATATCAAGAGGGTGTAGCTATATTCTTCCTAAAGCCGACATAGGAAGTTGACCTGTTTGAATACTTGGCCTGTTAAGATGTAGCATGTTAATGCGTAGGAATTAATTAAGTGTTCTAATATTTGATAAACCGAACAGCCATTCAAGAAGAAAGATATTCGCAATGATGTTTGGAAGTCTGGCCTGACGCGAGTACTCCATCAATGTCGGCTCGTAAGAAAATAGGGACTTATATTCATGAACTGTTTGCTTCCGCTACATCTTCATGACGCAGGTATATCAATGCGAATGTTCATCGCAAAGAGTTACAAATGCATAACGGGTGTTTTAGCGCTGACAAATTAGATTGGTTAGCCTTGGTTATTGTTACTTATTGCTTTGCCGTAAAACAACATTACATTCTGAAAACAAAATGCAATTTAAAGTTTCATATTTTTCTACGTCATTCTAACATATGGTTTTTTTTATAAAAGCTTCTCTCTGTACTTTTTCTTAAAAATGAAAAATAAGCTCAAAAGAAAATCTCTCCTAAAGGAAAGAATCTGATATTTATTTTATACCATATAAATAATTTATAATTCAATAATGCAGTCTCCATCTACTTAATTGCGTATTTTTAATAAGCAACCATTAGACTTAAAATCTAATTATTAATAAAGTAATACGATATTGACTTTTAAATAATTTGAAATAGCTGTAAGATTTTATATAAAAGATCAAAGAAAACTGCAACATATTCTACATGTTCAATTAGCCAAGAGTTTCGGATTATTTGGCAGCGACGCTTCGCAAATTAGTATTGTTATTCGAGTTGCATGGAGCCCCGGCTCCACGTTACTATAGAATGCATTTGTTTTTCCTCGCTTTACTTCGCCGGTCCTACTTTCCGTAGAACGAGGGTTTCAGCGGGATTAAAGCGCATCGAGGAATCATATCTGTGTAGCAGGTAGATATAGTCCTATTGTATATCACATTGAGTATACGGCATTGTGACTTCCCTCAAACCGTTTGTTTTGGCTCACAAGTCGCTGGAACCGCGACGATAAACGTGTACCCATATAAGTCAATTCCAAGTTTCGGCTTGCCAGCTAACAAGGAACTGCACGAAGTACTTCGATTTATCGTAAACTTCAAGACTAGATTACGATGAACAAATATCATATCGAAACTGAAACTGAGAGTTTGCGAATCATTGTTCACGTATTTATATCATCCATTTTGTTTCAAACTTTCTTTCCACTTTTGCATGTAAAGAATAATTTATGACGCAATGGAAGAAATGCGTATTAATATGAATGCTACACTAATATTGCAACATCGAAGTAATAAAACTTGGAAGAGAACAATGTACGTTATATTTTTGGAATATTCCGAAATAAGCTCTACACTTTTAGATCAAATCAATACAGACAATTTTTAAACTCTCATTTAAATGTGTCTTTTTTAAGACTATTCCTTCTATATCACACGAAATATATATGTATCGGATATTTTATCATTGCACGTTTCATATAAATATGTATATTGATTTTTTTATCTAGTAATATGTCATTATTTAATGTAAATTGCAACTGTACTAGAGAGGGCAAAATCGATATTTACCGCGATAAAGAATTTATTCCAATATTTGAAGAAAACTGTAAAATCTGTAATTTAAATCTCTTCGTTCAATCTTTTTTAATTGCGTATACTGCTTTTAATAACGCTTAAACGAGAATATTGGAAATCGTTTTAAACGATGTTGCGTATCCTTCGATTTTTATCCATACTTTTGCAGGGGAAGCAACCACGATGCGGCACGTTTCGAGGCCGCCGGCTTGTCCCACCCCACTGTTTAGTTCTTCACCTTTTTCCTCGGTTACCACTTCACCTCTAAACTCCTGACACAGTCAAGATGCAATCGATAACTCTTGATATTTTATTCGCAAACATTTTAATTTCCTGAGCATCTCAAACGCGCGCCGAATGTCCCGCTTTTAAACGGTCATGCGTAAATAAATATGAGAGAAACTAGTGGAAAAAAGAGAAACAAAATTCCGAAATGGTCCATTGAGATTCGTTCGTGGAAATTTATTCCAACCCGCAAAAAATTCCTACGGCAGTTGGCAATCAAATATCGCGAAGAACATTCGTTCGTATAATAAAATTCGTATGAAATGAAATAAAAATAAAAGAAAAACGAAGAATACATCTTTTTATTTAAGTTTCTTTCGCACATTCATATATATTGATATTAATAAAGGTTTGTTACGCGAAGCCTGTCAATTTTGCAATTCGTCGCAATTCTCTTTCCTCGTTTTCCACGTTGTTCAACGTTGTTCAACGTTGTTCAACCCGTTTACGCTGCGGCGGACGAATGAAATCCCTTGTTTCACTAAGGGACCGGGAAACGCTATTTTCACGGAGGCAATGCGTGTCACCTGTCATTGCGTGCGGACAGTCACACGGAGACTTGTGCGGAATAGCTGCCACTCAAGCAAAGCGATTTACTTGGTCGTCGGTTAGTGTCGGCATCGGATGCTCATTTTCCAGCAGGCGTTTCGCCTGGAAGCGTGTCGCCTCCAGCGTCGGCCAAGTTTTATACGCTTTACCCAGACTACGTCCAGGCAACACATGCCGCGCAATTTTCATTATAAACGGAAATGACGTGAAATGGATCGTCTGGCGACACGCATTTATTGCAAAGTGGCTGCCTTTGAGCGGGAGCACGCGCTTGGTCATGAGAAAAAGGAAAGGCGGAGGGTTTCGGTTGGTTTGTACAAACAAAGGAAACGTCGGGCGCAAAGCGATATGCTTACTATATCGTCGCATATGTAGCTAGGTATATGTCGCATCCATTCTTCGATGGTCGACATATTGAGCTGCTCCTTTGTACGACGTTATATCGAGAGATTTACATTTTCTTTATGACGAGACATGACGTTGTAAAATGAAGAAATAATTCGTTTCTCTCTCCCGCTGATCCGATTCCACTTGGGGTCGAGATTACATTTCGAGCGATTCATAACATCTTACCATTTACAAGTGCATTAAGTGACCAAATTATTATAAAGATCTCTTGGAGCATTAAATACGCGACTATGTATAGTAGTATGTCGCGACTAAGTTTCACAGAGGACGCATAAGCTATGCTTCATGCAAGGTAAAGCGTAAATATTTAAATAGATGTAATATCCCAGAGTAGACATGAAGGATACGTAGCGAAACGAGTTTTGATACTAAAGTGACTAAAATACGATCGCGTTGCATGTCGTTTCGCGTGCACCGAGTAAAGTTTTACATTTACCTACATATAAGTATATGAAAGTATACGAAAACGTCAGAATTTTCACATTCGTGAATTAATATAATATTTTTTCGATGAAATTATTCTGTGCCTATCATACTGTGTACGATAATGTTCGATATATTATATTGTATATTATGCGCGCGCAGTCTTTCGCTCTTAAAATTACTCAGATATTACGTGAAATGTAATATCTGATATTAATAACACTAGTAATATAACTCGATATATTTTCCGGATAGCAACAATGTGTTTTTGTTGATTTACTAAAATATACTAGTAATCACACACACACACACACACAGCATAGTTTTAATACAATAAGAAAAGGACAAATTGAAACTACTTTTTTATAATGATCAGCTAAGACATCCAAAGACTTCGACGTGCTGTGCGTATTGGTTCTTGCACAATTCTCCAGATAACGATCACATTGAAAATACATACAAGCCGGAACATCCGATTACTCGTAACAAGAGGAAAATACCTCGTTACAGCGAGCACTGCTAATACCGGCTTTATCAATTGTTGCTCTCCAAAGAGTTGAACGAGGAACTTAATCCGAATCGTTTTTATTGAATTATCGGCACGGAGCACGCAATCGGAGTCCCGTCAAATTTACAACGTTGTCTTGCATGTAATTATGTATTCGAGGAAGAGGAAACTCGAAGTTCCTCTTTGTTCCCCCCGAAATATACGAAGAAACGTTGAGACGTTTTGCAGGGCAAAATTTAGCGCTAGCGGTTTAATTCAGCCGCGGGCCCGAAATTTCAAAAAAATGCTTTACATTGTAATGGAACCTTAATATCAATTTATGAGGAGCGAGAACTAGGATGGTATAATCTCTAGTTATACCACCGTGCACGGTCTACCTAAGGGGCTTACAGTTGCTTCACTTTATTACTGATATATGCGTGTACACGATCAGGCTATTGTTAGCGCGGTTATAGGCAGGCCGAACAGTTTTCGTAAGCATGTGCTAACTACACTTCATCCATTTTACCTAACCGAACGGGAATACTACGGGAAAACCCTGATATTTATTCCTGCCATCGCCCGCGGTTTTAACGATGTTACGGTTCGCTGCGAGACGCTAAAGCTTTTTAATGCTTCTTAATGGCCTTCTGTTTTCGCGCCTGTTGTGGCGACTGTACGATAATGTTAGCATTTAATTTCGATGGCAAAATGGAATCGAGCCGAGATGACGATACAAAATTACTTATTCATCGTCGCGTCGAAATATTTCTTATTTTGCGACGCGAGAAGGAAACGAGATGTGTGTGTATGTGTGTGTGTGTGTGTGTGTGTGTGTGTGTGAAACTAGCATATCATTTCATGAAAGATCATAAATAATTAAGAGTTTTTTTTATTTTGAATTAGTTATTGATCACATTTAAACAATTAGTTCTGGCGATTAAACCAAAGAAAATGCCTAAGAATATAGCAATTTCACGCAGCATAAAACTTTGTCCCACGACATTTTCCTTAGCAATAATTGTACGAATTTAAAATATTTATGATTCTACAAGAGTTCTAAAAAAACATCTGCTTTTTAGGAATAAAAAATATTAATTAGACTCAAATAAACACCAACAAATATCTTAACGCTGCTCGATTTTCAAGAGCTCTACTTATTACGAAATAATTCTGATATAGTTCTGAGCATGTACAATGCCTTTTAAAAAGTTTTGTTGAAAAAAATAATTAGAAAATTTTATAAACAAATATTTTATCGAAAAACTCGTATTTTTGAATATAAAAGGGAGCTAATTGTAGTTGCTTCTTATGAAACTGTTCTTGTATAATCATAGTCATTTGGAAAGGCATTGTGCATGTATATAACTGTACGATAACTATTTCATAATAAGCAAAACTCTCGAAATAGAACCAGCAGCTCACCTTTATATTCGAAAATACTAGTTTTTCAGATAAAATAATTGTTAAAATTTTTTTTTAATTATTTTTTATTATTAGAACTTTGAAATAGTATGTATATGCTCAGAACCTATATACCAGAGTTATTTTGTATTAAGCAGAACTCTTGAAAATCGAACGGTGTTTTACTTCGATAGATTGAAGTAATAGAATTCGCTAGTATTTGGTTTTAATTAATATTTTTTATTTCTAAAAGGCAGAACTCTTTTTGAAACTTTTGTAGAACTATAAATCTTTTAAATTCGTGAAAATATTGATATGGAAAATGTCGTAGAACAACGTGAATTGGGGATATGAGTTTTGTCCTTAGGTATTTCCTTTGATTTAGTCATCAAAACTACACTGAAAAAAAGTTTGTTAAATTAACAAATATTTAGTTCAATACATTCAAATAAATCATTTATTTGAACGTATTGAATTAAATATTTATTAATTTAATAATTTTTTTCAGTGTACTTGTTTAAACTATTAAGAACTCTCGAACTATTAAAAATAAAGCCAGAACTCTCAATTATTTATGACCTTCTATGAAATGATATGCTTTACACACACGGAAACGAGAAATAATGTAACGTCACCATAAGTATAAGACAGTATTTTAAAAAGTCTCTCGGAGTCCACACATGCACACACACACACACACACACACACACATTTATCGCGTGTTCTATCGAGTGCACAAACGCGGGCGTTTCATGCCCAGTGATAATACCCAGCAAATTCGAAAGCATCGCTCGCCTTTTAATATCGCGAATGGTCACGCGAAGATATTAATACGAGCATAATCCCGGCTGCTGTGTGTGACGGCGGCTACACACGAAATTAAAAATAAACCGTGTTTTTCGTGCGCGCACCCGACGACACCCTCTCCCCTCTATAATATAAATCCCGGCGCAACGACACGACACGTATTCAAGTTTTAACAGAAGGCACAATTGCGAACAATGGAATTACATATCTCGCTTCTAGTTAGTATTACATTGCACGTGCGGGACACATGCATTTACATTGTTAATAGATACGCTATATATACGACCAAGTGTGTGTATATATATATATATATATATATATATATATATATGTATATATACGTATACATCGTCGTAATTTCTCCTCCTAAATTTGCGATCTCGTTTCACTTGTGTTCTTTTTCATCTCCGCGCGGCTTATTGTTAAATATAGGCTACATATTTCGATTCACGGTGTGATGCAGTTGGGATGAAAAGAAAGCAATTATCTGAAAGCTTTTATTCCGAACGCTAATTAATCAATTATCTAGCAATATTATCGAAACCTCGTTATCGAAATACGTTATAATAGAGTAACATAGAAAGAATTTATGTATAATGTGATAAAATGTACATATATGATTCATATAATGCACATATATACTCGTTCTTATATATGAAAAATTATTAAAATAAAGATTTCTCTTAATAGATATAATTTTTTTAAATATAATGACATTAAAATTTTACATTAAATAATGTATGATAATATTATCATCACAAAAAATGTAATCTTAAAACTGCGATATATATCGAACAATTTATGTTTCAAACGAGAGGCTTAGCAGAGACTTTCATATTGAAACTGGCATCTGTGCATACGACGTAAAACCCAAATTTTATTCGTGCTCTTGCGGGTTCAGTCATATAGATACATATACTGAATAAATTACGCATATCTGTATACATTACATAATATACCCGTACATACAGATATATATATAATATATAATTATATATATATATATATATATAATTTATACATTCATATATTATAACAAGATCACTTATTACTTAATATAAATATAATATATAAAATTATATCAATTTAACAAACCAAATGAATAAAAGAAGAATTATCTCTTAATAGTTCTCTGACGTTTCTTTGTCTTATTGTTAGCATTCAAAAAGTATATGAAAAAGAAAGAAAGCAAGAGAAAGCATTTTTTTACGTACTCCTAGTAATTGTTAATTTATTATAAGCGCAACATAAAACGCTCAATCAACGCGAGATATTCTTATTTGAACTAATTGCAATTACACAGCTGTGGCTCCGCTCTCTCACTACTTTCTCATGTTCAACTAGAGTAAATGGCGGAAAGAACGCGGAGAAACGGTCTGAAATTGCTGGAGGGTTGGCGTGCAGATAAAAATGTCACACTTGTATCTCCAGGGAGTAAGTAAACCCGTGAGTAACCAAGTGAGATGTAGATAGAAGAGACGTAGGGATAGCAGGGAATTTCGTATGTTACTCAAGAAAACTATACACGTTCGTTGCGTCGGCATTTGCATCTACGTTAGCTTTTACACTTCATCTATCTCGAATGGTCTTTTATAATTCTCTCATCACTAGTTTGCAAAAACTCAAGCAACTTGTACTTCATCCTGATTATACTTATCTTTGCTGTTATCAGATCGCATTTTCTTTGATAATTAAAATAGTTTGACATTTAATTTATTTTGACTAGAGAACTCGGAAGAATGATTTACTTGTTTCAGATAAATCATATGAACTTTGTAAACAAGAGGTTTTATTTTATTATTGAGGATTGTGATAAAAAAATATTATTAATGATAAGATTCAAGCGGAAGTTGTAAAGTCCGTTGTAAGAACGGTCTTTAATGACGTAATAAATAAATCACGAAATATCTTCTCGCTAGAGATTTTACTTACTTTCATCAATAATTGCATCCGTTTAATGACGTCTCGTTAACGATGGACATCTTATTTTCCGTCGTTCTACTACGTTTTGACCATTAAAATTCTCCCTCCTTTCCCTCTTTCTCTCTGTCTGTCTCATAGAGCAAAGAACATCTATATGATATTCCTTTCCTAAAGATCCATCAATTGATATGATCGAGCAATTTTCTACATCGTTTACTATAATTATAATCGAAATTGTTAGGCGTGTAATGTTATATGCTGTTATTACAATTTAAAAGTATATATTTGAAATTGATATAAGTAAATTATAACAAAGTTAAAATTTTCATAATGCTTGAAGTAGAAGTTTAATTCCAAAATCAAAGTTTAACAGTTTGCGAGAGTTCATTAAAGCATAATTATCACGAGATATTAATACATCATTATGGTTCGCGAAATAATACATACGTATAACTTTGACATGTATAACTTTAAGTATTTATTAATTAAAGATGTTACATATATAACAATATTTATATATTGTTTTATAACAATTATATACATTTTTTTCTAAAGACATACTAAACAATATGGAATCAATCTACATTTTTTTATTCGATATTTTTATTGCAAATTGTGCTTGCATGTATCAACCACCCAAACCACAATTTGCAATAAAAATCTGAAAATAAAAAAAGGATGGAGATTGGTTCCCCCTTTCTCCCCTCTTCCATATTGCAAACTACGTTCAATTATCATGCATATTTATTTATTTTCGTTAGATGGATTTGCGTAGACATATAGATATATATATAAAAAAAAACTGTTAATCTCGGCTCGAATTATTGTGTTACAATAAAAATAAAATCTCGACGGCAATCGGAGCCTGTGCGGATGACATGCACAAAATTAATAAATTAAAATGAGATCTCAAATCAAACTCATTTATTAAATTCTAAACGTTTCGACCCACTTCGGGTCTTCTTCAGTAGCTGCAAAGTACAAAGAAACAAAAATAAAAGATAATCGGTACAATCAGAAAATTATAAAACTTGTATACATACAATCCGCAAATAAATTAAATATCATCCTCCTCCCTATTCAAACCGTCCGGCCGTCGGAGTGTCTCCCTAACGGTGACCATCGTCAGGAAGGAAGCAGAGCAGTGACTCCCTTACCAACACTAATCAACATAGTATAAATTAAACGTATAAAATCCACAAGAATTATAAATTAAAAACCGGGAAGAACACTCACCCCGACAGCAAAAACAGAGAGAAGACGATGCTACACGTGACACATCACTCTAACGACTGTGCGGTATTCTACCTCGACACAGTCGATACATATATACGCAAAAAAACAAATATAAAAATAAAATATGAAAATAGATATATATATTATAACTTGCAAACTTCGTCATACTAATCATGATTTTAGTCATAGATTTATGCAAAAAGAAAATATGAATTGTAAAAATTACGCGGAAGAAGCACAAGCAAAAAACATATGCGAAAGAAAACAGGCACGAAGTTAACGTAAGAGCTTTCATGTCAAACGTTTCCACGCTCGCTTGGCTTTCGAAGAAGCTGAATTGCGTGTCAGAGACGCGTCCCTCGCCTCGCTACCACTTTTCACCTACGTAATCCGATGTTATACGTTATACCACCCACGAGTATGCCTCCTATCAGGTGTATTACTGTTCGTGAAAGGTATAATTACCGATAATACCCGAGAAACCAGATACCATCGTACACGTTAGTCTTAAAAAGCTTTTCAATTTTTACTTGCATAAAATATAGAGCACGATAATAATATCAACTTGAACTTCTCCGAAATTATAGAAAATGTTTTACGTACTCTCCTGAATATATGAAAATTTATCGAGATATATAAGAATTATTGAATATGAATATTTTAGTTCTTTTTCACAAAATGTGTGACTCTCTCGATTTAAAATTAATATTGACATCTCAAGTATAGAAAATCTTATCGACATTTTCTAAAATTGTATTTTTTTATTAACTAATCCAATTTTAGCAGATATATTAAATGTGCTAAAATTGTATTAATGTACCATTTTATATAAACGTTAAATTTAATAGCTTCAAAGTATTGTAAAATTATATGATCAATAATTATTTTTACTTTCCAATGCAATGTAATTCACGTACATGAATATTTATAAAACATAGATTAATTTTAAGTACACACTACAATAACATCTAGTAAGGTTCTTTTTTTGTTTTCTTTTTTCTTTTTTTGTTTTTATTATTTCTTTTCTATTATATTTTTCTAGGCATAAATTTAAGTCTATGAAATACAACAATTATTTAGTTATTCCATATAACACACCCATTACCTGGAGACCTTTAAATTCAATTCTGATTAACTACCGCTCGAGTACGCTGTTTATAACAAGCGCAATAATATCGTAGCCAGTCTGAATCTCGTATCGAATGTGCGGCCTGTATTGCGAGGTATGATCACGTCCCAATATCTCCTTTGGCGCCGTAACACATGTGGTTAATTACGCCGAGAGTGGTGTAACGTCTCGCATAACGTAGCGACTTTGGAAGTGCGATAATTCGTTCATTATTGTAATCGATAATACAATAATCTGTCGTATTTTCAGTACCGTTAATAATGTTTGCTATAAAATTTTGTTTAATTAATGCACATTGAAATAAGCTAAATAAATAAGATATTTTGGTATGCGCGCATTCCGTTTTTGTTTTAATTTAGAAAAAAGAGACCAACGTCTTTTACATTATCTCGTTTTTCTACGTAATCGATATTTAAATCCGACGTAGATTCTATCGACATTATAAAAGTTGGACTAAACTCGTTACGCGCAAACTCATAATCTCATTACGAATGACGGAAATTTTTCCACGTTTATTCCTTTCATCGCGATATGAATTTCAAAATAAATTCTCCAGTACCGTATTACTTACGACCTTGATATCATTATGCAGGCTCATTTTCTCGTCGGATTAATTACGTGCATCGCGAACCAGTTTATATGCGGAAACGGCAGATCTGTTGGAGATCAATCGCAAGTTCGCATACCTGTGGTCATTCAGTTCAATTACGGAGCATTCCGTGTAAATGGATTGTATGGGATTATATTGGATCCGGCAATCTCGGCAATTAATTTTAGTAAAATTTATATTTTTGATTGTATTTTATTACTATATATATTATATGCAATTTTTCTTTCATTAATTTACTTAATACATTTATGTGTAAAATTCTGAAATATTTTTAAGATTTGCATGTTTGTGATAAAAATCTTTTGCATATATACGTACATATACGTGCGTCATCGCACACGTACATGTTTTTTACGTGAAACTTATAATTTGCGGAATCTATTTATAATTTTACTTTCATTAGGTTTATTTTAGAATAAACGCAATCGTCACAATTTTCTTACGTAAAGCATCTTAAAATGCAAATGCTAAAAATGTACTTTATTTTTAAATAGTTTTAGACGGCTGACCTTTGTTATACTTGCGAATAATAAGTCCCTGTAGCGTGTTAACCGATGGTTAACGCATACCCATATCTGTATAACGTATCTGACGAATGCAAGAGTTTCTATTCTTGAGGACTTTGCATATTAGATATAGGGGAAGCAAACGAAACTGCGATTATATCGGAAGGTTTTGGAGAAACATATATTTAGCTTTACTTTACGTAAAATAAAATTACTATCTGTTGAGGAAAAACGTTGGTTGCTTTAAATTACTAAGGACTTATATAGTTAATTAAAAGCTTGATGCTAGGATGCACATCAAACCACTGAAAGTGAACTGAATTAAAGCAGTAAACGTTTTCTGCTACCATTGCATGCTAGCATTGCATGCCATATGTAATATCGTAGAAAGATAGCGATATTAAAAATAGCTACTCAGTAGAGATTGTGTTGGGCTAATGTCATTTATCATAATTTCATTTTCCCGTACTTGCTAACGATACTGTAGACATACATGCAAGTTCATTACTTAAGTATTTTAAGACAAACAAGAAAAAAATTTCTAGAAATCTTATGTTCAAGAGACGCGCGAGTCTCGCAAAATTATTAAAACGAATTCCTTCCATCGATCGTAATGTCAGATTAATGCGTGTCACGAGAAACTAAACCATCGCTCAAGCTGAAAAATACATTAAAGATATTTTCAGCCGATAGTAACGGTATTAATTATTGTACATTCAGCAGTGAAGGAACGTCGAGGTAGCAATATGCAAGTGGAGCAATCCGCAAGATTTCGCTGTTCGGCACTCCATTTGTTTCGTTATAGATCGTTGGATAAGGTGTCATTGTGTTGTGTGTTGCGGCTTTATTTACCAGTCAAGCGATATACACTTTTCTAGCTGTCCCACATCGCCGATGGAAGGGACTGTCGAAATACATTGTATTTCCCTTCCACGTAGCTGTGCATACGAACATTTTGTCACATTCTAGCACGGTACAAGGACGTGACACAATTCCTGGGTAACATCGTTCTCACCGCGCGCTCGGTATATCCTTCCGTAAGAACATTTTTCTTCCCGTCGATAGATTTTAATGAAAACGTTGCAAAGTCGCAATAACGAGATTACACTGGATGTCGAATTATTATTCGCGAAGCATGCACATAAATATTCGGGATTACAGGAAAATACTATAGGTATACCAACCTACATAGTGCACGTATATGGGTGGTAGACGTACGTGTAGATGATTTACTATGATTCATATCTAAGCAATGATTATTTCATTCATCTTTTTAGATATTTTTTAGAACTTTTTATTTTACATTGTAATTATATATACGGGTCATCAAAATTGAAGAATTAGCTCACAATGCCAAATTTGAAAAACTTGTAATATTGTTTAATTTTGCGAAATTTATATGGCTTATTATTTCTCAAATCAATTATTATAATTCCATTATTAGAAATATGATTTAAGAAGAAGGAAAAACAATTATAAATTTTTAATGGAACGTGAAGATAATCTTAATAAAGAATTCAGCGTATAAATTATACAGGTCAAATTATACCGCATAAAAAGTATTTTATTTGTTACACTGAGCGACGTAGTGTTCTTGTTTAAACGCAATAAAACGATAACAAGCGCTACTTCCATACGGCCGGTCCTGTCACAACTTTACAGACATTCTTTGCAAAACGCAATATATTTTTCCGCGTCGGGGGCTCGCAGCAAGTCGACAGAATGTAACCGAGACAAACTCGGTGTCTGTCCGACACTACCTTGGCAGGTAGTCTTCTCTGGCGTTTCACTATTGATTCCCGTTGTGGCGCGGGGATGAAATCTAGGGACGCGGCAATGGGGAGGGGGATGCAGGATAGGGTAGCGAGGCAAAGTGGATGGTGGCAGTGCCGGCGGGAATGAGAGGTGAACGGACCGCGGGAGGAACTCGAAGTAGGGTAGCAAGGGAGACAGGCGGTCGCAGAAGCGCAAGAGAAGCTCAGTCGCCCCAGTTGCCGCCACTAATGTCTCCTCATACTAACTACCTTCTTATCCTCTCTCCATTCTGTGCCCGGCTCAGACCGAGTGAGAGAGAAAGAGAGATACACACACACACACACACATATATATATATATATATATATATATATATATATATACTGAAGACAGAGAAGCATATGCGGAAGGAAGACACAGAGAGCTCGACGGGTTGAGAAAACCTGCGGCAGTTAAGATAAAATAGCTCGGAAGTGGATACTTTTGTCTTGGGGCACGGACAGACTTTTCTTGCGGCCGATAGGACCGCCACACGTATCGCCACCGGCGCTGGTGAATCCATGAGCACTGTTTATGAACGCCAATTGCCAAGGTTGGTTAATTCTCAGGGAAAAATAGCGTGCCCACTTTCCGAGAGTCGCCAGAGACTTCTTTCGCCGTTCGCGGAAAGGAAACGGTGCCTGGCAGCGGCGTCTCGCAGGATGAGAAAAACAGCTGCATGATGAAGATTGGTTGAACTCGGATAATCAGCCGGGCGATCTCTCTTTCTCTCCTCCGCTTTTTCATCTCTATTTTTTTCTCATTCTCATACAACGCGCTGGGTATAGTTGCAAGGTTCACTCGAGTGGCAAATTGGGCCGTTTTACCGCGTGGATGATTCTGTAATCTCTATCGCCAAGGTGAACGATAATAAGTGCTGATAATAATCCCCGAGCTCGAACGGCAAGATTTTTATAGCGAGATGCAAGGGATACTCACGGAATATCTCGAGCTACATAACAAAGGAAACGATGGAGTGGTGAGATGCGCATCGAATAAAAAAGATGTTATTTTTTTTCACGTTTGTATTATCCGTAATAGATGTTAAATCATATCGAACAAAATAAGTATTATATAAAAATGTGCTGAACATATATAAATGTAACAAGCCAAATTCCTAACGGATAATTTTGCGAATCGACTTTGTAATGACAATTGATGAACGCATTGCAGCATACAGCCGCTGATATCGTTATCACAATCCGATTAGCGGATTATTAATACAAGTATTTTTCAGATTTATCTCTCGCGGAATATAAAATAAAATTATCGAGTGCAGGTGAAATCGTATTCATTTTCAGCGTGACGGCAAAATAGCGCTTGCATCGACAAAGCCGATGGGATGCGCTTTGCATTGTATATACGAGAATTTTTCGATATTTGCTTCGAAGTTTCTGCATGGAAATTAGTTATGTTATTCTCGCGGGATCACAAACACAGCATAAATAGATATAAATGAGAAAGACATAAACCGAAGAAACATTCTCGCGCACTCGCAAATAATTCCTTGCAAAGTTATAATTGCAAATAATGCTGTGCACGAAATTTTTGACTGACGTCGCGAGATTATTACGAAACAATAGAACGAATTGAATAAATTGCTGTTGACTTACGGATTTGTAACCAATCGCGAGATTAATTCCAATATTCGTTTTATGTCCGCACGCGACGCTGTATGGTTTCATCGAGTGCGCAAATCGCTCTACAAATTGGACTTGGTAATCATTGCACTGTATAAATTATTTATGACATAATATATTTCAGGGGTGGTATTAACTCGGTATATATCAACGCAACTGCACACGTCACGTTCGAACTGGCACATTGTTTCGCGCTACGCGATTCTGTTTAAACGCGTTATAATTGATTTGCACATTGACCAAGCTGTTGCACCAAAACAACGACCTATTTTCGGACATATAATGCTCTATAGGTCCCGACGGATTTCACGCAGCTAACCCTCCCCGTATCTTATGACTATTTTCGTGTGATAAACTTTGGCTATTAATCATTCTTGTTTCACCGAGCCGTATCATGGATAATCTGTGTACAATCTTAGTTAACATTTAATATAGTTAATAAGTATAACGTTGTGCAGATAAAAGTTTACGAAAATACTTGATGAGCAGATTGATATTTAATTACATTAATCTGTATATCTTGATATATTAAATATTACGCGAGTTGTTTGATGAGAAAAATATTAAAATTTATTTTTTAATTAAATGTAATGTCTGATGCGCGAACGGTTACATATTGAAACGAAGACTTACAATTAATGATTTGAGTGCATCTACGAGCAAAATTCATTTTTTTCTATTTTTAATCGAATCGTTATATCTTTGAAAAGCGCTTACTGATAGACGCTTACATTCATTTATACTTCGTAAATATCAAACAAAATCTCTTATCATCTAAATAAATTTCATGCATTTATGCAAACGATTAAATTATATATTCGCATAAGTTTACGCGTATACATTCTACAAAGGTGCTATTGATTTATATACAGAGATACACGAACATTATACACGTTTCAACTATCCGCTTGTAAGATTCTTCAATGTTGGCTATAACTGGTACATTACGTCGATCATTCGTGACTAGGACGAGGACACGTCCTAGTCTTCGCGAAAGATTCAAATTGGAAAACAAGGATACACGATACACTATGAATATAAATATCGTTTGAAACGAAACGAATAGTATTTTTTCATCAATTTCATAAGTTATTGCAAGACTTTATCGCGAGAGGGGAAAATGATGGTTCAATATACTTCTAAAATAAGGTCATTCATTTCAATAATCTCCAATTTATTGAGTTTCTTTATATATTATACTAATATTGTAATGATTACGAGACTATCTTTATATAATCCATATAATTATACAAATTTATGCTACACTGCATTATTGCATATTTATTATGACAGAAAATATGCATTTCCACGTTTCCATATATATATATATATATATATATATATATATATATATGTGTGTGTGTGTGTGTGTGTGTAGCTGATTACATTGATTCAATCAATTAATAACTTGTTTCTACTTAAACCCGTCACGTATAAATATATATTGTATATCTGAAGTGGGACAGATAAAGTTACCTTGGCGCGCGACGTGATACGTAATCTGGTAATTAACTCGACACTATCCAATATCCGACGCGATATAAACGCGCGATACGACGGTAAATCGAAAATTGTTCTCCAAAACTATATGTGACACGGAACGTAGAGCAGAGAGGCCGACAACATATTGTTGTATATCGACCCGGTGCCGAGGATCACGCTTGATTTAACGCGGCCGAACGCGTCCCGATGGATCGATAGACCGGGGTAATCTACCAGGACACACACAAGGATCGGGACCTTTACAGGTCCAATTAACAAACAAACCAATTTAATTAGCATTATCAATGCAATTTCCGCACTGGCATCGGAACTAATATTGGAGGCGGCGGAGTCCGTCGATGTACGTACGTAATGTACACGATATTGGTTCGAGCGAGAGGCGACGACGAACGGACGGGGCATGTAGTAATTCTGTAATATTGTGGGTGACGGTGGTTAGCCTTAGGGGATGGGCAAACAATGACATCCGACCAACGTGGCTCGATTGCTACGCCGCGCCGTCACCGCGTCGGCGTTGAATAACGATAATGTAAATACATCATAGAATTATTTGCTCGGTGTTTTGCAAATTACGCGCGCACCTGCAAAGGCTCGCGAGGGAGAGAGAAAGGAAGAAAAAAGAAAACAGCTTTACGTTTAGCATAGATGAGTGCTGTTACTCGTAATTAAATTCATCTTTGATCGGATCGCGGTGTTACGTTTGTATATCATACATGTGCGGATGTCGCATAAATGTTATATATCGCATAAATCAGGGAATATGTATTTAATTGTGATGTTGTGAACCAACGTTCTCTCGGAACTATGTATATAAATAATAGGCCATTGGTGGATGTATTGTGCGTATGTGAAAGCATGTGTTACATATATCAGCGTATAGTATAGAGCACAATGTTTATTATGTAGAATATCGTATATGCATTCTCTCTCCTCTCGTATCTCTACTCAACGTTACGATATTAGACAGGTTTATGTAGAAATTTCATAAGTTATTACAACGTCTATAGAAATTATTCAACGATGTAAAATGGCCATTAACTTCTATCGAATACTTAATCAGCTTTTACTGCAGGGATAATTTAAATATATGGATACGCTTTTATATAAAAGCGAAAGTCGCGCGCTCGTTCGGTCGAAAAAGTGAGTATCATGGAGATGAAAAACACACGCATACTGTACCACAAACGATAAATCTCACACGTTCAATTACGAGCTACCACTCATAATTATAGGAAATCGTTAAGCCATTATTATTTATCGACCAAGTCGTTAATGGATCAATAGCATTTCATTTTTCCTACTTTATCGCGATATTCGCATGTGGAGCGCGAGCATTAAAACATATGTATATATGCTCGCGTGTGTCACATGCACACACATTGTCGGAAATGGGTGCGGTAGCAGCGCCGTAATACAGTACAAACATTTGCGTTGTTTCATACTGTCCCTCATATTTGTCGGGAACTATCGTTAAACGACTAATATCTAACTCATTTACCGTGTATTAAGTCACACAATTTCTCACAATGATGCATTAAAGGGAATCTATTATTCTCTAAGCATTAATTTCAATATTTTTTTCTAAAGATAACAATGAAAATAATGAATGAATTTTATAGGAAAAATTTTTCAAAGATAAAATACAATATACATATATTATGCACTAATATTAATTAAAGCAAGTTATTGTTACACAAGAATCGCGATTTAGATTTCTATGAGAATTTAAGATATGAAAATTTTATATTGAAAATAATTTACGAAGAGAAGAGAATATGAAGGGCTTGCAAATTCAATACTGCCTTGAAAAAAAATGAGAGAGAGATGCGCGTGACATTTCACTCGAATAAACTAATTTCGCCCCGCCGTTTCGCGCATTCATTGAACACATTCAGAGATTTGACCGAATTTTTTACCCATATATGAAAGAAGGACGGCGGCAGAGTCGACTGTCATTTTAATTTCCTTTCGTTCTGTAGATTTGTTGCGAATTCTCTTTTGTTCCCGAGCTGCTACTGTAATATTTTTCAGCGTACGTTATTCTATATATATTTTTATTTCTAGATAGAATATATTCGAATGACTAAAAAAATCATATATAACAAATTAAATCACTGCGCGTGTATCGTCTATTTTTTTCATTTGCACCAACCAAAATGTACATAAAAATAATCTATTAATTGAATAAAAATTATGTATTTCTGTTCAAATCGCAGATCATATCTAATTCAGACCATTGCACGTTATCTATAGATTAAACATTATTCTCTTATGATATCGATGAAGTCAAGAGACACTCAAATTGGGTCGACACGATCTAAGGATTTCAATATTCACATTGCGGTTAAAGATCGGGACTAATCCAAATGCGATCAAATGCATTACGTTGGAGAAATTGCCGTGCCAGGCTGGAAACGTAAATGTTTGTCTGGGACTCTACACCGCACGTAGAGGTTGCATTCGCCTTGAGCGTCGAAAAGGATAGATGTCTGAGTGTGCGCGGTAACTAATATATAATCTCAACGTCACCTGATCAAACGAACGGGAGGGATAACTTGTAGCCGAATTAAATCCGAATTAAGTCGGGCGCGATAAAATTGACACCCGCACAATTGAACAGTAAACAATTGACAGGCACAATAAAAAAAACAGAATATTGTCGTATATACAAGCGTTCGAGAAATTACGCATATAAACGCTGATAATTCTCTCGTCAAATAATTCTCATGAAATCACCCAGTTTTGAAGTTCGCTCTTGTTCGGAGCGGCTAATAGTTCACAACTTGGCGTTTCCAAATTGCAAACCATCGTAAATAAGCACGCTTATCTCGTCAAGTGTCGTCGCCAAGCGTTCAGTGCGCTTCGCATTTCTGTGCGAATTATGGCATCGTCAAACCGAGTTTGTCCGCTTGTTAAGACGGGCATAACGGCTCCTAGGCTAGGATGGGATAGGCAACGGCGCGGCGTCGTATCGTCGAATACGCCCGAGTACCAGCCCATAATGGGTTCGCGAGGAAACTTGTATGACGCTAAATGGAGCAGATTAAGATATTGACGAGCATTTTCCAGCGATATATTTATATATCGTCTCGTCTCGCCTCGTCGTATATTATTCATGCGCTTTTCCTATTTGTACCGCGTCGCGTCGTTTCCGCGAAAACGTCAAAACGCGTCGGGAGAAAACGCGAGCGAAATTTCCTTTCGCAAAAGCGAGACGACGCGCGAGCAAATAACGTTTCTTCGCCCTGTCGTGTAGACGAGATATTAAATTGTTGAGATGAAAGTTGAGAGAGAGAGAGAGAGGAGCTTTATAGAGACCCCCGTAAGACTCATCAATTTCCCGGTATTTCCGATCGGTCAATCCTGCAGAGACAGCAACATCATTGCGCGCAATCCCATTGACGGTGAAGAATGAAAACTCCGTTTAACAATATCGCTTATTCAGGCGCGTCGGCACCGGTGCAGACTTTCTTCGCCCGTGGCGAGATGATCGATTGCATTCGCGCGCACAGGTCCCGCAGTCAAAACTGCACCCGTATATACCGGCGATCAATATACCCGTGGCAATGTCCGTGGTGTTTTTCGTATTCCGCGTGACTTCCCGCGGAAAACTCTCTCTCGAAAACAAGGCATTAAAGTTCGCGAACGATTCACAGCGCGACCGATTTCTATTCCGCTCGTGATTACATCATAAAATAGCAGCGACGAAACACAGCTGTCGCGTCTCAAGATTGTTCAGTCATATACACACATGCATCAAATGTGTATTTCACGAGATTGATGTCATGTACGCGCCATTTTCTGTTTCCCCGCCATTCGTCGATTCTTTTATTCATTTCGTCGACATATGCATATATATATATATATATATATATATATATATATATATATATATATGCGCATCGTATCTTGCCGATTCGCTCGAATAAAATTGCGCGAATAAAAGTTGTCGATTATTTTGTGTTTTTGCCAAAAGCGAACGTATAATTTCGTTAAAGACTTGCCTCGCGCGCATCTCGTCCGCACGATTTCACCTCGTTATACGAAAACTTTTCGTGCGATCCTGCATGAAAAAGGATATTGGCGGCAACACGAGTAACAGCTGCAACGACGCGGCGCGTTAGCCGCAATAATTTCCATTTCGCGCGATTATATCCGCGAATTGTTCACCCCTGGCCGCGTGCGCGCATGCACGATAACGACAGAAGAGTTTCTTGTCCGCGATGGACGGGCGCGGCGGCTGTACAGCGGCCCTATTTGTTACCATTTGGTTCGTAACGCTCTGACAAGGCATAAATTTTCCTTTCATCCGATACGTCAGCCAGCGGGTCGCTGAATGTACGCGTGCGAGAGACCGTGCGTGCGTGACTAACCACGCCACACCAGATATATCTCTGACCACCGCGAGAAAAGGTATGAGGTGTGCGGTATGAAAGCGAGAGAGAGAGAGAGAGAAAGGGATACTACAAATTGCCAATCTCAACCGCAGTAACCAACCTGCTAAGGATCTACTCGAGGTGGCATCAACATTCCTCTCCGCAACTATTTTGCTATTTCAGATATATCGACTTGATGTTTCTCTTTCAACAATTCCGCTTGCCGCAAATGTAACAGCGGTGAGCGTAAGTATATAATGTAAAATATGTAATAATAATGAACTAAAATTTTTTATCACGATGCTCCTTGATATCGAGAAGGCTAATGATATCAAAATTGGAAAATTTAATTGCCGATTTTAATTAGATATTTTAGAATTCAGATTTTATCAAGATTGTATTGATTTTCGATTCCTCAAGATAAATATTTCACATTAATGCTTTCAGGTAACATATCTAAATATAATACATGAATTTTTAAATCGGCTAATAGAAC
Source organism: Nylanderia fulva (assembly GCF_048542155.1). NCBI lineage: Eukaryota > Metazoa > Arthropoda > Insecta > Hymenoptera > Formicidae > Nylanderia > Nylanderia fulva. The sequence continues at coordinate 4,550,071 of NW_028190807.1, read as the reverse complement.
CCAAGCGCGAAAAATTAATTCTTCGGAACTGTATCTCTTGGTTTGAGATTACTAAGTTCCATATATAAATTAATCTCGAACTTACATATAGAGAAAAATAGGCGAGAAAAATATAGGTCCGAAAAGTCGCTGAAGCGGGAATTCGAACCTATATTTTTCTCGCCTATTTTTCTCCATATGTAAGTTCGAGATTATTTTATATATGGAACTTAGTAATCTCAAACCAAGAGATACAGTTCCGAAGATTTAATTTTTCGCGCTTGGGCTTTATTGGCCGATTTAAAAATTTATGTATTATTATTATTATTATTAATAATATTAAGAGCCGACATATATTTTTTATATATCTAAATATATTTGCAATTTCTTTTTATAATATATTATACATATATTATACATATATTATGTATACATATATTGTTCCTTATAAGAATAATTATACATTATTATTTATTAATTATGAGGTTCGATGTAGTCAGCATATTTGTACTGCATCCTCGTAAATTAATCTATTCGTATATTTTTAACCAATAACATTTTTGTACAAATTCATCCAAAAGTCTATTCTATCTTGCATTAAGCCTTTCTCCATTTTTAAATCTTGATTAATATTCATGTAATTATCCTCTTTTCCTCTGGGTTCCCAGTTTACAGTTACATACTCATTCATATTTGATGTCGGATTCCTGAAAATATCACAATTAGATTTTCTATTTTATACTTATGATTTGATTAATTTAAAGTAAACTAAAAATTGCTCAATCAACACACCCGTCTTTTGCAAAGTTTGTCAATAAAGTGGTAAAAATACGCATCATCCTCTCGGCAGGTGAATCGGGTTGTGGCACATTTTTCAAAGCATCCGAATAGAATTCATAAGTCAAATCGTCACCATGGGAAACGCCTATGTTGAACAACGGGACAACAATTATGAATAAACAGAATTAATTAAACTGGATGTACTTTCACTACAGTATCACGAGGGCAATAACGTAATGAATTGTAATAGAGCGAATATAATATTTTTATGACATGGAAATCATAAGTCAAATCGTCACCATGGGAAACGCCTATCTTAAACAACGGGACAACAATTATGAATAAACAGAATTAATTAAACTGGATGTACTTTCACTGCAGTATCACGAGGGCAATAACGCAATAAATTGTAATAGAGCGAATATAATATTTTTACGACATGGAAATCATAACTCACCTTCCTCCACTTGCACCAGAGTTTTTATCATACCGAATGGAGCTTCGTAAGAAAATAAATACTCGTAAATTGGTGCCGAAATTCGGGAGCTTAATATATCTACACTGAGTGCGGTCGCTGCGTCAAACATGATGTCGTCCAACATCTAAAATGCACAAACAGCAACGTTAATATTCACGTCGTTAAACTTGACAGGAGGGGAGGGGGAGAAGGGGAGGGAACTGTTTGCGCAAATTTTTACGATAGCAGGACGAACGTTAAGTCAAGCGATTAACGTTAAGTACTCACCATCGTGAACTCTTTCGTCGTTTCCGTGGAGATCGACTTATCCCCGAAGTAGAAGCTCTTCAGGCTTGCACCCAGTTCGTTCTTATGCCCGGCATCGGTTACATTCAAGTCGACTGGCAGAAAGTTCTCGAAGTGCTCATTCATCTGATCGATATTACCGAGCATCACTGGAAACAGATGTTTTGATATCGTTTACATGACGCCGAGCGTGTAACTGCTGCGTGTAATATCATGTTAGTCATTACTCTGAACGAAGAAAACAGACTCGTCCGCCGTAATCCCAGCCATAACGGGCACGTTGGCAATTTTTCCAGATTTTAGGAGCGTCCAGGGATCGTCGGGCAGAAATATTTCCTGTCCTAGATCAACTTCAACCGATGGAAGGAACGCTGATAAGCGGCCGTTCATAGTGTTCTGCAGTAACGTAATCGAATGCGAATTACCGGCGATCAGTACTCATTAGTGTAATTGATGTTCGCGTTAATTACGTGTGTATTACGTATGTAATTACGTACATTCGTATCGTAAACTTAAATTAACGTAATACTAAACCTCCCATATTGGTATTAATATGCATAACAAGAGATCTAGTTCACATTTAGTGAATGATATATAACGTTAACGAATGTTATCAAGAAATTACATACCTCGGTTTTCATTATTTCATCACTGGCCGCGATTAAGTCTTTCGGATGAAACTCTGCGAGTTTAGCAACCAACTCGGCAGAATCAGTCGTCTCAATATCGAGTTTATCCCCCAATTTAAAAGCTAATTCCCTGGGATTGTAAGAAATTGCCCATGTATTTACCGCGCTTCCGCTCTGTTGAATGGCACTGTTGAATAAACCTGTAACGCAATAAATTGTAATATACGTTATATTTTATCTTGATATGTGTGTATAATAAGAATTATTATACACGCTATATATAACTAAAATTTATTGTTATTTTAATATTACCGTCTGACATAGGAGACATCATATGAAACTGGACGGAACTCGCACCCGCATTTTGGCCGAAGATCGTAACTCGGTTGGGACAGCCGCCAAAATAATGTATATTATCCTTGACCCATTTAAGAGCCATTACCTGATCCTTTAATCCAGCGTTACCAGGTGCATTTTTGTCACCAGTATTTAAAAACCCTATAAATGGATAATTCAGTTTTTATAAGTCTTGACAATTTTCAAGATGACACAATTATTTAAACACAGTGTGACTTATTTTGTATACATTTATTGAAGAACAATACTCACTTACCGATTGGACCGAGTCTATAATTAAGCGTTACAAGAATGACATCTTGTTCGATTAGAAAATCGGGACCAAAGTAAAGATTATCCCCGAGACCACTGTTGAAAAAACCGCCATGGAACCATACCATAACGGCTTTACGAGCATCTTTGTTCAATACCGGTGTGTAAACATTAAGATAAAGACAATCTTCTTCGCCTATCAGGTCTTGTTGTATTATACAAAAGAATGGACAAGACGAACGATGATAAGTTGCGTCATACATGCCTTCCCAGTTGCCAGCTGGCTCCGGCATCTTACAAATTTAAGGTTCGAAATATTATTATTTAAATTATTTAAATTATTAATTTATTTAATAATAATAAATACGAGTTTTTTTAAATATTTTCTTTCGCATTTTAAGTATAGAAATGCATAATTTACTAAAGTAGATATATATATGCATGCAAATAAATTTTTATAATCAACTTACCTGGAATTTATTAAGGCCAACATTGGGTTTCGCGTAGGGTATTCCTTTAAAACTAAAGTACGTTTTGCCCTGCAAAACGGTATTGGTCTTTAGACCCTTTAAAAATCCCTGAGGAATTTCTAATTGAATATCTTCCTCGGCGTTGATCCATGCGATTATAAACGCACAAAACACGAACTTGTCAAACCACATTTTAACACTGCAAAATGATTGTCTTGTTGTACGCTTTTTATAGCGTTGGAACACATACTCATGAGCAGAAGAATAAGTTATAGCGCGGATTATATTTACGCAATCACGTACACACACGCACACGATTCAGAGAATATAATAGCGTGAACGAGTTATTGTATTGCAATTTATGAGAGGCTTCTATAATCTCGCGTGTCAACTGTAATTGTAACATCGAGTTTTCAAATAAAATCGTCAGGTCGGATTTCCTCAGTTTATCTTTAACCTCGATACATAATCTTCATTATAGACTCATAATATACTTCCTGAAAATTATTGTAATGTAAGGCATAAACTGCATATGGTTTTTAAAGAAATTACAGATAAGAGATAAATTGCTTTTCATTGTTGTCTTCTGCAATTAGATGCGTAGATGTATCTAAGCACGACCTAGATTCTTGTAAACCTTATTTATAAACAGCGTTACCACGTTTATTATCTATCTCATTCATAAATTAATTCTAAGTAGTCATTATGCTATATGAGTAATTATTTATATCATATTTTGTTAAATGATATGATTTTCTTGAGCATTTAAAAAATCATATAAGAATTCTTGCACGATATTTTGATGAATTTTCAATAATTATACAATTATGAAATGTCTTTATCATTATAACCCAATAAACTGGAAATTTTCCATACGATGACACTTTTGCATTTATCTAAATCTGTCTACTTATCGATTATAGATGTATAATTTTACAATAATTTTACATTCAAGTTATTTTAAGCATTTTAAGATTGAACACTTCTTCGATAAACGATAATGTTATATAATAATATTATATATTTGAATATATCTTAGAAATACAGAGAGAATCATAATATTATTGCTGCGGCGAAAAATTTGAAATAGAATTTCAAGGCAGAACGTACAAAATGCACTCGGAATGAATTTCTATAACTTATATATATACATATATTGTATGTATGTGTGTGTGTGTGTGTGTGTGTGTGTGTGTGTGTGTGTGTGTGTGTGTATATATATATATATATATATATATATTCGCGCAAATAGGATAGCAGATAAAGGGAAAAAATGAGGCAAAATATATATAAAGCTGCATAAACTAAAAACCATTTTGAATAGTATGCCACAATAATTAAGGCATGTATACTTAATGCAAATTTTATGAGTTAAGTGGTAATTAAGGTCGAGAAGAGAGAGAAAGATTTCCGAATTTACTACATAATTAAGATTCACGGTGACAAACACGACGTAATTTCACGTGTCAATTAAAAGACATTAAGAATATCCTAGTCTTTAGCATATTCTCAAATGGAAAAAAATCTTGTTCATTTAAAAATTTAGTAACATAAGTATTTAATGTATGATCGGGAATGAAGCACTTTCTGTATCCCGCGCGATAAATCAGTGAACGCGGACGCAATTGAAACAAAAAAATATGAAATCGGAGTAAATCTCGTGCGCGCGTGATTTTCCGCTTTAACGAACGATCCGACGGTTTCCTCTGACAATCTGTTCGCCGTGCCGGGGAGAAGGAAGATACGTTCCGTGAGCAATTGCAGAGCCGTCCACCCAGCGTTCCCCCGAGTGAACTTCAGTCTGTTTCGAGCGTGCCATCGAATTTTTCAAACTTCAACGTGATTTTCCATGAAGAGTTCCTCCGCCAACATCGACGATTCTCGTGAAAAAACGACGAGGCATTGCTTTCATCAAAAATGCGCCATCGCATTCGATTGAACTAATGCAAAACAGCTGATAGATACATATTCCATCCGTTGCGCCTTTCTTTCGGCTATTTCGATCATGTGTTGTATCTTTTCCGCTAAATAAAAATATTTTAAAAGTGTATATATATATATATATATATATATATATATATATATATTCTTTGATCCGTGAAGAAAGTAAATATAGAAATAAATTAGTTTTACATATTCAAACGAAGTGGATTTATATAATAATAAAGAAGGAGGAGACAAGCCGATCGATAAGCAGTTTTATACAATGGCAAGGTACCAACTTTAAGCATGCTTCCAACTTTTTTCCTAAATAGAATATCCGCTTACAGCAAGCTGCTTTCAATGGTTGCCGCTAGGGAAAAGACAAAAGGGTAGACATGGGACACTTGCGAAATATGACCACTTTGTCCACGAGCATCGACGGCTCTCGCTTCTACGCGTTTTCCACCTGAGAAACTTATGGCCCAGTTTCGCGTTTCAAAGCAACTTTCAAGTCAAATTTTAATCAACATGCTAATTTTCAAGAAACAAGCGAAGTGTGAAGGTAGCAATTTGAGGTGAACGTTAATGCCAGCATCCATTCCGAGTCAACCAACTTACAATTAGTCCAAGTCTGTAAATGTATAACAGATATTTAAATTGTACCATTATTTAGTCTCTTTTATATATAATAAAATGGCAAATTGTGTTTACAATGGCAAATCTTTCTTCTTATTGTTGGCGTTGTTTCAAAGAGCACAGAAAAAACAGTATCCTTGAAAGAATGCAAATATGCCTTGATTCAAGTATATTTTATCCTTATAATAGCGCCAAATATAAATAATTTTGAATAATGGATAATTTATCCTTAAAACAAAGTGCAAAATATTCTTGGTTGAAGCTGAAATTTACTTATAAATATTGCAGGACAAGTGACAAGTGAGCATCGGATATAAGCGGTACTTTCAAGTATATATAATAATTCTTAGTTCAAATGTGACTGAGTTTGTTTTTACCATATGCGATTTTTAAAACCAGAATATATCTTAAGGATAAAATATACTTCACACAAACTTATTTATTATTAAGGCAAATGAAAATATGTGATTACAAAGAGCACTCTATGCTCAAATCAATCAAATAGCGTTCAAGAATAAAAATATACTTTAATCAAGGATTCCTTTTTTTCTGTAAGTATATCTCAATTCGTCTGTCAATTAATCAACATATACATACATGGTATTCGAAAAAATTTATTTTTAATGTAAATTATAATTTGATTATGCATTTTGCACGCAAGACACAAGCAGCTTATAAAAGAAACGCAATAAATTAATAAACAATAATTTTTCATCACATGCGAGTGATTAAACGCTCAATCGTGCGGACGCGGTTGTACAGTTTGCGAAACGTATCGCGATAGTAATAAAAGAGACCCGCACGCGAATTTATGAACGTATGGGTGGACAGTCGTGAGCCGTTTAACCGATCGTTGTACGTTCGAATTACGAGCCACTGACACCGGAAAAATTTCAGATAATACGAAAACAACGCGACAACCGGGCGGCCAAGTGCCAAAAGCCGGCGCGAAATGGAACGCGGATGAATATTTTTTTTTTGCGTGTTGGGCCGTTGCATCCACACTTTGTCACCATCGTGCGCCATCGACATCATCGCTCCTCCCCTGGATGGTTCCGGTTCGAACTCGAACGGAGGACAGAGCACGCGCGTATTTGACACATTTCCGTCGTATATGGAAAGCATGTCGAGAGCATATTTTTGCATTTTTTCTCCTCACGACCAATTCAACGAGCCGCTGTCACTCAAGTGCGCCATCACCCTTCTCTCTCTCCCTCGAGCTTTTCACTTCATTTTATAACAGTCGATTCTTTTGGCGGCTCTTTCCTTCTCGCGTTATATTTAGCACTCTTTCTCCCCGTTCATCTTCCTCTATCTCCCTCCATTCAGTCACTACTTTAACTCTTCTGTTCCCTTCCTCCGTATCCATTTGTCCTTCCTGGTCGCCTCATTCCACTTGCGCACTTGCTCTCTCGCACTGTCATCCCGTTTTGTGCATTTCGTTCGCCCGCAAACAATGTTGCGGCCGCCCTCGTGCCTACGCACTGTTTTCGCTGAATAAATTTAATTTAAATTTTCCTGCCGTTCGGGGAAACGTTTATTAAGTAAATATATCACGTGGGGAGGGGAGGAACACAAAACGTTGTGCACACTAATATTTTCCGCGGAACTTGCACTACTAAAGCCGCGAACACGTATTGCATCCGACCATTGCCATCATGGACGCGTATATATTGTATGTATGTACATGTGTCCATGATGCACGCACGGAATAACCAGCGAAACGCGACTCCATGTTTACAGGATTAATTTATTAAGTTTCGCGCGCGAACCCTTTTACCCGTCGTTTCATCGCCCTTAGTCGAGAATCGTATGGTATGCGAATTGGAAAATGTAGTTTTATGTTTTGCTCGGAATTATATTAAAGCGTATATTGTTTGTAACATGAATATTGTTTGTAACGCAATATAGTAGGCGACATATTTTAAAGATCAGTTCTCTCTCGGACGAGCTGAAATTAAAATCTTTTCGAGTGTCAATATATATACAGGGTGTCCCATTTAACTTGAGACAACTAAATATTTCGAAAAATAAGCATTGTACGAAAAAATGTCCCAAATAAACTTTTAACATTATCAAGGGGGACGTCTGCCTGTGTAAAAATTAACCCACCCCTTAGGGGTGGGGCGGGTGTCAACTTTGAAATTTTAAATGGGAACCCCCATTTTTTATTGCAAATTCGGATTCCTTGGAAAAAAATACGTAAGTTTTGTCGGAGACATTTTTTCGAATCGTGATAGATGTAATCAGTAAAAATTAGTTTTTGCCATTTTCTCTCACCATCGGGGTGCTTTTATTTCGGTGAGTCCCCTCGCCTCTCACCATCGGGGTGCTTTATTTCGGTGAGTCCCTTCGCCTCTCACCATCGGGGTGCTTTATTTCGGTGAGTCCCCTCGCCTCTCACCATCAGGGTGCTTTATTTTGGTGAGTCCCCTCGCCTCTCATCATCGGGGTGCTTTATTTCGGTGAGTCCCCTCGCCTCTCACCATCGGGGTGCTTTATTTCGGTGAGTCCCCTCGCCTCTCACCATCGGGGTGCTTTATTTCGGTGAGTCCCCTCGCCTCTCATTATTCAATTACAATAAATGCTCGAAATGATGACCTTCCATTTCGATGCATTTATTAACTAAATGATGGAACGTATTAGATATGCTTGCGCACAAATAACGCCAAATACACTTTCTACATGTGTACAAGCATTCCAAGGTCGAGTTAATAAATGCATCGAAATGGAAGGTCATCATTTCGAGCATTTATTGTAATTGAATAGTGAGAGGCGAAGGGACTCACCGTAATAGAGCACCCCGATAGTGAGAGGCGAGGGGACTCACCGATATAAAGCACCCCGATGGTGAGAGGCGAAGGGACTCACCAAAATAAAGCACCTCGATGGTGAGAGGCGAGGGGACTCACCGAAATAAAGCACCCCGATGGTGAGAGGCGAGGGGACTCACCGAAATAAAGCACCCCGATGGTGAGAGGTGAGGGGACTCACCGAAATAAAGCACCCCGATGGTGAGAGGCGAGGGGACTCACCGAAATAAAGCACCCCGATGGTGAGAGGCGAGGGGACTCACCGAAATAAAGCACCCCGATGGTGAGAGGCGAGGGGACTCACCGAAATAAAGCACCCCGATGGTGAGAGGCGAGGGGACTCACCGAAATAAAGCACCCCGATGGTGAGAGGCGAGGGGACTCACTGAAATAAAAGCACCCCGATGGTGAGAGGCGAAGGGACTCACCGAAATAAAGCACCCCGATGGTGAGAGGCGAGGGGACTCACCGAAATAAAAGCACCTCGATGGTGAGAGGCGAGGGGACTCACCGAAATAAAAGCACCCCGATGGTGAGAGAAAATGGCAAAAACTAATTTTTACTGATTACATCTATCACGATTCGAAAAAATGTCTCGGACAAAACTTACGTATTTTTTTCCAAGGAATCCGAATCTGCAATAAAAAATGGGGGTTCCCATTTAAAATTTCAAAGTTGACACCCGCCCCACCCCTAAGGGGCGGTGGGGGTGGGTTAATTTTTGCACAGGCAGACGTCCCCCTTGATAATGTTAAACGTTTATTTGGGCCATTTTTTCGTACAATGCTTATTTTTCGAAATATTTAGTTGTCTCAAGTTAAATGGGACACCCTGTATATCACATTTATATCCATAAACGTGCTAATAATTGAAAACAGCTCTCGTTGGTGACATCAATGAAACGCAGAGTGTTGAATTATTCGGAAATATAATACAATTGCGATTCTTAATCATACACGTACGTACGCATATGCAAAGTAAATGCGTTGGCTTGCGCAACAGTATAATACTACCATTAGGTTAAAATTGAACAAATTATATTATTGAAATAAAAATGCAGAGACAATTAAAAACAAAGCAGAATGTAAAAAAAAATGTGATATTGTATTTATAGTTAGAAAGCAATTAGAAAGTAATTAATTAAATGCAAGCCTAGAATTTTTTTATCCATCTCGATTCGTAATAGTTATTTTTTATCTCGATTATAACAATTCACGTAATTGTTTTTTTTTTGTTATAGATACATAAAACTTTATTTCTCTTTGCATTTTTCCCGCATATACGCATATGTGGAGAACTGAAAATAAAATTTTATCCTCGCTGTATCGAACAAGCGCACTTTTTGTGTCTATAGCAAGATTATACATAGAGAATCTATAAATACACCGATTAAAGCACAGCTACGTTACACGTGTGTTCACTGACATGCGCCAATATTTGTTAGAAATCGTCTTTCCAGCCATAGTAAAATAAAGATATTATTTCGTTTTGTTTTTATATGTCCCGCCATCAACTCGAATATTTTTTGCCGGCCTCTTACTACGAAGATTAGTATCTGTATTATGAACGACATGCTGTGCATCACGCTGTCGCTTTAACTAAAGAATGACGAGGTGCATTTACAATTCCCCTTGTAGTAACACCACGGATGCAACGATAAAAATCCAAGCTTAAACCGACGGATATGTACAATTTTGTCTCCAATTACTTCGTATGGACAAAGCTATAGCTTGATATCTTTTTCACTATATAGTGAAAAAAAAAAACAAGAAAGAGAAATAGACGGAGCAAATTGCGACAAAAGAAATTGCCGTCGTTCATGGCGTCAAACAGACAATGATGAGATAGTAAAATAGCGAGGAGAAAGTCTGTTGGATTAAACCATCGTTCAGCTAGGATTAAACCATCGCGTAGCGAACCTTTAACCGCGATGAGAGTAAAGTACTTCCAGCGGTGGCCCAGGCCTTTTGATTTGAATGTAAGAGCGATTTTCCGTGCGAGGAGTTTGAAAATGTAAAAGCCAACCGTCCAAGACTTCTGGTGTGACGCGGAAGAAAGTGGTGGATAGAGAAACAGTTGGAGAAAGAAAGGGAAGCGGATGGAAGGAGAAGACAACCAAAGGGGTTAGAATATCGTGGCTCCGGCTTTGGGAAAAGGACGGAGTAACATAATTGCCTTTGCAAAGGAGGTCACAAATTCGCCATTCACAGTCGGTCAGTGCGGCTGAAAGTGTCCTTTCGGGCGTAAGGTTTTTAATACGAAGCAGAGGGAGAGTGCCGCTTCTGGTTTTGAAAGCATCTTTTGAAGATCTCTCTCTTTCTCTGTTTCTATCTTTCTCTCTCTCTCTCTCGTTCATTTCCGTCTCTTTCGATTTTTCTTCTCCTTGCACTCTTGCGGCGCACCTTGCTGGCGTTGCGCGAGCCCGAACCAAATCGCCTCTGGTGGAATATCGATTATCGATATTTATTGCCGTACGGTCAGCATGCGTCGCCTATATATCCAATATTAGCTCGATCAAACGGCAAGATGTACGATTTTCGGAGCCAGTCGGACATCGTCGAGTGCATCGCCGGATGATCGAAAGATGATTTTCACGTACTGATATCTAAGCTGATGGCGTTAAAGGGCAGTATCGAACAACGCACGTTTATGTAACAATACCAGATCGTTCATTCACGCTGTTTCCTTGACATCCCTATGTCTGCTTCGCTTTAGATCAGTGATAATAACCTGATTCAGTCGGAATTTCGGTCACGTGGGGTCGGAATTTCGCATCAAGCTAGATCGGTTACATCGTATTCGGTCTTCGCATCGACATTACGACAAACGCGGCTTTCATAGAAGCATAGAATATCTACCGTTACGAAAGAAATGGAGATTCTCAAAGAACCTAAGCGCAGATATAGAGAAGTGTCGTAATCTTTAACATCGCCGTCGGCTGATTACGGAACTTTTGACGTCGCTCGGAGCGACGTTACGTCTCTTTATAGAAAGAACCGATCGGGATAGCACACACACACACGAAGAGGGAGCTTATACGCCAAATTTCACGGTAATGGCGCACATTTTTTTATCGAAATATCGTAGCCTTGATGCTCTGCCCTCGTGCATCCGAGATGTCAAACAACGAGATATGAATGTTTACGACGCGGCTTGTCGTAAGAACCGTAATTTACCGGTTGCATTTTGTAAGACGTCATACACCGCGCGACTGGAAACCGTCTAAACCGTATATGTTTTATGCGCCGTATTCTTCTTGCTCGTAAATGCAGATCGTCCCAGCGGTATCACCCGTCTTCCCTCAGGCTGTCACAGAAAACGTTTTGTCTAGCTATCGAATAATATGCGCGCGAAATGTGCCGAACATAATACCCGTGTAACGAAAACGTTTACACGATACAGGAAAGAGACCCGAGAAATGTGATCGACGCTATATTCGATTTCGAAGTTGTCTGATGTTCGCTTGAATGGTCCACTTTATCATGGTGCAACATGATTTTTGCTTGTATCTGAGAAAGAGAAAGGGTTTTCAGAGAAAGAATGGAGAGGAGAACTTCACGTTAGTTGTTACTTGTAAAGTTTTAACTTGATTTCTTCAGCAGTTTCTTGATGTCTAATGGGAGAGTTTCAAACTCAGTACTCATAATTGCATTACTTAATTGATCATATAAATCGATTCTCACTCCGACGTGTCATTTTCGAAGAAGCTGACGCGGAAGCTAGAGCGGAAAAGTGAAGAATGGAAACTTAAACCAAGTAAGTTTATAAAATAGTATAAAGTTTGTAAACCATGTAATAAAAGACGATATAAGTTTATAGAAGCAATATTGCACGTACAGTGAACGTTCACCAAAGGGATCACGCGTTAATCTTTGTACGCGTTACATGATTGAGTTTTAAGTGCTTTAAAATTAATACTGTTAATTTTTATTATGTTAAGAAGATTTTCAAAGTATTCTTCCGCGATGTTTTTTGCGATAACAAAAGAATATAAGAGAGAAAAAGGCAGTTTTGCCCTTGTCAACAGATATGCAAACGAGTAATATAATCAAGAATCGTAGAAACATTACAGGAAATGAAAAGAAATTTATAATGCTCAATGTCTCGAGAAATATAAATATAAGTGCACTTAACATTAATCTTGATATTATAAATTTCTCGTTTTACAATAACAAGTCTGTTGTTTATATATGAAATGATAAAATGAAAAAAAGATATGTTTCTTTGTAGTTTTTTTTGTGTTGAGTCGTTGAAAATATAATTGTTTTTCATAAATATTAATTCAATGTTATTTTATTATTTTTCCTCATTGAGCGAGATTATAAAATGTATCTCAAATTTTATCGTAATAATTCTGATTTCTCTCTTTTAATTGTCTAAAAATATCTTACATATTTATATAATTTATTTCATATGTGAGAGAAAAGGTTATGAAGTATAATTGGAAACATTTTTTAATATAAAAAAACATATCGTTCTAAAGTATATCGTTCACGTGATTTTGTATGAAAAATTGCTGTCCGAGAAGATATCCAGTACGAACGGATCGGATTTACACACGAAATCCGTATCTAGAGATATCTTTCCCTGGCGACGAGATTCGTTGGACGAGGAAACGGAATGCGCGAAAAATATACGCAGCACCACGTAGGGGAAATAAATTAGGTGCCTTAGAAACGAATTGGGAAATTGAAGACAGAGTCAATTATCGAGAATTTCGCATTCTCTAGAGATTACTCTGTACCTTTACATCTTCAATATGAAGATTTCTCAAATATAGAGATTTTAGCTTTCCATAACTGGGGTAATTTAAATCATTTAAGAATATAATTCAGTTAATTTAAAATATTCACACTTGGACTAGAAACTATTTTATAGGTGCCAAATATTTGTTATTTTAAGAATGAGAACACGGATCGAATGAAAGGTAGAATTTATCTTTGTAACTTTTCCCAAAATTCCTTTAAATTCATTCATAATTGAGAATGCAATATTCTACTTAATATATATCATAACACAGAAAAAACAGTATCCTTGAGAGAATGCAAATATGCCTTGATTCAAGTATATTTTATCCTTATAATAGCACCAAATATAAATAATTTTGGATAAAGGATAATTTATCCTTAAAACAAAGTGCAAAATATTCTTGGTTGAAGCTGAAATTTACTTATAAATATTGCAAGGACAAGTGACAAGTGTGCATCGGATATAAGCGGTACTTTCAAATAAATATAATAATTCTTAGTTCAAATGTGACTAAGTTTGTTTTTACCATATACGATTTTTAAAACAAGAATATATCTTGAGGATAAAATATACTTTACACAAACTTATTTATTATTAAGGCAAATGAAAATTTGTGATTACAAAGAGCATTCTATGCTTAAATCAATCAAATAGCGTTCGAGAATAAAAATATACTTGAATCAAGGATTCCTTTTTTTCTGTGAAGAAATATCCGATTGGGTCAAGGAATAATTTGAAGAACTACGTTTCCACAAGTGAAGTTGAAATCTAGGTCGTTTATCTGCCTACATTTGATATGTCACGTTTGACTGCAGAGTCTCGTACAATTGTAACTAGAGACAATTGTGATGTGGTGTCAAAGTGACACAAGTACAAAAGGACAAGCGAGGGTGAGCTCCCGTCTGTAACAGCATTCTTGTACGTGATATCGCGTTACAATCATCTATTGAATGCTCAATGGTGCAGATTACTACGTCATTTAGAATCGAGAATCATAATATTTTATGCAAACTTATGCTAAACGTGATAAACCATGTCGTAGAACATTCCTAATTTTGCAAAATAAATACGCGATAAAATAGCTGGAAGATAAATCAAATTTCAATAATTTCATTACGTACAAGAGACTTTTTTTATACCCGCGCATATACATTTCTCACACTAACATTTGCTCGTGACTATATGTCGTTTATCGGATAGACATCTCGTTTGCACGAACTCGGTTGACGAGCGAGGAAAGTAATGCCGGTAAGCGACTAGAAACGCGCGCGCCGAGAGATAAAATCCCGTCGTAGCATGTGGACCTGACAGCTTCTTGTTCGTTTCGTCGTTATAAATTTAAGATGCATCCGCATCTGCGCGAGCGGCGCGCGAAGAAGTAGGGCAGAAGTCGCGGTACCTCCTTATCTGATTTTTGCGGAGGGCAACGTCCACTTTATACCCTCGTATTTTCCGCCTCGACGTGGTAATCAGAAAGATCTATAGTTACATCGCCGCTGAAGTTCTATTCGACGTTACGAACGTCCCGCGATAAATAGACAGCCGAAGGCGATTACACACACACCTTTATATACCGTAATGAATTATCGTCAGCGCGCTCTCAAGTTTACGTAATGCGGTTTCTATGTGTATGTACGTTAACGTAATTATGTAGAATTGAAAATCACGCGACGAGCTTCAAGTCGCAAGAGCTTTAGCGAAAACACAATATAACAAGAAGAAGCAGAGTCGATTCGATCGAAGGAACAGCTCTTTAAACTCGTGCACGAAAAAAAAAAGAAAAAAATGTTTGTACTAAATCTCGTAAAATCTCTGTAAACGATTCTGAAATTAAAACGAAATTAAAACTTTAAGCTGAGCTTACGTTTCTGATCAATCAATCACGAGCGACGAAGCGTGGTTGAATTTTTGAGCCGCTTCTCGTCGTCAAGAGAAGATTAAATGATCGTCCAGGAAAAAACGCGCACACCCTCCTTTCGAGATCTCCTTTCCTCAGTCTCGGGTCAAGGAGAAGCCTAATAAAGATTTGCTTGCGAGACTTTAGTTGCTAAAAACCGATCGATCGTCGCCCATTTAATCTCGCCGCTCTCGATACACTCTGCGAGAAAGATATCATTGCACGATACACGTTCAAACCTTGGTGTGTATAGTATACGTACTCGAGATTTCATCGCTCGCGCGACGAATGAATCGCTCGCTCGCGCTGTTGTATATGAACAAACGCTATAGAGGGGGATCATCCTCTTCACGTTGTTATCAACCATCGCATTACCCGCTTTCAACCGCGATGAATCCCGCAAGCAGACGTCGGGACTCGAAAAAACATGACGAGTTCCGCGCGTAAGTAATTACGAGATGTGCGGCAGAACCCTTTCCCGGATTCGCGCAGAGCTCCCCGGGACGTTAGGTGCACTTTTCGCAGAAATCGATCTCGTATCCTTACTCGTCTGCAACACGGAAACGCTTCTTCCTTGATAAATTTAATTTACATCGGATTAACTTTGGAACAGACAGCGTACTCTAACTTTCCTCCGAGCGCAATTGACGATTATATCTAGCCTCGACGGGGGATTCTCAGTTTTTCTCTCTAACAAAGTTCGAAATTAAATGAAAAAATCGATTAAGTATATTTAATTAAAAACTGTTTCTCGATGCACACTTGCTGCGCGCGCAATAAGTTTTGCGTGGCTGAAAAATAAAATTAGCTTATAAAAATTTCACATCCGCATATATACATATACGTATATATATATGTACGTCTATGTCGATAAAAGAGCGCACCGCGCATGTTTAAAGCGCGACTATTATCTCAAAGTCGTTTAGTGTCTATAAAATTAGCTACACCCTCTCTCTCCCTCTCTAAAATTCAAAACAACTACGTTAATTACATTCTTTCGGATATAATGTAATAAACGATGTAATCTACGCGATTTAGCACGCAACGATGCGTGCGGCTACCAATTTTTTTGATCAGTCACGTGAAGCTCATTAACTTTCGGTCTTAACGAGGCGAAAAGTACGTAGAAGCGTGCGCATTAATTCGCACGGTAACGTTTCATTCTTACCGGATTTTCTTTCCTGTTTCCTCGTACGGGCTACAATTTTTCCGTTCGTATTAGTCTGCCGGAAAAAGCAATAACGTCTCTTTATCTCGACACCGCGAGAGCCGTGAACCATCTTCTCTGCCGCGCGCGCGAATATTTTATTCCCTCTATTCTCGAGAGTCCCCGCAGTTTCCGTTTTCTTTACACTACCGCGTCCCGCGTCTCGCCTTGAATATTCTTTTCTCCTATTTTGTTTCCCGCGTACGTATATTTCTCGCATCCGGCTTTCTCGTGTGCGTGCGCTGCTTTTCACATACGCGCGCGTGTATACACTATCAGACTTGTACGTGACAGCGTTTACCACCATCGGGTCGGGTTTAAATCAATAATCCTGAAGACGATGACATGAGACAATTTGCTAGTGTAGTTAGCGAGGCAATGCAAGTTGGAAACGTCCACATCTAACCAAGGTAATTGCAACATTAAATTCAATTTGCCTACCGTCGCCCGTAAGATGTGCGCCGCGAAATTGCACGTGCAAAGGGCAAGGTTGAGCCCGGTGACGTAAGAAAAAGGGAAAACTTTATGGAAAATTTACAGATTTATCTCTCAATTCGTTCAACTTTAAATTGATATCTTGTAAGCTTGAATTTATAAGGGCTTTTTAATTCAGACTTACACGTTAATGCTCATCCCCTTGCTGCAGATTATTCATGCGTTTTTCTATTGAATTTTTATTATAATAAATAACAGAAGCAACAAAGTTGCAAACGTAAATGCATTCGTAAATATTTCAATAGGTATAATACGGATGATCAAAATCTGCTTATAGCGCACTGACATTTCATATAAAAATCTGATTAACGATCGAAGAAAATTATTCATGCCGACTGAAAAATATCTAAGTTGAAGGAGCTAAAATAAAAACTAGAACAATTCTGCGCACACTGACAGTCTTAACTACGTATTGTATTCCACTTGTTTTATAATGAACTTAAAGTCGTATTAGCTAAACTCGCGCAGCTGCTTCAGATCGGAATGTCCGTTATTTTTAGGACGCACTAAAATATGTTGTAACGTTCGGCCGCTCAATTTCCTGTTTGAGCAAGACTCTCGCGCAATTACCCCCGATCCCTATTGAACGTGCATATAATGGTGCTCGTGGCTTTTACCGGTCTCGAAAACAGGAAGCGTAAAGTTTTCATAATAACGCATCCTCTCCGTTAGATAGGGAGACCCAATTACCACAGGATGCACGCAGGGTCCGCCGGCACAAAGGTTCGCCTTTTTTCCTGCTTCAGCCGCATCTGCACGGAACAGCGAACGCTTATGCGAACCCTTACCCGCAGGGGAATAATTTTAGAAAAGATTTCCTCATTCAAAGGATGAGATAAACCATTTTAAACACTTTCCGTAAAACAAGAGTACGGAGAGCGTGTTTCAGCTTTATGGTGAACGCAGGATCCGCCTGAGATTAATCGAAACAGTAGCGAAACTGTATTCATTATGCAAAACTAAATGTAATATATTATGTTTAAGTGCGACCGAATTCCTACTTCGCGTTCTCCTATATCCATGTTATATCTTCGACGAGACGAGAGAGAAAAAATATATTTATAGATTGTATTATATAACAAAACACTGGAGATAGATCGCGCTAGAAGAATTGATCCAGTCTTTACGATACGTAAATCTTTCTTAAAAATTAGACAGCTGCTTTCTCGCTTGCCTAATTATAAATAGAAATAATGAAAAGTTTTGCAGAAAATTGGAAATTTCCGCAAAAAAAAAAATAAATAAATAAAAGCGTGCAACGTCAAATAGTAAATTATAATTTTGTTTTGCATTTAAGTGCACGATAAAGCTTTTAATTATAATTATATACATTTTCATTTATCGCAACTGCACTTTGAATACAGTGCTTTCTTGTATACAGCGCTGCATAATGAAAACATGAAATATATTACTACATTAAAACCATTAAACATTTGAGTAATGCAGATGCCATTTGTGCTTATGGATATGGCTTATCTATTATCAATTCCAATGCAATCAACTATGATACATTTTGAAAACCTATAAAATAAACATTATATTTTATAAACTAGCTTAAATATTACCTGTCATTTCCAAAATATAAATTTACTTATTGTTAGCAGCAATATAGTTGCATGCGTGTCTATTTTGTAAAATTCATAATATTTTAAACTGTATGAGTGTATATACCATATATACATATATATGTATATATGTATAAATACTCATCAAAATAACGTAGTCAATATCGTGTTTAAATTTTCATATTTTTTATCAAATTCACACAAGAGCAAGATAAAATCACACGTTGCAATACGATAAGATGATTCCTTTTTTGATAATATGTATAAAATGTATACGAAATGTATAGACATAGACACATATACATATATATTCGTGAAAAGAGAGAGTTTCGTTAATAAAATATTTCCCGGAAAATGTGTCCAAGCCGATTATTTTTGTGCAGGCACGCGTAAAAATATTGTATCACTTTTCAAAGCAGACTCCATTGTTGTATAGCAGTGTATAAATGGATGGCTATAGTTACATAAAAGTCGTTTGGTATGGCGCGCACCTGGCTAATATAGTCCATGTATTATTACTTTTATTTTCAGCATTCGAGCATCACGGCTCGTCAATACTGATCCAGATGCACGAATTTTGCCGATATTAAATTTACGGTCTCTTTATTAAAACTTTCGACGACACATGCAAATTTAATGCAATTAAATTGGATTTCACAAACGAAGCATTACTGTGTGGATCTTGATGCTATATCAAAAAACATTCATTAAAGCGTGCTCGTTAAACATGCAGAGTCTGATAATACCCTTTCTCATATGAACGTATATTCGCGTGTGCGATTTTAATAGTACAATAAATATAGGCACGTATATATATATATATATATATATATATATATATATATATATATATAGGCATAAAAGTAAATAAACCAATTGCGATAAGTATGGCACGTGATAAAAACACATGAACTAATTACATTTTACGAGCGATGCATAATTTACACTCGTATAAGTATACAAACACTAACATATAAATTTTTAAAGTTTTGAAAACAGTTTTCAAAACTGATGCATAACATCATGTTTTCAATAATGAAGGAAATGAATAAACCAACAATTTTGTGCGGCAGAAAAATATCATCTTGCGTCGAGTTAGCGCGCGAAACTGTTTCTTTTTTTTTGGATTCATCCGGTGTCATTTCCCCGGCAATCTGCCTGGCTCTGCAAATACATATTTTTTTCGTCCTGGCTGGA
Organism: Nylanderia fulva; assembly: GCF_048542155.1. Lineage (NCBI taxonomy): Eukaryota > Metazoa > Arthropoda > Insecta > Hymenoptera > Formicidae > Nylanderia > Nylanderia fulva. The sequence goes on along the minus strand of NW_028190807.1, from coordinate 4,530,359 downwards.
TTAACTTTGCCGGGACGTAGGGTGAGCTATCGACGATGCAATTTATATCGCGTGAACTACGACCATTTTGAAAAGCGGTATGCACAGTAAGCCTGCGATGCAATAAAAACTTTAACGTGGAATATTATACGCGTTTGAATCAATTTTTTCCCCCGCAAACTTGGTGTTTTCTCTCTCTCTCCCTCTCTCCCTCTCTCTTCTTGCTCCAAACATTTTTGCATTTTTTGCGAAGCCCCGATCTTATATTCGCATAATATGCTAATATCTCAAGGGATGCATATTACCGAACAGGGACGCGTCCGTATTCATCGAACGCAGAAATATGAAGCGTATCACCGTTTGCAGAAATTGCCTGACCGATCGGAACTTGCACTTTGAATGTCCTTCGGGGTGGTCGCATGATGATTATGCCCGAAGGCTCACTTCGCTGCGGTGGAACGTCAATTAGGCAAATGCGAGAGAATTTCACCGCAATCAGACCTATTGGGAAAATATCGAAACGCTGATTTATCTAATTGCATAATTACTTTTGATAAAATGTTTGATAAAGTATCAATATTTTCACGTAATTTTATAAACAGTCACATTATGAAATATTCAACATGTACTTGAATTATTTATGTACTTGAAAATTATACACGATATTCCAGATTTTTCGTTATCGATTCTTTTGTTCTATTTTACGTTTCTATGATCATTTTAAAGAACAAAACGATTTATCTTTAGCGTGTGGCTTCTTCATCAAGTCGTCTTCTAATTCTCTATTCCGATTATACACTAACCAGAGAATACATGCGGATATATATCGGCATATCGGTGCAGCGAGTGCATCACTTGACGCCAAAAAGAAAACTCGAGTGCTGCGAAAGGAGCCTTAGTGCTTTCATCGAGGTTTGCTCGCACTGATCGATGGTTGTAACACCGAGCACCGCGGAGGGCTTGTGAACGACGCGGCGCTTTGTGAAAACGTTCATATTTCTCGTTTGAGGATATCGGTGGCTTCATTGAACTCGGTGAGGTGATAAGTTCGACGAAGAAACGAGGACATCGAGCGTAGGCGGAGATAAGTATACGAGGGGAAATTCTCTCTATCCTAAGGTCGGCGGTCAGGTCCGAGCGCTACGTCGTGGCGATGACAGCGCGATATGTCAAACCATTGTCCCTCTTCGTTCTCTCGTTACGTTCCTTCTTGTCGTCGCCGTTCTTCTTCGCGCAACGTAAGACCAGCAAACTAACTATGCACGTTGCTGTACGTGACAATATGATTGCGTTTCGATTTCCGATAAGATACTCTGTATCACTCGCAATGGCGCGATTAAAGAAATTAACTTATGTCTTCTTAAAAAAATCCCAAATTGTTATTGTTGACATATAAATTAAAATTTTGTTTATCTGCAGGATCTACATGTGTATAGTGTTATTCCAATTTACACAAGATTAGATTTATAGTGTTATTATCAGCAATTTTCGTAGAATCAAATTTCAATATATATGCATGTGAAACGTACGAGATATATATTTAAAATTCACATGAATCAGCTTTTTTACGAATTCTTGCGCAAGTAACGAATATATTTGATAAACTCGGTTTTTGCTGGCACTTTATTTCTTCTCCGCGAATCGCATCTACAAAGCTTTTCATCCTTCCGCTGTTTTCACAATGAACGCTCATTTCGTTTTTAAGAGAGAGTAATTTGGGAAATATGACTTCCGCGGTAAGTTTTTCAAAGTTTTACAAGCCTCATAAAAGGCCGACTAGGATCAGTGGTAGGATCAAGGTACTTTTCGAGCAATAAATAAGGGGCGGCCAGTTGCTTAGAAATACGCAGCGGTGTCTGAAAAGTTTCGACGAGCGGCGAAATGGCCCGTGGTAGAAACACCGCATTGATTTCAAACTGAATAAATGTATATGCGAGTATACATTAGAGCATCGATACGATTCCTGTGAAAATCGAACGGGAAAATAAATTTGTACGACTAGCCGGTTTTATCGCAATGACGCTATCTTGGTTTCTTCAAATAAAAAGAATCTTGCATTTAATAGATTATGTATGAACTGCTATTTTGATATAATAATATATTTAGAATATCATTGTTGTACTCTGCTTTAAATATTTTATTCGAGTCAATTATTTCTGTACAGAAATGAAACAAAGTAGATTGCAACTAAATTGTTTCACTTGAATTTTAATAAATTTCACACGATAGGAAGTCGACAATAATAATCCATTAAATAGCGTAATCGGAAACGCACTTATAGCGCATGAAAGTGTAAAAGCCAGACTAGCTCTTCTGTTGGCAGGAAACGAAAGTTAGATCGAACAAAGCAATTATAGTCTTGAAGTCGCTTCGTGCACTACCTGAAAGTTCTAACCGCATCTGGTATTCATCCGAAGGGACGTAATAAAGGAGAGAGTAAGACGGGCAGTATGCTGCGAGAAGTTGCAAAACTTTCTGTTCTCTCTCGTCGCATCGGCTTAAAAAGTCACCGATTGTCGATCGTTGAACGTCGCCTAATATTTGCCAACTTCGAAGGGAAGAGCATGTTCTCGTTACATATTTACCGAGGTAAGACGACCTGTGCACGAAACACACGCCCGTGAACAAGACATCACGATGCTGTCTACGAAATTGCGGCGGAAGGTGCGGTGCTTGTTCTACCGTAAAACTTCCTTGCTTCTCGAAGCGTTATTAATTTTCCGTGATGCGTAAAGTAATACTATAATAGCTGCAGCACTTTACTCGCAATATTATAATTAAAATGTTTCACTTGATAAACACAGTGCACAATTCTCAGTTAAAATTTATCACCGATGATGTGACATTTAAAATTATTACTCCGATGCCAAATAAATTAAAAAATGTTGGCGCTACATTTTTTTGCAAGATTACCAAGATAATATATTTACACATCTTTCAACAAAGGAACACGTTCATTTTGGAAACTACTACGGTCACACGAGAGAGTACTTCCGCGCTTTAAGACACTATAATTATATTTTCCGCGAGAAACCTCGAGGTAAATGAAAGTTAAATCAAAGTCTTGGCTTGAGGCACATTGGTCGAGGAAAACGTCGAGATAGCGGATGTTGAAAGTCTTCGTTGTAAGTTTTGTATATCGGTCTTACTTAAAACATAAGTTACGAAATAATCTAGATATATACGAGAGGTTAAATACAGAGTTTGTTAGCATATTACAATTAATACAAATACAATATTGAATCTGTACGTTTAAAGATATTCAAATTAAGTTGAAAAAAGTGTAATACATATATTTATGACATTTAAACTGTCATGTAAAAATTAATACACCATATTTCAAAATGTCATTTTGCATGTATTTTGAAGCGCTCTCAGCACTTTCACATTTTATGAGCGCATTAAAATAAAATATCTCGTTGTTAAAGCAGAATTTACAGCATAGTGCTTCATTAAATAGGTCTGTATGTATATTTATATGTAACGCGTGTGAGAAAAATTATAAAAATATGAGATTAAAATATTAATATTAAAAATAAAAATAACATTCAGAGATTATAATTCGAATTTATTCATTCATGCTTGAAGAAAAACAAAGTTGAATGATAGAAGATGCAGAGATACTAAATCGCGGCGTCGTAGCAAAAGTTCGTGATGCAGCAGCCGCAGATAAAGACAGCTATTTGTTACAATTAGGTTCTCTTCCGTGGGCTGCAGACGGTGTCCCCAGGTTGCACTTGCTCACTTCACCCCAGGCACTTCTTGTCACCGTCCTTGCACTCTGCACCCTCGTATGCATTCAAGCGCCTCCGTCACCTCGAGCGTCTCAAATGGAATTACGTGAAATGGCGGTCGCGTTTTCGTAATATTCGGTGGCACCCTCATTCTCCTTGCGCGACTTCCATTGTACGTTACCAACGTCGAGTACGTGCATATAATTGCTGAGTGTCGAGAGCAAGCTCCTCTAATACAGACGCAGTTTATTCTTCGAGATGTAGTCTGCACAAATGCCATTAATTTTTCACGTAGAAGAAACATCAATTGTGTTGTTAAGAATATTTATTTTCTTATATTTCTCTCTTTAATATTTATTTTCAGATTATTTCTATTTTGTGAAAGAAATAATACAAGTGTAATTTTTTTACTGGCAAATAAAATATTTCCCTTTTTCGTATTGTATATATAAGCGATTAATTAATTATTGTTATTAGAAGAAATTATATAGCAATATGAACGGATGAAGAATACGCAAATTTTTTCACTGGATAAATTTTAGAGTCAGAAAATTTATTCATTATTATTAATTTTTCATGATTTTGTTAGATATAATGCATCTTAAAAAATATATATATATAAAAATAACATTTATTGCTTTTATATCTTTAAATGAGTATTCTTAGTAATCGTTTCAATAACGCTTCTCCACTAACTCCAGCTTCTCTGCTAGCTACTGGACATATCGGCTTTCAGCTCAAAAGGCTCAATTGGCTTCGGCCCGAGCTTCCTCACACCACAGCATTCAAACACAGGATCATATCAGTCTATATTCATGAGCAATACCTATACGGAACGGAGGAAGATGCAAATGTCGTGCGTTTCCGCCCCAAGATCCGGGTGCAATTTTCGCGGAGCCTATGGGAGGACATACGTTTCCTCTCCTACGTCCGAATATATATTATAATGGAGCGTAAAGAAGGATTCCTTTCCTTTACAGATTCGATTCCCCTTTCAAATGCAAAAATGTTCTGCTTGGCACACTTCTGCGACTTTTATTTAGAGTTCTCGAGTAACTATATTTGATCACAGATTCATAATAACAGACATTTGATCTCTCTTCTGCACATTGATGGTAATCTAATAGGTACATTTCTTTGCTATTTTAAAAACAACAATAAAATTCGTATTTTTTTATCATATATATGTCAAGTTATAAAAGATATATATACTTTGATACATACATATATCACACACGTGGAGTGTACAAAATTTCCGACAAAATTCGAGGATAAAGATTTTCTGGAGCGTATTTGGCACTGACACTGAAGATCTCAAATACTGTCACTCGCCTAACAAAAGTACCGGCTCCGCTGGCATAGCTTTGAATGTGATTTCTTTACATGGAATATCGAACAAAAATTTGTTGTATATAGTTTGTACTATAAGCACAACTCGTCAATAGAACTAACCGTATATTTCAATAATCTCCATTTCGTTATATTCTACAACCTAAAAATACTAGGAATTTACACCATAGCTCGCGACAAAGATAAACAAAATATAAGTCTAGCACTACGCATATATCACTTTGCCTTTATTAAGCAAGATCTAAATCAATGTTCTTTTTTTTAACAGAGGTTTGCACAATATTGTCTTCAATAAATTTATCTCTTCTCGGTGTACCTCGACATATATTGAATTTTATTATCCGAAAAATGATACAGAATTGACGTGAGATTGTGTATTGTGCAGAAACATAAATACATAGGAAATAAAGGATACTTCAAAAATGGATAACTGCATTGCCAGTCGCTATCGCAACGTTCCGAGACGGGTGAGATAACGTTACCTATAATAGCAGGAAAACTGGAAACTGGTATTGGGGTAATCTCCTGTTCAGGAAATTTATCCGCCATCTCGGCAGCTTCCGCCTACATCGCTCTTTCCAACTCCCTGTTCGGCTTCGCCATTTTGCTAGGATTAATACTTATGTCCTATGGTACAGCTTGCTGAAATTTACTGCAAGATAAGATCGGCAAGATAGAGTTGTTCGTATAGTTTAGATTACATTATGCCGATATGATGCCGCATCAAGATTAAATCGTATTTAGGTAACATGATTGTACCATTTTCGAGAAAATGCTTTGCAGAAATTAGTATTGCACTGCATTTTGATGTACATATGTTTAATAGTTTACATATATATATATATATATATATATATATACAACACAACAATACTATATATGTATATAATATCAAACGTAACATAACGTAAAATGTCAAAATAGCATAAATGATGTCACTTTATGATATCAATGTTTTATATCGAGCCAAGTAGTCTATAATGAATAATAAATGCCAACAATTTTACGAGGTTGTTCATACGAGGAATAATGACTCTCGAAAGGTGAATGGGGAAGAGCGATTAATTTCCAGCCAAGTAGCTTAATAAACCATGTCATCCAGTTGGAGAAATTATTGGGCATGCTAGGAATTTAATTGAATCTCAACCGTGCAATTTCTACCTTCGAGATCTGCACAAGACACGACAGATCCGTCATCTAACTATGGCTTAAGGAAGGATGTAAAAGGATATGCTGGATTATAAATTTCAATGTATATGGCATGTCTCCTCGCTATAGCCACGAAACTCATAAATATTTAAAGAGACCCCATAGAATGTAAAAATATATTCCACAAAAAAAACATAAAAAACTGTGCCAAGAACACATTTCGTGAGCTTACATCGAATACTATTCCATTTTTATCACGGTTGAATATTGCGGATCTTCGAAAAAACGCTGAGAGTCTTTTCCAACGTCTGCTTCCCGAGAATGTTAGGCATTCTTCTTACCTCTCGAAGACTGGTACTCAGAATTGCTGCTGCGAAAAGGCGCAAAATCCATCTAACATCGACAGAGAATAATATCACTATGGCCACTTGAATCGTTCAAGTACCGTGGTATTCTCGGATCATCGCTCTCTTGTCGATGAACAGAGAAAGAGAGAAAGAGAGATTTTCCACAGAAACTTCGACGGTGATGCTGCACGGTGATATTTGCCATCGACGTATCGACATCATACTGCACCAAGTATAGACGTACAAGTATAGAATTACAAAGCTCGTATCGCCGTCTATACGCAATGTTATTCTTTGAAATTACTTCAAAAAATAAACTTAGCAAAGATGATTGAGATATACGACCAGTTTATTAAGATAACATTTGCTACGCGAAGGTCTTATGTTTGAATCAAATGTTGTACAGAATATACATATATCTTTCTATTTTTATCGAAGATGTTTAAAATATATCATGTAATAAAGATTAGACAAGAAATAGAATTTTCAATATATTTTTAATCTATTAAAATGTTTTTTAATAACTTTATAAATTAATACTACGAAAGCGGTAAAAAAAATATATATATATACATTCAAAATTAACTTGAAGGGACCATAAAAGCAAACAAAATATATTAATATAAATTTAACATATATAAGATAGGCAATAAGAGCCAAATCGCGGATGACAGTGCGTTATTCTAAACAAAACTAAATTTTTTCGTTAGAATTAAATACCTGTGCACAAGGCACCAAATTTTACTTGGACACGGCCAAGATATAAAATTGGAATAATCTCTACAAGAGATTTTTAATTCCATGTATCCCCTATTCCCCCTAAAGAAATAAATGTGAGAGAAAAATATAGATCCGAAAGTCGCAGAATCGGGAATCGAACCCGAGACCTTTCGCTTGCCGGGCGACTGCTCTTCCAACTGAGCTATTCTCTTGTATAGATTATTCCAATTTTATATCTTGGCCGTGTCCAAGTAAAATTTGGTGCCTTGTGCACAGGTATTTAATTCTAACGAAAAAATTTAGTTTTGTTTAGAATAACGCACTGTCATCCGCGATTTGGCTCTTATTGCCTATCTTATATATGTTAAATTTATATTTATATTACAGAGCCTAGTTAAACTCTTAAAATATATTAATATATAAACCCTGCATGTGGATGGCTACACAGCTATCGATAAAAGTACCCTCCAGCTTGAAGTAGCACGTTCAGAAAAGCCAAACAACACAGACGTGTGTGATAGACGATAGAGTGTAGTATCGTAAATGTAAATGTAATACACAGGCTATGAAGGTCCGTGTAACCAACGATCTCATTGGATACTATAGGATATATTGCGGTAGCTTTTATATATATATGTACGGGAATATCTTTTGCCTACTTTAAAATTCTTCTACATTAAAGTTCGAAAAATAGAAATAACATAAATAACCAACTATATACATATATCATTCTGGTTAGTCTATTCTTGGTCAAGTTTAATTTTTTGTCCTCTCTTTTTCGTATCTATTCCATCTCCATTTTACGGTAATTTCCACAAATTCTTTAAATTTCCGCGAAATTATTGTTCAAGTAATTTACTTCGCCAAATCCGGCGCAATTACTTATCCATTAATCTTACTGTATTGTCGCACTCCAAACGTACCGTTGCGCCGTGCCGTATCGATTGGTTGGTTCCGTGCAATACACGAGACATTTTTGCATACGCCTTGAACCTCGGGTAGCCGATATCGGAAATCTACGGGGAGAATCTCGTTCGCTCTTCGCTCTTGTCGTGAAATTATTCTGCCGTTCGCTCATCTCGGTCGTTGCACTTCGCAAGACGACTCGCGCGAAAAGGAGCAAGAATGCAGCGCATCAGCGCGATTCTCGGAGAAGCCAAATTACAATTTAGACGCATGAATAGTTACAAACGCGGTCTAAGGTGCGGATTAAGGATCCTCCGGCGCGGCGTTATACCGGCGCATTCCAGAGAAGCCGCTGCAGGTAGATCATTAACTCCCCGAATTGCTGTCGGTCGTAATACATACTTGGTATGAGCGCTGAAAAAAGTATTTTTGGCCAGAGCAAAGCTAAAAAAGAAGCTCGTTCCGAAAGAAACGAAGATAAGGAACACCTTAGTAGAGAAGAAGCAAAATTTGTCGAATAATTTGATAGTCGCAACCCTTCGTTATAATACGTATATTACAATTACGTTCTCCCTCGCGTTCCTATCTTGCTGGTCTTTCTAAATTCGAATCTGAAAAAAACTTGGTAAACTGGCGGAAAATGAGTCCAGAGTCGATAGATTTGAACCGATACAGCCCATAGAAGGAGATTCGCGCGGCGTTTGATGGTGGGCGGATAGATTGGTACGTGGATGATAGGGAGTGTGGAGAGGACAGAGGAACGGCAGGGAAATGGGCTCGGCTGTCACATACACGTACTCCCCGGAGCTGCAAACTGATAGTGGACAGATACTGCACATTCGTGGCGCACGGTTAGAATTAATTGCCAATGTTTGGCCCGGTACATGGATATTGGGATGAATGTTCATTAGCGGGCACGGTTCCCCCGGCATTATCCCGGTAGAACGAGTTATCCCGTCAGGGCGCCGGTACTTATGTTGGTTCTGATGCCCGGAAACGAGCATCGTGTTCGCTGATAATGGGACTACGGTCATTAATCATGTAGCGGAATTTAAAAGAAAAACATTGGCAATTGGATTTTGAACGGTGAAAAACGTCCGCTCTGATAAGTAATATTCAATGGACGTGTATCGCGCACATTGCGATCTAATGGTAACAACACGTGACTTTAATGTTCGGAAATAACGCTTCGAGTAGACAGTGTAAACGCTGCTGTTGTTTGAATAACCTACTTTGATGCATTTCATCATGTCAGTGGAATATAATATCGCGGGATATCATGAATTTTTAACAATTAATAATTCGATAAAATATTGACGGCCAAGTATAAATATTGTTTATATGTGCGTAGATATTATCTTTGTTAATATTAGAATTGATTATATTATTATCGTGTATTATATTAAATTTCGAAATGAAGATCCATGTAGGCGCAATGAGAATTCGCAGTAATGTAACACATGTACCTGCAGTTGACGTAATCACATGCGGAATGAGATGGTTCCTAAATATACCGCTAATCGTGACATGCCACGTCGCAACGACGCGGGCAGAACGAACTCTCAGACTAATTTCTCAAAACGATCCTCTAAATGAGACTCTAGCGCGCTTTTTTCCCCCACGTATATAACTAAATTTCAGTCAGCTAACGCGCGCGGAAGGATCTAAAACGCACGGCCAATTTAAAAGTTAACGACATCACGTTGTATGCGAAGATTATGTTAATGTAGCATTTCGGTGGATGCGCTTCCTCGAAGCAGAGACTCGGCCTATTCGCATGTATAGACGCGCCCGAATATATACAGGTGGACGCCTCAGCCGGGGACAACCCTGGCGAAGCCATAGAGTGTGGAAACGATTATTGCCCCGGGTATAAAACGTAAGTACTTCCTTCCGTGGCGGCAAAGTGCGACAGTTTTGTAGTTGCCCTCGGCCTCCAACGGCCCGGTATAATGGTAAGTGAATGAAGTCCACGCCCAAGCGCGCCACGGTCGGTTTTAAATAAAGAAACCGCCGTGGCGTAACGTGATTTCTCGTCGCCGACGAATACGAGCCAACGAACGAGAGGGAAAGAGAAAACCCGCTTTTATCCTCGCTTAAGGGTTCGTCGTCGTCGTCGCCGTCGACGACGACGACGACGACGACAGTGCCGTAATTGCGCCGTGATCCACGTTAACGTACAATAATTGGCGAACGTGCGCGATGTCTTTTCAGTCGAACGCGAGCTTCGAATTTTCTTGTTGTACGTGGAACGCGAGATCCGCTCTCGGCATGCCGGAATTCTCAAAGAAATTCCGTAGACTAGTAGTCGGGCTTTTATTTTCGAATGCGTCGTTGGCGCGAGATATCCGATCGACGTAAGTATCCAATAATACGGTCGTGATTTACGGAATGCACAAATAACGTATATACCGCTTATATACCTTCGCTAGAGCGTATGATCCTCCGCGAGGAGTTTAAACTGCACGATAAGATCGAGAAACGAAATTTTCTTTTTTTCTTTTTTTTTTTTCTAAAACCTAATTTTCCGTTTTATTTAAGAAAAATAAAGTTTATATTTGAGTTCCCGGTTAAGTTTTAAGTAAATTGTTGCGTAACTTAAACTTACTCTGTGTCGAATAGAGATATAACCGAAAGGATTCCCGCGAAGTATCCTCGCCGTCGACGGAATTCTTATCTTTCGCACTTATCCTTTATCATTTCGAAACTTTTGAACTTTATCTCCGATGCAACTCTGTCGCCGATGTAAATGACTTCATTTTCGGATTATCTGCAAACTTACCTGAAATTAAAGCAAAAAATATTTTTGAATATTATTTCTTTTAACGAACGTGAAAATATAATTTCAGAATATTAAAATAAAAATTTTGGGTTTGTCGCTTGATTTTAAATGCGTGCGTGCGCGAATGCGGAATTCGGTAATTATTACTGTCCTTTCAATATCGCGAATCGGGAGAGGATAATTTAGACGGAATTATTATCAGGCGTTAAACTGTATATGGTCTGTACTAGGATTTATTTTAGACACCGAGATTACAATTAGTTCTCTCCACCGAGATAAAACATCTATCGCGGACGCGAGTCTAAATCTCTCTGCCTGTCGAGGCCGCGCATTGTCTTCGTTCTCTCCATTTTTCCACGACCTTATTTTTATTTTTCGGTTATTAGTCTCTCTATTATTCTCCGGTACTTTCGTTTTTTTTTCTATTTACAGCAATCAAAATTTCCTTTAGTCATGTCAGACGCGTACTTGTTTATTTATTCTTTTGTATCCCCGGTCGCGATATCCTTAACATTCGTTACTTGTTATATATTTTTATTTCGTACTTTTATTTTATATATATTTTACTTTGTAATATTTTATGCTTGTGGCATTTATCGCCACAAAATAATGTTTTAATAAGGCAAAAAATGCAGTTATATTTTACATAATACAATTCTTATAGAGGACAAGAAAATGCAATTGCAAAAAAATTGATGTTTTCGTAAAAAGTTGTTTTCAGAGTATCCTACAACGCAGTATGTTTTTACGGGTTTATCAACGCATATTATATAACTTACATTATTTTAAATATTCAATAAGAGGCGATTGTAACACATCGCTCGAAGAAATGATAAAGGTAAATCGACTTTTCTTTTAAAAAGTTAGAGTTTTATTCAGCAAGTTTCTCATCCGATAGAAATATCAAGCTAACAAGCATTGTACATAGGAATTATATAATGCTATATGAATGATACAGTGAAACGAAGAAAAAGTTCTTTGATTTTTTCCTTTAATAATAAGAAAGCATTTCCTGTTTAAAGCAGTTTATATATTATAGTAAGGATTAGAAGTAACAAATATCCTTTTGCGAACTTACTTTTTCTGAAACTAATGAATATCAAGAAATCAATAAATTTATTTTCCATGTATTTGATCCCTTTTTATAGACGGTCTCTCTATATATTTAAATTTTACAACTTGTTCAAATCAATCAGATTACATAGTAATTGATCGTAAGATAAAAACAAAAAATTATACCAAAGCTAATGAAACATCTAATTAATTTCGTCGAGTATACAAATACATGTTAGAATGTTTAGAATATGATGCGCACGCAAAGCTGAAAGCATTTTTGAAATGAATGCTAATTAATATAAACAAATAAACTTCTCCGCTGTCAGCGTCTAATTATATGGATGCGCGATGCGCTGGTGTACGATTCCACTAACTGCACAAGAAATTACACGAGCCACGTGCAACCGTTGGAGCCGACTGTGTTTCGTCTTCCTGGGCATAGACGTACAAAGTTTCGCGTCTTCGCCGTAACAGTACGTATCGTCCCAACTGTAGGTTATGACTTGTGCTAGGACACATAATTAATCTGTCAGTTACGAGGAGGTAACAGAATGAAAAGACAGGAAGGAGTGCCTGGGTGTATAATGGCTCTGAAGTGTCGGGAAAGAAGCTGCATCGGTCGCTGGCAGGCTACTTACAACTTCACCTGCTACTTCGTAACGAGAATGTAGAAATACAACATAATAAATGGTAATCGTGAAACGCGCGTTAGAGAGGACTTTCATTTTTCCTCCGAATATCGTGCACTTTATAAAGAACCTGTCTCTGTTTTCTTTTTTGCTTTCGTTCTTGGCGTTTGTTTTCCTCGAAGCGAATGGGCACCGTAAGTCCATCACTGAACTCTCCTCCAACTAAATCTGAATGAATACTCTACGGCCGTGGCTCGTGAGATTCTTTTCTTTTGCGACTAGACAAAGCGCGAAGGGATCTCGTTTAACTTCGTTGCCGCGTCGACAGAGAAAAGCCGTATTCGTCGAGAATTCACTCGCGATAATCTCACAAGTTTATTTTGCTAAATTAGAAGAAATTATTCATTCGAATGTTCAGAGATTAATAAAAATGTTCTTTCATACGTAATTATTTATTTTCTAAAAAAAAGCAATAAAGCCAATAATATGAGTTTGTCAGAGAGATTGTATGACATTTATAATATTGCGTTATAAAATATTTAATAAAAAAGAACATATACATATAATAAAATGTAGTATGCTTCTCTTTTATTTGTTCTAATGTAACAGAAAAAAAGATATAACATTTTTTATTATTTATGCATCACAATTCGGGTATTCATTGAAATTGATTACAGAATTCATATTCTGTCGGCAATAAATATATGAATATATCAATTTTTAATCAAAACATCACATACCAATGCTCAAGCTCGTATGACAATAAAAACAATGATAAATTATTAAATTAAGGCCATGTGTAACGAGCAATACGATATTATTTTATTATTGAGAAGAAAATTCTTAATTTGAAATAATAATTATACAAACGTTTCGAGCTCTACTTGCTCCTCTTCAGTGCGCAAAAAAATAGTGATAATAAATAACGATAATAAATAAATACATAAAATTCTAATAAAAAATCCGCAATACATAGTCAATATAAGTTATATAGTTGAGTCATAGTTAAAACGCAAAATATATTTACAATGAATTGAGACCATTAAAATAGTTCAACAAAGTAAGAACCCAATTAGAAGCAGAATGATTCGTCCGGTTATTCATAAAATATATTAGAATTATTAATAAAAACTTGAAGTGACACTTATACATTACTCCAAATGAACCACTTATCGTTATTTGACGAAAGTCCCTCGATCTGGCAATGATTATGTTCATCCTCTCCAAATTATTTGATATTTGTTAACTGAATTTAAAGAATTTATTCAATTGTAAAATAGGATTCCACTAATGTGTATGTGAAAAAAAGATTAAAAATTATAAATTAAACTAACTACTAAAATATTGAACCTTTATGCTTACAAATTGTTCCGAATAACTTGAGATGACGATGCTTCTAATTGTTGTTGGCCTTATTGTTAGTACTTGACTGTTGTCTAGTCTTTTAAAAAGTCGAATAAATAGGTGTCAGATCTCACAAAATAAACATTTACATAAGTCTAAAAATTCGATATTTCTTCTAGAATGTCGAAATACGCGTTGTTAAGCAATTCGGTGTCTGTGTTATTATTTATACCATGCCTTTGTTCCTTGATGTGTATCATTTCCGAGATAAGTCTTTTATAATAATTAGATTCAATATCAAGTATTTTAACGTTATCCCAATCAAAAGCATGTTTTTTATCCATAATATGTTCAGAGACCACAGAATGCTTGGAGGAATCAAATTTAATATTATTCATATGCTCTTTTAGTCTAGTGCGTAATTTTCTTTTGGTTTGCCCAACATACGAAGCTTCACAATCCTTACAATTAATTTTGTAGACAACATTATTATTATTGTTATGCACGTTTTTGTCCTTGTGGACTTTAATTAATTTGTTAAGATTATTTAGACAACGGTATCCTACTCTGAAATCTGATTTTTTTATTGTCGATGCTATTGTCTCAGAAATGTTATTAATGTATGGAATGACGAAAAATTTTTTCTTGCTGTTATCTTCTGCAATTTCTTTTTTTCTATTGTTGTTAAACTGACCATTGTTTAAAACTCTTATTCTCTTATTTATTTCTTTACAGATTAAATGAATAGGGTAACCGTTGTCCAATAATATTTTAATACACAGTTCTAAATTTTTCTTATGATATATGGGATGAGATAATAACAATGCCCTATTAATAAGATTATAAATTACTCCTATTTTATGGCACATAGGGTGACTCGATAAAAAAGATAGTACTCTACCTGAACATGTCTTTTTTTGAAACCAATCTAAGTGTATGATGTTGTCTATTATTTTAATGTTTAAATCTAGAAAATTTATGCTTCTATTAATTTCGTATTCAATCGTAAATTGTAGTCGTTGATTGTAACTATTAAACTTATTCAATACGCTATCAATTTTATTCTTTGGTGCCACCATAATAATGTCGTCTACATATCTATAATATATTCCAATACCGATGTCCAATTCATTAATTATTGATTCTTCAAGATCTTGCATAACAATATTAGCAATTATTGGCGATAACGGGGAACCCATAGGTGTGCCATAAACTTGCTTGTATACAATGTCATTGAATGTGAAGTATGTTGACGACAATATAAATTTAACCATGGAAATGAATTCATTTTTTGGAATTAATGTATGTGTATTGATATAATTCCATCTATTGCTCACACTTTCTATTGCAAGATCTATCGGAATGTTAGTGAATAGTGAAACCACGTCTAATGATATTAGAATATCTTCCGCACCAATTTTCTTACCCGCTAGCTTGCTGTAAAGTTCAAAACTATTATTTACATTACTTTTTCCCGTAGGAATACTATTTGAAATGATTTTATGTAAAAATGTGGCTATCGAATAAAGCGTGGTATTAATCGATGACACAACTACTCTAAATGGAGTATTCTCCTTGTGTATTTTTGGGAGACCATAACATTTTGGAAGAAGGGAGTCGCTGGAACGTAGTGAGTAATATTCTTTATTAGAAATGTACCCTTTTTTTGCCATTTCTTAAGAATATCGTTTAGTTCCTTTTCTATTTTGGAGGATGGGTTCTTTTTTATGATAGAATAGGTGCTATTGTCTTCAAGTAAACCTTCCATCTTATTCGTGTAATATTCTTTTGTCATCGCGACTGTTACGTTGCCCTTATCAGCCCTTGTAAAAAGAATATCCGGATTATCATGGCAAAACCTCCTTGTATATTTATACATACTAATCAAATCTTCATGAGTTGAATTAAACTTAGTTTTGCCGTGTAAAAAATAGGAAAGTTGTGGAACCATATATTTTGCGTTTTAACTATGACTCAACTATATAACTTATATTGACTATGTATTGCGGATTTTTTATTAGAATTTTATGTATTTATTTATTATCGTTATTTATTATCACTATTTTTTTGCGCACTGAAGAGGAGCAAGTAGAGCTCGAAACGTTTGTATAATTATTATTTCAAATTAAGAATTTTCTTCTCAATAATAAAATAATATCGTATTGCTCGTTACACATGGCCTTAATTTAATAATTTATCATTGTTTTTATTGTCATACGAGCTTGAGCATTGGTATGTGATGTTTTGATTAAAAATTGCTTTTTACGCTGGCCTGAAAATGCGTTATACTAATATTGCGTTTAAATTTCATCGTTTCAATTTTAAGTTTTTATATAATTCATTTGGGGGAGAAATAACATGGAGGTTAAAGCAATGGATTGATTTAAATTATCAAATAATCAAAGCTAGATCAAAGTTGAATTTTTTAAAACATTGTAAAAATTTTGATGTCTTACCTAACCACTTGACGTCGTATTGTAGGAATCAATTTTGTTTGCATCACTTTAGATCGAAAAAAAGGCTTGATAGCTTGCTGTACAGATTCAAAAAACAAATTTTAAATATTGAAATCAGAGATTTATATAGATTAATTAATTTATTACATGGTAAACTTTACAATATTTCAAGATATGTGGCTAACAAACTGCCAGTACACATATGGAACGAAATTTTAAGACATCATTTCATCTCATTTGACATGTTTCATAACAGACTACATAACAAACATAATAACAAATTTAATTGGCTAATTAAAAAGAAACAAGACGAATATCTGAGAAATATCAAACCGATTAAACTTAGTTATTCCATCAACAAAATAGACATTCCACAATCAACAATTTCAGTAAACAATAATATAAACAAAGACATTGTCATATATCCTAATAAATTCAGAGACAAACATATTAATCCTCTAACCAGTACTAACGAAAAATGGTTTATTAATTTGACTGACACAATAATTCCTACCAATGTCACTAATCTATTACAATTTGGAAGTAAATTCGGCCTGCCGTTTAAGAATGACAAAAAGTTGGCCATACACGAGTTTATCAAAGATATAGAAGGGAATTCCACTAGTTCTAACATGAAAAATTTAAATACATTACGTAACAATCTGGTTCCACAACTTTCCTATTTTTTACACGGCAAAACTAAGTTTAATTCAACTCATGAAGATTTGATTAGTATGTATAAATATACAAGGAGGTTTTGCCATGATAATCCGGATATTCTTTTTACAAGGGCTGATAAGGGCAACGTAACAGTCGCGATGACAAAAGAATATTACACGAATAAGATGGAAGGTTTACTTGAAGACAATAGCACCTATTCTATCATAAAAAAGAACCCATCCTCCAAAATAGAAAAGGAACTAAACGATATTCTTAAGAAATGGCAAAAAAAAAGGGTACATTTCTAATAAAGAATATTACTCACTACGTTCCAGCGACTCCCTTCTTCCAAAATGTTATGGTCTCCCAAAAATACACAAGGAGAATACTCCATTTAGAGTAATTGTGTCATCGATTAATACCACGCTTTACTCGATAGCCACATTTTTACATAAAATCATTTCAAATAGTATTCCTACGGGAAAAAGTAATGTAAATAATAGTTTTGAACTTTACAGCAAGCTAGCGGGTAAGAAAATTGGTGCGGAAGATATTCTAATATCATTAGACGTGGTTTCACTATTCACTAACATTCCGATAGATCTTGCAATAGAAAGTGTGAGTAATAGATGGAATTATATCAATACACATACATTAATTCCAAAAAATGAATTCATTTCCATGGTTAAATTTATATTGTCGTCAACATACTTCACATTCAATAACATTGTATACAAGCAAGTTTATGGCACACCTATGGGTTCCCCGTTATCGCCAATAATTGCTAATATTGTTATGCAAGATCTTGAAGAATCAATAATTAATGAATTGGACATCGGTATTGGAATATATTATAGATATGTAGACGACATTATTATGGTGGCACCAAAGAATAAAATTGATAGCGTATTGAATAAGTTTAATAGTTACAATCAACGACTACAATTTACGATTGAATACGAAATTAATAGAAGCATAAATTTTCTAGATTTAAACATTAAAATAATAGACAACATCATACACTTAGATTGGTTTCAAAAAAAGACATGTTCAGGTAGAGTACTATCTTTTTTATCGAGTCACCCTATGTGCCATAAAATAGGAGTAATTTATAATCTTATTAATAGGGCATTGTTATTATCTCATCCCATATATCATAAGAAAAATTTAGAATTGTGTATTAAAATATTATTGGACAACGGTTACCCTATTCATTTAATCTTTAAAGAAATAAATAAGAGAATAAGAGTTTTAAACAATGGTCAGTTTAACAACAATAGAAAAAAAGAAATTGCAGAAGATAATAGCAAGAAAAAATTTTTCGTCATTCCATACATTAATAACATTTCTGAGACAATAGCATCGACAATAAAAAAATCAGATTTCAGAGTAGGATACCGTTGTCTAAATAATCTTAACAAATTAATTAAAGTCCACAAGGACAAAAACGTGCATAACAATAATAATAATGTTGTCTACAAAATTAATTGTAAGAATTGTGAAGCTTCGTATGTTGGGCAAACCAAAAGAAAATTACGCACTAGACTAAAAGAGCATATGAATAATATTAAATTTGATTCCTCCAAGCATTCTGTGGTCTCTGAACATATTATGGATAAAAAACATGCTTTTGATTGGGATAACGTTAAAATACTTGATATTGAATCTAATTATTATAAAAGACTTATCTCGGAAATGATACACATCAAGGAACAAAGGCATGGTATAAATAATAACACAGACACCAAATTGCTTAACAACGCGTATTTCGACATTCTAGAAGAAATATCGAATTTTTAGACTTATGTAAATGTTTATTTTGTGAGATCTGACACCTATTTATTCGACTTTTTAAAAGACTAGACAACAGTCAAGTACTAACAATAAGACCAACAACAATTAGAAGCATCGTCATCTCAAGTTATTCGGAACAATTTGTAAGCATAAAGGTTCAATATTTTAGTAGTTAGTTTAATTTATAATTTTTAATCTTTTTTTCACATACACATTAGTGGAATCCTATTTTACAATTGAATAAATTCTTTAAATTCAGTTAACAAATATCAAATAATTTGGAGAAGATGAACATAATCATTGCCAGATCGAGAGACTTTCGTCAAATAACGATAAGTGGTTCATTTGGAGTAATGTATAAGTGTCACTCCAAGTTTTTATTAATAATTCTAATATATTTTATGAATAACCGGACGAATCATTCTGCTTCTAATTGGGTTCTTACTTTGTTGAACTATTTTAATGGTCTCAATTCATTGTAAATATATTTTGCGTTTTAACTATGACTCAACTATATAACTTATATTGACTATGTATTGCGGATTTTTTATTAGAATTTTATGTATTTATTTATTATCGTTATTTATTATCACTATTTTTTTGCGCACTGAAGAGGAGCAAGTAGAGCTCGAAACGTTTGTATAATTATTATTTCAAATTAAGAATTTTCTTCTCAATAATAAAATAATATCGTATTGCTCGTTACACATGGCCTTAATTTAATAATTTATCATTGTGAATATATCAATATAGTAAACTTGTACCGGATATTAGCGTGATTTGGTTTTGCATTCTTCATCACCTCTTGTGGTTAAAAGTAAATTAACCAAGCATGCAATTCACTGTTTTAAACATTCTTCTAACGCAGTACGCTTCTTGTTGGACAGCTCGACGTTTAACCTATATTTCCAAGCAAATGCATGCTTTTCTCCTGTTGAAATATGCAGCCGTTAGTCGGTCAACAGTCTTTTTTTATTGGTCGTTTCAGACGTATTCAGACAGTCTAGTCATCACTGCGCTCCGAAATGTCGCACATCCGTGCAGTAAGAGAATTAAGGACCGCGAATTTAATAAAAGTAGAAAATGCATATATCTCGCTCTGATGTCGGAACATTCGCATTTATTGCACAATGGAAAAGCACGTTTATATATAGAAATTTTAGCGGACTAAAATTCAGCGCACCACGGAGGAAATCAAAGTTAAATTTATATGAAACGAATTTTGCTGGAAAATATAATTGAAGATATAAATCTGGGCATTTTTACGGAACCGATATAAATATCCTTTTGTTTTTTAACAGAAACGAACACTGCATTTATTGTGGCTTGTTAGCGTCACACCTGAAAATCTCAGGTCATACACAGAGGTGTTATAAAAAATCTTTAACCTGTCCTATAAGCGAGTTTGCGTCGCAGTAATTTCCACTTGGCTTCTTTCCACCCTCAGACCACCCCATTGACCCAAGGATATTCCCTTCGGTGTTACCTCTCATGCTGACCAACTCGTGTTTTTTCTCACCCTTAACCTGAGGTGAGCGTGAGGTTAACCGTGAGGGTAGAGGTAGAACGGTGTAAAGGGGAGGTCGTCTGACCGAAGCGAGGATAAAGCGTGAAGAATTCGGAGAAGAATTGGTGGAATCAACAAAGAAATGCCCTCACAGCAAACTCTAGGAAAATTCGATCCCTATTTGCTAAACGTACTCGATAAAATTATTTAAAATATTCACGATGTACGCGTTTAAAACAACTATACAGGTCATATTCTACAGCAATTAATTAAGTAGCGCACTGATAACCTCCGCAAGACGGGCGCGCGTATATAAATAATGTAAGAAAGTAGAACAAAGTTGAATAATGTCTACACTTTTCAGGGAGGAAAAATATTCCATGGTTTATGACTGGGTTTACGGTTGCAGAAGATTCTATCGATTCCCTCCTGCAATACTGTCGGAGACGGCAACGTAACATTTCATTCTAGTGTCACGGCATCTAGCACTTTTTATTACAGTCGTCAAACATGAAGATTAATGCAATGCTTCTTGACTAATAATCGCAATGCATCATTGCAGTGCAAAAAGTCTTGTAATTTCTAATAAATATATTTAATAAATGGCATGTTATCATGAAAAAAATTTAAGAATTGTAGACTAAAAAAGAATAAATATATTAAAATATATGTTATCTAAAATGTACAAATAATAAGACGTATTATTATACACATATTTATCATTAAATTTTCAATACACAAATTGTTTTGTAAATTTTTTTTAATGACTACGCTTTTATTTATTATAACCATATACTAATATTGAACATGTGCAATATTGGAAACGAAAGAAGAAAGTGCTTCAGTGACATATTCCAAATGGATCGGACCTATTGCGAAGAAAATACAGGTATGTACTTGCGAGACGTTAGTAGTTGACAGGTTTGATCTTCGTGGCCACTTAGAAAATGTCAAGCTTTTACTTTACACAACTAAGGCTCTATTAGCATTATGCGCTCACGAAAGACAAGCTCAAGCAAGTTCTTATTAAAATTACATTTACACATAAATGGTTCCAGATTTAACATTTTTAGTAATATATAGTTGTTACTGAGAGATGCTTCAATATTATATAATTATCAGCAAATAATTATTATGTTTCTTACATAAAAAAAATACATGCATTACCCATTTGTAAAAATTCAAAATATTAGTTTTTTTCTGTTTATCAGTGAAATTGATATATATATATATTTATATATATATATATATATATATATATATATATATATGCAAAGTAATATGTGGTTTTTATACATTGTTTTTGTTTAAGATAAATTCTAAATATTGATGCAAAAATGTCGAGAGATTGTTTTTTAAAAATAATACACAGTCAGGATCAACATTGATCAAGTGTATGACTTAATTTTTTTTCTCTCTCGCACGTGCGGAATAGAAGTTATTTTTGTATTAAATAAAAAAAACGACATAGCTTAATGGGTCAAGGTAAAATCAATAACTAGGAGGATATTGAAATGCAGACAAAAAAAACAAAAAGCCACACGTGCTCTCGCTGTTTGGATGGTGTTATGAAAATCTTCAAGAAATATATACATATCTCACGTTTTTTATTACATTCCCAATAATTATATGTATGAATATGGGATCATCCTCAAACATTTTCTCCGCTCTGTATTTCAACATTCTGCCATCTTTCTTTTTCGTCCGTAATTTTTCACCAACATCCTTTACGTCGGGCGTAAGATCGCGGCACACGCCATAACGATATCGCGGCGGCCTTTTTTGTCGGTGAAATTTATGGCGAGGTAATAGAGGGCAAATTAGAACCACATGACTGGCTACGCCATCAATCTCCGCGCTTCCCTCTCAGCCAATGGCCCTCCTCCTGACGAATAAACTAAACCTGCTGCCGCGTGCTTAGTTTCGCTGCGAATTCCTTGCGATTCTCGGCGAAGGGTTTAAAATCGTTGAACTTGCTAAATGTTCCACAAAAACATCAATCTGGGCACTACGATTCCTTAATTGGGTGCCGAGCAGGTTTATGCGAAAAGGGAAAATCCTGATTCAAGATAAATTAAGTTTGGTTACGGTATTTTATACGATTAATAATAAAATAATGTTTTATCTTAATTGCGTGATTAAAATTCGTTATACAAAGTAAGTTCTGAAAATTTATTAGCAATGCTGAACGATATTATCAATTTTAATTGTTGTAGTTGTTACGGAGAAGATAAATGTTATTTCGCTGTTCCATAACGAGATTAAGATTGTTAATAAATTTTATTAAGAAAACACCATTTATTATCATCTTAGAGATTATTATTAAAAAAGAAAACACCTTGCATTCTATTTTCGTCTTCCTCATTATACATTCTATAGCTCTCTACCATAAGCAGTAATACCACCATATAAAGTAAGATGAATTTTCCGCTTTGTTGTGTATGCATGAAAGCCGTGGCTCTTCATGGATGCATTAGTCGTAAGTAATAATTAATTTTTTACCCATCGTACTTTATATGAAAAAAAAAAAGAACTAACTCAAACTAACGAGCCACATATTTGCAGTTGAACGTAGCCACCGCGAAGTGGTTTTAGATATTATATGAATACTCAAACATCTCGTACATAGAAACAGCTGTTTACAGAACAAAAATATAAAAAATATTTTCTAAATATTTATGGATGTATAATTATATTATAGTTGTGTGTGTGAGATGTGGTTTGATTAGTCTGACTTGTCTTTCATTGCTGTAAATTATTGAAAGCTAAAGAAGAATAATTTTATTCCACGTATTCTTCATCAGAATCTAACTAATAAATAGCAATCTAACTAATACCTAAGATAATAAAATCTATAATTCGAAAGAGAGTTAGGTTGTTGCAAAACAACTTTTTCAAACCAAAAAATGTTCTTTTCGTCTGTAATCTATTCGAGTTATGATCAAAAAATTTCCATAATATTATTAAACAATTTTGTTTAAAATTGGATCTCCTTTTGTTTTTTCGTATGCACTATGTATCTGACTACGGAAATTAAAACTGCAGAACTGCTAGGTATATTTATATTTTAATAAAACTATCGTGTGGATTGGAATGTATATTAAGCTTCCGCAACAAATGAGCTTAATATATCCGCAACTATGCTCGATGAAAATCTTCGAATATAGGCGTTACGCGATATCTGAAAGTTTCACCATAGCTTCCAGGAGGATGAGCTTTATCGATCGAGGAATCTGAACGGGATGGTACCGTGGATAAATTTTAACTTTCCTCGAGAGCAGAAATGAAAATTAAGCGCGGAAGACGTAATCCTCCTACAGATGCGAAGGACTGATAAGACCGCGCGCAATTTAACTCGTTAGTTTGAAACAATCACCGTCGAATTGACAATTCTATATTTTTGCAGTGGCAACGCGGCGATTCTATACTCCCGCTAAATACCCCGCAATTAAGCTCCCTCGGTTTATCGCCGAGAAAGCGCGCGAGAGAAGCGAGCTATTTCTTCTTCACGAGCTCGATAAATAAACATCTTCTCGCGCGTTTTAGATAGTGGTTCGAAGAAGAAAATATATCTTGGAAGAGGATTATATGGATAACGGATGGCAAAAAACTTTGTAACGTGCTTGATTTGCGTCGAGCAATGAGAGACAATTATCTTCGGAACAAAGGAGAACTATCCCGTAACAGAATCTTCTTCGCAGGAGCCGCGGTGCACTCTACACTTATTAATAGCCGTCGTAATGGGAACTGCCGGGCGTATGAATGCAACTGCGCACACAGCTGCGAATCATTTCGAGATGATGGGTACCAGCTTTTCCTTTTCTTCTTCTCTCTCTCTCTCTCTCTCTCTCTCTCTCTCTCTCTCTCTCTCTCTCTCTCTCTCTCTCTCTCTCTCTCTCTCTCTCTCTCTCTCTCTCTCTCTCTCTCTCTTCGAGGTACTCGCCGTATCTCTCGCGCCTGACACTCTGGCCTAACAAACTCCGGGTGTGTGGGCCGCGTTGTGAACACAAATATAAACCATATACGTATATGTATATGTACATATTGTGCATCTTTGCAGAGCTCTCCGATGCGTGAATGCTCGCGACCGAGGCTATATATATAATACAAACGCGGATTTCCTTTATTCGGAGTTTCGTAAAAATCATGATGTCTCCGCGACAGTACCAATGACAATAACATCTTATGACGCGAAGCGGCGGATAGAACGACACGATATGAATTCTTATTATTCGAAATGTCAAATGGGACATTAGCAAACAAGAAACTTGCCGTAATGAATCGCTTGCTCCGATCGTTCGCGAGTAATGTCGAAGTGTAACGAATTGTACGAGGCGGCAATTTGCATGATATTTGACGACACGTAAATTATGGAGCCGTACCGCTCTTTTGTGCGAAGTAGTTACTTCCACGTGGCAGCGTTACGCTTAAGCGATCGCCTGGAAATTTCATTCGCAAACGTATATACGCGTGCCTACAGCGCGATGTAATGAAATATGCTTTCCCGATATTCCAATATTGCCGAGGAACAATTTATCTCCTTACGAATGCTCGGACGCGTAATATGGATAATGAAAAAATCCGCTATAAGGCGCCCTCGAACAGTTGCAGATTTTTTGTTTCGCGTATAGATTTACCTGTAAACATAAATAAATGAATGTTACACGAAAAAAACGCAGAATTCTTTCATTCTTTATGTGATAAAATACATTTATCGTGTATCTCAATCTTCTGGAAAAATTCTTTCTCCTTGTTGGTTTCTTCTACCACAATAAATCCACACGGAGGCGGCTACAATACTCGTAGTAATATCTATATCGTCGATATCAATCAGAAGTTTCGCTCAGCGAAAATTCCTTTCATATCCGAATAAAAAAAAATATTTCGTGACCATGACCCACTTCAGTCTCAGAAAAGCCTTTTGTTCCATTAGACGCAAAAATTCCCAGAAAATGTTTCGATTTCAGATATCGTTTCCTTCCGTAGATATCCGTATCCTCTCTCGATACTCTCTCGCTCAGAGTTTCTCCGATGTACCAGAGAAACGATCCGTGCTAGACTACGTAGAATAGTGGATACGGGAGGATACGAGAAAGAGAGAGAGAGGGAAAACATTTGGGAACGAGGTAACACTGTAAAGGCATCTACGAAGGAACAGACGAGCGCACTCAGCAAGGGATAGGTACCAAGCTGTCTCTGATCTGACACGACGGGATTACCGTCGAAAGAGGAAAAACGCGTACGCGCTCCTCCAGAAAAGAATGAATGGCAAAAATAGACTTCGGCTTCTACTACGGTCGGACGGACTAAAACACGGAGGGAAAGTTACGAGATATATACGGGCGCGCGTACGTACCTGTACGATAGATTACGCGCGGACGCATTATCCGTCGCGGAATATGCGCATAAATATGTATGCACGAACGTGCGGAGGATTTAATCCGTACCGCACCGAAAGAAAAGCGACGCGCGCAACAGAGAGAGACGAGGTAATCGCTGCGCGGAATACAGTTTGAATTTCGTTTGGATTTCGCGATACCAGCGTGATTCATATTTTTACGACATATACTATATATTTCGAGTCTATTTTAAAATATATAGCGCGTTAATATCGCGCCAGTAATTGAGTAAACACAATAAAACGATAAAAATATAATACATCAATAATATCGAAAGTTATGTATACTCTCTCAAATTGAAATATAGTCAAAAAATAAATTGATAAAAGCACGAGACAAGATTTCATCGAAGATCAGTTTTATTGATTTTTTTGTGTGAAGATATTCATATCTTACTTCCGTTTTATATTTCACTATGGTAATAGCAATAAGATTTTATTGATAAACCAGTCACTATCACTAATTCTCTTCTCAATGAGATTTCACTGTTTTCAGAGTGCTATACTTACAACTGAAAGTGTTAATACACTGATTTCATTTAAGAGAGTACATATGCATATAACGGCGTGCAAGGAAACTCTGCTACTGTTTTGAATAAGGACGCAATTTACGTAGAAAATCGTTTACACAATGAGTTTGATTAAATCTTGTTAAATCCATGCTCCAGTCTATTGTCGCCAATAATTAACTTCTCATTATATAATTTTCATCAATTTTCCGCCACTTCCAGGCAATTCTATTAATAATCCCGCTGCGAATTGCTGATGACATGTCTCTTAAATAAGCTGAAACAATGCAAGCAATTGTACTGTGAGACTACATTGTCTATATAATTTGAGAAAGATTTTTTTATCGACTAAACTTGCAGATTGAAATTTAATTACTCCGACGAGAGAACGCGGATGTAATGTACAATAGGAAAAGAATACGAATGTATGCAAAATGTACAAGCGCCAAGTTAAATTGTTCGATTAAAATGATAACGTTAATTTGTTTGAAATTGTCTTGATTAAACGACGTAAATTTTGTAATACCGGCGTAATATTAAGTTCATTTTTTTTTTTTTGGATTTTTCACGCGCGTAAGAATATGTATGTATGTGTGTGCGGCAATTATATCGCGTCGAAAATTTTACTTCTTTCTATTAACGTTCAATAACGAGAGGAAAAAGAAGGCTTTGACCGCTGCAATCGCGAGTACTAGTGTTCATATGAACGTGCACATGCTTGTAAAAGAGGCTACGTGTATACGCGCGCGCAGGATTACTTTTTATTGAAACCATACTGAACGAGCTCGCCGCGTGCGCGCGGCAAGCGTGCAATGTGATATTTTACGCGAATTCTCGAGAGAGAGAGAGAGAGAGAGCACGAAATTTTATTTCTCCCGTTTATATTATAGCTAATATGTAAACTCGTTTCCCCAGCTGTGTGTATTAAATTAATATCGTAATATCGTACAACGCTCGTTATATTTCACATTATTCCGGTTGCTACGCGCTTGCGGCAACGGAACATCTCTATTACAAAATCTTTAATTTTCATTATTTCATTAATCGTTGAAGGAACCGATATATCGGTTGTACCTGTATATGTATTCGTAACGAAAAGATAAAATATTGAAACGCCCCTGTGTATGGTATATCGACGAGTCATTTTGCAACGCTCGATTGATTATATCCAATCGTATCAGGAATTGATACAGTTTCGATATAAATGTTTAATTGTAGACAAAATGCTACCGCGCGTCGCGCGCAATCACATCACTTCGCCTCTAAACCGCGCCATCGCTTTGCCGAATCATCCGGCACCTTTCGCCATCGGAAACTATTCTCTTTCTGCGGTTCCATTCGCCGCAACAAGCTTTAATCTGCTTAGCCGCATTCAGACTACGTGGGAAACTGCACTCGTGTAACTAGATTGTGAAATCTAGTGTGTCCCTAAAATCGAGGCCGTGTTCCTGTCCCGGTGAGCTATAGCACCCTGTCCGCCCTCGACGTGTCTACAATCCTGCGCTACAGATTTAAATAGTTTGCGCGCCACGTGCATCGTCGTAGTTTGAGTTCCCTTTTTTTATATTCTCCGCTCAGGCTTTTGTAACTTCACGCTTAAATATCTATTTATTCGCTCGCGAAAAAAGTCTCGTTAAGAGACATTTAATCGATATGTAGCAATTAAAAATTGCGTCGCCGTTAATTATCGTGCTCGCAGCTTATCTCGGTGACACTTGGACAATTTTTGCTGGGATATATAATTGACAATTATGGTGCGAAATATTTTCATCTAACCATGTTAGCAACAAATGTGAAACTAAAACAAAATCAACTGCTGGTGACAGTCTGTCTCTCATAATAATAAATGTGATAAATAAAATGAAAACTTGATTAATAAAAATAATATGCCAATAGATATCTTACTGCAAGACTGGTTTGGATTTGTCATTTAATATACCCCTGCATACATTTCTTCTGAAAGAAGAAAATCGTCATGATATGGTATCAGAGATGTTCTAGTAAATGCTCGCGATAAATGCGATTCAATTCCACAGGAGAGATCTGTTAGAGAAACTTTCTCATTCATACATGTCGAAAGCAAATGCGATACGCTGCTCGAGCTCCATTATTGAATACATTAAGAATACCATACAAAAACTGATTAAATATGTCATGGAAAATAATATGTATCCTAAACAGATATTTTCTCGATAAATTCATGATATTAGAAATAGTTTAAATTCGCGAAAAATTAAATCAAGAATTAAATAAGAGTTTTTAATCAGAATATCATATATTGCGACCCTTTTCGATCAAATTTTCACGGTAAATTTTTTATTATCGAAATACGAAAATACAGCGCAATATCTGATAATATTGTACAGTTCTCAATAACTAGTATATTAGAAAATAATATTACGAAGTATGTCGTCTATCTGGTACGATGATGAAATACCAATCTTGCCACGACTCGCTGATTCAGAACGTCGAAACTGATAAAAGTGGTGCAAACGTTTCACGGATGAATCTACCAGTACACACGCAGGATCCCGACGAGCTTTAAAACTCGACTCAGCCCAGTCCAATCACCGATCGTTATTTCCTCTAGGGCTCGACACAGTGGATACATTCTCAACGACTAATCCAACGTCAATCACATATCGATTTCTCGCTGACATGGAAGCACGCCGGGTAACTCGATCGGCAAAAATGCTTGAGACGTCGTACCGAGTGTGATATGCAAGATCATCAACTTTTCTGCAGTATTACTCGCAAATTTGCCTTGATATTTGAAAATGCATTAATGCTTCCCCGAACAATTGAAACTAACTCTATCATGAAGAAGAAAATAACAGATATATTGTTCTGACATAGAACAGACGCTTAAGTGAAGTAATTTTAACCTTTTTAAATGTAAAAATTTTTAATGATGTATGGAATCTATATATAATCTGTTTAAATATACTTTTTGCATCATGTGCTATTATTATATTATTATATATAAAGTTATAAAAAATCTATATATTCATAAAAAACGTAAAGTTTGCGATCTAATTTCAGTCAGCTTTTTACTGTATAGGAGTCATGTGTCCATTATGTGTGACACTTCTTCTATAACTATTTTTATCTTCATAATATTGTTCGTCGTTGCAATTTTTCCTTACTGAGCACCTTCATCTTTCGGGCGAGTGCAGTTTTTGCCGAGATACAAGTAAGATGTTGACAATCTAAGAAGAACATAATACCGAACGCGGCTTATCAGCGAATACTGATAGAGCTCGGAAGGGAATCCTTCGTAAGCGCGGCCATACGTAGGCTTACTGCAGCTTACGGGGATGCTTCCCTCTTTCTCTTTCTCTCTCTCTCTCTCTCTCTCTCTCTCTCTCTCTCTCTTTCTCAGCAGTCTGGCATCCCGTTTCGCGTATTTCGCAAAATTCAAGAGGCTATCATCCGGAGGCGGAAAAATATTTTGCTCCTCCAGTCGCACCGCGACCGGAGGAAACACACCGTCTCGTAAATTCCGCGAGATAATGTTGACGGCGGCAGACGGACGTTGAATCTAGCAAAATAAAATAAAATAAAGCGCAGCTTAATAAACCAACGAGCTTCGAGCTAATTAATACGCGATTAATTTTATTCATTTCTTTTTGCACTAGAATTTCGCGCACAAAACTTCGGAGAACTAACAAAGTCGATTTCGAGGCTCTCGATACATCTCGTTTGACTTACGAGAACTGTGCTGCCGCAACTTACCGGAAACTTACGAAAGTGTAGCGAGCATTCGTAAATCCAACAACTTTTTACGCCGTGTATTTATATCCTCTTTGATCTTTTAATCTGGATAAAGTGAAATCGCGTACTCTGTTTATCATTTGTAATCTCGAACATATTGTAGACTTAAGAATAAGTCGAAGAATAAATTACACTGAAGAGCGAAACAAAGATTTGAAAATAAATTGTATAATTTTTATCAGAATTCTTCGAATAATATTTGCACTAAGTTACTCATTGTTATATCATATATCGAAAAACTTGGATATAATATTTTACTCTTTACAAAAGCACAAAATATAATACGAAGACATAATTGCGAGAAAAAAGAGCATGATGTTCGCACTTATGTTCGAACTCATTATTATTTTTACATGTAGCATGTAGCTTGATATGAATGTTAATCGTCTTATACCCGTTTTAAATGGAAGCTCGCGACATCCCAAGTTAACAGTCCATTAGCAGAGGTCACGCTGCATCGCGCATGCTTCACGCGATGCACAACGCGGAAACAGGCACAAGACGAAACTGCGTTATATATTCCGGCGATTTGCAACATGCAATCTTCGCAGAAAGGCATGTTACAGTCTACGTGTATACGTAATTTATTTCCGCACTAGAATATATACGTTAATAGAGAAATATATACATATTTATATATATCTCCGTTAATAAATTGAGATATATATTTTGCGTAAAAATATTTGTTTTAATTTGAAATTTTGAATCTGCGTTAGATGAAATTTTCATTTGACAAGATGGAATATCGTATTGAATATATGTCGCCGCTGCATGTATCTATTCTTTCGAAACAGATGAGAAGCGAGAATCTTCATCAAACCGCTATAGTTCATTACGATTAGTACGAAGCTGTGTTGACGTTGGTATCGTGCAAAGTGAGACGTGCAGCAGATATGAACTCTGGTACGATGACACGACGACATCGAGGCATACGTCTTCCTGCGAATTCATCGCGCCACGCGCGACAAGATTAATGACCGGAAAGAGTGTGGGTCGTGCGAATTCACACTCGATAAAATTTGCAACGCTCCACCGTCCCATTTGTACAACGTTCACCCTCTCTCTCTCTCTCTCTCTCTCTCTCTCTCTCACACACACACACTCTCTTCTTTCCTGAAAATATAACACGCCGAAGTTCTCCCGTAAATATGTGTATTGGAAAATCTCTCCTCTCCCGCGCATGTGTGCACACACATTCCAGGGTCCGTCCGTACCATTTCAGGCAAAGAATCGACGCGAGCGCGCACCGGGACGCCTCGCGCAAATCGCAAATTTGAAAGCACTTTTCCAGCGACACGTATAGATACAGCCCGTGTATGTATTTCCGCGTCACCTCCATTTACGTGTATGCGCGGCACGGTGCTGGGCTCCTCGAGATTTGCGGCAAACGGCAGCGAGAAGATGAACCCCCGGCTTTATCCCGGCGCAATCGATGAGTTTCCGAGCGCCGGGAATGTGATTGAAATTTGCCGTGCAACGTGCCGACCTTAATACAACGTCAGGCGCGTGCGAAATTCTGTATCGATTATTAGTTTTTCCAATTACGCTGCGGGCGTTGCTTTTTGAGCGTGCATTGTCCCGATAACGACAATTGAAATTCGTCCTTGTATCTGTATATCAGAGCTTGTTATGCGTGCTTATTATTTTGTTGTAATGATTCTGAATGCAACATGTTCCTTTGAATTAAATAGTTTGTTTCTTCAACTCTTTGCGATCTCACAAACCAGAATATAGCTTATCAAGTTGGTTCAAACATCCTCCCATATAACAGTAAAGAGATAATGAATCCATTATATATTTATTGTATATTTATGATTATTTTTAAAAAATACATATGTATACCTTTGGAAATAAAAGATCTGGGACACGCGAGGGATTAGCAATGAAATTACTAGTGACGATGTGGAGAATAATTGCTAGGGTCGTTGCATGCATGGAGATATTCAGAGACGATTTGAAAACTTACTTCTAAAGTGATATATGCAACGCATTCGGTATGCCACATAATCCGGGAAGTTATGAAAGTTCGGACAAGATCAGGCTATCATTCGATGGTTCAACCATACCTTTATGTGAATACCAACACATTTCAAGTTAAATGGCGCTACTAACAAAATAGTTTGCACCTTATTCGGCCCCGAGTCTCGAGGCCTGGCACACAATCCTCAAGTTATGCTCATCCATACTGCTGAGAAAACTTTTTAACGGCTTGTGGAACTCTGTGCTTCGAGCTTTCACGAGGAATCTAATAGCGCTCATACTCATTTTAGACGCATACAAAAGACAATACTCAAGCTTGAGTTGCAACTGATTATTACATATTCTACCGTTTAACTGCCGTTAAAAGTGGATGCTATATTGCAGTTTCTACGCGAGTTGTCTGCTCATGTAGCCTTCAAACAATAAATTACTTTTTAGAAAAATGATGTAATATATATACGGTTAGAAAATATCAAGACGTATATCAAAAATTCAACAAATTCGTTGTTACATCAATCAAAATTTCAAAGATTTTACATCAACTAAGTATTTTGCCTCATCTTACCTCCGTATTTGTCTGCAGTATGTGATTGTCAGATTGAAGTAGAGCCGGTAGAGCAATGCAATCATTCTATTAGAGAATAATAATACACGCGTATATTGGTACAGATAGACCTGCCGGCAGTTCTCCGTCAATTCGTTTGTGAAAGCTTCCAGCATCGAACAAAGGACATCGTTTTGCGAAAGCACCCGATAACGGACAAAGGATCCCACGAGTGACGTAGATATCGAATGAACGGATACACCGCGAATTGCTGTGTGCTATATGCCGTGATTGAGGTGTAATCGTACATAAATTAAGGTAATCATCATGCACAACAAACATTCTTATATTTTTTTCGCATAATTAATCAATCAGAGAGCTACTTGTTCGCTCGTTTTTCATTTTCAATAACACGCTTGTCAGAATCGAATAATTGTATCCGGTTCTTATGCGAAAATTGAATAAGACAAATAAAACTGAGAATCAGATAATCATATTCCATTCGCTAAAAATGTGCGGTAAAATTACGGGGCAAATACTGTCTCATCGTGACATGGAAGTAAAGGAAATCGGTGAACGGATAAACCTTTCCATTAAAGAAAATTACCATATGATAGGTCCCATCAAACCAATATATTCTCAAATCTCCCAGCATTTGATCGTCGCTCATTTCATCTTATTTTCAATAGAGAACTCTCTCCACTTTTCCTACGTCACCCCGAGATTAAATGTAAAAGAGGGAGGATCCCGTATACTCTTTATTTGCGCTCCGCGCGTTACTCTAAGTTGCAGAGAGCGGCGGATTCATATGATCAAATATGGGATATTTGCACCTTCGAGTGCGGATATTCGCTTTGATTTCGCGTTATCGACACGTCAGCTCATCGATCCGTGAATTCATTTGCTCGTAAAGGTTTTACTATTCCGTCGGGCAGAGATGCGAGATGGAGAGGTTTCCTTCTCTATGCGGTTTAGTGGCGTCCCTTTTACGTCTGACGAAGTTTTATAACTCCGAAGAAATAAAAATGGAAAACTACAGCGGCCATATTTCTATTGTTCCTTTTGATATATATGTTTTAACAGTTTCTAAGAGGTAAAAATGATGATGAATAGTTAATTGTTATAAATAAAACTATAGATAAATTACAGTGATTATATTACCCCCATAACCGATAGTTTCTTACAAAAATATAAACTTGTAAAAAAAACATAAATTTAATAAATCTTACGTATTTTTTTGTGGAAGCATGGAAAAATATAACAGTCATTATTTTTCAATTTTATTCGGGGAAAAAAACAAGAAATATTTTTGAAATATCACGAATAATCGCCTGTTGGTTGCTTTAATATAAAAGAGATTTTTTATAATATAACGAGTATGTGCCTATATATATATATATATATATATATATATATATATATATATATTACGCAAATCATATACTTTACGCGCTTTTCGCACGGAAAACAAAATTTACATAACGCGGGCTTAATATAATTTATTAAAATGCGCTTACGCGGCGAGATCGGTATTAATTAAAATTGTGAGATTTGCATTGATTATAATGTGCCACTAATTGAAAGCGACTTATCTGCACATTGTATTAAAATGTAAATCAAATCTCTGACGTCATAGGCATTCATGTTCGTGCTGACCACAATAAGCAAGGACGCGTAAAGCTTATAATACACAAAACAACCAAATTGTCTGAGCATATACACATATATTTTTTAATAGAGGTACGAGACAGTACTTTTTTATCGGAAATTTTATTGGACATCGATAGTACAAAAAAACGCTGTTTATACCTACATTATAGAAATGGGATGAAGAGAAAAAAACGAGATGTCTCTCAATCATAATTATTTTTTATTCTTTTTCAGGGCGCGATATATGGATATTCAAAACTCGTAGTGTTCACAGGAGAAAAACGAGGATATAATTCGTTTGTAACAATGAAACTGCTTTTTGTTGATTCAATCGATTGAATATCGACTTTATATGTTCAGACAAATTTTATTTCCACCGTATACTTTCCTACCCTATCACATGCAATCTGGTTCACCGCATATAAGTGGAATATGCTTGTTTTATAGATTTTCGCATAGATATTTGATCAACACGATTAGATTACGATTCATCCCCGTTTTATTTAATTGATAAATTACTAGTAATCGCCGCTCGCTTGAATTATAAAATATGTTTCACTATCAGACTGTCGCGAAATCGCGCAAATATGACGAGTTATAAATTTCACAAGTCGACGATAATCGTATTAACTTTCACAATGCTACTCCTTGAAACAATAGAGCTGACGTTAAACTGAAAGTTCCATCGCGCACGTTTAAACGACTCTCAAGCTAGCTGTTGCGAGAGAAAGAGAGAAGGAGTCCCCGCAGTCGAGAAGGTATAATCCTTCTGTCGCGGAAAGTCAAGTTGAATCGGGCAAAGTCAAATCCCGTGTCGGTACCTATATATACGCTTTGTCGGTCCCCGGGCCAGTCGAGGGAAAAGCAAAGATTGGTCCTCTATACCGCGGAAACTTCGGACACTATACGCACAAATATCATCGCCAGACAACCGCGCCCCGATATTGCGCGCGCTTTCATGGGTTTTAGTTAAATGCCAGCGCAAATACGCGCGGAGTACACGTGCATCCGATGTGCTTCAGCAACGTTTCTCGCTGAGGAAAGGACGTTTGTTCGTGGACTTTAAGGTGACGTGGCAATGCACCCAAGTTCGGATATAAAAGGCTCTCTGCAGCTTCCGCTCGCTCGGCGGAGCGCGCCAACGGAGAGAGAAGAGATTTCTCGCTGTAAAAAGACGCCCACGTATCTATTCTCGAGTATATTCTCGGCGAGCTTGTTACATACTAATGTCCTGAAGATTTAATAGACAGGTAGTGCAACAAAATTGCAATGTTGATAAGAGTTTTATATTTTTCGATTCTAGGTGATATTTTTTTTAATAAATATCAAATTTTGAACGTTTTGCAAAAGAAGAATTATTTTATTTGTAAATTTTATCGTTTTTTTATAACAGAACATTTTTATTCAATTTTTAAAATGATAAGAGAATTGTTGAAGAATAGATTTCTACTACTCCGATTTTCATATTTTCTCGGATACTTTGAAACGTGTGATATATTTATCATTAAAAAATGGAAAAAGAGAACTTTTTCGCATATTTATTTTCGACCATTAAACAGAGAAAAACTCTCGTATATCCGAAAAAGTTTGCGTACGATGTACTGCCATCATCGCCAGGCAGTCGAGAGCACCGTTTTAACTAATGCGTTTCTCTTGAA
Organism: Nylanderia fulva; assembly: GCF_048542155.1. Lineage (NCBI taxonomy): Eukaryota > Metazoa > Arthropoda > Insecta > Hymenoptera > Formicidae > Nylanderia > Nylanderia fulva. The sequence goes on along the minus strand of NW_028190807.1, from coordinate 4,494,433 downwards.
CTTCTCGCACTACGAAGTAATATAAGTGAATACGCTTATATTTAGCATATATTCATTTGACATACTACTTCACCGGCGCGCTAAGGCTAACGTTTGTTGATAGTCATGAAGTGTCGACAAGCAAGTTTTGATGCTCAAAGCGTCAGAAATTGTTATTCATAGAGTATAACGGTGCACCTAAATTAATACGGTCATCGTGAAAATTTATCTCGGATAAACGTAATTTTTCACCCGATATGATAGACAAACAGTATATAGCTATATCCTTTATTTTGCAATCGATAGAAATCAAGTAAAGTGAAAACGAACGTTCAGAAATATAGCTTGCTGGGATTTTATTCCGTCAACAAAGTAAGTTGTTTTATCTTACGAGTGACTGCCTGTAAAAAATTCCATCAGAAATCGATCGACCGCGTGTCTCAACCAGCCGCCGTTTTGTAATTATGTAAATCGGCTTTCCTGTCGTTATCTGGTATTTTTTTCTGAATATAAAAATATGGTTTTACAATCAGTGACCGGTAAATCAATAGATTCAAGGATGCAATACTTTTTAATATTATATCGAAATATACGTCGATTTCGACAACTATTCGATGAATTAATAATAATTTTGATTGAAACATAGTAACTAAACTCTCATCTTCGATATTGAAAGAAAAGATATCTAAAATGTTAAAAGAGTAGTGTTTATTACGTATGATGTATACACTGATTTCTATATTTGATAAAATTAAAGGATTTATTTATCCGTGGAAATTGATGACACAATGCGATGGTATTGATGACTGGATATTTTATAGTGCTTCTAATATTATAGTAATAATGAGAGCGAGCGTTTCCAAGGCCGTATAAATGCGAATACGCGTTCGTATACTGCAACATAACAGAATCCTATAGGGCACTAACTTACGGTAAGGACGGTACGCGCGCCATAACTCGAAACTTCGTTTATTCGAAGGCGTCCACCGGGACACGGTAGTGTCAGCGATGCGAACCTAACATTTAACTAGATATGGTTGCAATTCAATTTACAGGCACAAGCTTTGCTTAACCCGAACATTACGGATACCGAAGCTAGTTCAATGTACTCGCAGAGACCTTTGAGTCAATTCCGAATAGTGCAGCGACAGTTAGTTTAATAAATAACACGGAGAACACGCGTTCTCTCTACCTCGTGTATATATATACGGCTCTTTAATGACGCCCTGACGACCACTAACGCACTCATGGTATTGGAACCGCTCGACTGTGTTTAACGAACGAACGCAATATAAACGATCGTTATCGTAAAGAGAGCACGCACGTCCGAATGATTCGCGATTGCTCATAAATCGACTTGATTTCCGCTGAATTAGTACACTTTCTGATGGATTTCATCGTGAAAGGAACAGCGATATCGCGTAATTAATTGATTGCAAATAGGATATGTATATTTTCATGTTAATGGCGCGAGACGCCAATGGGGGTGCCGCGAAAATTTTCGACGGAATAACTGTGATCTAATGCATCCCACGAGCCGGTTCATGCGTATCTCTCGATCACGCTGGCGCAACCGTCGTATATAGCGTAATGCATGCGCGCTGCGCATGGTTCAATATAAAGGATTGTTATTTACGGCACGGTTTATATTTCATCGGAATATAATGGAAAATGGACCCAGTGTTAGGAGCAACGCATTGCCATATATATATATATATATATATATATAAATATTCTTCGCCTCTATCGTTTTGGCTCACACCCAGCGCGGATGCCTTTCGACATTTGTTTGCGGTTGAAATACGCAAATGCACATATTTCTGTAATTATTTAAACGTTATTTCTCGCATGCACGTTGTCAGCGTCTATCTCAAATTGTTGATTCATCCTGTATAAGCGTTTATATTTACGCTATCAAATTAATATACCGAAGAGAAAATAGAATACCATCATATTGTAACAGTATTGAAGTATCTTCAAGTTTTTATCTCCAACGATCATCTGTTGATCATAATGTTTTATGGACATAAATTATATAAGTGATTTGATTATTGTTTTTCAAAAATGATCACTTTAATTCAATATTAACGTAAACTATGATGTAAAATAACACTTGCGCGATGACAGATTAGCGCAAGTGCAACCAGAACGTGAATTAGCATACTGTTGGAGCGGAGGAAAATTCATTCATTCTTAATTTTAGCCTTACTTCGCTCCTCTGTGCGTCATAACTTTCCAAACTACTGGTCTGGAGAAACGGACAAATATATCATCCGACAACGCGGCTAAACGGCTGTAACTTTCTTCCCAAACTTTTCTCCACGCGCGACATTTACGACCGGTTCAGAAACGGGACAAACTCTACTACAGTGTATCAATTAGTCTGACTTGATCGCGTTGGTAAACCCGTTACACGCTTTTCTGCGAGGCAACACGAAACAGAACCGATAATGTTAATTACTCGAGAGATCTATATCAGGACAAAATATTCCCCCGATAACAGCCAACGGATATCTTTCTATCGGTGTAGCGAAATTTCGCTCACGTCATTCTCGGATCAACGGAACGTCGTTGCATCATAAATGAACTCGTCTGACGGAACCAACGCATTTGGTTCTCTCGCATCCTGGGAGAAAGAGAGAGATATCTTTCGCAGACGGACGTTACCCGCAACTTCAAAGATCGCCCTGTCCGGACGGACACGTCGTATACGCGAAACTTTCGCCGACACGGTCTCCCACATCGTTCTTACGTGCTTCCATCTCGAGGGAGCGAAGCCCTACGTGCATGGATTTTTACATACCACCCCTTCTGTATCCCGCGCACAGCAAAATATGCAAGGCTGCAAATACGCACAATCTCATCGGTCTTTTATCTGCGCGAGCAAATATCCCAAGCGCGCTATATGTAAGATTTACTCGGCATAGACGCGAGAAGAAGTTTCGCAAATGGACGTGGAGGAGAAAAATTTTTCGGGTCGCAAGTGGACAGACTCCGGACGGGATTCGGGGAACGAAAAAGCTCGCGGGTGCTGCAGAATGCAACGAAAAGGATGGCCGGGGCAGGAAAGCGAGAGAGAGAGAGAGAGAGAGAGAGAGAGAGAGAGAGAGAGAGAGAGAGAGAGCGAAGAGATGGGAAGAGTACGAAAGTGGGCAGGAATTGTTACGGCAGCGGGTTTACGAGGTCCCGGCGGACAGGATGCCAAGCAAAAGGGGAGAAAGGGGACCCGGGGGGAGGAAGGGGCACGTCGCTTTTCTTCGAAAGGGAGAAAAGCGTTATCTTGCCGTGTGTGACTCGAATAACGAGAGTAAGCCTTCGCGAAGTCCGACTCAAAATCGAATGTTCTATCGCGTAAACGTTAATGCGATTTCTATTTTCGCGGCATTTTTCTCGATTCCCTTTATCGATCGATTACGATTGCATGTGTCATTGATCTGTGTAAAGTGCCATCTTCGCCAACGATATTTACGAGAGGAATTTTAGAGTCGGAAGAGGGATAGGTACAATTGTTTCGAAAAAATGCAAACTGTCGCGGGAATACTGTATGATAACATCTGTTTAATCCACGTTATCATACATCGTGAAATAAGCAGTAGCACTGTAATGGGATGTGAATAATGATAGACGTCAAATGACTTCGTACACGAGGCACAGCGACGGTTAATTCCAGAATGTCGAGAATGTCTCCCGTATTGTAACTAAATAGACAATCTAGCTAGCGTGGTGGATTTCGCTGTGAGCACTGTTGTATTACATGAACGTTTACAAGTGTTACTCGTGTGCATGTTCATTGTACCTCTATTCGAAACGTTGAAATTGTCGACCGACAAAAATTCATAATTTATAGCTTTAAGTATAAAAAAGATATATATATATATATATATATATATGTGTGTTTATTTTATTTATAATTACATCTAAAAAATAGCTATTATGACAATTGAACTCAAGGAATTAAACTTAAATGAATTTAATTGGACTAGTTCTGATACCGCAAAGTGAAAAATTGGAGGATTCTAAATTTTGCCAGAAATAGAAACTCCGAGTTTTCATAATTTTTATTTATCGTCACTTTACAATCTTAGCTTCATAGTTTTTCAGACAATTATTTTAAACAATCTTAATTTGGTAATTATTTAATAAATATTGCTAATCTTGTGTAATATTACTAACTGTTATTGAATTTTCCAACAAAAAATTTAAAGTTAAGATTTATATACTTATTAAAAAAAGATTCGATAACATTTAGATATCATTATTACAGATATGTTTTATTAGTGCATATATCTCATAATCGAAACATAAATTGCGCTGAATGTCAACATAATGCGTTCATCGATATGCTGTATTATATAATAATCAACAGTAATTGTTTAAGAATATATAATAAGACAACTCATATTGGCAAATGCATTATATTTCATTTAATTCATTATATACTCAATCTATGTATATCCGATATAACGAGTTTCTAATTTGAGAACAAATTTTTTGCGTCAATTCTATAGAGTAGAAAATCACAAATAAATGCTAAACTTTTAGAAACAATTTTATATTTTTCATAATATTATATATTATATATTTTAAATATCAATTTAATAGTTCAATTTAATTTGTTATATAATTATACAAGATAGAAGCGTACGACTCCAATACGAATTGAGACTGAAGTCTGATGCTGTAAAATTCAAAGCACAATTAAATTCATCGAATAACAAAATAGAAACGAAGCCAAATGATATTAAATGTGACGGCTAGAGGGATTGTACCTAATTATATATACTAAAATACGATTATCTTATAATGATTTATAAGAAATATATAACTATCTATTTTTATTTAAAACTGTTGAGGGACTTTATCTTTTCAAATTATAGTTTTAATTATTGCATGGAATATAAAGAGAGATTGAATTAATTGTGATGAGTATTAATCAGTTTAATGTGAGAAATAAAATAATTAACTTTGATTTCAATGCAAATAATTACTAGATTTGCGTCATATAAAAAGTAAGCTGTAGCGCTTTTAATAATTCCGAATGATACAAGTTCCATATAAGATAACTCAACTGCGCCTGGCGCTTTTATATTTAATCTCCGGCAAAACCAATGGTTGGTCGCGTAATAACTAAGAACGATTATTCGTTGTCAATACGCCAATCATTACAATTACTTTAAAAACAGATTTGAAATGCGAATTAGATCTAAAAGCTCCAATGGATAATAAAAATTTTTTATTTACATTAACGATTTCTCTCTCCTCTCTCTCCATTCTCTCTTTTTACTTTTTCTCTTTGCTGAATTATTACTTACTAAAATACTTTACAAAAGAAAAAGAGAAAAAAATAAGATTTAAATGCAAAATATATTAAGTAGATTTTCGCGAATTAAGTTATATTTTTTGATAAATTTGTTCTATCCAATTAATATATATATATATATATATATATATATATATATATATATATACTATATATATGTGTGTGATTAATGAATTCTCATTCTAATATACACGTGCAATATAATTTATAATTTTTAAATTATTAGTTTTATTAGAAACCCAACTAAATATTATATATTATTTCATTTTGAAATGCTTAAAATTAAATTCCATTAAGTTGTATTGTAATAGTTGTATACAATCACTATACCGAAGATTAATGTCATCTGTCAAATATCATTTACTAGAGAATCAAATGGCAAACATTTTGCTATTTTGCACACTATTGTATGACATATGCGAACGTGCTAATTTTTGACAGTTTCAATCATTATCCTGATTGACTCGTACGATACAAATAATAAAAGTTTGAAACTGCTATATACACATATGTATTGACAGTTTTAGGATACACAAGCTGTGATTGACATTTTTGCGCTCTTTTAATAAGATTGACCTATAATAGAATAGTGAGCTGATGCTGCTTATATTTAACATCAGAATTGTATTTTTGTTTCGTATTCTAAATTAGAAATATTCTTTCACGCGAGACAATGATATTAGAAGCTTTACTGCTGCAGATTTTTAATATTTATAAATACGATGATAGCATTTTTTCCTCGCACCGAGCTTTTCCGGCATAGCTTGACGAGTAATGGATCGCCAAAGCGGCGGAGGTGTTGCGGTAGAAGTTGAAAAAATATGGACCGAGGTCGCGGAAAATGAGCCCAAAACTTTTACGGCAGATGCAAAGCAGCGCAGCTTATCGCGTGAATGTTTGTATGGTGATCTATCCTCCAGGAAGTCAGAACCTCCACCCCGCTTGGCCTACATACTGAGAGTTATGGCTGCAGCCGTGTCATACAACCGCACGAAGTCTCCGTGAGGCGTATAAGGAAATAGGAGCATTGCCTCCACCGAGCATTACAACGTGTGCGCGGCTATTGCAGTACGAAACAAGCATCGCTTTCGCGCCGAGCGAAAATATTACGTGCAACTGTAACATTCGATTTCCGTTCGTCTGCAATGAAAACATTGAGATCGGAAATAAAATGCTTTATGATAATAACGAGGCGTCTCGCTAGTCACCGAAAATATTGCAATAGTTTTTTTATAGGATATATACATATATATATAAAATATGTAAAAAAAAATATATACATATATCGAGAGATAGAATATATGTATATATGTATGTCTCTTGTAGGAATTGTAAATATTTTCGGTATTAATCGCAATAATTATTAACGCGCGCTTTTATTATTGTGGCTATTTCGAGAAAATAATTATTCGCTATCTGAATCTTGTCAAATATACATGTTTAGTGTTTGTTTGCAATGCTCGGTTTAAATGTCGTCGTATGCTAAATACCTATGGAAAGTATATGTATACTCCTCTTGAGACAGTTGCGACAACCTTAATTCACATGCGTGCTTATTACGTACGTACAACCATAACAATGAGATGTATCAGTTGGATTGCGCGAATGTATTCAACAATTTGCGTTCTTGTTGCACAATGGCTACATATCGACTTAGCAGTCAAAGAATGACCCCCAACACTGTTGTATATTTACATATATTCGCGTTGAAAGAAGTGTTGTATGAGAATTTATATTCGCACTGAAAGAAGTGTTGTATGAAAATCTAGTTCAAGCAACATTTGCATACACGAGAAAATCCAAATCAGAGAGCTATCCAAGAATTTTTGAATAAAAATTGTACATTGTAGCGATTACTTAACAGGACAGTTATTATTAATAATAATTTGATAATATAATTAAAGAAATAAAAAATTAACTATAGAGTCAAATAGTGTAGGACCTGTAGGATATATGAATAATTACAAGTGAAGAAACCTGATCATTATTTGATAAAAATAACCATCATATAAATATTTATATTGCTTAGAAGTAATCTGGATAATCAATGTATAAAAATGAATACTATAGTCATACAACAACTGCAATATGCGGAGCATGTAATTTTAAGAGGAAATGAAGACATGCGTTTATAAATTCGTTGCTGGTAGGCAACGAGCGAGTGAACGAGATAACGAGACTCATTAACAGTCGTAGCTGTTTTCAAAGAAATTCTTGGCTCGAGTTTTCTCATTCTATATACGATCTTGTGCCGCGTCAGGGATGGCAAATGAATCTCCTCTCTCTCTGTACGCGACGAGCGACATTTGTAATTTTAGTTAGTCGTCGACAATTAGCGTAATTTCGGTATTTAAAAGACACATTATTTTTTCGCGGCACGTTCATTTTATCACGTGTTTCTCGTCGCTGGCGTGCGTAACATGACTGTGGTGCATGTACGAGCAGAGTTACCTTAATCGATAAGCCGGGATATTAGCGATATTAACACACTTCTCTCTTTTTCCCCTCGCGAAAAGGCCACTCATCTCTCCCTTCTTCTATATAAAACCGTGGCAGTCTTATAAAATTTATGATAATTTCCGGTTACACAGCGGCCTTTCGTTCTCGGCTCTCAGTGGGCCACGGTTGCATAATTTTTCATCGCTATGGCGTCGCGCTAATGTGCGTAGTAATTTTTCGACTTTACCGGTACGCGAATAATGTCACGATGTAGTTCTGAGAAACGGATGTTATGCAATAGGTATTATGAGTTTAAACTAATTTTAAGCCGGTATATTACACATGTGCAGTATACTTTTGTACTTTTTGCTAATTAAAATCGGCTTAACGAGAAATATAGTTAAAATATTATATACGTGAAGCGTAATATTATTTTTATAAGTTAAAAAGCTTAAGAGTAAACTGCAAAAGCTTGAACCTTTTAATAATATTGAAAAGGTAAATATGTAAAATGCAATTTGTAAAAGAATAAATAAGTATAAAAAATGCGCGCGTCAGCACAAGGAGAGAGAAAGTTTATACAAACTATTATCCTTTATTTAACAGTGCAGATAACCGCCAGCCATCCCGCGCAGGATCGCATTTAAGAATGGTACGTCACGTTCCTTAACTACCTAGTATACTACATATAAACATGTGTCCGGAGTAGGAGGGCGAGAATAGCCCAGATATAGGCATGCCGTACGTACATACATATATACGTACTTATCTGAACCATGCACTTTTCAGTGACAAGGGGATATGATTTATTGCCTACAAGCTTGCTACAATGACCGCGGTACGTGTTAAACTGACCACGTTCATCATTAAAATTAATGGGTATTGGATACTGTCCACGGTAAACAAAAGGAGAGGCAGAAACGATTGAAAGCGTCGAAGAGTTCGATAGCCGAAAAAGGCGTTGTTAATGTTGCAATCCGATATTTTCACTTCGTGATAACAATCGTCGGAGGAACGAAATATCGATTTTCTTCGCATTCTTTCATTTTGGTTAATAAATAATTAAATGCATTTTTTTAAACATACTTAGACGAAGTACATTTATCTTCACTTGTTAACTTAATATCATAGGGGATGTTTTATTATATAGAATTTACCCATTCCATCTCGAAAACTGTAATTTTATAAATCTATGTAATCAACGCGCTCTTCTGGGTGATGATGTCCAGCGCTATGCAGTAGTTATACGTGCATTTTCACGTGTCCTGTAATTGTTCTGGGGTGTCTATTGTGCAGATGAGTGTTAAGTCTGTAGCTCGGCATCCATTAAAATTAATGGGGATTGGGATAACAGGGATAGGAGAGTCAGTCAGGCATGATACCAAACGCGAAGTGAAATGATGCATCATTCACAAAGAAACAATGTGAATAATTCGATAATCGCGTCATAATAATTCATACGCTACAATGTACGCATTATTGTTAAAACGATCATTATAATATTCCAGTTAGAATATTAGAATATTAACGCACGTTTGGTATTCGTAATATTCAGCATTAAATTTAATCAATCATTTTTCGTGACACACATATAGCTAACTTCGATATCAAATTTGGATCAACATATTGTACTCTCTCATATTATCTCTCTATTTAGACGCTTACTGGTGCTCTATGTGCGCTTATAAGCTACTTATTTTTACCTATATCTATACTCGTAATATACTTCAAAGTACCGCGATAACAGCTATCGGCCAGGTTCACATACGGTAATCGCTTACGATCAACTCTACTTTATGGAGATAAATGGTATTACAGTAAATTGATCCGATTTATACAGTCAAAAACAAGATTAGCATATTATATTCTATCAATTTGCCTGTTTACACACTTATACGATACCTTTATACCTACGTACATGTAGTACAGAATCGCATTACCTATTGGTAGCTTGGCAGAATAAAATCGCACAAAAATGTCTTTCTTTTTTTTCCAGGTGTCGGGACACGAAAGGAGAATAGCAAGTAAGGGCGCAGACTCGCGATGCAAACCACTTCCATCGTCTATGATCAGCGGCCTTTGCGGAGGGAACGATAGATCGCGTTATCGCTAACGACATTTCGCGGTCAGTTTTCGCGGCCGTGGACGAGGGATACGAGGGTCGGAGACGAGACAAGAAGGCAGGTCAGGCAAATTGATCTGTCGGCGACACGTAACGCACAGCTAAGTAACGCGTTAAAACCCCGCGAGCGTCCCGACTATGCTTTCAGCATATTTGCATAGGATTCTCCTCTCTCTCCGGTAGCTATATACCTCTATCCATGGTACGCGAGCAGCACCAGCCGAACGTTTACGTAGCTACGCAAAATGACAGCGCTACCTACCATTACGCATACCCAGGATGGCCGGGATACTTAACGATCGGTATTCCGATTACGTCTATGCACATCGGAGTGCATCTTCGAATCAGGCGTCCGGCCTAGACACTTGCAATCGGATCACTGCATATAGAACGAGCCTGGCGATCCCCGAAGCGATGGAGATCAGACCTCTCCGCTCGTCGACTTATGACAAGTATGTGACACGAATGCTAATCATTGATCTGTCAATCGGAAGAAGATTTTTAGCTCATTGTCAATATTGATTTTTGTACGTACATCTGCGTGCATGTATATTCCTTTTATTAACCGAAGCAATATTGTGCAGAGTATTATTGCGATCAATCTTGATGAAAATATTACTTTATATATTGCACTGTATTCGTGATGTAAGATTAAAAACGTTATTGTCAAAGATCATCGATGACAGACAAAACAAACTCACTTTGTAGATCCTTATTCTTTTATAGCTTATTCTCAGTTTGAGAAACAATTCATAAAGTAATATCGTGTGTTGGAGCAAAAAATGTTTGATCAAAGACATAAAAAGTTTCATTAAAACTTCTATGATTGCTGAAACAAGTACAAAAAAGTACGCTGCTAATTATGCACTCCAGTTACGCAATGACTTACTGATTATTAAGATTAAAATGCTGTAATTACGCAATAGAAGTCATAAATTAATTTTACGCGAAAACATTGTCATTCTTATACGAATACATTCTAGGCTAAATGTTTATTTTTATTTTAATTATGTTTTACGCAACCGTTCTACCAATATTAGCATCAAATATTATCTGTTTTATATTATCAAATATTATCTTTCTCGCGCTTTTAAAAATATATAAAAACCTTAAAGTCTTATCTTCCTTTTTAAATGAGGATACATAAAGCGAATTAAAGAGAGAAAGGCGCGCATAGAGCCGCGTATATTGTAATCGTCTACATCGTAGCTTCACATAATATAGAAGGCATTCGTACATATCCAACAAGAGTTGGAGTCTAAAGTACGAAAAGTTCCCGAGTTTTCTTGAATTTTCATTACGTACCATCCGGGAGTAAGGCGGAAAGGTCTCCAAAGGGGAGCCACGGTAACACCAGAAGCACAAGCGCCTCAGGTTCTATCTCTGCAGCGCATAATTTGAGACCCAGCCCGCCGTTCGATTATAATTTCATTTACACGGGAACTCGCACGATTAATATAGCGATGCCAACCTATTCCCTCTAATTAAATCCTACGCATCCAATCGAGGTATCCTCGCCTCCAATTTTAGAATCGCTCGAACGGGGACGCGTTCCGGAATATCAAAAAATATCAACAACCGAACGAGACTCACTTACCTCAGTTCGATGCCTTGGCTGCGCTTGTCATTTATGCTAACGATCACGTCGCGTGGCTGTATCTTCTTATCACCGCTGCACTTCGGGGTAGTCACTTTGTCGTGCGAGTGTACGCCAGGCACAAACGACTACTACGTACGTCCGCACATGTACACCCTGCCTGAAGACGATGACGTAGTGACACTCACGGTGATGATGAGATCAACGTCTATCTCTCTTTCTTTCTCTCTTTCCGCCTCTCTACTCGCGCGGTTCAATTCGCGGCGACGTGAGAGTTCCGGTCGGAGCAACGACGTGCATACATATACGGAACGAGCTCGGGGTTAAGTCAGTCACGTATCGGTGCAGCCTTCGTCGCTCACTGGCTGCACTGTCACGATGCCCGACGCTTCTCTACCCCCGTCGTTTTAGCGAATTTCCGACGATTCTAATCTCTCAATTTCTCGCGAGCGCGCACACCAGTAATTACTACGTAATTACTACGACGCGATAAAGACGAAAACACGAGATTTGCGAACTATCGAAACGAATTTACGTAAATGCATAACACAACGATCCGCAAAGTGTCACACGAGTCGAAACGCGACAGCGTCAGTCTAATGTCTCTGTAATAATTCGCGAACGAGCGATACACGCGTGTCGAGGTGTTAAATAGTTTTAAATGGAATATTCTACCATCTCGGAAGCGCGTAAGCTTTTTAGACGCGTATTCGATCGCGCGGTCGACGATCGCACGTTTCGTGAAATTGTTCTTTCACGTTGACAGAACGCAGAAACATCACTCGAACGACGCGAGGGATCGAACAAGCGTCCAGCGTTCCAGCTGATCGAAAGGGGTAGGTGGTACGTGGGATAGAGCTACGAGTCGCGACAACGTGCGTGTTTACCCGCGCGACGACGTAAACACTCCGCACGAAAGCACTCGACTGCTCGGCAGGGGTGGCTGAGCGGCACAGTTCGGTTGCTCGCGCAGTAGCTTGGTAACGCGGCGCAACAGTGCGCAAGTTGTGCTTTTGTGCGGCGAATGCGGACTCCGGTACGGGGGCTAGCACCTATGATCTCCCTCTTTCTCTCAAACTCCCCTTTCTCTCTCTCTCTCTCTTCCTCTGCACTTTTCGTGCTTTCCGCCCTTCTTTTTTATTATTTTTTTTTACTTCTTTTTTTTCTTTTTATTTTGTATGTCACCGTTTTCACCCCTTTTCGCTCTCTCAGCCGCGTTTTCTTTCCCTCGCTTTTCTATTCTCTCCCCCGATCCTCTTACACCCTTCCTCCCCTGTCTCACCGACTGACTAACCGACTGTCGTCCGTCTGTCTACCTGCGCCGCGGAAGAGCGGCCACGGTGGATCGCGAAAAGTAACTGGCGAGCCGGCCGACCCCGATTGGCTCGAGTCTGCGCCCTAGCGACAACTCGGGTACACCGGATATAAAATATAGACGCCTAGTGTGTACGTATACCTACGCGCCGCTCTGCGCGGCAACACGGGGGTTGAAAAGGAGGAAACTCTCCTCTCCCTGCGACCCCTACCGCGGGTCTCGTCCTCGTCCTCCCCGTTACCTGCTCTCCTCTTATTCTATTTTCACTCACCGTACCGGTAGTCTCTCCCTCTCTCTCTCTCTCTCCTTTCGTTCCTTCCTTGTTCCTCGTGTTCATTCGCTATGCGCTTCATTCTCTCCTTCCTCTCTTCATCTCCTTCTCTGTCTCTGCGCGTTCTCTCATGTCGTCTCTTCGCTTCCCTCTCGCTTCACTCATCTTGTTTTCCCTCTCTCTCTCTCTCTCTTCCTCTCTACTTGCTTCATTCGTGACTATGCGTCTTGTATCGCCTGCCGCAGCGGCGATATACCGTTGCTACTACCTACTACGTTGTAACTGCTGATGAAACCTCAAGGTGCATATGTATCTACATGTAAAAGAAAAGGACGCAGGACGCATGTAACATGAAGGCGAATATTTGTCTTAATACAGAATGCACATTAAATGGATACTGAAATTGCATTGTCTTGCGAAAGCGGCATTAACAATATTAAACCGTCTCGTTAGATACTTTTGCGGCAAAAAATAAGTATGACATTTTTCTAGACATTTATGCGCATATTTTTAGCGTTGCAGGTCGCATAGATTTGTCAGGTAAAATAAGTACGGTGCGGTAAATAGTCTGGTAAAACTATGATTAAATTTGGCGAATGTTTCTTGGTTACGTATTTTAAGTTTAAAGTCTACATTGCCTATTTAGAGACTAATTGCGCGCTTGTTTCTTCACGGAAAATTACCTTGCGCTTAGACGGTATATCGATTTAGTACCACCGTATGTACGTATATAATGACACAATGTACATTAAGTATGTACATATTATATTTATATATACATATATATATATATTTTTTTAATTGACTATAAAAGGATTATGAAAATAATATTGCGAATTTGTATGTTTCTTTAAAAAGCAGTTGATTTGAAATGATATATCTAACTATACGTTGTATTCGTAATGCATACTAGTTATTGTACAACCTGAAATGCACCGTTATGGTAATGTTTCTGAATATAAGAAGTTTTATGTCTCCGTTAAAATCACCAGTTGCATCTCACTACATTATTCCCGTTATATTTCCAAGAGAAGAATAACGATTTCAAAATAATTAGATGGAAAACATTGTCGGCAAAGTGTGCTGGTAAATCATATCTCATGTGTCATTAAGCGAATTGTAACAGTATTTATTTATATTAACAAATTATTATTATTATTATTATTATTATTATTACCATTAATTAATAAAAGCATTACCTGGGATGGTGATTTATAACATATACATATAAGTGTAGGCGTCTGATGGGCGTGAGAGAGAGAAATAGAATGTTTCTCTCACCGTTTCGATTAGGATATCGTGTTTCAATGGATAGGCCAAAGGTTTAATTTATTCCAACGCAAAATGATAGTATGTATATGTATACTGTGCAATTGTGAATATTACACGTCTTCACGTCGACAATTCTTCAGAGCCGTATCTTGCCGTTTTCGCCGTCGTTCGATGTTTCGAAGAAGAGAGATATGATCTGTTCTGTTCGGTTCTCTATTGTCTGTCGATTCCCAAAAAGTCGGCATATTTATACCCGGTGTTAAAACCTTCCCTACCCGAAACATCGGACCAATCAGAATTACCTTCGTTCATCGCGCAGAGATGTGTTTTCGGTTTTCTCGACAAACAAAGGATCGCTCAGAACGCTTTCAATAATAAATATTACAAATAAATAAGTACCCGGCACGAGGTCGACAAACAAAACACGTAAATCAGCTAATCTCATCGTCGGTTAACGTCTTTATAAAAAATGCCTACATAAGTTATCCTAATTTTGTATCTTGCGATTCTTCCAAATTTCCACAATCATATTAATGCACTACTGTCATCACCGACAGGTATATCGATAAGAATTTTTTTAATTTTCTTATATTGATTATCATATTATTGATTTCTAACGCTCCACATTTTTGTGAATTGAGCTAAATATCATTATATGATATAATGAGCTATAATATCATTATATTATATAATATAATTGTCTAGCTACTTTATTTGAGTGTAATTAAATTCATATACCATCGACGGTTATTTAATTAACTTAATTATAGATTATCGAAAAATTGATTTTCATGTGTCTCAATTTTTTGAGCTTATTAAAATAACAATCCATTATCTTATTTTTATATAATTAAATCCGTGATCAATGATATTTATAATAAATAATGCTTAATCTTAATGTCTTCCGATTAAAGAGATTCTGACGCATCCTCGATGTAAGATTATATTGTTATTCGCAGCGGAAGGAGAGATGGTTTCGCCAAGCTTGCCGCAAAGCCCATTATCATAAAATACGATGGAAGTCTTAAAATTGTGCGAATCTGTCGGTAGTCTAATTACTCATTAGTCGGACACCGACGGTGATTCGAACATTATCCTAACGCAGCCGAAAACTTGGCAGCGGCTATTATAGCTGTTCGTAGATCCGTTTTCACGGCTGCTTTAACCAGACGCGGTAACAGGTTTCAGGGCCTCGCGATTTCGGCTGAATTATACGCTATATTAAATTACTCGGCCTGCGTCACCATTACAGTTTGTCGCGCGACAAAGTAGATGTGCGGAGCTATTTCTGTCGTATCATTACCGTTAGTTAATGGGCACGAAACCACGCAGAATTCACATGTTAGCGGAACAACTAACTATTTCCCGCTGTGACACTTTGCATAACACGACGTGATGATGTTTATACCAGCATACCCACCCAGGCTCTCTTGTGTTACTCGCTGCCACGTCAAACTTTTGATTATTACTTTCACTTTTCTTCAAGATATTTTTATGTAACAATATTTAATAACATTTTATAATAACATATTGAAAAATAATAGAAATAAAAAATTAAAAAGTATTATATAATATTATTATACAAATTATACGCTTCCTGTTTGAGTATAGAACACGAGAGGAATAATTATTTATTAAACTCGAAATTATTTTATTTATGTATTATGTGTTAATGTGACACTTTTTTCCCTAACGCAGAGAAAAATAAATGGTATTCTTTTTCACGTAAATGAAAATCTATTCAAATATTCTCGAGAACAGAGATACTGTCGATCACATAAATAAACTATCCTTTATTCAGTCGTAGCATAAATATATTTTTTTCATAATAATAAGCCACGAATGCAATTATATATGTATACGCGTGCGTTACCGCGGATCTCAAGAGCTACACCGCCGCACTTGCAAACGACTTGTACTACTGCGAAACAAAGGTCGTCGACTACTGCGCGCGGATATAATATCTATCACGCTAGTCGTAGAAGATAGCGCCTTACCAGAAGCAGAGAGAGCAGTACATCTTCCGCTAATTAGCATTCATCTAGCCGCGGTGAGCGGTTGCGTAACGCGAATACGTTAATTCCGCCTGTGGAACTGCTATCGCGTTAGCTTTGCGCCTTTGCTGTTTCGCCGAATCGTATTCCTCGATCGCACAATGTAAACGGGAGCGTCGGCATCATTCCGATGCATCGAGTCTCGTACATGGAGAAACAGCCTTCGTGCGTAACAGGAACAGACGTGTTCGTCGTGATAACTTGCCTCTAGGACGTATGGAATTACTCGATAAGCTCCACGTTCTCTACTAGGTTGAAGTTAATTCTAGGTTGCGCGGAAGAAAACATCCCTACGCTGTCAGCGTATTTCCCGAGAATCTAGAGTAAACAACATGACTAATGACGGTGATATCCCGGTGTGACTTCATAGGATTAAACCATGCCGATAAATGTTTCTACAACATAGTGCGACGGTTATCTGTCACATAGTAATTAGTAATATATTAATCTGTTAATTATTCTTTGCAATTATAACACAAATATTATGTCATTTTTTATAATACTATTTTTGCGCTCTTATCACTTATTAATTCAAGTCTTCATACAGTAATGATAAGATTAGGTATTCATCCGACTGTTAATTCTATTTATTATCAAAGAGTGAAAGAGTTTGTTATTTCTGTTATAAAAAATTGATATATGTATCTTATTTAAACATCTATTTAAACCCTATTTAATATAAAATAAATCTGATAATATATGTCAAAGATAATATATCAGATCTATCTCTTTAATCATGTTAACGTAATCGTCTCTTAACTTTTCATCTTATATCCTCAAATCTTAATTTAATGATATCTAAATTTTCCGCTGCAAAGAAATTGTCGTCTCGGCCAACATTAGAAGTAGAACTTGGAGAAATATAAGATCGTGCAATGCCATTACTTTCACACGAACTTGTACTAATCTTAATATTAATTTCAATAAACGAGATTGCCAAAACCTGCTTCACACATTGCAATTACTTCCTTCCTTTTTTTTGCAGTGTATTCGTTACTTATATTTATTACTATGTATCTTTGCGCAACACAACTATTATTTCTATTTTACCTCGATAATTTGCCTTGACGTCACTTCATCCGAATTATCAGCTAGAATTAACGTGAAATGGCTTGAGCATTTACGACCCGGTTTTTACGAAAGAAAGGTAAGTAAAGTAATTTTCTTTAAAGGAATCCTTAAGGTGAAAAACGACTGATGGCTACAACAGTTTTTGCAGATATGTGTAAAAGAATAATATTACATAATAATAATATAAAATAATATAACTTTTATAAAACTTCGATACACAGTTTCTATTACTGAAACCATTTAAGAAACTTTATAAGTGTAAAAGAAGCGTATGAGAAAACTGGTAATACATATTCAATTTCGATTTAAATGTTTGCAAGTACAAGAAATTATGTGTTATGTTACTGAAGAAAATACTACAAGTCTTATAAATACATAAGAAAGCGGGTTTCATAAAGTTGAATTAAATATGTTGCTACGATAATTAATCAAAGAATGTGCTTTGTAATGCTCACGGTATTCAATACCCTCTGTTCGTTGAATCTGCTATCTTCGTTAAATTTCGCAGCACGTACTGCAAAGCGACGTGTTTATTATATTCGCGGAATAACCCACCTACCTGTGCGGATTATCCGTACATAGTTGGAAGAACTCACATAATGTTTGAGTGAATGTCCGATCTGACATTTTCATAATATCTCTGTTTAGACTGTCATGTTGAACGAATTTTAGGAGCTAAATGAGAAGAGACGAGTAATCGATTAATTGATTAATCGATCAATTAATTTTGGAAGCTTAACTAATCTATCGTCCTCTAGTGTAAAACCGAGTGCATATGTAGCGGCTACGTATATATTATATTATACAAATAGAAAATAAGCTGTTTGAGAGAGCATGGCTAGAAAAAAATAGCTATCAATAAAGAAAGATAAATGTAGGCCCGTATTTCTCTTTCGCCATAGTTAAGAAATATGATTGTGATTGCGTCTCTGGTGCAATAACATCCCTTAGACAACTCGTGCATGGCATAGAGTCAGACTAGTCACTTGTTATGCATGATATATTGCAGCATGCTTTCTACGTGTCTTTGTTATATTCTGTTCATATCTTCTCATCGTGCTATAGCACACTCTATTACGTGAATATTGAGAATAACATATCTCTTACCTTTCTCTCTTTCTCTTTTTCCCCATCTCTTTATAGTTTATGTATATATTGCGGAATTCTGTTAAAAATATATGACAAGTAAACCCCATAACAAAGATGACGTTATAGACTTAAATAATAAATATAAAAATTAGCAAGAAAGGGCAGACGAGCCAAAGTATAATGTTGGAAGTAATAAACAAAATCTATTAAAGCAATTAATGTAAAAATCAAAAGTTTCGGTTTATTTAAAACTATCTTCAGTGCAAAGTTAATACATAAAAAGTAAAATTAAATCCTCGGTTATATAAAACGCATCACAAATTTCATGAAATAAATTCTATAATATTGATATATTGATTAAGACTCAATATTCGATTTATAGAATTTACTTAATAAAATGAGCGATGCGTTTTCTATAATCGATGATTTAATTTTACTTTATCCGAAATCGAAACGTCTGATTTTGCATAATTGTTTTAATAGATTTTGTTTATTAGCTCGAACATCCTGCTACGGCCCGTCTATATCCTTTCTTGCTAATTTTGATTTTTTAATCCTTCAAGCTCACTCTTTTAACAATAAATATAAATTGAAGAATTTTGATGCAACAATTATTGTCTGTCTGTATTGACTTGAATCGTTACGGATAACTATATCAGTCGAAATTCGATACATATTCGCGGTTAATCCGAATAACTTCTATTAAAATATATATTGAGATCAAGTAACATTAGTTATACTAGCTGAGTAAATCAAGGCAAACAAGTACAGACCTGTTTTCAATTTGCGTGCAGTATGGTCGTTACATGTATTTATCCTTTCAACGCTGCTTCACAGAACTCACAGATATAGATATAACGAAGAGATTGTATTTGTATATAGGCAGCTCGTAATATTGCTAATTATTGTAGATAAAATATAAAATACATTGATTATGCTCGAAAACACAAATTAATTAGATTAAATATAACAAACACTCGATTCTCTTTCACAGTGAATATACATTATATGTATAAATATCAACTAGTCAATTTAATATTTTAAAATGCTACATAGTTATACATATATGTACATATATATACATATTTAAATTCATATTTGTAGACACTGATGCAAATAAATGTAATCAAATAAAATTAAATGAAGCATATGGAATACATTTGGTGGTTTGTTGTAATTATCTGCTCTTCGCGTTTCTCTTTTAGTATTTTAAGTTTGTTTACCCTAACTTTAGCACAAAGAATGCATCAAGTGTGTACGATTCGTCTCGAGAGTTTTACGGCATGAACTACCATCGCTCGCTTGAAATACTCTGATTAAATGTCGGTTGAATGTTCCCCTTCTAGTGTAAACAATAAACATTTCCGCGAGATGAAAATTATATTCTATGCTACGCTTCTCTTTGTGAATTCCGCTTTATATCTACTACCTTTCTTTCAATCGTAATAATAAACAGAAAATATATTTCTTCCTCAAGTTTTTTTTACATTATTATTTATACATATATATTATTCTTTACAATAATAATACAATTTCAATTACTTTTCGCATATTACAGATTATGAAAAATAAATTTAATTTATAAGATATTGTACAGAAAAATTTAATTTAATTTTCATACGGCACACATTATTGTCTAGATCGAGAAATTATTTCTTCTTATCCTTAAATAATGTACATTATGCGTACATATATTGATAAAATCTAAATAAATCTCATGTGTTCCTATACTCGTATTCAATAACAACCTGTCATGGCGAAATTCTCGTGACACAAGTCTGCATACGTATATAACGAAAGTTGGAAACTTATAAGACGTCAGAAAGTTTCTAAGATAATACAACAAGACGCAAACGCGTTCTGGCAGCGTCGGCAGTACTACAACTTTCCCAATTTGCTATCTATGACTACAACTGCAGATTCTAACTCAATACGCGCCCCTTAATATTCATCAAATTGGCCAAGCGTATAACGTCTTTAAGGCGTTGTCCAACTTAGCCTAGATCAAGTAGATAATACTTGTGCTCTAACTTTTCCAACTAGACACATTAGACATACGTGACGCAGGTAGTTTGGGAAGATATCGTAACGTTTTGCGGGAGAGATAATACAAGTTACGTAATGTAAATTATAACAGCGCTCTTCTCATAAATTTCAATATTGCGATTCGTTCATCGTCTCGACGTGAATATTGTACTCATTTGTAATTATAAATTTACTTCTAATTATCCACTACAATTCGAGCGACGCTTAAAGGGTTTGCCTAAATATAAAGTTAGATTGACTTCGTTTATTTAGCCATGAACTTAGCTTTCAAACTATTAAATTTCACGAAGATTATACCGCGGAAACATACGAAGTAAGTTCCTTTGCTTATATCTATACAGAATAAATGCATTCTCTATGCTGACGGCTCTACTGACGGTTTTCGTTACAACATTATGTAATGAATATTTGATCACAATGTGCATAGTGTTATTGAAATTCATAAACTAAATATACAATTAGTAAGAATTTATGAATATTAAAACACTATTAATTATACAGAATCCTCCTGAATATTATATACTCTCGATTGTACTGAATACACCCTGTGCCCTGTCTATTTTAGTATTTCGATTGTTTATAAACCTCTATATATTCAATATAGTTCTGTGAAATATGTCATGTCTTACAATTATCTACTCAATTATATTTTTAAATATTCTTATTGCAGGAAATTTATTACATAAATTCACATTCTCTAATAGAGAACTGTTCATCTAATTAAAAGTAACTAATTGTAATGAAAGTTGACTCTTCAGAGCTTTTTGTCCGTCCATTGTATAGTGAATACATCTCGCTGGATAGTTTTTAATTACGCGAATATGCGAAAAGCATCGCGCTTATACTTTATTTCAACGGTCCTTCATGAAAGCATAAAGTATCCTGGATATATCATGAAGTTTTCATAACTCACGCCACTTACCGTGAATATATGCTCAGCCTGGCCGCATCGTAGGTATTACCCCTTGCGTTGCGCGACATTTTATTTTACATTTATGATCACTATAAGCTAAGATCGTTACTCCTATAGCCATATTTTTCACCATTATCGGCTAATAGGATCATAAATCGATGGACGACACGAAATGAAAAAATTTAGTGGGTTACACGTCGTTATCGTACAATAATCCACAACAAGAGAAAATGCTAGTTGATCTGAGTGTCAGGCATTAGATTTTATAATAACACCAGAGCCACCAAAGAACCGTTTTATAATGATAGAGTGCGTACATATATCTAATTGAATATAATTACGCGCTCAAAGCGAAATTATGTTTTTCTTTGATAATAAAATATTAAAAATTGTAATACATGCATAAAAAGAATTATTGCAATGCATGTATAAAAATATATTAATTATGCAATGCATAAAAATTCAATATTTAAATCTTTAACAGAACACAAACAAAAAATAATTTTCTACAAATTTTTCGATTAAAATACCTGTACTTCCATTAGACTCGCGCATTTCTATACATCCATCACGCTGCACAGCTCGTGCGAAACTGATCCTCGATATTGACCATAAGACTACACGGTATCCCCATCTGACGACAAAACCTAACTTCACAGCGAAAAATAAACAGAGCCCGACGGAGCACTTTATTTCTTCTAGATTCATTGCTTCAATCATAAAGGTTTAATCATGAAGTTAAATGAGATGTATAAGGTCTCAAATAATGCAGAACAGCAACTCGCACATGTTAAAAAAATCCTCTAGGCCGATTTTTATGGAAAATATGCTTTAAAAATCAATGTAACAAATTTAATACAAGAGTACTCAAATGTTTAACAAGCCAGAGGCATGGAATTCTGTTGATCGATTGAGCTAAAATTTGGCAAAGATTATTTTTTTTGTGGATTGAAAACATTATGGAGATGCCCCAGAAAAAATTTGAAAGTCGAAAAATAAGGGATCTTAATATATATCTAAAATCTCAATAAATTAATTGACACAATTAAATATCTAAAATCTCAATAAATTAATTGACACAATTAAATATCTAAAATCTCAATAAATTAATTGACACAGTTAAATATACATACATAAATTAAAAGCAACGATGACTTATAAATGTAGTTAGAGGAAGCCTCGATATTCCGAGCGCAGTGAAATAAATTATGAGTCACGTATATTAGGTACTAAAATACCCGAGAATTAGCCAACGCGAGCCAAGTAATTTATTCATCGTTTACATCTAAGATTAACAGTAATTAACCGTGTCATCCTCCATCTCTCTTCCTCTTTCTCTCTCTTTCTCTCTGTTATCAGTAAACATTTATGTTATTAATAAAAATTTAATATATAATTTACATTATTACAGTTTTACCAAATATGACACAAACTATTATCGAAACTATTACATCATGTGTCGTAGTTCTTCATCATTATTCCAAATACACATTTGCATTTGCATAAAGAAAAAATATTCAATATCACGCATTAAATCATCCAAGATATTTAACAGCATCGTCTTCGTTTTTACAGCTTTGATTGCAACGTCGATGATACATCGACATACACTTATCTTCTTACAGCCGAGGTCTTAATCTACCTTAAGTGCACTCCAACGTTCGGCGATTTCCGTTTGAATTAAGATGCGCAAGAATCGTCGCAGTACGTCTGTTTGTCGCTGCGACAGTGAAATACAGCGGACCTCGTTAGCCAAATTTCAGGTATTATCAACTCATTAGCATATCGCTTTCGGACCCCGAGATAGAGATATAAAAACGTTAATCCCCGTTAAGTGCACTCAAGTCCGTCGATTCGTTCGGAATAATGGCGCGGCGCAGATATACCCACCCGTTCTCTCGTCCAGCCACGCCGCTCCCTGGTGCTTTGTCTTTCAGGCACCCGCTGGAGGATACCGCAAACATTGCCCACGGCGGCTGTGGTACGGTTCACGATCCTGCACATAACGGCCTGCACTTTGACAAGTTTACGACGTTTAACGGGATGCAAATGCCATGCGGAGGCGCGTCCGCACGCAGGTCCGGTCGGACGATAAAGAGCGGAATACGCAAAATGTCGGTGAATAAAATGAGGGGGATGAAATTGCGCTGAAAGCGAGACGGGATGATGCGATGGAGGGAAGAGGATGGGAAGAACTAACCGGTAATTACATGTGTACAGAGGAGAGAGAGCGCAGTGTACTCTAACTAATCCTCGTATAACGGACGAGAAGAGGCGCATCGGCACCGGGAAATGGAACCTGGCCAAACGCCAACTGCTAGACAGTAGAAACGGTTGTGTTTCGGCTGCAAACTATATCACCGCGGTAATTCGCCGCGGATGCGACGCGTATGTGCGCACGATGCGCGCGGAGAAATACGCGAAAGCGAGTGTAAGTATACTTACGGCCACCAGTTGCCTCTTCTCTCTTTGCCGGTCCATAATAACGCGAGACCCCGTTATGGATCCAGTAACTTTATCTCCGCAACGCAAGATATTATACTGCATTGAAAGAATGATCGCAACGTTGAATGAAATATTTCGGGAAAGATGTGTGTTCTTTCGCGATCATAATCGCTCATGTACTTTTACGAGAATGTAAAATAAAAATAGCATTTGGGAATTGTTGAATTAGATTGAAAATTGTTTCGTGCAATTGGCATTGAATGTGCATATAAAGCCAATGCAAAACATAAATTTTTTAACAAGACTCATTTAAATAATATATGTAATAATATATGTATATATATGTTTAAATATATGCATGTTCTCTTTAGATTAGAATTTTTACTCCATTTTGTGTAGCCGCGCAATGCACACAATCGCGTATGTTTTCATATAATTATTAAAGTTTCACTCTTTTGTTTGATTCATTGTTACATTATTCATACTATAGTTGCTTTACTTTTTCAATGCATATTTAAAATATTAAAATGTGTAATTGAAAAATGCTCCACATTCGTGTAAAAATATAGAACGCCGTTCGATCGTAGCCATTGCGCAAAAACCAAAGTGCTCGAAAATATTTACGGAGCTGTGTTTCCATAAGCGACCGATAGCGATTGCTTTTGGAACTGCAGCTACACATCTCTCTCTCTCTCTTTCTCTCTCGCTCGCTCTCTTCCTCTCTTACCATTTGGTATATTTACGCCAGTACTAGACCTTGCAGGCGAGTGTTTTCGTCTCGCTGACTATATCGTTGGCAGCTCACTGCGTGTATACGCGGTGAACCCACACGTACGTAAGTACTTACGACCACCAGTTGCCGCCTCTTTCCTCGGCGTTACATCCATCGAAGTATAAAGCGTCGTTCAGTAGCGTGGACGGGATGGTTTATTGATCATTGCGGCGGAAGCAAGAATTACCTTCGTTCGCGCCCTTATGTCGTAAATATAAAAGGAACATCACGGCCCTGACAATTGCGTTTGAAACATGGTCTGCCAGAGCGTTAATAAAAAGAAAATTACTTATGTGAGTTGACATATGTAAAAAAAAAAAAATATTGCAACAATATATTTATATGTGTATATTATGTAACGTATCACATTTTTACATTACTTAATCTTTTACGTCATATTTTCCATTTATTCCACAGGGTCACACATATCTATCTCGCATTTATTCCACAGGGTCACACATATCTGTCTCACATATCTTTATATCGAATGTAATCCGTTATTCCATCCATTAAGTATAAGACAAAAAAGCGATTTGTCTATTGTATTTGTATCACACAAAGTATCGGCAATGCTATTTAAATAACTAAATTTCAATCATGGTCATGGTTCTCTCGTTATTGGAGGTTAATGACCAAGCGCAGTGATCTGTGCAACCTCGATATCAGTATCAGACCGAAATGCGATATATACATGTGCTGGAATAATAATATATCAGTAGATTCTAGATAAATATAATTCGGATTACTAAGAGTATAGGATAATACGCCTATAAATCTCTATTTCACAATTTCCATAAATTTCAATCAAATTTCGATGCAATTATAATGCCGCGTATCAAAGCCCGTCATGCACACTTGGAATGATAAACCTTTCCCTCTAATGAGCGACGAAACGTAAATAGTTATCAATTAGTAACTAGCATATGCATTAGAAATCCTATTTAACGATTTAAACGTTTTCATCATTCCCCGATTGCATAGTTACTACAGTAATTTTGCAATGCAATTAATGAAGCACATTTTTTATAACATATCAAACGTTTAATTTCTAGTACTCTTCGCTATTTCTATTATTTCGAGCTTGCAGAAGCGAATTGGCATTTATACAGAATGAATGCATCACAATTTCGCTGGCCTCAGTCCTGAAAAGAAAAATGGACATTTCGCTTTTATTTCTGTCGTAGCTCCTAACGAGATATTGATACAGCAATGAGAGTATCCATAACTTTCTACCCCAGGAACGCGTATATAGACTCTTCCGCAGTCACTCGTCGTTATGTGGAGGATGGGCCACGGTAAATCCACGTTAGTATGTGCGGAGGGTTGTGAACGTATCCTGAGTAACCACCCTTCTTGTTCTCGAGCACCGTCTATAACATCGTTCCTGAGTTCCACAGGACATCGCTGGACGACTTGAAAATTTATTACCAGGATAGGAGGGAAAAAAGCTGCGGAGAACCCGACTTCCTGGCGATATACTTGCCTCCGTGTCTGACCCTTAATTCCCCCGGGACGGACAGAAGTAGCGACTTTAAATTGCGTACACCGCTTAACCGGTAGATTTTCCGGGAGTACAGGATAAAATGTTTCCTGTGATACTTCTTTAGTTCCGCGGCAACGATATCTGCGTAAGGAACGCCGCGCCCGAAATGCTTGAGCAAGTTCTTTCGTATTTTGTCTTGCGACAGTGATTGTTTGCGATATCACGCGCAAATCGGCACACAAAGATAAAAATGTTAAATATTTTCTCTATGCGAGACAAGAGTACTTGTATCGTTTTTGCTCACTCGAATAAGCACGGTTATGGCTGTTTGTTGGTGGATATATACATTTATTCGTGTATATATAGAAAGGGAATAAAATCGTCCATAAAATCTCGTCGTTACATCGAGAATTCAACGCATGAAATATATACCGGAAGGTTGTCTTTATATGCGGTGCACGCAACGAAGGTCTGAGCCCTCATAAAGCCGACTTGTATAAAGCGTTACTTAAATGTACCGTGAACAGATCATCCATCCTGCGAAAGCGATCCGCGATCTCCGTTTTGGTAGATACTTTACCATGATAATCCGGGCTTGTGGAAGGATCGATGGACACATACGACGGAAAACTCAATACGATAAAAACAATTGTTGATATCCATCCATATACTCTGTTTTGCCATATATAATAGCGTTACAGAATATACTGTCATGTGTATTGTTCATTTGTAATTTGCCGGGAAAAAAAACGTTTCTTCGCGTACGCATAGTCAGTTCGATATTTTTATATCTCGCGGAAACCAACCTGTCAGTTGCACTAAAAATAAACTGACCGCATCAAAATTTATGTTGTGATGTACACGACTCGCAAATCACACTGGCAATTATTCACGTCTCCATGAAGTAGAACGTATAAAAAAAATATGATGCATTTTGTATTTTGGATGATATTAATTTCGAAATAGACACGCAAATTAATAAACGCGTTCGTACGAATTACAAGTGTAAAATTTCACATTTCTCTCAATAATTTACATTTAAATGTCTGAATCAATTTAATTTCTCAAATCTAGTTAACTTTAATTAAATCCAGTTAAGTTTAAATTATAAATAAACGAAAATTATATAAATCTTGTATTTCAAATATTTTAGTTAAATATAACTTGAAGAAATATTGAAAATTTTATATATTTAAATGCTTATATATCTACGTGTTTAAAAAATTGACGTAATTTGCATATTTACATCAATGCTTAAAAAAATTGAATTAAATATAAATATTAATTAAAATTATGATGTGTATTTGTGGACATTTTAAAACATTTTCCATTGTCAACACATTTAATTAGAAATAAAGTGCTGTCCTCATAAGGCAAGAAGCTACACAACAAGGACAAATGAAAAAATCAATCAAACGTTACCAGCATACTGTTACGTTGCATCTCTGTTTCAACAGAAATTATTTAAGTATGGACCATCTTACCGCTCACAGATTAAAACGAACATCTTTCTCCATTTTAATATCACGTACATGGTCGATATTATATCGGACGAGAGACTAAGAGAAACCAGAACGAGTTTGATCATCCACCAGCATGAAACTGTATACCGACTGCGTTCTTCGTGAATCCAGCATGAAAGCTTGGACTTCTCCTGCATTCAAAGAGATGCCGCCGTTGCAAACGATGCACGCTTGTCACGCGTAATTATAATGACATTTCTATAATTAGAAATGTAGATTTAATAAAATCCAAATTTTTTCTGCATTGCTTCTAATCTGTCAATACGTAAAATTCCACGATGCTTCGTGTGGAGCATGAATGTGAGCTCGAAGGTAAACATGAAGATGCACTTTTTCTTCCCGATCACAATATCTTTCAAAAAATGCGAAATACTTTGCGCCATTCACTAATGGCATCAGACAAAACTCCAGGTGCCCGCAAATATTTACGCAGTCGTGCTTCGATATTTTCGGAAAAACGACGGCATTTGCGTAATTACAGATACATTCTCCATCCCTTCAGTATGTTTAGGTATTTTTCTGTATTATATTTTGTTAACAATAATTTATCATAATTTATGTATAAAATATATGTATATAAAACATAATATGTTCTCTTGAATAAACTAAATCAAAAATTTCGTAATATAGACTTTGCTGGGATGTCTTAATGATTATAACGATAACGTGTTTACTACTGGTTGCTCCATATCACGCTGCATTCGAAATAGACAATCGTTTATATAACTGGACAATTTTTAAGAATTTTCTGCTTTTTCTCTGTTGCTTGGACATAAATGTTAATTTTATAACAGGGTAAATATAATTTAAAATATAAGTGATGAATTCAATCTTACGTATATCGCATTTTCTTCACAAGTTAAAAATTGTATTCTTTATTGGACAGATATTACGACACAATGCATCACGTTGTTGTGATGGAGCCGAGAATGATAATGAAGAGATACATGAAACGCGGCCTGCTTTTTTTGGACTTGCTGGGCTCTTTTCCAACTGATATCGCATTCGTTATGTCGTGGCAAGAGTATGCAGTTACACGCGAGTTGATGTCTTTAATCTGCGGATTTCGCGTTTTTTCTCTCGTTTCTTACATGAATAAGATCGCTCACGAGTATAATGCTCCAGTGGCCCTCTACGAGGTCTGCATCATGATATTTTGGCTGCTGATAGCGTTTCAATGGCAGACTTGCTTTTATTGGCTGGTGCCAATAGCTACGACTTCTATGTATTCACCGGAGCGTCCCAGCGACGATTCCTGGCTACACGAGTTTGATCTTTGGGAGAAATCTAAATCTCGACAATATCTATCCAGTTTCTTACGCGCCATTAGCGTCTTTCTCTCATCGGGTTTCCTACACGAAAAGCCGAAAAACGAGGCGGATCTCACGGTAGTGATCATCCTACAAATCTTGGGAAGTCTAACTATCTGGATCCTGATAGTTCGTGTGAGGCAACTTTTTAAGACCGCCAACAGCTCTAAGATCAAGTATCAAGACATCATAGCACAGCTCAAACGATATATGAAGCATCGGCAGCTACCACATTCGACTCAACATCGTATCATAGCCTATTATGAGTTTTGCTTTCAACAACGCTACTTCCGCGAAATCGAGATCCTTAATACCCTGTCCACCTATATGCGCCAAGAGATCAGTATGCACGCCTGTCGCAAGCTCGTGGAGAACGTTACGTTCTTCAAGAATTTACCGCTTTCTTTACTGACGCGCATCGTCGCTTTACTCAAATCTGAGATATTTCTGACAAACGACGTGATTGTACGGGTCAATCAACTGGGTGATTGCATGTATTTTATCGCTAGCGGCACCGTCGCGATTTACACAAGCACCGGGAAGGAGATATGTCACTTGGAGGACGGCGCGTACTTTGGGGAAATCGCGCTAGTTATGCCGGACGCGCGAAGAGTGGCCAATGTCGTCGCCATCGAAATATGCGAGTTGTATCGTTTGGATCGCGCTGATTTGGCCAGAACGATTCATCCGTATCCTATGCTGTGGGAAGAAATCAAAAAAATAGCTATCAAGAGACACGAAAGGACGACGATACTCGATACACAGTAAATATATTTTTGCATAATTATTTTACTCGCGAAAATATTATTTCTATGAGACGTACTTTTTGAAGATGGTAAACAATTTTATCGTTGCAGCATAAAATTATTGCGTCATATATTGTCTTTAATATCGATAATTCTCAAATAAGTAGCAATATTTATCTAATCGCGCGCTATACGAGGAGCAAATATTGTTGAAAATTGCTTTATGATCTTTATAATTATATTATAATTGAATGCGGAACCTACTATTGAAACAATTGATCCAAACGATAAAAAGATCCCGATTATTTACCTTTGCAACGTAGTATTAGGGTAGCGGATTTATCGATGAGATCATACTTTGAAACACAATGCGTTCGAAATTCGTGCCTTATCCGTAGTTGTTTAACAGGTATAATGTGTTCTAAACTTACTGTAGCGCACTAATGCCAGGTTATAAGGACTGCCGTTGTTGTATTAAAAGAATTGTTAATGATCGTTGACGATAATAGCGGAAAATTGTTAAAGAACCGATAAATTTCAAGACTCCGATAACTGTTTCTCGTAACCCAACATTAGGGCAGATTTATTACCCTGGACGTGGATCAAGACGATCTCGATCGTGCTCCGCGGAAGACTACAATTTTCAATGAACTGTAGATCATCGGTAATATCATGTAGCAAGAAGAGAATACGTGATCACTTCTCTTAAGATGAATTCGTGATAATTACAGTTTAGCGTCGCGATCGGAACTTGGGCTCGTTGTTTTGCGGGCGTGAAAAGTCAAGTCCATTCGAAATGCATCGCGCGTATACAAATTGTATCGAGTTATGAATCGGCAAGCGGAGCACTTAACGTTAATAAAACGAGAAACGGGAGGACATTTTCCATCGCTTTGTAGTTGTGCATCGATGTGCAACTAGCTCACGCTATTAATACTTATCGGGCTCTGGGATCCGTAGTTGATTGTAGTCGATGTCCTGGGATATTGCATTTAAGAATAGGCGTGTAACGAGAGAAGGTCTGATTTACTTGACGATGCATGCTTATCTGAGAGATTCGCGTATCGAGTTAGTCCGACCGGTTCTACCTGAATATCTCCATGACGCGATGCAACGATACGTTATCTGTTATTAACGAATGCAGTTTTCACGATAATTGTTTTTTGCCGTTCCAGGACGGACTTGTTCTTTCATCGGACGAAGAATGTCTAAGCCGGAAAAGTTGGATGGAACGCGTAAATCATTGGTATGTATGTAGGTGTAAAAAAAAGAGAATTTTCATCGGAATTTATTATTAGATCTAGCTACGGTACGTAGCACGATAACAAGTTTGTGTAGTAACCGCGATGATATATCTCGCTTCTCTGTTATTAAATGCGACGAATATGTATTCTGATTATCCTGCGTTTGCAAAAAGCGGCATAAACTACCGCAAAAGAGGGGAATAAATCCTGTCGTATCGTCGTAGTAAAGGCAAAACAAAGCGTGGAAATCGCGGACACGCAAAGCGTGCAGTAAATATACATTAATTATTTTTTCAAGAGACACGAAAATACGCGCCACGTACACACATATATATATATATATCATGAAAGAATGATAGCTTAATTATTCACAAACTTAACGACAAGCTACATTACCACTACATTAGATATACGATCGACAATTTGTGCACGGTGGAATTAATGGAATTAATCGATAAATCGGGCTATCGGATCTATCGTGTCAATGACACTCTTCTAAGAAGAGAAAAGAGAGAAGTGGGATTGCGGGGCCGTTAGATAAAGCTAATTAATATACGCTATCGGACTGGTAATGGGCCGTCGACCGTGCAGAAACTCACGCCTCGCTTGCAATCTCACCGTGGAAACGAGGCGACGTTATCCGACGACGGCGAGCCGCCCATTCAACGAGAAACAATGGTTTGTGCGCATCGACGCATGGGCAGAGGGAACGGGCCGATGACAATGAAACGTTTAGGAGGGCTGGCCATTGTAATAGGCCGACGATGCGCCTGCTTGGTAGCTACCAAGCGGTGGCGTACACGCACCGGCGTATCCCTACCGCCGCGCGCGCACCGGGTAGAAAGGGGGACTGTCAGGATAGTACGAACGAGTAAGAGAGAGAGCTCGCTATTGTTATCAGCGATGCTCGGTCGGCGAGAGCGAGAGAAAACGGCTATGGTTATATGGCCACACCCCGTGGAACCAGCCAACGAGCTCTCCACCGACCGACGATATCCACCTGACCCCACAATGGGCAGATCCCACGTAGCTACGCTCGCGGTGGTTGTACATTGTTCCCCCTCTGTGCGCGTCAAGTGGCGTGCACGTCATTGAAACCTCGGCTGAACACGTCGGTTACGACACAATGACACAACGTCGAAGACGTCGCGGAATACGAGGCGTAGGGAGGCAGCAGCTTTTGGGATCGTTAACGCGTTTAACGGTGCATATGAGTGATGCGCGATATGTCCTTTAGAATATACACCGAGCATGTCGCAGATAATTCGACTCGGTTACTTCCATGACCGCGTACTTTCTCTCTAATCATCTCCCTGTCGTGTCTTGCGTGCGCATTTGGAGGATGAGGCGGAACACGCGCCGGGGGAAGAAGCACCGAGAGACGTTGAGTTCGTTGCCCGGGATGTACGCAGACTTGAAGAGCATCCGCGGTAGCGAACGTGAAAGTCCATAAAATAAAGATAATTTCAAGTTAAAGAGACATTAACGACTTAACGGAGCTGTGTAAATCTTACATTTACGCACATTCCTGTTAATGGCTTGTATACTTGTGCGGGCATATCTAGGAGATTGAAATAAAATCATGTAAACGCCGTATCTAGTTGCAGTTATACGTTAGACAAGTAGTAAATCCCGAAGATTGAATAGCATCCATGTTCGAGAAATTGCGAAACATTCCGGCGTAGTACGCCTCGACGGAATTAAAGCGTGGAAACGATTCGGCGATGCAACAGCGAGATTGAGTCTCTCTCTCTCTCTCTCTCCCTAGCGTAGCGTCTTCGCGCGCAGAGATATCTGGATAGACAGATACGCGGAGCGTGTACACACCTACATCAACAAAACCCGGCGACGTCGACCCTGGCTGCCTTCTCCTCCGCGATGGGTCGATACTCTGCGAGCCGCCGCCCTCCTCCTCTGTCTTTCGCCCCTACTGCCGCTGTTTCCGTTCAACCCCTTCCATCCTCTCACATACCCATCTTCACCCACCATCGTACCGTTTCTCTCATCCCTTGTGCTTCCTACCCCTACGTCGTTTCCACTTCCTCCTCCTTCACCTCCGGCCATCTCTCTACCTTCCCGCCGTTACCACCGCCGCCTCTTTTACCCTCGATGGCCTCGTCCATAGGTGTACCAGTTGATTGATCGTTTATCGATACGCAGAGGGCCCACCCCGGCGAGTTGCGGGTACGTCCTACGCCCGATCCCCCGTCCTCGCGCTCCGACCGTTCCCGCTTTCAAGTATACGCATTACACATTTATAAGGGCGTTAAACACGAGCCGCATCGATGGCATAGAACGCTGTACAAGGGTATATATGCGTATTTCCCTCTCATCCTCTCTTCCACGTCCTTCCCTTCTCCGCGCCTCTCCTGATATTCCGCGCTACTCTTTTCTACCTCTCTCGCTCTCCCTGCAAAGCCAACCGGCCAGCGGAGTCCCCCTACATCGGTTTTGTGTAGGAAGAGCCATGCTCGATTGGTGTCGGTGTGTTTGTAAGCGCGCCGAGCAACATCAATGTTTCGAGTCGAGCGTCCGCCCCCATTATTTTACCCCCGGCCTTGGAACCGCCATCCCATCGACTAGCTGCTCTCTATATAACCTCCCACCCTCTTTCCCTCCCCCTATTTCATCCCTCTCGTTTTCTCTCCCGTTCGCTCGCTCGCTCGCGTACGGATCCCGATGCACACACAACCGATACTTATTGATATGGGCTTCCGTTTACCGTTGACTACATACGTGACTTAACCGCCGGCCCCGTGCACTTCCGAAACTACTATATCAATTTTTAACTGCGCAGCCGGATTTATCGGAGCTTATATTCCACCCCGTAAGCGCCCGGACGACTGCGCTTGTGCAGTTCCGCGAGTTTTCACATTCTTGTATCTTGTTTAGATTCCACCAGCTCCTTGTTATCTGTCCAATCTTTAGTCTAGAGGAATAACAATAAAATACGCGTATAAAAAAAATATCGAGAAGCGTTAACCAATTTCTACACGTTTTCTGTTTTTGCAAAGACACCGATTTTTCTACCTCTTTTGTGTAGATTATTATATAGGATTCGTCGTGTTTTTTATCGTTTATCAGTCAAGAGTAAAGCTAATAATGTTGTTCGTTAACGAATTAAAGCAAAGTCGCTGGAGGGAGGAGAGGGTGTACCCAACCCCTATCGAGTGTTGGCTTTCAGTCGTGACGTCGCACCACAGTGTTGACTGTCCGTCACACATCCCCGAGCTCGAATGACGACGTTTATAAGCTAGTGTCAACAACGGTGGGTAATGATGTGCGGTCCCCATGTTCAGCAACCATAGGAGCTTCCCGGCGGGAGATCGGGCACCCGCAACGTATCATCCCGTCACGCTACATTGAACGTCATTGTCCGAACTAAAGTCGCCGTTTATCGCTCAACGGGTGACGGTAACCGAACAGAGAAACTGAATACGCCTCGCCCGAATACGGTAGTCTCGCGCGGCGACGATGCAAAAAATCGCTACTCGAAAAAAAAGAGAAGTCGATTTATATATACGTATCCATAATCGAAACTCGCTCGTGATTTCTACCGAGTCTTGCTGCGAATGTTGAACGATGTATAATTGTAATGGATGCACGATATACGCGCTGATATAATGTTATTCGATAATAGAAATTACGTTTACTATTGTATAGCAAAACAAGTTGATGTAGAAATTTTAGGAGACATTGAATTTTTTTCATAATTTATCAATTTTCCGTGAGACACGGAAAACAATCTATGACGACGAAAACGCGCGTTTCCAACCCTCTGCACTTGACAGCTGATTTACATAATTCGTCATTGACTTCACTCGCTTTTGCAATCACCCCTTGACTAACGAGACTACCCCAGCAGGGGGGATGTTTCTGCAAATTCACCTTCGCCCCGCGTTATATACTGACATTCGATTATCTTCGCATAGTTGAAGCATTCACTGCAACTGGTAGATAAAACAGAAAATACGATCGTGGCATGAATTGCAAAAATCATTTAACTTGAAAGAAAAAATGTTATTAATCAGCGTCGTGGTTTAGCGATAATTCATGTGTTTAACGATAATTAATCTAATATGCGCAGCTATATTGAGAAGATATAAGTTATTCGCGTTAGATGACAGCAGTTTGTCGATATCTATTTTTAGTAATAAATTTTATAATTGAATACGTGCATATCTTAAAAAAGGCACAATGAATTTGAAAATATGAATATGTAATCAGCGACGCGACGCTTCGAGAGGTAGATGAAAAAATAAACGAAAGAGAGTTGTAAGTCAATTCGTGATCGTAATGTGTGCGTTAAGTATTTGTCTGCGATAAATAACGGCAATGTACGAGCGCCTACATATTGGAAAGAATTACGTGTGTTCAATATGTATTCAATACATACGTTCGACGTTACATAATGTATGTATTTTTGTTACATTTCTCAAAGAATGAATAAATGCGTTATTACCAATCGCCAAATTTTGTTATAAATATTTTACGCAGGCACAGAAAAATATTGGAAAATTATACCATTAAAGCACGATAAATATAATAAAAATAACATTGCATTCGACGATATTGATTCATCCTTTTTTTTATTCTGCGCCGAATAAATGCGAAAAATTATGGCATTGGATTTTATTGCGACGCGCGAGCGTGATTAAAATTAGAACGAATGTAAAACAAGCGCATAAATAGTCATTTAATCGACGACTCGTGGTACGAAGTGGAGGAAAAGCAGGAAAAGTATATCGCGCGAGTCGACACAACTATATATATATATTCTGATCCTGATTACTTTCATCTCACGTAGATCGTTTCGTTGCAAACGTGACAGAAATTACCCGCTAGATTTCGCCCGCGCTCAATAGGCGTCCGGGTCTCTCGATTAACAAGCGCTACAAATGCCGGAACAGCTAGTAGTAGAACGGAAAGACGCCGAGCCCTCGCAAAATTCATAAAGTTTCGACAGAGTTGACAGAGAAGTCTCTCTTTCTCTTTTTTTTTCAATGACAAAGCGTCGTATATTTTCGTCGCGCATGTATAACGATCCTTCCTTCCCTGAATTTTCACGACTCTTTACTAACTGTGACTTGCAACATGAATACCCTCGAAACAAATAATTTGCCGTCATTATAAATGGACAAAGTTTAAGCGGAATTTCCTTGAACTCATTATTAACTTCTTCGAAAGAAGGCTCCTCTGAACTAGTCGACTCTTGTAAATCGACACAAGATTCTTAATGTCAAAAAATACCTACGAAAATAATTATTTTACTTGTTTCACGATAGATACAATTCTGTACGTTACTAATAAAAAATAATATATTTATTATTTTAATAATGTATTTGTATATTTAATTTAACTTGTGTAATTGAATTTTTTTATCGTTTTATTTCTTGTAATTTTTCTATCAAATATATATCAAACTATGAAAAAAATAAAAATCAAAAAAATATCAATGATCTGCATATCATTTTATATATTATAACAAAAAGAGTACTTTCGGCTTAACCCTTATTATGTGCGTGCAGAACTTTCTTTCGGAGCTGTTGTAAGACGTCCAATGGCTTTCCATAATAATTTCTTTCGGCGTATGCTCTCTTATATCATTTTATTATACCGAGGAAAGCATGCAGCGAAACGGTTTATCATCCACTGTAGGTCCGAACATACCAACGGCTGTGTCGATAACGATGCTCGAGGTGAAGAGAAGAGTCAACTCCAAGATACGGTGGTGATTTCGAGCCTCTTCATCGCGTTCATGCACGAATGTTTCGCCATAAAGGGAATTCACGACCGAGTTATGAGACATTTATCATTGCGATAATAACCAAAGCTAATTACTTAGCCACTGTAACACATTCTCCAGAGTATTTTAACCAGAAAAATGAATGTTTGTTTTGTTAATGATAAATGCGAAATAATTACTGTGAAACATATCGCAAATATGTAACGTAAAGTATCATAAAACGTCGGCTACTCTCTTCGCGATAATTTGTTTAGTTGTTGCACAAAGCAAGAACGTAAAAACAGATCTGTTACGATATTATAAAAATCATCTAAACAAACCTCTGTAAAAGCGTGGAATTAACCGCTACAAAAGATCGTATGATAATAAGAAAAAGAGAAAGAGAGAGAAACAATTTTCTCTTCGGCTTAGAAAATACCTTCGTATCCACTATACGTATCTTCGTAACGAAATTACTGTCGGTCCCGTACTGTACATTTTGCCCGGGTGAAGAAGCTTTCGATAAGCCCAACAATACTCGATTTAATCGACGCGTACAACAAGTTTCGCGTAAATATGCACGTAATATCGATTTGCGTGCAACGGCTTTAGGTAGGAATCTCGCGGACAATTTTCCCTACTAAAGTACTCGAATCTCTCGGATTCATTTACAATACATGTAACGTGTATCGGATTCCGCATATTTCTGTCTACTAAATAACGTCATTATTCGAGAAATTTATTCGTAAATTTACAACAGAACAGCGATATTACGAAGCGATGGAAAAACGTTCTTTTCTATAGAGGATATGTACCTTGTTCCAGCTTGGATGCTTTCAACTAATCCTCGACGGCTATATACGCGGATAAGAACATCCACAAACTTCCGTATTCATAACTGTTCATCTACGCGCGGCGAATGCAACTTACACAGCGTGTGTGTCCACAAAAGAATTTAAAAAGATAATTTGGCAAATCGCTATATTAAAAATATATATAAATAAAATGAACAAACAATTAAAAAAGTGTGTAAAACCGACGTAGATCAGAAATCGGATTCCGCGCAGCTATCGTTTGATTGTAATTTCTTAATTCCCTCTCGAGTCTTCTCTTACACATACAATAGGTACGCGCGTGTAAGTATATCCACACCCCGTCTGTCGTTGGGACTATTTTGTAATATCGCGAGCTTTACGGGCAGATTTTCAAGCTTTGCCTTCGCGAGACCGACCCCCGCTGACGACGATAGTGTTAAAGTGGTAGCGTGACTGCGCGCCCTGTTTCCCGCTGCGACGAAAAAGGCCCGGATTGAGAGAATCGAAGACGGAGACACGCCGAGGCCGCGCGCGGACCACCCGATGTGCCGGGCATCTGAATTAATTATTTGTTTTAATATAAAATCCGCGGGGTGTGATTTAGTTCGCCGCTACGGGGGCAAGTGGTCGGGGAACCGGGAGCGCATAAACAAGTCGCAGCGCTCGGGACCCTATCTCTTTGCTCCTCACGAATGCGTTTCGCACCGGCGAGAGAGGCGTTCGGACGCGTCTCTTGTGCGTGTGTACATGTATATATACATGTATGTGCATATATATATATATATGCATGTATGATGTATACGCACTACGTGCGTGGAAAAAGGAGAGAGCCGGGGCTAACGAGTCGATGCCGCTGCAGTCACGCATACTTCGCTGCAACACGGAGGAAAATCGTGCAACGCTCCCTCGGATCGACGCGACGCCGATTATCGATGGCGCGATTTAATCAAGCATGTCGATTGCTTCTCGGCGTTTATGGCGAATTTCACTCTCTTCGCGTCCACTGAATCATATTTTTTGTCGGGACCAGATTGGTTTATGTAGTACGCGCACCTGATACGAGATACACATCGTGTATGGGGTATCTTAACTGCGATCGATTGACAGTCAGTTCATTGGATTTCATTTGAGAATTTTTTTCGTCTGGTATATCACTTTGATTAGATATGCGTCGCTAAAATATCGTCATATTTCCACTAATATCGTCGTATATTTTCCACATCCTGTTCTTTTTTTCGATGTCACATTATAAAGGCTAGTGAATTACTTTAACGGATTGCGAATTCCTCGCTTGACATAAATATACGTCTTGAATATGTAAATCTTCTGGTATTTGGGTTGCAAAGAAATACAAGTGACTTTTTGTGACTTTAGTCAATATACGATAAAGTGTGTAAGAGATATCTTATAATAATTACATATCATAAATACACCAGACGCAATCATCAAGCAAAATAACTCGTTACGATGATAAACTTAATTGTTAAATCGTACATGTCCAAGTAAGAATTTATTCTCTTAATATACATCTTACAGCAGCTCAACACAACTACAGGTTTTATACGTAATTATTAATAAGGCTATCAATGTAAGAAGTCGAGACTTTTAATTGCAAGTGTCGAGTGAATTAGTATGCATAATAACAATTTTTATCTTTATAACCATTAATCCTATCTAATAGCTTTCTTTGCGCAAGATTTCTCGAAAAAAATACTCCTATATGAGAATTAATTAATTCTAATGCATAAAATAAGCTAAGAATCGCATTATAAATAGACAGAACGCAAAATTTAAAGGCAGATAATATAATATATGCCATTGTTTCGTAAAACAGACAGCAAAAGAGAGGACCAGAAATTTGAGTCGACTTGAAAGTCTTGTTAATGAATGGAAGGTCGTCTGTAGAAGAAAGCATCTCGTTCAAAGCTATTGGCCGGCATCCATGGTTGGCAGCCCACTAATCACCACTAATGTTAATATTATGCAGAAACCATAATGCTCTACGAGGAATCCTAATAAACTATGAACGGATCTCTGAGAAATACATGCAACCTTCTCGTGCCATTCTCTTGTCAAAGCCACACCACTTCCGATTATTTATTCCATTATACATTTATTTTGCACTCAAACATATTTGCTCATCTTTCCGTTTATTCAAAGTAACGTAAATCTTTATTGATCTCTCGTTAAATTATCTAGGAAAATAAGATGTTATTTGAAATCAACATCGTCTTCGGATATCTGATTCCATCATATTAATAAAATTATTTAAAACATTTATCTCTAATAACGTAATATGCGCTTTATAATTAAATTTTCCGCTCGTTACCCGTCCGGATGATTATAGACAGTAGAGGAGAGTTCATAGATCACCTTGTGGGTTTTGTAATTCAGAAAACTCTTAACATCGTTTACGTGACTCGTCCGCGAAATCGAATTTGTCCCGGAAAATGAGCACCTCTATACGGGAGATTATTTATTTTCATGTTCTCGGTAATTGGCGGCGCGCAGGTAAAAGTTAATAGATAAGTACTGACAGTAAATTGAATGACGCGCATCGATACTCGTGGCGATTCCGCCTGCGTTTTGTTCGACGTGGCTTTCTATCACTCGTTGACCTATCAACTTGCCGTGTCGCAGACACGGAGAGAATGACAAGAAGACCAAGTCCTGACTGTTATTAACTGCCGCGGGTGGTTAATTGGAAATAAATATTCAACGCTTCGAATGTATGACGATGATTCCCTCGATGATGAATTATCGAAGTCGACCATACTTGTAAAAGTTAGTTACATAAGTAGCCTCGCGCGCGAGCAGTTAAACGAGCAATTACGGTAACCACATACGGTGATGATAATTACAATATTCTACCGATTAATTAGATCCTCGCAAATATTTTACCGTGCGATTTAAAGAATCGACCGTCTGTATTTCAATTATCTTTATTTGTATAATATATGTATAATATAATAATTAAATTATATAGAATTATACTTTGGACGCAATATCGAGAAGAGAGGCGTCGGATTTATTTGAATGTTCACGAAGATCGCCTGGAAGGATTTCGAAATTGGGTTACCTTAATTGGAGGTAGAAACGTCCTCGCTCCGTCTGTCGCAGATTTCCGTATTCACGTGATCGGGGCTTGAATTTCGCGTATTTAAGTGTCCATTGCGCCATGGTGCCTTTCTTTGCCCCCGGTAATGATCCCTTTGTCCGGCGAGTGAGCGCGACTTTAAGTGAAAACGTCCATTCAACCGGCGACAACGACGGTTT
Organism: Nylanderia fulva; assembly: GCF_048542155.1. Taxonomy (NCBI): domain Eukaryota; kingdom Metazoa; phylum Arthropoda; class Insecta; order Hymenoptera; family Formicidae; genus Nylanderia; species Nylanderia fulva. Next base: position 4,453,606 of record NW_028190807.1, on the reverse strand, counting down.
GCGCCCTGAATATATTGCACCGATTGCGAGGGGAAGATAAGTATACGGGGAGACTAAGGTCCGTCGGTTCTTAGCTTCCGACGACTTCAGACTGAAGGTACGCTTTCTTTTGCTTCGGCTCGCTCGAGAAAAGGAGCTTACGATTCGCTTCCACGCTGTCGCGAAGAAGAAGTTATTCATAGAGACGATAAGGACGAATGTCGTCATAATATGAACTCACTGTTGCACCAAATTCGGAGAAAGCGGTTTGTAATAAAAGGCAGCAATTATTCTCATTCGCGAAACTCGCCCCGTCGTTTTCCTCCTGACGCGATGTCCATCGACGATGAACCGACACGAAAGACCAATCAACATGAGATTTTCGTAGAACCGCAAGCTTCGGTTCGTTCGACCGCGTCGCAATAAATCGCGCAGTCGCGCGTCCGCGCTTATTTACACGCGCGGATGAATTTGACGAGCGTCCGTGTCGGGCATCGCGAGCAACGAAATGCGCTTAAGCCGCATCGATCCGTTTTAAGCCATGCGAGAATATTAGCGCGCGCGGAATGAATGTTTTCGCATCCGATATCGCCGGAGATTTTCACCAACTCTCGGCTCGATGTGTTTACCGCGATATGCGCTCGACACGAGATTTTTCCAGAAAATTAATTAACACCCCCCTGGCCGCGCAAGGGGATACATAAGCTGCTTATATATCCCCCGCGATAATAATCCGCGATAGACGTTAGAATCGCAAACGCGTTAAGCGCTAATAAATGCAGTCGAGTCGCGCCGGAGTTCTAGTAAGTGTACTCGCGCCGAGAGTAAATAAGCGTATCTCAAGTGGCTCTATTAATAGATACCCTTGTGAGCTTATAAGCCGGAATATATTTTTTTCCGAGACTAGATACCGGCAGTATCACGCGCGTCCCGCGCCGGTCGTCGTTTACAAAGCCGAAGGCACGTCGATCCAGAAGCCGATCTCGCATCGAGATAATAACAGGGAGATCGCCCTGTGGCAGGCGGTTAAAATGTGCCCGGCAAATGGGCAATGACCGAGATCGCCCCCTTCCAAAGGATCCTGACCTATCGATCGATTTCGCGCTCGTTTGCACGCGTTTCGTTAAAAAAAATTGACTAATCTTTCCTGGACCGAGCGCGTCCAGTTTTTTCCTTAACTTTATTTCCGAAAGGAAGCGAGATTTTGCACGCTCTTGTAAATAACAGCCTTTCAAGTTCTTTGCACGATATTAAAAATAATATCGATTACTTATTCACTCTCGCGCGAAAAAAAAGAAAAAAAATTTAATTGGACAAATTTCATGGGTCACGAACATTAAGGGAGAACATTGGATTTCTTGTACGATCGCGCAAGTTTTTTTCAAGTTTTAACGAATTCCGAGTTAGCGAAGAACGAGTATCCGTGCCTTATGCAGAAATCATGGCAGAAGCGAACGTTAATTTGCGTTTCTACGGCACAAACAGTGCACGAAGGATAACGAAGGTCTATTAATATATAGAAAGAAGTGCGAGCCAGAAGGCGACTGTCCTTCCTTCAGAAACCAACCCGCGGCGGGATACTGCTACATATTTGCACGTACTTCGCAAACAGATAGGCGCTCGAGCAAACCGGTAATTATGGATGTTGCTTGAAATAATGAAAATCTATTAGTTGCTACAACGTTTAACAGCGATGCTATCCGTTTAGGAACGAGCACGTTCACTAATACATTTACACGCTCGCGAATGGAATCTCACCGCAGAACAGGACAAATGAAATCTATCTCAAGAAGGATGTAGAATGGATATAGAATGAAGGCTGCAGCGAGAAATAACTTCAACAAGATCTATTTCGTGTCCACCGCCGGATCTTCGTAAGATTAATAGGCAAGAAGATGCTTTCTTCGAGATAATTTTAAACGTCCTTAACCTTTACCGGACCTATTTAATATAAAGTCGGGTAAAGGGAAAAAAACGTACACTTTCTTATCTTGTTCTTAAAGTGGAAATTATTAAATCTCTTATACAACTCGAGAAACGACGTTAAGAAAATCAAGAAAAACTTCAAGTGTACTCATACTGATAATTCATTTCAAGTTTATGACAGACGAGAAGAGAGAGATGTTGAATTTAAAATTAGTGATCTTGTTTGCGTTTAATTGCGTTGATGGGAAGCAAACTTAAGTGCAATCCATTTCTTTTTTGCCGACAATCATGTATGAGATGAATATAAATAATTACGAGTATTGACTAATGTATCTATAGTCTCGAATAAAATATTTAATATACTTACATAAAAATACTGTTTTTTTTTTATCGCAAGGAAATTTGCATATTTTAAGAAAAATACTAATTACTGGACAAAACAAATAAGATATGGATGAGAACAGCAAGATTGTACTCGAGTATCGGATCATATCTCCGATTACAGGAGCGCTTGTCACCAGAGTGCACCGCGAGGAGGACAGTGAGCCGCTTGGAGCACAAACGGTATACACAGTGTACGAAGAGAATAGATACACACAGAGGGGACGCCGTCGAGATGACTCGGATGCTGCGGAGAGGATCTTCGCGCGCGGAGCGAGCGCCGCGTCTCAACATCGGCCGGTCGGTCGGTCGGTCGGGGTCGCTGACTCGAACGGTCGCCGATCCGTCAGTCGATTACTCCGGGGATCTTACGTGAACATGGAAACAGGTTCTTGGAATCCGGTTCTCGATTCTACATACGACTCTAATCAACGCGGCTAGATTGCTGCATCGTATAGGTACGTACATACATACGCCGCGCTGGACGCTCGCTCGGTCGCATGCGTTACCTCGTTATTTCCTCCAATGTAACGTACGTTGTTTGTTCGACGGCCGTCTCTCGTCCGGTCGGACTGTCGAGATGCATTTAGGACTGATTTCACCATAATTTCTTTATTCGCGATTTACCTCGCGCACATTCCCCCGTGTCTATTTAAAGAAATTATAATCGGTACATCAGTCGATAGACATATTATCATGGGAATATAATAGTCCTTTGTCAAATGTGATATAAATGGTCAATATATTACATTTATTATGGGAGAATCTTCAACAATTCCTGATTAGTTTAAGCGAAATATTTTCTCATCATTTATATAATATTTGATGAAAATATAAAATTTGCATATAAAATATACGTCGTTACTATCCGCCCATTATTGAAATATATAGACTAGCAGTTAATCTTTTCTCAGCAATTCCTTTTTTTTCATTTAACAACAATATTCACGGCTAAATTGATGCAACGTTTCAAAGACGTTCTCAATTTTGGTAATTTACATAAATGGACTTTTATAAAGGCGAACAAACAAGCTGTGATTTGTGTGGATTGTCACGAAGACGTGTTCCCGTCTCCGGCCTCTACTTAAGATATAAAGCAGACGATCGCTCGAAATTCGTCGCGCGTTCGACTCACGATTCGGTCACTCGAAAGCGATCCCGATGCGTGTGTCTACCCGAACGAACGGCAGGCAGCAGCTGGTGACTTTGTTTGCACACGTGGAGCAAAGTCCGGCATTTGCGTGTGCGTCAATCGCACCGGTCGTTCCCTTTCGAATTGCGTCGAAAGGTCCGAAACGAGCCGATCACGCCGCGGGTACCGATTTTACGCGACCGCGCTACGGTAGCTGCCAATTATCGTTAATTGAGATCCTGAAATGCAACGCCTCGCCGGCAGCTGCCGCTGACGGAAACGATCCACGTGATCCCGGCGAATTTCGTCGGAGACAAACCGAGGATGAGGAGAGCCAGGATCCCTTTTGATCGTCTGGCTTCTCTCGCGTGCGATCATAAACGATCATGTTGTACCCGTCATACAATAATTTCTTTTCAGCAACATATCTTAGACTGCGCGATAAAAATTAGCATTATTCTCCTCGACGTCTGTTTGCAATCTGCAAAGCTGGAAACATTCACGACTATTAGAATGTGCGTTGCTAGCGAAGCGACCAATTAATGTCATTCTTGGGCGCGCGTACGATTTATACATAGATATTGATATTGTTAAACGTGATTTATTTTTCAATTCGGTTGTAGCAGCCGCCAAAAGTACCGAGTACATTGAAAATACGAGAAAGCGCCAATAGACATCATCGGGAAATTAAAGAAACAAAATAGAAAGCTAGAAATACCGAAAAACAGAAAGCAAGCAAGTGTCACGAGACATTAACCGAGCTTTCCATAATGGAAATTATTCCGAATGGTCTAGCCGCTAAGTCATAAACTACGTGGCTAAACGCAGGCGCGGTAGGCTCGAAAAAAAATGATCGGTGTCAATGAGATGCGCGGGACCAGGGTCCTGGACCAAGGTCGTCCACCTGCCGAGTTTCCGTCTCGCGCGTCTCCAATGTCTCTCGCTAGTCCACGCTCTCGGAATACGACGTACGTTTACAACGAGCGAGCGAGAGAAGAGCGGGATCTTCTCGTTACGACGCTCGGGAATGGAGACATCATCCTCGATGATGCCGCGGAATTCGAGCGGAGATTTCCTCTCACGCTACCGTTGATGCGTTCCGGAAGCGCTCTTCGCGCAACTGACGTTCGCCCGCCGGTTGTAGGTAGGTATTGTAATAAGCGGCAGAATATCGGAAACGAAATTCAAGAGCATATTACTACTGGAATACGCGCGGCATTCTCCACTCTCATCGAGAGAGAGAGAAAAATAAAATGAATTCTAAAAAAAATTATCTTTTATTCTTGTCTTATAATTTTGCTATGTATATTTATTTATTAATTAAAATATGTCGTATAAAAATTGCAGAGTGAAATCTCCCCTCCTGACATCGTGAGACGCAAAAAGACTATTCTTGCCAGCAGACTCTTACTGGCGACCTTTTGCTTCCATTTTCAGCCTGCGGCTTCGATATCAACACATACATTGCGCTTTTGTAATGCTAAATATAATAAAATTACTAAGATTTTGCGGCGTATGGACAACGGCAAGCATATGTGTGAATCACAAAAAAGAACAATTTATTTTCGTAAAAAACGCCGTGAGAGAAGCTTTTTGTTTAAATTTTTTAATGTACTGTATTAGAAATGAAGTGGTTTACACAATCATTTCCATCCAGCATCTCTGCCTCGGTCCATAGTTGACGCAACACCTTTTTGCGAGGCCGTCACTTGAAAAGTGTTTATTTCAATAAATATATGTGATATTTTTTAAATTCAAATTATCGCTGCGAGTTGAGAATTTCTCTGAGATAACATAGTCTACTTCTAAATAATAATTTATTTAAATAGCGTAAATTAATATATTTAATATATTGTAATATATATAACCATTCATATATTAATTTGTACAAAATAGCAATTATATTCATACGATTCAGCAAATATTGAAATTATCTTTACATATATTTTTTTATAATTATATACAATTATTAATATAAGTATGCTGTCTTCTAAGCTGGGCAATAGAGCCAAGGAAACGAAACGAAAAATTAATTAAAACGGAACTGTATCTCAATTTGAGATCCCAAAGTTCCACATATAAATTAATTTCGAAACTTACATATGGAGAAATAAGCAAGAAAAATATAGGTCCGAAAAGTCGCTGAAGCGGGAATCGAACCCGCGTCTTTCACTTTCCGGGCGACTGCTCTAACCAACTAAGCTATTCAAACCCTTTTGATCCTATATTTTTCATTTGCCTTTTTAGTAGATGTTAGTATTTTAATTAATTTTTCGTTTCGTTTCCTTGGCTCTATTGCCCAGCTTAGAAGACAGCATACTTATATTATTTATATTGAGAGCCGATAAAAATATTTATTTCTGAGTTTATTCACGCCTTGGGCTAATCACGGCGGTATTTACTAACATCTACTAAAAAGGCAAATGAAAAATATAGGATCAAAAGGGTCTGAATAGCTTAGTTGGTAAGAGCAGTCGCCCGGAAAGTGGAAGACGCGGGTTCGATTCCCGCTTCAGCGACTTTTCGGACCTATATTTTTCTCGCTTATTTCTCCATATGTAAGTTTCGAAATTAATTTATATGTGGAACTTTGGGATCTCAAATTGAGATACAGTTCTGTTTTAATTAATTTTTTGTTTCGTTTCCTTGGCTCTATTGCCCAGCTTAGAAGACAGCATACTTATATTATTTATATTGAGAGCTGATAAAAATATTTATTTCTGAGTATATACAATTATGTATAATTATGTATAATTACATGCACCATACACCTTTATTACAGTTAAATATAGCCCTCCTTGCTCGATTGGAAGACACAGCTGGATTCCGTCAGAAAGAAAAAGTATACTAGTAAGAGAGATATATATGTTTGTCAACTTGGCCGTTGCAGCAAAATAAGATTGGCTATCGGTTGTGTCCGCGTCTCGCTGCACAATATTTCTCCGTCAGAAGATAATCCCGTTGCGTGACAACGGAAAAAATACCAATAGCCGAATGCCATCGCTGCATCTCCTGACACACATACTGGCGGAATGAAAACTCCGTGCCAAGTCCAAGCGTATGAACAAGATACAGGAGTAAAATGTACGTTCGGTCGACCGGTACGTACATACATGTACGTACATATATGCACGCAGATGCATCGGCAGGTGTTATCGCAATTGCGCGGTCGAAGTTGTAATTTTCAAGCACAAATAATCGAGGGAATAGAGAAAACGATCGCGATGAATATACACACATGTGTGTGTACGCATATATGCATGTAGTGGCGCGCGTACAAAAAATGCATGCTATATTGCCAGTTCACATCTGGAACGATATATAAATTGCACGGGAGCTGCTTAATGCGATTATCCGTGCTTACTACCTAAATCATCGTCCGTCGCCGATTGCTTTACGATTGTATAAATCTGCACCGCGAGCTTTCCTCGATTTCGCGTTGACGCGCGTCTTCTTCGCCGTCTAATTTAACGAGATTTTTGCTTACTCTGACGCGCTTTGCGTTATGCGTATATTCGCGAAATTTACACGTTACTTTCTAAAACTCTCTCCGATGTCCTCTATCGTTTGCCATCGCGGGTAATTATTAGTGTGACCGCGCGACGTAAATGTTTGCACGTTCACAAAGCACTCGCTCCGAGAGCGAGTTTGCAATTCGCTAATCACCAATTCGTCGGAGCAACCATTTAACGACTGTTATCCTGTTCTCTCTGACGTTTCAACTTTCGCTACTCTGTTTAAATAAACTGTCATGCCGAGTCATAACGTTATTTGATAATAACAGTCATTTTCTCCATGTCCAATCACATCTCATTATTCCATTATATATTTTTTTAAAATTAGAAAATCTAGAAGATTGATTTCGTATACTGAAAAATCTTGTAATTGCAAAGCGAATTAAAGATCAAAAACTATTAAACGCTTCGTACAAAGAATCCAGGAAGGAATCTCCCAAATGAATGATTTGTATTACTTGCTCCGATTCTCTCCACATTACAATACAAAGCCGTATGTGTCAAAAAAAGACTTTATAAAGTTCCATGTAACCTTTTGTTAGACCATTATATTCAATATTATGACAAAAATATATAATGCAAGAAGATGAATGATACAAATCTGTATGATGACCGCCACGAATTGTACATATGGATATATATTGTGTATCAAACATTTGAAAATTTAAATTTTTAGAATAAAGGAATAATATAAGAATTTTGATGTCCTTCCCTATTTCTGTCAAACTTTGATTAACGGCGCTTGCGCGCGCGCATGCCGGCATAGTACTAGGTTTGATACCGAGGCTCGACGTGGTCCGCGGAAACGGCCAATTTCGATGTGGCGTAGGAGGCTTCCGACACGATCGCACGTAACGCCCGAGTAAACACGTGTGCGCGCTGTCACGCCGCTGGCGTGTCATTCGCATAGATATCTATAGGTAAGAGAAGACGGACAACAAAAACATGCGGTGCGCACGGATGTATGTACACCGCGAGGATATTCTCTCGGTATGTTCCACCACGCAGTCAAGACGAAAAGAGCGCGCGGGACAATCGTTGATCCTTCCAGCGCGCGACAGCGCGAAGAGAAAGAGAAACGTGCGTCGAGGACGAGAGAACGGAGGAGAGAGTTGTGAGAGAACCGGCGGGGACGAGGCATCGTGCGTTCGAGCCGGTGGGAAAGAAGAGCCCGAAGAGTGGATCGAAGATGTAAGGAGGCCCGTGCATCACCTGTGTCGGCCCACGGGTATCGCCGCTGGCGTGCCGGTGTAGCATGGCGGGATGAAGGAAACGGGGAAGAGTGAAAGAGAGGGAAACGTGGGGGAGGGAGGGTGAGAGTATCGCGCAGGTAGGGAGAACGTGGGCCTGACGCGCGAGGATAGACGCGGATGAGGAGCACGGAGAACGCGGAGAAGCTCGGGAAAGGAGGGTTTGGGATGAGCTGCGTGTGTGACAAGTGAGGCTCCGGGAGGTATCAGCAACCACTACAATCACGTGGACGACGCACATGTGCTCGTCCACGGCGAGCAACGAACGGAGAGCGATCGACCGACGACGACGGTGAGAGAGGGAGAGGCGTTATTCTCTCTTATATACCGGTGAGGGCACCAAAGACGGCCTTCTGGAAGCGAGAGAGAGAAGCTGCGCGCGGCTGCCCTCAGGCGCTCGTCCGACGGCATTCCTTCCACCGAAGCGAGTCGTCTCTTCATTCTTCTTATCGACCCTTCTCTCTCTCTCTCTCTCTCGCCGTGCGTTCTCTTCTTTCCTCCTACTATGACTTCTTTAAACTTCTCTCCCAGTGCCGGCCCCACCTGTCAGTCGCTCAGGTCCCAATTTTAGCCTGGAAAGAAGCCTAAACACCCGACTTTGTCACCTGCTACAGCCCTTGAATCTCGCCGCGCGCTCTCTCTCTTTCTCTTGCTTCCCCTTCTCACCCTTCCTCCCTTTTTCTCTCATTCCTTTCTTTTTCTTTCATCGTTTCAAGGGACGACATGCGATTCCACCAATATGATCAAAAAAAAGATCTCCATTCCGCTCTCGCTCGTGTGAGCCGATCATTGTTCCTTTTGTCATAAACGCAGGTTATATTATCAGGTAACGCGAGTGCGATCATTCCGATCAATCGAATATCAAATGCTATGATAAACTAGAAAAAGAATTTATGAATAAAGAATTATGCATAATATAAATGTATGATATACCATATATCATCATGGTACGTTTATTAAAAAAATCTGTTGACGGAGATGATATATTATCGACATTCTAATTACGCGCGTTAATCGTTGCACTTGAAGTGCAGCTTGAAAATATCATAAGAAATTGTATGACTATAAAAAAAAAAAAACACTGCTTTCCTCTATACGCGTTCGTTAGTATGAAAACACGTTGGCGCGGATAAGTACGTTCATCGTTTGATATATAAAATCCGAGCAGCGCGCGCGTGGTCGTCTAAATGAAGATTTTCATGGTGCCGCGCGTCCGCGAGTAAACGGTATTTTCACAGCAATTAAAAACGGTCGGCAATTTCCTTAAGCAACCCCCATCCGTGTACAGCCATCTCTCCCCTGCGTGTCTCGTTCGCTCGAGAAACTAAGTTTCAACGCCGAGATAGCATCATGCCCGGGCGATAAGTTACGCGAACCCCTAACCGCAGAAAAACAAATGCGTTTCCGACGGCAGGATCATTATACGGCGCGCGTTATTTATTCTTGATGATCATGAAATACCGGTTCCCCACGGGGCACGTACAATAATTAACGTACGATAGCAATAACGATAATTCGCGATCTCGCGCAGCATTCCGGCGCTACCGGACACGAGCGGCTCGAGCTTCATTCATCGATCTCGCGTTTATACTCCGGTACTCAGCCTCATCGACCCTCGGTCAGTCGATCTAGAATGTGGTATCAGCGTCATCGCAGTGGCGCGTTTCGATTCGGTATTATCTAATCGCGGTCGGCATGTCGGAGCTACCGTCGAATCCCCTTGCATCCTCTCCACGCGATCTGATACGTTGGTATAGTAAATAAGTGAAAGAATCTACGTATACGTACATACACATATGGTCGTGCGCACACATGGCTCGTCTCACGAGCTAGCGCTCGCGCGCGCCGCAGGTCATTCTCTCTCTCTCTGATTTTTACTCGTGGCAAATAATAAATTATCGAGCTGGCCCCGCGTGCGTAATCGGTTCGGAATATAATCTGCGCATGGACAACCGTATCGCGCTGCGGTAGCAACGGAGGCTCCCTCTTAGCCTACAATCTGTCTTACATATTCATTATAGCTGCAGGGTGAGCAGGTATTATCTTAGATGGTCAGTTTGGAACAACGTGTAGCTTGTAATTTTCAAGGGGCCTCTCCCTTTCTCTCGAACTGCATCCTCTCTCTGCACGTTTCTCCATCCGTCTCCTCCTTTGCCTCTCTTCCCTCCTCCATTCTTTCACTCTCTCTCTCTCTCTCTCTCTCTCTCCTGCCTTCGTTCATCTCTCCTACACCTCTCTCATATACACCCCAAACGTTTCTCTCTATTCCGGCGTTCTAAGTCGCGACCCTTCCGGCCTCGACGCCGCGCATCCCCGACACCCGAGCTGATCGTCGTTATCTGCGATGTAATGACAGTTCGGTACGCACATGTGCATGTGTACGTACGAACATACGTGGACGCCTTCGTCCGATAATATTGCGGTCTGACCGTAATTGCCATTCGTGCGCGCGCTCGTCTGCCTCACCACAATGCTTCGAGTGACGATCTTGGAATTCCCGGAACCCCGAGCGGCGCCTTCTCCGGAGAGGAATCAGCAGCATCTCGTTTTCTCGTTGCACTACTGCGACACGATGCTCTGGATGTGTAACGTTTGAACACATTGACCATATTTAGTCGGAGAAGAGAGCAGAAGCTATCTTATTATTCTTCTTACCAATTTTGTAATTAAAAAATTTTGAATTAACGAGAATAACAATATTAGAGATAATAAAATAATCCAATAATATAATAATGAAATAATGATATATCGAGAGATTCAAATATATTTTTCGATAATAAATTTTACGTAATCCGATTATGTTGACATCGCGTCACTATTATATATATGAGCTTCTTTATAGCGAGAATTTGCGTGAAATTGTTTATTCCTTAAAATAATTGCAAGTCTCTCTTGATGTAAAGCTTTACACGAGGTGATCCGCGTAAATAAAGTCCACCGTGCAGCGATTGAGAGTAGCGAAAAACGAACAGCCGTTCTCGGGGGGGTTTAAGGGCGCGACGATTCCTTCGAGACTTCCCGAGCAGGATTACCCTTCAATTTTCAAGCTTCAGGTGGCGCATTTTCTTGACACTCTGGCGAGCATACTCGGCCGTTATACCGGCACTCGTACTTGTGCTTACACAAGAGTGGAGTGGCGAGCAGGTGCCAAGTAAAGTGAATGACTGGTGGCATGCAGGCTATGACGGTGACGAAGGTAGAGAGGTGAGGAGAAAAGGAGAGTATAAGATGGTTTAGCGAGAGTGAAGTGTGCGAGTCGTGTGGGTGGATAATGCGAGTTTGGTGAATGGGGCAAATGAAGTGAAACACGCTCGAAGTCGACGGCGCGTGCAATGAGTGGGTGATACGCTTTCTAATTATCGGAATTAACTCGACGGGAACATAGACGCGCCAATTGAACGCACTTCGAGAACCGCGATCTTCCCCTTCCTGTTTTATAAAACGCCGAGACGCCCACGCGTTTAACTTGCTACCGGTTTGATTTTTACCATTTTTCTCCGTAAAATAATATTAAATAAACCGCGAAATGTCGTGTCTAATTATTTTTACATTATCGTCGCTCTATTTGACTAACAACGTTAACAAGTTTGATTATAGCACCATAATATAAAATTATTAGTTGACTCATTGGAAAATGTTGGTTTCTCTATTAAATTTGTTCCTTATTAATCAAACGTTATGTGCACGATTACAAATATATTTTTATCTCTACTTTCTATTATCTATATTTTTATTAGTTTTTCTTGTTGATACATTTTCCTGTACATATTTTAATTAATATAAGAGAATAGGAAAATGCGGCAATTTAAAATAATAATAACAGACGCGATAACAAGCATTTTCGAGACGAAATCCTACGAGGTTCATCGATTCTGCCGGGTAAACGGCTGGGAAAGCGAGCACCCGGAATCGGGGCACGCTTGTCGTACGTCAAGGCGGGGAGGAAAATGCACCAGCAACAATAATCAATGGAGTTACTGCATTGGGGTGTGGCGCGCAGTACCGGCGCCTCCTTGCTGTCCGACGTACTTCGATCGTACCCCTTGCAACCCTGTCTTCGCCTCCCTCCTACGGTGTGACTCCCTTCTCTCCCTCTTACCTACCCCTCCACCATCCTTTTCCCGTAACTCACTAGCTACCCCTCCGACGTCGTAGGTAGGTAGGTATCGACATCCCGTCTTGTGTCTCCTCTTGCTTCTACTTAGACACTCCTGTCTTACGGACGAATTATTATAAAAGGAAATGCTTATCTCTGACACAGAGAGGGATCATTCTTTGAAGAGAGTAATTACAGAATATCGATTTCTAACGCTCAATTTAAAAAAGTTTCGCCTGTTACATCAGAAGTCTTTAAAGACAATCTTATCTGCGTACGATTTTCTCTCTTTTCCACGCTGTCTTCGTTCCGCTGATAAAGCAGCGCGTACCGCAATGTTGATGAAATTTGCAAATTTGATTTTGCCAATAGAGAGTTTCGAGATAATCGAGATGGATAATTATGGGCTGTCGGCGCGATGATGAATTCACATTTCAACGTGATCGGGCACGCACGGCGCTGCTTGGACCAGGGATTGGTTCCAGTATCGAGACGTCGAGCGTGGGTGGAGCGCAGCAAGACGCAGTAGCGCGAGCACAGTGCATTGCAGACTGCAGGTGCACGCGGCGAAAGAAGTAGCGTTGCGCTGGTCAGCGCTGACACGCCCGGTTGCTCGTGCTTCCGGCGTCCTCGTCGAGGCAAGTATTCCCGGAGCGGCGCCACGGAAATCGCACCATCTCTCTCTCTCTCTCCTCGTACATTTGTCAAATATCTGTTTCTCATTTATCATTTCGTCAGGAATGCCGCTCCCAGTCGAGTGATGCAACGCCAGCAATAATGCACGAGCGATGAAGGAACTATTTGTGGTATCCGATACTAAAGTAATAAATGATTTTCTGAATCAACAATAACGAAGTTCGATTTATTTTTCAACATCTCGATGCGGCAGATGAATCAAACCATAAACCCGTAAGGCAATTCTGCCAAGATTGTATCTTGATTTACGCAAGTTTAAATGATACGCGAGATTAAATTTTTAGATACAAAGGATAGATCGAATATATAAAATAATCATTTTTATCGTCCTGCGTTGCTCGGAATAATTTAATCAGACTGTTGATTAATGATTCAAAAGATTGGGCGGTGCCTCGTGACTTGTACAGACGGTTCTGTTTCAGTGCGCTGTGACAAATTAATAATGTCAATGGTTTGGACACGTATTCACGGAGAATCCAGAATAGCATTTTGCTGGCATGTTACAGTTGTCGCGCCTTTGATTATTCGCATTTCCGGTGCCATTAATCGGGATGTATGGAATTGTATATAAACGTCCCGAAGAATTTTATTCTCCTCCACCCAGCAGTTACTGGAAGATCGATTGAATATTTTTTTACAGATATATCACGCACGTTCCTTAGATAATATATAAACTCGATGTAAATAATGATGATAAAATGCGTCAACCGTTGTGCGCACCTGCATAGATACGCTATTTAAAGGATCGTGTGCTTTCTGTAATACTCGTAATTTATTCCGGTGGCAATTAGCGCTTGCCAAAGCTATATTTTATAATCGCTAATTGGAAATCGACACAGTGCGACATTTGAAAGATATCGTCTCTTTTAACTACTGCGTTAATCATTTTAAACGCGAGTCTCGATAATTGGCACTAAGTGCTGTAACTTTGCCTGCAGAAATTTTTTCCTCCCCTCCTTTCTTTTTCTCTCCATCTCGCCTGTCATTAACGCTGCTAAACGCGAACGGTACGTCTCGCATACGGTAACGATGACTTTCAGCGTAGTCACTGTCAAGTATAGTCAGCGGCACCGCTGGCCGCCGTCGATATTTAAAGCAGCATCGTCATCCCTCGGCCGGTCCACATAGCCCATTCATGCTCGCTCTTCATTCAATCGTTCGATCGGAAGCCACCTGATCGCGGCTACCGTTTGTGTCTACTACAGACACGATGTTGCATTATTTATAGGCATCTCTAATCGTCTTACAAGTCTCGCGGCGTATAGTAAGTATAATCCTGGTAGTCAACAACATCTTAAACATTGGCATTAGTTGCGGGATAAGAATGCGCCGATCGAGAGGAGCGAAATGTACCTTTTTTTCCTCCGCGAAAAAGAGGAGGCCTCATCATCGATCAATCAGCGAACGTATTCGCATCCTCGTGAAGTATACTTTATTCCACAATCAATTAAAGGGAGTAAAGCCGCGTTCTCTGGATACGAACAAATGCTCATCCAACTAATTAAAACATACAAATTTCGATCTATCTATTTATCACGTATGTACGTATCTGCGTAGATGTGTGTGTGTGTGTGTGTGTATATACGGCCGTTCAAATGTCTTTATAAGCGTACTGCGGAGCAAGATCTTAGAGGCAGTCATTAAGAATTGCGACATGAAAGAACATATAGTTATTGTCCCCGCGTATACAGGTGGAAACTCGTTATAAAGCACTTGTTACGCATGACGCAATCTTCAATGTGAGTTATACGTCATAGCATGGACGTCAATGCAATTCAATGTGGTAAAAGTCATTATTGAATGATATATAGACAGTCTTGCGGCTAACAAAATGGGACGTCTTACATCATCTCTTCGCGGCAGAGATAATAATGATGTATTATTAAACGCGCGCATGTTGTAATGACGAAAATATTATTCGCGCATGCTCTGCTTCTTTCATAATATATCCTTTGATGTCCTTAGCGTTTGTCAATTAGTTTGAAATTTGTCGATATTTATTTAATAATTTGCGTACTAAATTTTTCGACAGAATTACGAGCTAATCGCGCGTGAGATTTTCCTTCCGAATTTTATTCTAATTTTTTAAATCGAAATATTTGTCAATAAAAAATAATTCGTATTTATAATCGCAAAAATATACCGTTAAAATTTGCTTAAATAACAAAAATTTTTAATTATGATAAAAATAGAAAAGAAAAATATTTCTTTGACACACATATAATATGTACATCGTCCAATTTAAACAGCTTTAATTTTTGCGAGGATTAGCTCATCGTATAGTTGTGTTAAATCCGATCATTCGTTATCTTCGGGACGATCAAAAAGGGGCAGTAATCCCGCAGGAATATTCGGTTAGAATTCGAAGCGTGTACAGTTCCCACGTGGACTCCGGGGAAGTTTTTCCGATTCACGATGAGTCGCTAACCTAAATGCTCAGTAGCCCGAGGATCCAGATTGTACCGCTCGAAGGCATTATGCCATCCCGCGCGCATTGTGCGCTCATTGTGCGATTGAATAAAGAACATTTTTAGACACCACTTAGGGGTGACACGCAAGCACAACTCATCCTCGCCTAACATCTTTTCTTCCATTGTTGTGAAAAGATGCTCTTATTGTTCGGAATGCTTTTAGCAGCCGACTATCTCACGTTAAAACCTAAAACTACAAATGGATGTCGGAAAAAATGATCGAATGTCAAAAACATATGACTGATAAGCTATCGCAAAACTTTCATAATTATTTAAAAATATCAAAGGCATATTATTCCGATTTAAAATATCGCTGATATACATATACAGTGTATTACATTCATCATGCGAAAAAAATGACGTGCATAGAATTCTGTAATGAATTTTTCGTTATCGCGAGAAATAATCGCGAGATATAATTGGAAATAATTCAACGACCGTAATCGTTCGTATATATTTTGATTGCACGTCTTGTTAATTGCACATTTTAATGAGACGATTAAAATCACTACTAAAGATGGACGTCAAAGATGTATAAATCACTTATATCGAAGGTTACAGTTTAATTACTAAATCGAAATACCGATATCACAAATCAAGTATATAAGCCATTTATAACGGTAATTACATTGAATTAAACTATAATGACAACGATAGCTTGATAACATCTTATACGAGCGAGCATTACATTTGACTTAGAATCATGATATTTTGCAATTTGTCTCAGTTGTTTAAATTAGATTTTTCGATTTTAACAAAATAAAGTAGCATCGGTTTAAACGTAAATGAATCTCTTTTGATACATAAAGTTAAAAATTTATTCTTAGCTAAAAATCGCTGCATAATCAACGAGGATATTAACTCTTGTAAAATACCGTTATAAATAATAGTATGCAACATTGTGTTTACCGGCTAACTCGATTCTACATATGTGCACTTCAAACTCTGAAATATGATGACTATACCTGGCTTACCGAAAGAATCGTGATATCGTAATATCGCGAGTCCCGAGTTCAAGCGTACAAGAGAAACTCGAAATTCACGTTTTATTGCTTAAAATTATCTCCGCCGATGTTGATCAACGTCATTCCGCCGCGAGCGTCTCGGCGATACATGGGTGATTGTCAATTTTCGAAGAAAACCTGACGATAAGAACGCAGTAAAGCGGTTCGACCGAGAGCTGCCGCCAGCTAAAACTTCGTTTAGCATCGCATCGGGGTGAAACAAACCGGTCGCGTGCGTGTTGGCTGCGTGCGACGAGCAGAGGGGGCAGAGGGTCAATCTCCTCGCTTCTTCTTCTTGTTCTTCCTCTTCATATTCTTTCTTTTCCTTCCGCGTATATATAACCATTTCCTTTTTCTTTTTCATTATCTTCTTCTTCTTCTTCTTCTTCTTCGTCCGTCTAACCATTCTCTCTTCTCCGCCTCCGTTTTCTTCGCAGCATCCTTTCTCTTTGTCCATTTCTTCAAGATAGTCGCCCTTATATTGTACGAAAATATCAAGCCGCTACCATCGTAAATATATTGCAAGAATAATATCGTTTGTATTTTTCATATTAAAGAAAAATCAAGAGAGAGAGAGAGAGGGAGAGCATCTCTCGCGTTTACGTTATCACGAAAAGAGAAAACGATTCATCTCTCACTATTGAATAGTCGGCCTTGTCCAGATGCTTTATCTCTTTACGCATAAAACCTGGGTAAGCCATTGTGATGCCATGGAAGAACGACATGGTAACGCGAAGTTAAATCGAATTACGTGCAAGCGTATTTGTACGAGGGAAACGTTTCATCTGACCGCTTCTCGCTCTTATCGTATCTATCTTCTGATACGGTTTCTCAATCTCGAAGCACTACTCTATATAAAGCAAAAAAAAGAGTTAATAATACGTTGAATGAATTTTTTGAACAAATATTGCTATAGTAAATCGATGAGGTCAGGTATTGACTTGCCTATCCTCTCGGTATCCCAAGAGAGTTTATCGCTGTGAAACTAATCGCGCACGCAGCTGAGAAGAAAAAAAAAGGAGGAAAACCAATACTCTCTTGCTTCCCGAGAGTGGAATCCTCGTTCCGCGCAGCGTAACTTTAACATTAACGCTCATTTACGCGCTCGATCTTACGGCTCGTAATAGCTTTTAATCATCGATCGACACGACTTATCTCCAACAATAGATAGAGAATGCTTCGTGAAGACCGTTCCATGAACTTCGAACGTGACGGCGTGGCGCATGCACGTGTGCACGGGAATCGCCGTGAAACGCTAACGTTATAATAACGGTCGTAACAACAGCAAGAAGTCGTAATTTAAATTGAGTTTCTCGCTTGTCTACCCGTAATAGCTCTATTGCACGCCACTCGAACGAGAAAGAAAAAGAGTAAGAGAGAGGGTTCAAAGTAAGTGAAACAGCGAGTGCAACACAGTGTTTCAGAGAGGGAGAGAAAGAAAAAGAGAGAAAGAGAGACGCAAGGAACGCGAGGAAGCAAGCACAATCAAGTGTCGGGTGGGTGGGTGTGAGAGATATCTACGCTTGCGGCTGGGGCGCGTTGATCTAATTGATGCCCGGAGTTGGGGACCCAGAGAGCCAGGATATGACGCGAATCCATTGTCGCTCTCTCTCTCTCTCGTATTATTATAATATATATATTGTACACATATATCCTCCACACACCGCTGATACCGCCGCGACAGAGCGGCGTGACAACGAGAACGATGAGGGAGAGAGGCACGAGGAAGAATGGGGACGGAGATACGAATGTAACAATCCGCCGACATTGTTCGGTCAGCCAGTTAGGGAGTGCGGTTAGCGGGAGTCGGACACTTTGCTCGATATATCGGCAACGATTTGTAGGATCGGTGGTCGCGGTTTGTGTGCGAAAGGTTCGACGGTTTTGTTGAGAGGGTGGTTTCTTCGCGAAGCGATCATGCAGTGACGAAGAGTGCATTTTACATTATATCCATGATTCTTGACGAACCGAAAGAAACCGATCATCTAACCATTGAATATTTTAAGAAGCGCGATGAAGATAATGACCGATCTGTGTATAAAAAAATTTGATGATTTTGACCCTTAATAAATAGTCTCACTATGAATGTTATTTGGAAAATACTGAAAAAAGATTGAGATTGAAGATGAAGATAATGACCGATCTATATACAAAAAAACATTTGATGATTAACCCTTAATAAATAGTTTCGATATTTGGAAAATATTGAAAAAAGACTAGGATTCACATTCTTGTACAAAAACAGTTTCATTCACTCTACGGAGTATCAGTAAGGGGTTGTAATCGATGGTCCACCTTCCTGACAATTCATTAAAGGATAGATATATGGGTAAGTAGTGCACGCCTAAGAGTACCAAGTAAAATTGCGGCGTGAAAACGAGCGGGGTTAATCGCGCTCTCGTAAAAAAAGATCTCAGCAGCCTCCTTCCTCTGGATCCTCTCAGACACTGACGTCGTTTCCGGGATACATATCCGCCACTCTCAAACTTATAATGAAGAAAATATTCGAGACGCTTGTGTATATAGGACCGGCGATATATAAAATCATTAAAAGAACCGTGCAAGTATTCTTCCTCTCTCAAGCAGAGCGACATCCCTTCGCCCTCTCTCGCAGCTCTCGAGTGAGTTGATATTCAAAGTGTACCTCTCGTTTCACCGAGTGGATACCACTTTGACTCGTCCCCGCGATAACATCTAACGTTTAATTGCATTCGACTTCGCCGCCGGATATAACTTTACTACCGGAAATTAACGAACGAATTTTGACTATCGGTCCCGCCCGAGCGCATGCATGGGCGTGCATTTAAAACCGGGAGCAATGCGCCTGCGAAAGAGAAAGAGAGAGAGAGAGAGAGAGGCTCCGTTTGCGATCGCTCGCACGCCCGCTATTAGCGGATCGGGCGAGACCGTCGCGTAGACCGATAATTAATATCTCGATGTTAAGGTGAGCAACGCGCGCCGGCAGTCAGAGTTATTACCGCTTATGCAACGTAATATCGCGCGCGCGCTCGGTAGATCCTAATATTTCGTCTCTCGCTCGCAGCGATTCGGCCGCTTATTTCCGAGTCCTCGCGATCAATCATCCGGCAACGGATGCTCCTTCAATTTTAGACTTCCCGACCGCGAGAGTGAACGAGAGAAGCGAAAAAGAAAGAAAAAAAAGGGAGGATTAAAGACCTACCCGCTCCCGGGCGTTAAGGCACAAGAAGCCCCGACCGATCGACCGCAGTCACGTAGCTCGTAAAAACGCGTCTCTATCTTATTTCCCGAGAGCAGCTTCGAGAAAAATTCGAGAATATATTCCACTATGGCGCGTCACTTGTCGATGAGACTCCCGTCCGACATGATCCTACCCCGGGTTTCTATCGTTCCCGAGATCGGCAGCGTGAGAGTACATCACCGGGAGCGATGTTGATGCGGTTCTCGAACGACGCGGCGCGCGGTTCGAACTTATCGGACACCCGATGGGCACGGCCGGGGCCCGAAATAATTGCCCGCAGTGAAATATAAATGATACCAAGATTGTGGAGCGTCTACGGGAGAGAGGAGCGAAAGAGCGCGCCACGGCGTCGTCGGTGCTTGCGTCTTCCACAACGGTGTGTTGTATATATATATATATGTATATATATATACATACATGAGTGCGTGCGTGCGTGAATGCGTGCGTGCATGCGTGCGCGGCCCGTCGACCGGCTACTTGGTACGCGAGACGTACGCGCACGTAATTGCGTGCCCGTCCTGAAATTATTCATCTCCCCGACCACGACTGATCCCAGGCGCACCATCGCGCCCGGCCCGACGCAGCCAGGCCTCAGCGGTATGATAATGCATAGAAGTGCCAGTCATTATACCTATACGTACCCGGTGTATCCAGTGCCCATCCTACCTACTCGGTACGTAGATTACACCACCTCGAGAGTCCCCTCTTCTTTCTCTCTCTTTCTCTCTCTCTTCATCCTCTCTCGTACACCCTTTTTTTCCCCTCGTCAATCCGCCTAGTGACTGCTTTTGCCCCCCCATCGTGCTGCATATACACTTATACGCATATATACATATATATATATATATATATATATATATATATATACGTGGTACAACGCGCGCGAGTTACACCTACCTATCTACCGATGCCGACCGGTATGTGCAATGTACGACGCTGCGTGTAAAAGACTGAGCGCGAATCTTCACCTCGCATACGCTCGCGTCGCGAGAACATTAGGGATTATCCCGAGTTGCGAGAAAACCGAGGAAAATTGTATTTCCAGGTAACATGCGATGGGAAGAGAAAGATGCGCGACTGGTTAATTGTGAAACGCGCACCGGATGCGTGTAGTTTAGACGGTTTTATCTTTTTAGAAGGAGGAACGGAGATTGCGCGGTTTTAAAATCGACAACTAATAATTTATATATACAGCAATTCATTAAGACGCCGAAAGAAATTCTAAGTTGCCAATCTCTCGAGCTAAATCTCATAATTTTTTTTTCCATCCCTGTAATAATGGGATGAGCACGTGAGAACGTTCGGATTTCATCTCGCGGAATAGCACTTACCCGAATTGCGCCGTGCCCGCTTTATGATTAACCGAATTCTACTTTAAAGTTATCTCCGGGCAGAGAGACGCGTCGCGTTTAAGTCTTCCTGCATGGCAGGTAGATATCACGTGTAAGAGGTTTTCGAGTCATTAAAAGTCGCTTAGGATAATATCTGGGTGATTCTCTTTTAAGCTGAGTATTTTTTCGAGCAATTTATCTCGTATTTTCGCGGGCCCCTGCGATGCCCCATGGCTGTCAAAAATGAATATTCTGGTACTCTTTCGCTGAATATCCATTGGATTACGCAATTTTGTACGACCTCGGAAAACAATTTAAATTTGAACATCATCAAAGTAACAGAAGAAACGTATACTCTGCTTAACCTTCTTTCCTCCCTTTCTTTTCTGCATAATGCGAATATTATTAGAGTTAATGACAAACAGATTCAGTCATAAATTGTTATTAAAGTATATAGGCGGAATCATAAGAAATTTTGGGAAAAAGAGCATTATCATTCTCTCAACTTGTATCTTTTCAAGATAGTAGATATATATTTTGCAAATATCTCTAAAAAAAATTAATGAGAAATTCTTTGCGATACGAATACCGATTATGATTATTTGTTAAATAAAGAAAATATAACGTCATATTTTTTCAATGATGAAGAATGTAATATAAACCATCCAGCTGGATCGATATCGATCTTCTTTCCCGAAATTATCTTAATGCAAATATCGTGAGAGCGAAATAGCTCTCGTTGCACGGAAGCAAATCACACCGAGAATGTCATTACATCGCGAAAGAAATCTCGATCATAAAGGAGGGGAGAAAGAACGCATAAGGCCTTCGCGGAACGGAAGTTCGCTCGATTCGCGATATCCGACGCCGCGCGCGGTCGGTCGCTTCTCTTTCTCTCTCTCTCTCGTCCGCTTTGTTTCTGGAGCCCCGAAGATAATGAGCACAATTACGGTAGGGTTTTTGTTCTAGAAATTACACAGTAGTGTGCGGATGCATGTCTGTAGCTGATTGCTATGCCCCCGTCGTCCCCGCGGCGGCGATACCACGCGTTAAGCGTCCGTCCGTGTGTTGTTTCTCGTGTGTATTCGTTTGTACCTGTTGCGAGAGATCCGTGAGCGCGAAAGGATCTCGGAGATTCGCGCGCGTGTGCGCGTAATCACCGTGCGTTTGCGAGGAAGTTGAAAGGACGACATGGTGGTAGCGCAGGGTTTTCAAGAAGTGGGAGCAGGGACACGGAGTAAGCTCTAATTGCATTCAATAAAGCAAATAATAGCGAGCTCATTAGAGCAGAGAAAGAGAGAAGCTGGCGAGAGGAGTTGACCGCGACTCGTATGCGAACCTGCCTGCGCTACGGACGGAGAAAGAAGAGGAAAGGGTGAGACTGCATCGTCAAAGGAGGAAGGACCTGGCCGCGGAAGAGAAGCGGGAGAGGAGAAACCGGCGATCGTCGCGAGAACCACGGCCCCAATGTCATTTATTGTCCGCGCCGTTCGCCGGAGAACGCATCCTTCCCTCCTTTGCTCGATTCACCTGGTTCATATGAATGGGCCATAGCCATGCAACCTTCGCGTCCTTCGTTAAGTATTTATCCCCGTTTATTATTATTCGGTCGTATCTCCCCGCGCTTACATATACACGTACACAGACGACGTGTTCATCGCGACAGACTCTACGAATTACGCTTTGCACACGCAATAACACGTCGTTTCCCTCCCGAGAACGCGGCGATTGGTATACCTATTTTTCTCCAAGTTTGCTCTTTCACTCGAAACTTACAATCGCGCGTTAAGACGTTAACAGCGCGAGCTTGCGGTCCCTTGTTATGCGAAATATAGGCAATGAAGTATCCTACTGCATAGGTTTAACTTCTGGAGTTTGTACTTAATTAGTGATGTACAGAGTGGGGTTTTGATAAAGTCGCCAAGGAGCATAAATTTACGGAGATCGTTATCCCAGAGCAATATTAAAAGATATA
Source organism: Nylanderia fulva (assembly GCF_048542155.1). Taxonomy (NCBI): domain Eukaryota; kingdom Metazoa; phylum Arthropoda; class Insecta; order Hymenoptera; family Formicidae; genus Nylanderia; species Nylanderia fulva. The sequence continues at coordinate 4,430,630 of NW_028190807.1, read as the reverse complement.
TACAATAAGTTACGCCAACAATTACCGAACGTAATAAAAAGATATTTGAAAATGATAAATTTGATATTCCAAGGTATAGCAGAATGCTTGCGGAATCATTTCGATCGGTTTGCATATTATCATGAAAAGAAACAATATAGCCGTTAAAAGTGCATCGTGAAATCTGCAGCAGTTCGCAGGCGCCAACATTGACAAATCTACTCTCCGCCCGACGATCCGTCTTCAGGCGCTCTTTCACTTATTCGCCTTCGTTAAGCATGACGTTGACTATGTTAATTCATCAATCCACCGCGTATAGCATCTACACGCGGGCATCAACATTGGTATATAACATCGCAGTATCCTCGATACAGACACGATAAATATAAATCAATTCTGTACCGATGCAATTAATTTACTTTTCTCTTCCCTCGCCCTAAATCTAACGAGCAAACGTGCGAAACGATTTCTGTATTCGCTCGATGCAGAGATCGCGGGCACGCGTCTCTGGGAAAGACGAACGATGGGCTATCGAGGAGCAGCACTACCGAGCGCACGATCAACCAGGTGGCCGAGGGAAGAGGAGAGGGTGAGGGAAAGGAATGAGAGAAAGAGAGAGAACGGCCAGAGAAGAGAATCGTCCGCCCCCGAGTAAACGTCCGTAAGAATGGCGATTCGGCTAATGTATTCCGCGGATGTGCGCGCTCATTATTCAGCGATAATTAATTGACGGCTATAAATAAGCGGCGCGTCCGGGCACCGCGTAAATAAATGGTTCGCGCGCTGCGGAATGGTAATGGTGACTTTGACGGACCGTTTAAACTGGAATAAAGCAGGGTAACTCGTTTCCTCCGGGCACTCCCCGGGTCCGGGTCTGCCCATCGCCCGGTAACGAATATAACTCACCTGCCACGTCGCCGCGCGGTCTGTATAGCGGCTGTTCGAGGGGAACTTGCGACCCTCGCCTGGTACCGGTCCACGGATACTTACTCCTCCGGGACTTCTCTTAAACCTGTGTCTCTCCTGAATCTCCCGGTCATCTCGCCGTCACAATCGGCTATTCCGTGTCAATCTGTTCATATTCGTATCAAAAAAATGCCGCGCGTTGTCCTCTTGTCTCCAGTTTTGCCCAAACATTGAAAAAAATCGCGATTTGCGCGATATTACTTTTGCATTAAACTATTGTTTTTCATGTATGCTAACTTTGAATATGAAAAAAAAGAAATAGGAACAAACGCAATGGCGCATAAAATATTTAATTATGATCGTATCGTTCTTAAATAAATCAGCGCGGTAAAGTGTGTAGTATCGTTAGTGTTCGAGCTTTGTAATGACCGGTGACTTCTTCCCTCGTTCACGCCCACAGCGCGACGTACAATGCACGATTAATCTCGATCGTAACAGGTACTGATGAGGTATCAACCTTTAAATTAATCCGACATGTACTTGCCATTGATAAAGTTGTATACAACTTACAGAGTCAATCTTATTAATGGAAAATCTATCTCCTCGTCATTTCACTCGACTTGTATGCTTTATATAAAAATATATTTTAATCACCGTTATTAACTTTCTAAACAGCTGGCGTACTTACTACATAGACGTATTTTAAATACACAGAAGGTGAATTAATTTCAATTATCTGTTTTACGTGTGTGAATATTAGTTCTAATATCATGAATACAAAAAGAAGAAAATTAAATTAAAAAATGTATTGATTTTAATGTCGCTAATTGCTGAAGCAGAGTCACGTTTGAGCTACTCGTTGCATTATTATATTTAAAAGTGATTCGAAAAACGCATTCATAATGTGAGCTGTAACATGTTATGTTAAAATCAAGTTGAATTAAGAAGACGACGCCAATGATGAACGTGTCATTGAACCAGCAAGGCGCAGCCGAAGCAAAGTAGTTATCGAGTTCTTACGACAGGTAGCGAGATACGCGACAGATAACAAAGTACAGGAACAAAACAAGTCCAGGAGAAGCCTCGGGCCTTAATTGCTATATGGCGACGCCATTATTATTTCATAGCATAGAAATTACAACGTCTCCGCGAATCTCGATGCGTATAGACGTTCTAATTTCCGAGAACCTATACTTTGAGAAAAGGGAACCGTTCCCCCCATCGAATAAATATAAATCCGCGACAATGTATATCGTGCTAGGCACGATGCAGGCAACATCCTGCACTTAATGCAAGTTAATGCGCCGATGCACGCGCGAGGGACGGAACCTCGGCTATTAGAATTCAGAAAGCATCGTGTTCTTACGCTTGTATTATTCCTCCCATTTGGGGTGGAAAACACGGAGAGGCCGCTCGGAATATATTCTTGCAATAAAGTAAAAATCATTCCGCGAGTTCTTTTAATTGGGCGCGCCGCTGCGTCGCGTCCGCTAAACTTTTACCGTGTGTGTAGTCCATTTCGACGAGAGAAATAATACAATGTACCGATGACTCTTATCGGACGACATCTCCGGCGAACATGGAATCCCGCCTAATAACCATCTCGTCGATCGACATTGTTATGCCGCGGTCATTATGGAGGCGCGTTCGCAGTGGCACCCAAAAAACGCGGGTCGCACCGTCCGTTTAACGGCCCTTACGCCGTCGGGTCTCATCGGCGCGTACTTATCTCAAGGGACTTGAAAATCCGGTCGCATTAAGATATCTATCGGAACAACGGATGTGCGCCATTAAACTTTTACTTTATTTAGTGCTCGGAGGAGAGCCGCGATCCGCACCGACAGTCTCTGAAAAGGAAGGGAGGGAGAGAAAAGGAAGAGAGAGAATGTGACGGTACGTGTACAAAGTTGCATCGTTGGTCCGTCAGTAGAACGTCTGCAGGTAGAATTCTCTTCTTCGTGGCTGGGCGATAGTTTTTCAACCGCGTGTGTAATTATTATTTTCTATTTCACGACTATCTCTCGGAGGACATCGCTTTATAGCAACGCTTGAATGTCGTCCGAGGTTGTTATCAATAGACAGTATTAAGCGTCTAATCAATTGGATGCCAACAAATGATACGCGTGGGAAACATAAGAAATTTTTAGACAGTTTCACATATTGATGATAATACTGTTTCGAGATCGAGAAACATGTTGGTCTCTTGATCTTAATGCTGTTCTCGTGTGATACTCGCATAAGGAACGGATCTAAGTAGAGAAACCCGAGTATTTTGCACGATAATGCGATAGAAAGATTAACGTTGACGATTACGACACAACACGGCGATTAAAATCGAAGAAACGAGCGTCATTCTTGCACGCGGCTCTTCCTAAGCGATTGTTAACTGGTTATTTCCTACGGTCGTGAAGCTGGATGGTTTAAGCAGAGAGTTACGACTTTGAAGCTCGTTATGCATGCATAGGCGCGAGCATAAAACACCGGAATTGCGCGAGCGAACGAACGAGCGAGTGGGTAAGAGCGAACGAAGAGCACGCCAATTTCGATTCGTCGTTGCACTTTGGTGCCTCTTGAATTTCTTCTTTTTTTAATGTCTCTCTGGACAACGACGATACTCTTGCCCTCAGCTGTGACTCGAACACCCGCGTTCTCCCTTTTTTCGAGGCATCGCGGAACCACGAAGGTGAGAATACCACCTCGCCTCGCGGCTATAGAGAGACCGTGCATCGAGAGGGCGACGACGGGCGTCGTTATTCGCGCTGATTTACTTGAAGGCTGCGAATTTACGGATCCACCCTTGTTGACACGTAGGATACGCGCGAGCCGCGCCGAGCTCTTTCTCGTTAGCCGCCTACATTATATTACCCATCGAGCAGCGTACATCATTCCCTCTTTATGTAAGTATCTATAACATCTCGAGGAACATTCGCAGTTTGCTCGCGCGCAACGCGAAGGTACGAAACGGTATGGCTGCATCGCGTGGGCTGGTGCTAGCGCGGGTGAAGTGTACCTCTCTCTCTCTCTCTCTTTCTCTCTCACGCGACCACCGCGGAATTGATGTACTGTGTCCAGGGAACAATGCCTCGTACCGGAGAGACGCATCGCGGTGCGAGCTTTTCGCGCCCGAGAATGTTGCGGACGCGCCCACGTCTAGGCCGAAAATTAAGGACGGGCAAGCGGAAGTCTGACAAATGTAATATACGACTCGTGACAGTTTCTCGTAATGGCCAGTTATACTTATTAAATTAATGTCGTCTACAACCTTTTCAATTCGTAATTTATGCACTATATAATTATTATATAATGATTTGTTAACGGAAGGTTAGTTCATATTATTTTTGCTCCTCAATGAAATATTAGTCTTATTTAATCCAGACTGACAAAAATTTATTAGATTAAATCGAGAACTAAAATTTCGTACAACGAAAGATCACGAGTTCATTTATAGACAGAAATATTTACCACGGGTATCGTATGCATTCACGTGATGCATTGTTGCACGTTGGTCAATATGTTATCCAGATTCTTGACGTTGTCGAGAATTGTAAGACACCGCCGTGGCTCGCGAATGAAAACGATGGAGATCGAAGAAATGTTTGCGTGCTACGTAAAATATACATTCACTGGCCCTTTTCTAACCAGTCGATTATCTTGACATTACTATCGCTCACCAAGTAATTGTCTGTATCAGATTCAACCTAGCCATCCGATGCTTAATGAGACATGTGATTGCTCCCAATTTAGTATCCCTCGAAGCTTACGCTTTTATGTCGCGTAAAAATTTATACTTATATGTCAAAGATTGATGCATACATATATCATAATGAGAATTGTTAATCGAATACAATAAAAAGTCCGCCAACAAAACTTGCAATATATATATAATCTTAATAAATAACTTAAGTAGATTCTTTACGAAGATATGTATTTTAAAAGACAGAAACTCTTTCTCAAATCTGTGTGTTGCAACAAGTGATATAAATCTCGATTAACCTAACAAGCCAAATTGATACGGAAAGTACGATAAATTTATTCTCCCTCGAGAAAGAATCTTATGTAATATCCATAAACGCTCGGAGCATAAAATCAACACCATAAAGGCTTCGAAACTGGTATATCCCGAAGCATCGATTCCATCAGATGCATTAGCCGTTACTCGGGGCATTCACGTGACGTCCATGTTATCTCATTATATATCGCGAATCCTCGAGAGCGGGCACGCACGAATCGAAGACAAGTCGCTCAACGATATCGATCCCGGCGCGTCGAATTTAGCATCAGAAAGAAAGATACCTTTTTTAGAGAGACGAAGGTGAATGGCAGAGCGATGGCGCGCACAAACGTTACGACACGTTACCCCTCGGCTAGGAAGTAGAATCCTTAAGCGGATCTTCCGTCGTCGTAGCGAAGAAATTTATCGTCGAGCACGAAACGCATCTTATTGCAAGAGGCGTATTTGCGGACGACAACAACGAATAGGTACTTAAGTCCTATAAGATGCTCGCTTCGAGAACACAAGCGTGGATTCTACCGGTTCTTAATAATTGTACCCCGTCTCTCTCCCCTCGACCTCTCCCCCCCTCTCTCACTCTTTCTCTCTCGATTGCAAAGCTTATCTCCGACTTCAAAAGCCAGTCGGCAACATGGCAATACCGGGATAGTCCTTGCATACCATTGACCGATACGCTCTCAACATGTGCCTCGACGAGACAACAAAGCTATTCCGAATGCATTAGCGTCTTTTCAGCGTATCTTTTTTCAACATAAAACACTCTGCAATTATATTATACAGCTTCAATTATTAAATCGCAAGAAAAAATCATTTATTGTCATTTATTGTAAAGTGCATTCTTTTTTCTTATTTTATTTTATTCTATACTCTATACATTCCCCAATCAGTATGGAACCATGTTGTGCAATCCTTACCGTTAGATACCCGCAGTGTCATAAGCCACTCATTAATCACTCGTAAATAACTATTAATAGACAGCTTATATTAATATCCTGCACAACTATCAGCAATTTGACCATGTCAAGACAAACTGAAAATTATAATATGATAATATTATTCACATACGCGTGCACGTCTCGAATAGTTACACATGTCATGGTCTCATTAATCGCCCATCAATTAGATAAAGTGCTTCGTGACGAACTATCAATATCCTCCTAGCAAGTAATCTTCGTCGCGCAAGACAAACAAAATCGACAGCTCTCTCTTTCTCGGACAGTAGTATTTTTATCTCGTCCCCGCGAAGGGCTAATCGCATCAGTCACGAGACGAAGGACCTTTTAACCGTGAAGTCCTCTCAGGTTGGAGAACGAGATAGAACAGCCGGCCGGGAACACGGAAGACGGCTAAAGAAAGAAACGGCGGGAGAAGAGAAAGACACCTGGAGAGAAGAGGCGAAGAGAGAACGAGAGAGGCCGGAGACAAGAGCAGAGGAGTTACGAGAGAGTCCCGGTCCGTTTGACAGTGAGGTGTCGGGTGGTCGGAGCCCGGCTTGCCGTCAGCTTGTCAGCCTGTCAGCCCACGCACGTTGGCACCGTGGCGACCGGTCTCGCGTGTAGATTCACATACCGACACTTCGCGTCTCAGCCGCACGACGCATTGTTACATCTGCGCTATTCCGTATGCGTGTGAAAAGTAGGGACGTGCTCCGCGGCCGTCATTAGTCGCGGAATCGCGCCTGTCAATCCGGAATTTCACCACAATTTTATTAAAAGTGCCTTGCCACGGGGCTTTCGACCGCGAGGCACTATAAACCGCGCTTTGTCCAGGTCATAATAATGAGACGTCGATAATTGCAAATTACACCTGCGCTATGTCATGCTCAATCAATGAAATCACCTGTTCTGGTAGTTCCAACTTGATCCCAATAACGTGTAAAAACAGCGAAAAAAACCTGTTCCTCGTATTCTCACTAGTTATATAGTAAGACCTAAATGTCTTTGTATGAGCGATCGCGCATATGTCAATCTTCGACAATACATTCTATTCATTCGCTTTTAACGAGCCTCGCTGGCTCAATCGAGTGGACTTCCACGTTGAGAGACAGGTGCTCCCAGCGGATGCCCTTAGGAAACCGGAATGAGTCTTTTATCTGAGATGCTACATATCAAGGAACAAAAAATGGACTAAATTTAAACAAAGATACTGAGTTACTTAGCGAGTCGTATTTTGATATTTTGGATATATTAGCGAACAAGAAATAATAATAGGACAAATAGGACATTAACGAGTAAAACATAGATATTAGATCATATATAAACACGCACGCTCTCCGATCAAGTAGAGTTTAAAATGAGCTGTCTTTCTGTATTGTTGGTTTGTTATGTGTCATCCTTAATAACTGTTAATAAGTAGCAAAATTGTCAAGAAGAACGATGATAGGTAAGCATACTACCAATTGTAGGGGATACATATTATAATTTGGACATACGTTGATCGATAATTTTTTATTAATCGCAGCGCCTACGGAACGGGTTAATTTCTCGCATATTAACGATGAAACTATCCGAGATCTGAACAAAATCAGGGATCATATCGAGGCGAACATTGTTGGACAGGACGGATTGAAACACGCGTTAATTGCTCAAAAACTCTTGATTCTGAATAACTATAATTAAATTTCGATATTATGTGAATTGTAAGAATTTATATTTCAATAATTATACTGAAGAAGACCGCGTGCGGTCGAAACGTTTATAGAATGATTGTAATTTGCGTTAGTTTTAATATAATGACTGTAGTTTTATAATTTATACATGTAATAAATGGTAGTTGACTGAACATCTCGAATATTCAGCTCGATAAGTTGGCCTTATATTTATCACTTTGTTTTAAATATAATTTTTATTTAAAAGAAAGTCTTATGGTCTTTTAAATATTTAAATGCAGAGAGAGAGAGAGAGAGAGAGAGAGAGAGAGAGAGAGAGAGAAACTTATATACTATTAACTTATTAAATCTACTTTAACTTAATATATTCTCTTATAACTTAAGAGAAAGTGTAAAATGTTTTGATACGCCATATCATAAATACCGGAAGAGAACAAGTAAGCATATCAGAATTACTGATATTACATTCGATACTATAGTTGTTATATGGTAATATTATACGCGTTATATCCAGCTATGAAATTAATACTTCACCTGCAGCCTTGTTATCGCTCGATCAATCTATATTTTTGTTATAATTACTATGTGGAATGTAGGATTTCTAGTCTTTCGCCGCGTTCTGACGTCAGACATTTCTTGTTCTCATTGTTGACTACACAACTGGTTTCAATATTACCACGCCGAAATACACGAAGACACACTATTGCTAATGCTCCGGGGCTAAATTGCACTTTCATTACAATTATCGTACGTTGCTACTGCGACCGGATGGTTACGCGCTACTGTTTCGTAAAGATATATAATTTGTCTATAGAGGGAAGGCGTAGCTTGCGCGCGAAAAACGTTTACTTACGATAGCGAAACGTTATATTTAAGAGACTGTTCCATTATGATAAAGACCCCGCACACGAAATTGTCTCGGATGAGTATAAGGCATTACGGAGGCGAGCGCAATTATCGATAGTATATCTCGATTATATCGGAGTCGACGCATTATCATGTACGCCGGTGTAAAAGAGCGCAAAACGACGTCGCATTCCACCCCAGGAAGATTCCGGTCATTATGCTAGATTTTCTGCCATTAAGGCTCAATCTTCCAGGTAGTATACGGGAAGACCATAGATCGTACCGCGATGGCGCGCCATACGGGCCGCGATCATAAAAATCTTGCCGCGTCGCCATTAAAAATACCTATTAATTTTCAGCGATAGCGCATCCTCGGTAATTAATAGCGCTTGCGGTAATTAACAACTTCGTATGATCGCTTCACGGCGCGACTCAACGCACGCTCACGATCGCTAGATGTATCGTCCGTAAAATGCTTCCACGCACGCTGGCGAATCGCACGCGATTCCCGTTGTTTGCACGCATTATCGCGATGAGGCAATTTCGCCGGAGTTCGCCTAAAGCTGGATGTACACTATATGTAAACGTCATCGTCATTCTTCAATGTAACGTCGGATAGTCTCATATACGAGTCTCGCGACAATATACGCTGATCATCGTAGAACTGAACAACCGTTGCCGACATTGAAAATCCATGTAAGAACATTTGACGCTACGTACAGTTGACACGACGTGACGTATTAGTGTGCACCTAGCTTAATCCGCGAGCCGGATTCTAAGCCGCAAGATCGCAACCCCCAAACGTATCATTATCCGGTAACCCATCTTAATTGACCTCACCCCGGGCACACGGTAATCGGCGCGATTAAATCGGCTCGACCGCCGACGCGGGGAACGTATATGATAATTCAGTGGGCAGCCGAAGCCGGGCGGTCAATGGTCGCGCACCTGTTCTCTAAACTGTCTTCCTCTCGCTCTCCTGCCGCGGCTCCTTCTCTCTTATTATAGGCGTGTGTGTGTACACTCGTTCCTCTTCTTCCCCAGCATCGCTCGGCGATCTCTCCTTCTCCGCGGCGGGTCAAGGCACGTCTAGGCTGTTGGAAGGCCATTTACCCTTAGCCCGGTACACAACACACCCGCGGCCTCTCTTCTTTCACGGATACGTTCGTGTGCGCGCTATCTCGTTTCGTCATTGCGGAGATGATACAATGAAGACGATAGGCAATCCGAACGCGATATCTTGAAAATCTCTGCTCTTTTTAAGAGTGAAGATGAAGAATGAAAATACCGATTGGAGCAAATGCCGTAATATATCCGAATGAAATGACGTCTTTTCTGATATTTTCCATTTAACAGGTCGATTGAAAAATGAAAACACCGTTAGGATTAAATGCAAATATTATATCGAGTGAAATGACGTTCTTCTGGTATTTTCACTTTTTAATCGCGCGTAAGCCCGATGATAATGATTTGACACGACGGCTCATACGAGTGGTAAAGACAAGTTGAGAAAACGACGTTAGAAAGCGATAAGAGTAACCAAGTACTCGCGACGGTACCGAGTCACTCGAGGACTACCGTGCAACGCGAAGCGACGGACAATTTGTCAAACAACTCTGTTAACTTACGTAACCACTCGTATTATAGATCTTATAAGCTCGCACACATATATACATATGTGCGTACACCACATACACGCCAATTCTCGCCGGTCGTAAGTATCGATGACCTTTCGAGCGGTATTTGACGGATTTAATGAACAGATTTCTACCGATATCGCGTATACATACTTATGACGTTTCGCGTCACAGACTCGAACAATCGAGGAACAAGGCGTGGAACTTTTTGCACCATGTGAAAATTATATCGTTCGTGCCACACGATTGCATACACGCACGCATACATGTATATATACACGCACACTTTTGTGCACGAATGCCCACTTGCTGATTAACATGTTGCGATAGGCACGTTAACAACGTCGCCGCGACGTCGACGTAACGCATACAAGTGTGCAAGAAAGCAATCATATATGCCCTATGCAACTTCGGTAGGCATGCGCACGATTAATTATCCTTGTCGAACGGTTTTCACCGATGCATCGGCCAACTGCTAAGATTAATTGCCTCGAAACAGACTTTCTAGCGACAACGGGGCAACGTCGTTAACGTCTCGCTGGCGCGAGAGAGGAAAAATCTCCGTCGCGCGTCCAGTTTTTCAACTATGTTACACTTAACAATAATCGCGATTATCAATCATTCGGGAAATATTTGAAAAATCAAAGAATCCTTGATGCGAAAGGAAGGTTGTATATTGCAGTGCATCCAATGTAAAACGAACATCCTCTATATACATCTTGCATATTTAATAAACATTAATATGCATTCTACATACATATGTATCATCAATATGTATATACGATGCATTTATATTCGCAAAAAAACGTATATTCACTTTAATAGATACATACATGTATAAAATCGTTCTCCAGACTTTATTCGGGAGTCGGCACACATGGGGCCCCGACTATATCAATTTGTATAGACGCGTGTGCACACGCGTGAGCACGCGGAATCGTGCGTGCATATGTGCGTGTGAGAGCGCAGGTAGGGCGTGCGCACGCGAGAGAGAACACCTACACGAGATATCGTCCGGATTCGAGACCCCTTGTAGTCTCGTATTCGCATCCCCCCTCGTCGGCTCCCTCTTCGCCGCATGCGTTATAATCTCGATATCCCATATATTCACGTACAAGACATGCCTCCCATTTTAAATATACCATCGTGTAACTCATAATAAATGACTTATAAATGCAATGTACTTTTTGTGCCGGAGCACACACCGTGCGCCCGTTGTGCGTCGACTTCCCCTTTCACCCCCCTACACCCCTTCCTTACCTTCGCCTCGTATGCACGCACATATACACGTACGTAGGTATATATATACGCGTGCAGTGGCACATGCACACGTCGGATGCATCCCGGCATCGGGAGAGAGAGAGGCCGCGTTTGTCTGTGTGTTCCTGTTTTATTATGTGTAACACGCATTACGCGAACCCTCGAGTCACCTCTCCTCTGATTTAGATAAATCGAGGATAACCGTGGCGGAGGTCAGGCAGCGCATACCTCATCTGTCTCTCTCTCTCGCCGTTCCATTTCCGAGAGTCGCGCGCCGCTAAATCTCACCGCTGCCGAGAACGCGTTGTAGCTCTTCGAGGTGTCGCACAATTCAAGAGCGTCGTCCTCGTAGTCGAGAGGGTCGCGACCAGGGGCGGTGTCGGACAATATTATGTATGTATGTATGTACAAGACACTCGGGCAAGGAAACTCGTTTCACCGTGTCCGCTAAATGCGTGATCCTCTCTCCGTGAACTATGATCTTTACAATGTACGGCGGATTCGAAATACGCCGCGTAATCTATAGAACGCGAAATACGAATATTTTATCAAACATTCCCAGCCAAGAGAACGTGGAAGAAAAACATGTATATATATATATAAACGCGCGGGAGAAAGTGTGAAACGCAAAGCAAATTCTCATCCCTCACGAATGCCGTTCGCATGTCGATGCTTGATGCGCACAAATTACCGTGGATGCCAAGGGACGTTTGTATTTCTCATGTCAGATTTCTTGCGAGCCGGGAAGGCGCGAGACCAAAGCCCGCGATGAAAAAAAAAAAAAACGCGGTTTTAAAGATTTATCGAAATCCGATGCGGCCGACGCGTCGCCGATATATATGTCCTCTCTGTTAGAAAATGCTCCGAAGAATCGTCTGATACTGAAAATAAAGAAGCGGCATCTCTTTCTCTCCTCTCTCTTCGCTCGTCAAGGTGGTGTTTCTGTGTACACACCGGGAAAGACAGAAAGAGAGAGAGAGAGAGAGAGAGAGAGAGAGAGAGAGAGAAAGAGAGAGAGAGAGAGAGAGAGAGCATGCGTAGCAGCAGGGGTGCGATTAATCGTCGTAAGCAATCGCTTATATCCTGGAATTTTAATTCGCAGTCAGTTAAGCGCGCTTGTAGCCGCTAGGGACGAACAAAACGTCGTTCGCGTATATTGCGAAAAGCGAAATTCAAACGCATCCGAGACAAGTCACCGATACCTAGCCGCGCGTCTATACTTGGGTGTATGCGAATATTCCGCTCCTACCACTTTACACTCGGGTATATACCTATATACTTGAAATCGCGGCTCCGGCACCTGCGCTCGCGAGCGCGACGAAGCGGTCATACCAGTCGGCGATTGTAAAAGTGTCAACGGCCTAACAGCAAGCACCGACTCAACCACCACCACCATCGAGATCAACTCGTAATAACGTCCCTTCTCCCCCGTAGTTTTCGAAGGTGCTAACGACATCGTGAACGAGAAAGTCCCCCTCTTGTCAATGAGCCGGATACGAGCGCTTTTCAGCACGACTAAGTCGCCTCGCCGTCGTCATCTTCGTCGCGTTACGGTGCCATCGGTGATTCTTTTTCACGTGACACACGTGATTCACGTGAAAACGCACGCACGCACGCACTCTTCGTGTGGTATAATAGGTGGACGCGCATGCACAGCTATACGTATCGCATCTCCCGCAGCGGGGCGTCTCACTAAATAATGCAATAACGTAAGAATTATAGTAACATAATGATATTTTATGTATAACCGTGCGCTTGTGCATTACAAAATCCTCGTCCTCCGTTTTGCTCGCGGACGCCAAGTGGAAGGACTCGTTGCTTATTCGGATTGTAAATAGTTATTCGCGCGCGGATGCGGTTTTCTATCCTGCAAACGGGAAACGGGAATACGATGTGCGCATTTCGATGTAGATACGCGCTAAGAGTGTAACAATATAAATTTTCATAATTTCTGTATCTTATCCGAGCGGATAAACCTTAATGCATCCGCCAAAAAAAAAAAAAAACACATTTTATGAATGTGAAACTGTATACATATATACGCTATCAATCCTGTTGCAATTGCTCGAGTATAAATTTTGAAAGTATATGGCGCCCGCGCGGATGTGGTTTACGGCAAGTTTCAGTAATGACTGTGCAATTACGCGTAATGAAACAATATTACTTTATCGCCTAAGAGAATACCGCGGTTTATTAATTTTTATGAGATAATTTCGGAAATACCACTCATGCGTTTAATATCTCTCTCGCGAATCCATATAATTTGCCGCCTATCTCGGCTACCATATTACAAAGTCTCAAATACACGCGAGGACGAAAGAGGGCTTGGCGCGAGTGTGTCACGCAATGTAACGAGTGGCCGCCCTTCGAGGCTTTGATGAGTCCACCGACTTTGTGCGCCTTTTCACGCGAAAGGAAGGCGCCGGGAGCGGTTAATTTAAAACATGTTATATGCAAAGTGGTAATGGTCCCAACACTCTGTCGCGACCATCACTCTCGGTTGCCTTAAATATCCGTCGATGCGTGCTTGTCGTTTCAAAGGGAATAGACGTGCTTCATTCGTTGCTAAAAGAAAAAAGAGAGAAAGAGATTGCGTACATATCCGGGAAAACGTTTTGTCGTGCGAATATATCAGTACCGGATCGGTATTTATGATACAACGTCTCGACGTTGAACCCCGCAACGATCCATCCCGCGGAATCTCGCGGGAAAAATGGCTAATTGCTAAATTAACGGTTGCTCGCACCTGCGGAGATTTGTAATGCAATCAGCGGCGTCGGTCCCGCGTCTTCGAGCGACCCGACCCGATGGCAGCCGACCTCTGACTCGGCAAACATATTGATTTATTAAAGTGCACGTGCATACGTACGCATTACCGCGATATTCCGCCACTGGCCGTTCTGCCAAGGTGGCCGTATAATGGGCGGTTGTTTTCTTAATAGATTTCCATTGCCCAAAGAAATGTTTAACCGGATGCCACTCGGTCCGTGTGGACCGTCGTTTCAAATTGCACCTTGTTCGCGGTTTCAAAGTCCGGCCTTATTGGCGCCGAATTGCCCTGTTTGTCCGTCTGAAAGCGTCGATAACGAGGCGGTATCCTTCAAAAGTTTGACATAGAGAACTGTTCATTGTTGAAATAATTTCGCCGAGTTTGGACTTCAATGCTATAATATAAAGATGCGCGAAAATGATTTGCATTCTCTTTTGTAGCAATAAAAAACGCGGCAGTTGTATATAGATGTTATCGAAATTAGACCGATTTCAATCTTTTGTGTGACAAGATTTCTGTATAAAAGTTTCGTGTGTGGCCGAAGCCACACGGGAGATGAAGAGTTGACGGGAACAGAGTAGCGCGAGAGATGAGACTCCAAGAATGAGAGATTGGTAATGTATGTATAATGTGTAATACGTAAAGTGGTAATGGGACGGCTGATTGTAGTGGTTCGATGCAAACTGGGATTTCAAGTTGAAGGTAGGCGAGCACACGGGAAACCGGCCGCGAAAATGTTGTAAGGGGGCACCGTAGGGCGAAAGAGCGAGAGGGAACTCTCTCTCAGGGGCGTCGAATGGAATATACCCGGCCCCAAGAGCGCAACGCGACGATGGGGATGAGGAAGGAACAGAGATGGCGAAGAGAATCGCGACGAGGAGAAAGGGAAACAGGGTAGGAGAATGTATACGATATATAAAGAGAGAGAGAGAGAGGAAAGGAGTGACAGCATCTCAGAGCCGCCACTGCTTGCGTGTCGAGCCTTAATGAATGCAAACCACGATCCGGAGGCAGCCCGCTCGACCTGTTGTTTTCCAGTCCAGATAGCCTATCATTTTTATTGTCACGGGAGAAATAGCAGTCTGATGGAGGCAGGGCTTATCTCCTCGGTCCTCGTTTTGCGTCCCAGCCGTGTTCCGTGCGTTTTGTTGCCCTCTCATCCTCCTCCCTGCTACACCCTTGCCGTCGGCTTCCCCTCTGGCGTGTCCTGCGCGCGGTTTCTCACCCCCTTCCCAGTCTCTCTCTCTTACCTCTCTCGCCCCATCTCCGCGATTCCGATTTCACATCTCGTTCTCGATCCTTCTCCATCAACGCCACCGGGGGCGTTATGCAGGTCGCATATACGAAGAATATGATGGCGTATTACCTGCTCTATATTGCTGTGGTATGTGGTACATATGTAATATACATATCGCGTTCGTGTACATGGATGCATGTGAATTCGCCGAGGAACAGCCATCATGAATGATCGTTGCAACGATTCTCCGGCAGATGAAACTTCGCGTCGAGTAATAGTCTGTTAAATTAATTCTGCGGTCGCAGCATGACGGAATGACGTGTGTCGCGATGTTAAAAAATACTGGTTATTACAAACAGGGCAGTATATATAGAACCGCGATAATAATAACTTACAATAACGACGCGCATAATTAGACAGTCTGGTGACGAGTGACAAGTGTCCGGCGACACTGCGACGAGTATCCGTTTCTCAATAATTAGTTAGGAAGGGAGAAGTCGGGATATATACGCTCCGAAGGCGCTGTAATCGTTTCCGAAGAATCGCATCTGGGTAGAATCGATGAAGACACGTCGGATCGCCGGTAACGATTATTCGACGGCGAGGTATATCGTTCCCGCTATAAAACGAGCCTTGTTATATAGGGGATACGCCGGTGTATTGTCAGCCGCGTAACACAAATGGTTTCACAGAATCGTACACGAGGTGGTCGACGATAATGACGACGTATGTACGCGAACGAAATAAAATCTCCTACTCTTTCAAAGAATTCGACATGTTTACCGCGCAAATTTACGGTGTGTAGTCGAGATTCGTCGTGCGTGATTCGAGAAAAGCTCGTGTGCCGATTTAAACTGAATCGCGAGCACGAAATGAATCGCCATTATCCACTCCCAAATTCATTAACGGCTTGCGCGAAGTCACGGCGCACAATAATCTTAATAAAATAACCCGGCGGATCGCGCCTAATAATAACCCTTTGGTCGAACTGCTCGAGCTCAAGATAAAACCGTTAGCCATTTACTTCGAATTTTTCCCCGAGCCAGTAATGCGGTATAAATCTACAAATCTGCTCCCCGCTTCCGCTCGAGGGAGTTCTTCCGATCTTACGGGCGTCATTTGTGTATAACTTATATGCTATTTAGATAATGGAATCCATCCGAGGTACACGAACACGTCTAGCGCGCATATCTTTTGAGACCACTTTTGCGCTAGCACATATGTGCCCGCGCGCGTGCAGAGTCCATTCCGCGTGGATCGGCGTCATCATCATCATTATCGTCATCATCATCGTCGGCTTTTCCACGCGTGTGTTCCCCTCTCGCTCTTTCCTCTTCTTGACGCGGCAACAAGAAATTCCAGCGGGTGAACGGTATAGCGACCGCAGGGCAATCAGCGTTAACAATGTTTTATTGTTACGTCACGGATCGGGTTGGCTGTACACGTATATACACGTACAAGACGAGCGGACAGGCGTGCATTAAAGCTTATCATAACGGTTCGCCGTTAAGTCGCCGTCAGGGCGATGCCGGAGTAGTTCGCGGGCAGAAAAGAAAAAGACAGCTCGAAAGTTGGACCCGACGCGCCGCGTTCCTGGATCGGAGCGGACAATGTTCCGCGTGTCGGAATCGAGACGCGGACCGCCGAGAAGTCCGTACGGATATTATATGTATGTGCTTGCATGAATATCGCGTATGTATATATACTCGCGCGCGGGTATACGCTCGATTAAAGGCGCATATTTACCGAGCCCGCACGAAAATAAGCCGCGCATTCCCAGAGAGTGGCGGAAAACTATTAATCTTCCGTAGCACACGAACGGCATCGGTTTGCTGCACGCTTGTGCATGCGGAATATGCAACGAACCTCTGCGTACGCGTACGTTAAGAGTTAATCCGTGGTACTGATTGCGGCTTTATCGGAATAATGCGGATAGCGTTAACTGTATTATCAGTTATTTCCACACCTTTCGCGATACTCTTTTATTATATTAAGCAATTATAAGATTAATGGAAAGATACATATATATATATATATATCCGATTTTAATAAACAATTTTTATAAAAGATGGAAAACGTTATACATGTCAAAGTAGAAGACTGAGTAATTTATGTGAGTAATTATTTTTATACGTGTACAGTTAAAATCCTGCGTTTCTGATACGACACTTTGGCAGACTGTACACGAGAAGTTTGCCGCTCATTCTCTTATACAGGCTAATATATGGCGTACAAGGTGAGCAGAGGTACAGGCAAGGGAAAGATGGAGGAGATGTATAAGGGTAAAGATGTAACGGGACCCCTGGCGATCTACGTATTCATCATGCGCGACCTTAAGCGAGAAAAAAAGTGACAACCAATTTATAACCGAGATAATTACAATATCAAGAACTGGACTTTTAATATATTCTTAATAACCGATAATGAGTGCATTGGCAAATCGACGCACGTATTCGTTTTATCCGCCTTTTATTTATATCGGAAAAATAAAGTCTCTCTCTAACGCAAACTACTTTTATATTCTAGAGAGATCCTACCGATATAGAACACGGGACGTATGACTGGACAACGTTAACAGTATAATTCACACGAATGGACGAATCCCACGGCGGAGGAGGACTAATTGACAAACATTGACGGACGGTTTATGTACGGTGGTAGCGTGAAGTGTTCGAAGTGGCCTTTGTTGACAGCGGTGCTTGGGCGACACGTATGGCATTTCCCACAAAAGCCCCGCTATTTCCACTCAATTTGCCCGGTCGGCGCGGATCGGATCGCACGCACACGAGCAACGCGCTTATTGCTGTCGAAGAAATTTCTCTCTGTCTACTTTATTGCGGACGATCGAATGATTATAGCTCTTTGCGAGTTCTTAATTAATCGTGATAACTTTTCTCGTAACGGCTAATTTATTGCGCACGGCCGTTAATTTTCCGTATTAAAACCGGAAAGACTTAGTGAATATCTGAGCGCGCCTGTCCGTTTATAATTTACCATCCTGCAGTCGTCTCTCTATCTCCCTCTCTTTGCTTACGTGGCAGTTCGAAGTTGCCCTAATATCGAAAGGAAATTCGATCAGCGTTTCGTATCGACGGCGACAAGCTTGCAAGCCGCGGCAGAGAAGCATTTATTTGCATAGGCGGCGAGTGCCATCAGCAAAGGATTTCTGTAATCCCATGCAAATTGTTAAAGTTGAACCATTAGCGAAAATTAATGCGATTTTCTCCGAGCGCACGGGAGCGGGTGAATGTAATATTGATGGGTTTGACACGAGAGAGGGAGGGTAAGAGAGAAGGAGAAGAAGGAAAGAACGCATTCAATTGGGGTGAGAACGAGGAGAGAGAGAGAGAGAGAGAGAGCATATCTCTCATTATTCATTAAATCATCGATACAGAATTGTGTAAGCACAAGTATCGTCGTTTCTCGAATAACTTGAAGCATCGCTCCGAGTTTGTTTCCATATATCGAATATGTATGCATTATGCAAAAGCTATAACCGCGGGAGATATAAATAGATTTTAATTTCTCTGTACCAGTAAAAGCCATTGCATTCATTTCAGTTATCGGCATTCTACATCGTCTACATGTTCTAGCCTCTTATTGCATTACATGTTATGTCGCGCGAAAATGCGCTACATCTTTTATTGACACTTAAACGCTCGAATGTGTAACCAAGTACGATCTTAATAACAAAATGGAGTAATCTCGTTTGACCGAGAGCAAAATGAGCTTGAAACAAGAAGCGAACAAGTTTGTCAGTTCTCCCGCGTTTCCACGGCGATCATAGATTATTTTCTATCGCATCTCGAAATATTATACGACCTTCCTCTGCGCGGATACTATCAATCATCTATTTTAATTGCTAGACAAATGGACGTATTAGGTACGTCTCGGGAATATAAATAGTATCCAGCTCTCAACTTTCCGCGGCACGCTTAATATTCTATTAGCTTAGTCGCGAGCCATCTCTTGCCCTCTACCTGTACTTCCCACCTCGTCTCATCAACGTGTGCCAGTTAGTTTAGAACCTGATAGAGAGAGAGAGAGAGAGAGAGAAAGAGACTCTTACACAACATCCAGCACAATAGTTTTGTTCAGTAGCCTTTCTATCTCTCTTTCTCTTTTTTTCTCTCGTTTGACCGGCGTGCTCGACGAATCCAGGAATCTTTATGAAAGGCATAAACGGCTATCTTCCCTAACGGTATCGTCGAAAATGGTATTCATAATTATACAGTTGCGACACACGCATTATTTGTTCGGAATTGTAATGGCCGCGAGTACTTCTTTGGCTGAATGAGCCTGCGAGCGGTATAAAACGTTAATCGCCGCGCCAGGGAAAGATGTCTTTTACGACCGATTATAAATCGTCGCTTTCTCACTGCATTACTCTCGTCCAGTCCGTCGGAATAATTATAACCCGTAGCACGAACGGGTTAATAATCAGACACGATGATAAACTGATGGTCACTGATTGATCTTAACAAGCGGGTATTGTGATATCCTGAAGATGTTCGCGGAATGTATCGGCCAGCGGAATTTTCTCATTAAACGGCGTGATTACAGAATTTACTTTAACGCAATTTAATGCGTTGTAAAATAAATTGTGCCATATAAAAGAAGCGCTTTCTTCTAAACATGCTGTATGAATGTTCATTTCATATACATATATGGAATGTTTGATACATAAAATATAAGAGAATCTGTATACATAAATATTTTCATATATCTTTTTAAAATTAAGAAGAGCGTTTTTTTTTTATTCTTTACCTATTGTAATAATTTACTATTATTCGAATTATAAATGAAATGCCGCATTGAAAGAGAAGCCGCAGAGTGTGACCACAAAGTCAGAATAGATTATTGTTGCCAAAACCTTTTGGAATTCAGCTGGAAGCGAATACCCGCAGTGTTTCCGAGAACAGGTCTAATAACAGTGTATCTCCTCGTCTTTCATCGCCATCACGGCGCTAATGCACGCGTGCAAAGCTCCGCCGCCGACGACAAGCAGTCGTGCCTTTTCGTTCCGATATCATCGGTCCGGCAATTTTGTTGTCGATCGAGCCCAACGTCATTACCGGCCCCGCTGCGCCGAAAACGGTCGGCGTGAAAGAGTTGCGCTTCTTCTCGCAAATAATGCAGGTTCGTTGGCCGACATTCTCTCCCGTCCCATCCATTCTCTCTCTCTTTCCCTCGGCATTCTCTCTCTCTCTCTCTCTCTCTCTCTGTCTCTTGTTTCCACTTACGCTCCGACTTGGTCTCCACGTCAGAGAACAGCCGTGTTTTTGTCGCCCCATTGTGTCAGTCAGGGTTGCTGCCTCTTCTGCCCGTCCATTGTGCGAATTCATCAACGTATTCATTCATTCCGCCGGTATTGTCTCACAACTGCTCTCTCTCTCTCTCTCTCTCTCTCTCTCGTAAGGTCCGCCTCTCTCTCCACCGACGTTTCTTTCCATCGCATCGCATCACCGCTGATCGCCTTCGTCGTTATGTTGCGCATTAATGGCAACCTTCTCGCGGAGAAGAAGAAGAAATAGAGAAGCGAACAAAGAAAAGTTGAGATTATCAAAAGAATAATGAACGCGCCGTGGAGCGCGTGGCACGGAACAAAAGTTACTTCGGGCATCATGGCAGCTAATGCCGCGTAGCTTCGCGAGCTTGTAACGCTTCATCTTACAACGTCGAGAGAACAAAACGCTTATATGTCAGAACGTCGACTTGGGGAAACCCGGCACGGGCCATCGATTTATCGTTCAATTTGCCGTCGCCGAAACGACATTGTCCTAGTTTACTCAATAACCTGTTTCTCGCACCCCTCGCATCTCTCGATTTTCGCGCGCGTAGGTAGGTGCGTAACGACGTCCGACAGCAACTTCCTGGGGCGAACACCCCGCAAACGGCACTTCTACGTATGTCGGATCGTGGAAGGGTCCAAGAAGGGATGTGGGCGAGATAGAGAGAGAGAGAGCGGCAACAATCGCATTTCCCGAGCGAGAATGATCGAGCCCACGCAATATCGTTGCGGATATTGTTTTCGACGCGAAACAACGCGAGGTTGCGTCTAGGGTGGTGACAATGGCAACGGAAAATACCATTGCGAGGGAAAGCGAGAGAGAGAGAGAGAGAGAGAGAGAGAAATGTCGAAGGGGTGCGTTATTGTCGCGACGATTCAAACCATTCTCCCGCGACTAGCAGTCAATCAGATCTCACGCCGTTCGTTCAGTCAGTCAGTCAGTCAGTTAGCCTGCCTGTGCCAGCCACCAGCCGAGCCGAAGTAGTCTCGGTGGTTGCCGACCTACCGAGCATGGAAATACAATTACCACGCCGGGAACACTATGCCTCGCAGCTCTACCATTACGACCCCGCCGTCGTTTCTCCGAGTCGTAATGACGCCTGATTGTGTAACGCCGGTGGAGGATATTGGGTTAAATAAACAATATTAGATCCACAAATCCGTGGGATTCGCGTCCCGTTAGTTACATCTCAGCGACGACGACTCGACGCTCGCGAGACGGAATTCTTACGTTTTCGCGTCTTCGCGTCGTTTCAATACACCACCAAGTCGAACGTTAGCCAAGTTAGCGGCTAAAACAATAAGCGCGCATCTCCCCTTCTCTTGACGGAACGAATGCGGGGGCCCGGGAAATTGAGGTCGGGATGCAAAGGGTTGTAACGCACCGCTCGCAATGCGCTTAACGCGCCAAAGCGGAGCACGGTAATAGCTGCCGGTGATTTATGAGAGCGCGCGAGAGGGCACATGCAGTTGCACCGATCGCGATTTTCGCGCGGGGGAATGATTTATCAACTCTCCTCGCGTTAAGCTACGGATAAAAATCGCCGTTCCCACTTATCACCGTCCTGATATCGCGTACAAGTGTACTATTTGCCGCTGCCAACATTTTCGTATTTTCTATTCCTCAACACGAAAAATTTCGCCTACTCATTTACGCGCAATATACGCATATATTTAGGGATGAAAATGTTATATATTAAATAATTTTTAATATAAATATATATTTATCAAATCTTTAAAAATTTATATATATCAAATAATTTATACTTGATGGAACATTATCAAAGTCGCCAAAAATGAAAATTGTTGAAGAATAAGTAATTAAAATTTTTTTCTTATATATTGTTGAAGTTGTTCAAAACAACATCGTTATTTATATTTCGTATTCGAGAATTTATATCCACTCGGATGTGCCTGCGAATGTGAAAACCAAATGTAAACAAGAAAGTTTGCTTCTGCGTTTTTTAGAATTAAAGTCGCGACGAACGAAGGTATATACTGCATAAATACATTAACAGTACCCAAAGAATTCTTTATCGCGTAGTCGGTGAGTACTATTCAATTTCTGACGTTGTACATAAATTATTGTTAATCCAAGATTTCTATGTTTGTTTTTAGCGCTTGAGATTTATCGTCGAATGCACTTAACCTACGATTCCATTAGAAAACATCACAAAGTTCTGGGTATGGTAAAGATACGTGGAAGTAATGGTGAGGAGACTTATTTTCACGGCGAATTACCTCGGCGCACCCGTCGTCGTCGCGTCGTACGTGGATAGAAATTAATAACAATTTACAGACCCTCTCTCGACGCTGATCGCGACACTTTCGTATCGTATGCGCGCTAAAGCAACAGTATACGTGTACCGTTTACCTTCTCTTTCAAATAGCGAGACATAAAGACATAAGACTGATAATAACGATTATTGCGATTGTCTGTGACTGTTGTTAAGCTCTCCGTCGTCGGGATCAATACCAATTTTAATTGCAGAATTCCGGACGACTGTCGCAGTTACGCGTTTCACTTTTCGCAATCGTCATTCTCGTTTACGCGATATTGTTGCCGTGCAAAACTATATTAACATAGTAAAACTATAACATTTATGATGTGAGTTAAATTTGCATATGACGTGTGTTTTGCTTTCGCGTTATTCACGATCGATCACTACGACAGATGCAGAGCAATCTCATTTCTCGTCGTAAAGACGGCCCTTGCTCGGAGACACGCCGGTGATCGAATACAGAACTCTATTTTATTCCTTTTTCCGGAGCAGACTGACGTACATCCGCACGCATATATCGGCACAAAACTGATAAAGAGATAAATCAAATGAAACTCGTTTCTATCTTTAATCTTAAAATTTCGTTATCTTTAAATATTCTTTTTTTTTTCTCGCTCAAAGTTCGCCAATAAACTTGAAGTGTCAATAATAATTGTACCGTCTTTAAGGCATCACAGAATTGAAGCACGACTGCATGTAAGTTGTATTTATCGAACGACGCGCAAGCCATAGTTTTCACATGTTTTTCAGTGGCTCGAAGCGCGCGTTATGTCTCGGCGATATCACGATCAATTACTATCAATACTGGGAAGAGGCTCATAATTCGCAGCTGCCCGCGGAGTGTATTATTTACGCAAAGCTCGAGGCACTTCGTGATTACGTTACCGCGCGGGGAAACAAAAAAGTCGAAGGACAACCCTTCATTTACTCGTCCCTCGTAAGTGGTTACCCTGGCCCCGCAATTCGTATGCACCGAAAGAAACTGCATTTGGATGCTCCATGGTTTATCATCAGAGCGGAACAGATGTTTGCGCGACGTAAATGTCTGCGAGCGTTAAAACCATCTTTCCGTCGTAATGATCGTAATTAGTGAAAAATGTCGGTTTTATGAAGGAAAGCTATTTTCTTTCGGATCTGTATATAGCTATGTATTGCACGAGCCAGTAATCGCGACGTCGAGTCACTCAAAGCAGATTTGGGACAGGCGGTCTAATTATTGCCGACATTATTAACCTCGATGAGAGCGGGGTTCGCGCGGCAGATGAAGGTTGGGTGAATAGGTGTCGGAGGGCGAAAAGGCGATAGATGGTTGTGCTCGGAGACCGAGGAACGTTCAGGGGCGAAGAGAAGGAAGCCGGAGGCTGCCGGCTTCGACTATAGACGCCGCATTATGTCTTCGTCCGCCTTGCTTGCAACGCACCGTGTGACGTGACGTGAGTGTTCCAGACAACCTAATTACATCACAACATAGCACAACGTCATGCGCTACCGTCTCGCGCGCGCTCTACCTCCTCGTCTCTGCAGCCGCCTTATAACCACCTTTCCTGCAGACTACCCTCCTCCCTTTCGCCTCCTTCCCTCGGCATCCAATCGTCTCGCGTTCTAAGACACCCTCTAACCGACGTGTCTTCGGATGAGAAACAGTCGCGTATAACGTTCCGCGTGCCAGACAGACGACATTCCAAATTCCGAGACGTTATCATAACCTGTGCCCTCTGTGCTTATTCAAATATATTCTGTCATAACTGTATCTATATGTATATATTGGACGTAGAGAATATGTATATATAATTGCAGACAGTGAGAATAATATTAAAAATATGATATTCAAGTATAATGCGTATTCATAAGTATAACGATTCTTCATCGTATAATTCATATAAAACATATGCGTGTAATAACATTAAATTAACATATTTAGCTATTATCGTCATTAGTTTCACAGTATGCATATAGCATATATTAAAAAAAATTATTCTCCAACAAGTCTATCTGACATTTTGTAATACATCTAGAATCGATCGTTATGAATGGATGCCCTTTATTTGCCCGAGCGCAAATGCTACATATGCTTGATAACGAACATTGTACATAATGAGCAACCATGCAGAAAATAAATACGCATCTATCGCACGAAGGGGCGTGAATGGGCGCCATTCATAATACGAATGATGAAAGTGCATCGGGTGTTAAGCTAAGCGCCATGCCCTTTCGTTGTACTTTCGCTGGCACTCTAATTTGTACGTCGAGTCAAGGGCGTTCGCGATCACGACGACAGGTTTAAATCTCGCTGGTAAGTTATCACCGACGCTATCTCGCAGCCGTAACGCAGTCAACATCATGGGAAAGTATACTCGAGATCGTTTAATATCAGCGCACGATGTGCACATGGAGGTTGCACTCTAAGTCGGTGGTTACGCGCGGCGCGCTAATTAACAGCTCGGACATTCAACAGATTACGAGGAAGACGCCGCACAGTCATCCTCTTTTATATTCTCGCTTATAGGCTTATCACCGGACGTTTTGTTACGCGCAATAAATTAATGCCCTTTCGCAGCTGACGATCTTATATTCAAGCAGGCCTCTCCAACGACCCGATAAAGCCGACGATGTAAGCGCGATCGCGAGAATTTATAACGAAGTAGAACGTGACCTCGTAATAACCAGTCATGTGAAATGCGATTGATGTGTCGCGATTACGTGCCAGCTCTAAGATGATACGCACACCTGCTGTTGTCAAGCGTCAATTTAAATTGCCCGATTAACGTGCTAATCGATACGCACACAAACGATAGAATATTATAAATATATTCAAGATGATATGCGTTATTATAAATGCATTTCGATTATGCGACGTCGAGGAATTATCCATCTGAAACCAGTGTGATATCGAGACTCAACGATTGAGAAGTAACCGACTGAAATGAATATCCATCATTCTCAGCACGTATCCGATTACCTGTATCCAAGTAAAATTACAAATGCCGGCGTAAATCATCCTCTATTAATACTCTTCGTCGAACTACAGGCTCACTCGTCGTTTCTACGAACTCATAGTTTTACATTTCTATATTTCATAGACAAAGGACGTGTGTTTTAAAGCTTTTATGTTGCTTAATAATTAATGCGTAACACAAACGAATAAAGTACATTAGTATAACCATCTTTTATGATTATAGTTTATAGCTTAATGACACGTTATGATAACCCCGTACTATGTTGCTCTTTGCGACTTACAATTACGCGTCAACGCTGACAAAAATCGACACTTTATCCTCAGAAGATATCTTTATAGCGGTAATTTATTATCCGCTGTTTTGCGATTGACGATCGCATCCAAGTTCTCACAAAATTTAATACTTTATCTCGAAGGTATCGCATAATAAATGCCTGAGACTGAAGATGAAAAATTAAATAAAATAGCGCGATGATTAATAGCGAATAAAGACATTTTGAGCGATAGCTTGCTTTGTAATGATATCTGTTTGTTCAATACTGATAAATATCGATATATCTTATGGAATATAAAACTGCATAAAAGATACTTTATAATGGTGAGAATTCTCTTTCTAGGGAAATCGCGTCGATTTTTTGAATTTGCGATCTAAATGATCATCAATAAAAACGTCATAACGTGTAATATTTCTTCTATCGACAGGTACAAAGTACGTATTCGTAATCGCGAAATGTTATATTATCGTTTAGAAACGGCTTATTAAAGTGACTATTACAAACATACTGACCTTTGTGTGGTCACAACTCGAACGATTGTGTTATAAGTCAAATAGTTGATTGC
The DNA here is from genome assembly GCF_048542155.1 of Nylanderia fulva. Lineage (NCBI taxonomy): Eukaryota > Metazoa > Arthropoda > Insecta > Hymenoptera > Formicidae > Nylanderia > Nylanderia fulva. The sequence continues at coordinate 4,404,007 of NW_028190807.1, read as the reverse complement.
ATACTATTATATGATAACACGAGAAATCCATGTCTAAGTTTTAATCATGAATCATGACGTAATTAGGAATAAATGCATGATCGATTTAGCGTCATAAATTAAGCAATTGATCATCTTTGTTAAGTAAAATCCACTTTGTGTACGAAAGCTTCTCAAATTATTCATATTACTTGTGTATATAAGCATACATCGTATTTCACGAATAACATTTACGTACGTATGCGCGTTTTAACCAGAAACAAATCTTCGTAGAGTACGCGGTGCAACGAGAAAGCCCTTTTTCGTAATTATCCCAATATTAATCTCAGTAAAAGAGCTCTCGCATCGTAGGTACATCGAGGTGAGTACACTCTTTCAACGAGCTATCAAGAAAAGCACAACCTGTTCTCGCAACACGTTTGGCCGGCAGGTAGAACAGACCGTTACTTTGCTTACCTTAATAAAGAAGTTTGCGGCATGAAATATGTCGTACGAAATATATCGTTCGCAATGTAAAGGCTACGGTACGAGCTCACGAGCGAATCTCGATGCATTCAGAATAATTCATAGATAATCAGCAACGACCATGTAAGAGAAATCGTGGAGCGATATATGTATGTATTTAAAGAAAAAAATACATTCCTACTAAATAGATCTTAATGAAGCACTCTCAAGGCACATCTCCAAAAACGGAGCCATATGTCCTGCAGCGATCGATAGGAAAGTATGCACCACGTTTTGCGTTACGTATTTTTGCACACCAACACAACGCGCGACGGCGATAATTACTCTATCCTCCAGCCACCACGCGAAGCATATATTTTTCGCACGGAAAATCGTCGAAATGGAACGGCCGCGGCGTATCCTCAGCGCGCTCTCCTAACATGGTAAACTCTCTTGCAGGTGATCGATGTTCTTCGGGCCGCTGCGTATCTCGCCGTATGTCACATTCCGCGAGATCCGCCGATCGATGTGCGCGGAATATAATATGTAACGCCGTGATCTTTCTCGGGTTGGCCGGGGGCCGCGGACCGCAAGAAATTGTCCGACGCTGCCATTCCTGAATCAACATTCACGGTAGCCGCACGTCCCAACAGCTTGATTAATAGCCTTAATTAAGCTATTTAATTGCTTTTATTTTTATTTCCTGCCGGTGTATAATGGCGACGTCGCGACAGCGCCGGCGCGGCGTAGAGAGGTCAGGAGATGTGGCGAAGGGAGCGATGGGCTTCTGTGTTTGCAGAGGTCTTCGGAAAAAGGCGACATGGTCTTCAGACACACGTACGTCGAACTTTACGCATTTTGATATAATAGTTATTACGATAATAATAACGTATAATAGCGTATTATGATATTTAATAATATATTTTGCTGGAACGTGATTTATTCTCTTCCTTTATTTATATTAGCAATTTGAGCATTTGAATCTTACTAATTATTAAATATTTAATGTCATAGAAAAATTATATTTTGCGTTACTATCAACTATACTTTTATAATAAAAGTAGTTTAATTACTATTAGCGTACACAAGATATCCGCGTTGTGTTAATTCACTGCTATGGTTGTCACGCAACTGATAAACCTCAGCACGTAGAGAGCAGTAGTCGATAACGTCGTAAATCCTTGATCCGTCGTCTGGCGGTGGCTTGGGACAATACGGGTAATCACGTATGAAGGAATCAGTGATTGTTTCATTTTCAATGTGTGAAGAGAGGGTAGGCTGTCCAAGCCTGGCGAGGAGCTAACTCCCAGGCGCGCGCACAGACACCAGTGTCTTTCCCTATCTCTGTCGTTTATCTCGGGCGGTCGCCTTCGTGTTTTGTTCGTACACGTACGACGGTGCGGGAGGACGAACCAACAGATGAATGAATAGATAGATGGATGGTTGGATGGATGGATGGATGGTTGGATGGATGAATGGACGGACGAACGGACAGATGGACGAACGAACGGACGGATAGACGGATAAATATGCCAACTCTCGTGGCTCACCAACTGCTTTAGGGGTGGCTTCGTAGAAGTTGTGGGTGGGCGACGTGAGGTGCGCGAGCCAGGCGTACGTGTGTGTTTCTGGGGTGCGGAGGAAACGTGTCGGGGGAGGCGAGAGGCGGTGGATGGAACAGCTCTCAGAATGGAACAATCAGCCGAGAATCAAGCGACCACTTGTTCTATATGCAGGGACGACGGACGCCGGTCGCTCCTCCAAGTACTTCGCTCGGCGCCAAACCGAACAATGGAGACCGTGACAATTATTGCAATTATCGCCGAAATTCGCCGGAGAGCGCGCGAGAACGGCAAGGATATACACCCGGCGTTAAGCCATGCCATTTCGATGCAAATCTAAGCTGCTCGTAGCTCGCGCGTATACAAACGACGTTTCTAGTACTATATACGGTCTTTGCATATGCGCGTGTACAAATTTTCATGTAACAATAAATACGCGATCTCTCCTCTCTCCCCTTTTATCTCTTTCTTTACTTTTAATCTTTCACATTAGAAAACGGCTGTAGTGCTTGTCAAATAACAAATGTCTAATCACTGTCAATAAACCAGTTTGACAGCTCAATGCCTCGATATATTCGGATCGCAGTATATACAGATTAAATGTCAATAAAAGATAACATAAAGATAGATGGAGAAAACTGGTTCACATATAATGAATACTATATCACATATTAATTAATTCTAATCAATTTAATTATGCATATATTGTAGCAATATCATAGTAATTGAAACTTATTCTATTGATAATATTGTATATATAAATAATAAATTTCTAATATAAAATATCAATAATTGCCTCTTACTGTCGATTTGATAAATATATCGAAAATTTCAAGAAGTAAGTGTATTGACTATATTCTTTTTTTTTTAATATATATGTATATATTTTATGATTTTAATTTATTAATAATAAAATACTATAAGAGTTGTTAATCGCGTCCATTAGAAAATGTTTTAAAAGAATATTGAGAGCACACGGACACGCACATATGTATATCATATATTGTATATCATATGATATGAAATATGTAAATCACGATTATACAAAATCTAAAACATGAGTTACATCAAAATAATATAATAATGAATAATATTTTAACCAAAATATGATACATATTTAATATGAAATAAATGTCTAAAAAAGATTTGCATTTTTACTATAGTTAATATAAAAATTACATTTATAATTTTTAAATAGAATTGTTAGCAAATGAGTGAATAAATATTTGAATAATTTTCAGAATTTAAGAAAAGTTTATATGTACCAACTTTCGTTTTTTTCGCACACTATGCGTCGCGTCGCTGCGAATCTTTCATGCGTTACGAGGTTTGCAACAACGAGAACGATGTCACCGACGACGACTGTGCCCAAACTACAAAGAACAAGAAGTAACGAAAAGCTACGTCGTTGCATCTCTACAGAGACAAAGGAAGAAATTTCTAAAGAGCGCACGTTGATGGTATGCATATAATGTGTCGTTGCGTGCGCGTCGCGACTAACGATGGTTGAAGAAGGTCTGGCAGAAAAAGAGAAAAAAAAAGTAATAGTGAAGAGAGAGTGACAAAAAAAAGAGAGAAAGACACCGATACACAGCGAATTCTGTGTAGAAATGACAATGGTGACTGCCGGTAGTGCTGATAAAGTGTCGCACCGTTGAGAAAAGGAGGGGAACGATCTCGCCCTCACATCTTCGCGCGGAGGGCGCCAACAACCCTTCACAACGGTTATTGTTGCGGTTAGCGGCAACCCTCCGACGACGAAGTTAATTGGGCAACGATTGTACGCCGGATGCGGTGCTCTCCTTTCTTCTCGCAAGGCACGTTGACTCTCGAACGACGAAAGTCTCGTTACGGAAACAAAGATCGCGCACCCTTTCTTCTCCTTCCTGAGATTTCAGCTAAACACCGAGAACATATTCTACCACGAAGTCATATCGTTTAGTAAAAATTTTGCGACGATTCGACAATGTTCTTGAATTTATTTAAAAATATTTTTTATATCTAAAAAAATCTTATTTAAAAATTTTTCTCTTTGTCAAAAAAAATGACTCCGTCGAGTCACAACTGCTGTTATAGATTATAGATTAAGAATTAAATAATAATTACTTTTTAATGTCTAAATATATATATATATACTATCAAACACTTTAAAAAAGATTTCTACAAAAATCTTAAAAAAGATTTATTTATTTCTAGAATTTTAATTTACTCCTGTGATTAATGTCAGAGATAAATCGATTGCGTCGTGATTTTGCTTAATTGGTGAAGCTCTTCGACAGCCAAACATAGCATCAGTCAAGCGATATTAAACCTTTGAACTCTATTGCTTCTATTGTTTTGTGCAAGGAAATGTCTGTTAAGCATTGCCACTCCAATATTACGACAAAAACAACGGGTGAAAGGAGAAGGAAAGAAAACGATCCAAATACAATTAAACTACAAACTTACGACAGCCGTGACTAATGATTAAATGGCAGCATACATTTGCGGGTGCATACTAACGTCATCATAAAATACACGCGCACACGTGTGCTACTAAAAAAATCCACTTATATCACATAATTGTGGTTTTTTGCAATCTTTACCGATGATCTACGTCAGTTATTATGTAACTATCTTTAACAACTCTTAAGAAACTCACGGACGCAAATCGTCGAGTCATGTTTTGCACCGGAAACATAGTGTCATTTTGTTACAATTTCTTATTTAATTATTGTTACACGCTCATTATATATAGCCAACTGGAAATACAGCAATCGAATTATCGGATGTTTTCTGACGTCAAAAGTTCTGCATAAGTAGCAGAATTATCACTCATCAAAGTGCAATTAATTGTCAACAAAAAAAACGCGTTGATTTCTTTGCTGTTTGAAATGTCATCATCAAATGTTGCTTATCATGACATTTTTCCTACTTAAAAAATTTTTTTAAATGATATTCTATTATTCTTAAATATATTAATTTCTAAATCATAATATAATATAATTAACATATAGTAAGCGTAATATTTGTTATTTTTTTTCCATCGTAATTATTTCATGTCAAAAGTTCATGTCTGGAGCGACCGATACTAAATTCCCTGTCATTGATTTGTACGTAATTGCATTTACTCGGGCGTTTTCGCGAAACTCAGTGACATTGACGTTAGCCCCTGGGTTGCTCGATCAATCTCTATAACCCAATAACACTAACCCCTCCCGTCAGCAAGAGTGCTCAATGAAAACTGACCTTCCTTGTGCGTAGGCATTGTAATTGCCACAATGTGTTATATCGCTAAATTCAACGATAAATCAACTACTTAGGTAACGTATAGTAAAATACTACTGACAGATTTATTAATTAACGGAAATTAATTCATGTTGTAAATCACTATCCTGTCACGTTTCTTATTGTGTATTTGAATTATGGAAATAACTTTCACTACAACGTTTGCCCCTCTCTTCCCGTACATTACACGTACATTCTTTGTTATAAGCAATTAATATTGTTAGATTTATTGAACTTGTTAAGAGAAACTTTCCATAAATTTTTTTAAAGTTGCGATTTAATAACTTCTGAAAGTTCGTATATATTCTATAGTAGAACAATGTTAAACGGTAAATTCATTTTATACGGTTATTTCCGTTATAGTCACGGTATAATCATTAGGCACAAACATTCAACGTACTGTATATATAAGAAAAGTATGTAGAAAATACGAGTTATTGTATTTTTAATATTCCTATATACAAAATAGTAATATAACTTTTCAAATGGCTTTTGTCACATTTACGTGTTGATCATAACTGCTAATTCGAATCATAATTTCCCGTACATTTCTTTGCCATACAGAAAGCAATTTCGATGAGGAAATGAATGGTTTAATTCTATCGGAAAAATAATAATATAAAACAACCGTCGAGAATGCTGGCCGTAAGAACCACCCCATTTCGCTCCCTATATAATGAGATTTTACATTCGCTCGTAACGAAATAAATATTCTTTTATTTCTCGTTATATATATATTTTTCAAATCCGTATTTTCCATCTCATTTCGCCGAACGTGTTAACTCTAAAAAAAAAGTTAGCCTTAAAATCACGTTTGGGGCGCTTGGACAGGGACAATGATATCCATCGTGTTTCGGCGAAGCGAATTAAAAGCGATGGGAAGGGTGCATATAACGACTAAACGGACAATCGTCGACGTATCCGGACGGATTGCGGATATGATGCGCTGGTATCCGTGGAAAGACAGAGAGAGAGAGAGAGAGAGAGAGGGGACAAGCCGTACAAAGAAGAACAAAGAGGAGAAACATGTCCCTCTCAGCAGGCAGCAGTTCGTTACTCGCGACCTGCGGCTCACCGTCTCGTGGAATCGCGTCTGCGGCTACCAGACACGATTGTACTACATGAACGCACAGCACACGCTGGTATATCGCATACTCTTATACATATATTATTACGTAGCAAATATCGTCGTCTCGCTCCTTCTCTTTCTTTCTCGAGTTAGCCAGAAATAGCAACATCAACGCATTACCTCGCTGATTACGATATTATTCCGTGTGGATGATTATTTCTTACATCTGAACGTTTCCTCACGTTCTTTTTAAGAAATGAAGAT